>NC_084664.1:112785465-113461090 GCF_028389875.1 Rhea pennata | reverse complement strand
GTCATCTGCCCGCCGCGGGGCCGCAGGGCGGCCGGCAGCGGCAGGCACCCGGCTGGCTTCATTCAAGCGCCTGAATTAGCAGAAGTGAAACACTTTAGCGGCATCTATTATTAATACCCCCGCTAAAGCTCACAGACAAAAATAGCTGCCTGTAACGTACCATGACCTACATCGTACTGCGGAGAGAGCGGAGGGGAGGGATGGGCGGGGGGGGGGGGGGGGGGGGGGCCGGGGCACAAAACTCGGGCGAGCTCAGCGGGCAGAGACAGCCGGCAACGAAAACCAAAAGCAGGCGCAAGCGCCGGGCGCTGCGCGGGGCAGCGCGGGGCGCGCAGCGCAGCCCGCGGGCTGCCGGCTCCGTCGGGGGGGCTGCTGCGCCCCGGCGTGCGCGTGTGCGTGTGTGTGTGTGTGAGCGCAGCCGGTGCGGGAAGCACCAGGCACGGCTCTGGCAGCGCTGGGCTGTTTCTGGTGTTGGGGGCGGGGGTATGTTTTTTTTTTTTTTTTTTTTTTTTTTTTCCTTTCTTTTTTTCTGCCTTGGATCACGTCTGGCGGCGGGTGTGTTTCCTCCCGCGTGGAGGGCGGGGATGGGAAGCGGCGGAGCGGGTTGGCGGGCGGGTGCGGGGAGGGACGGGGGCTCCCGGGGCTGCCTTGTCCGCTGCCTCGGCGGCTCCGCCGCGGGGAGCGGCGGCGCCGGGAGCCCGGGGCCCGGGGCCGGGCGGGCGCAGAGCCCCGCGCCCGGCTCACTCCTTCCCCTCGCTGCTCTCGTTGCCAGGCTGGAAGATGAAGTCTATGACGAGGACGGGAACACTCTGCAGGACTTCGCCTACGACCAGGAGCCCCTCGGTATAGCGAACCCGTCCTCCATGATAGGCGAGATGTACACCTGGTATTACCCACCGGAAAAGAGGTGACTGGAAGTCGCGGGGTGGCAGGAATGAATTTTGAACCGGGAGCAAAACGGGTCTGTCCGAACCGATTGGGGAAAAAAAAAAGACCCAACAAGCAAACAGGAAAAAAAATAAAAAAAGAAAAATCCCGAACCCAAACAAACGATCGAGCTACGCGGGTCCGGTTCTCCTGCCCGGCCGCCGGAGTAAAGACCAGAAGATGCCGAGAAGCCGCCTTACCTCCTGCAACGCGGGGGCAGGGAGCGGGGCGCAACCTGCGCCGGGGAAGCCTAGCGCTGCTCCTAGAAACGGAGCAGAAACGCCAGGCGGGCGCGGAGCCGAGGAAGGAGGCGGGGAGGCTCTGGGTGGGGAAGGGGGACCCCGGGGGACCGCGGGGAGAAGCCGCTCGCCAGGAGGGAGGGACGGTGCTCGCCAGCCCGGCTCTGCGCGCCCCTGCGGAGCCCCGCTCCGCGCCTCGCCGCTCATCTATGGGCTTTTCCCTCCGCCCAGGCACGCCGATGGGATCTTCAACAAAGCCTACAGGAAACTCCTGGGTCAGTTATCTGCGAGGAAATACCTGCACTCTCTGATGGCCAAGCGGGTCGGGTAAGGATTTCTTGCCCTTTCTTTGCCGCGGTGGGCGTTGTTGCTGCTGCTGCTGCGGCAGGAGCTGCTTAAAAGGCCGCGGCTGGAGGAAACAAAGCTCCCCGGACCGTGGCTGGGAATTTGTTGCGCCAGCCGGGTGGCTGCGGGGCACGGGCTGGGGTCAGTGCCCGGGGCCGCCCGGCCCCGGCCGGGAGCCGGCGCGGGGGCAGCGTGAGCCGAGCTGTCAGCGCCGGGCTCCGCGGCGACTCGTTCGTTTTGCGCGTGTATACGGATTTTAGGTGTGTCCCTAGATGCATTTCGTGCAACCGGGTTATTTAAAACTAAGAAGTTGGGCGGCCTCCCGGCCTTGCCGGGCGGGGAGTCTCTCGGAAGAGGCCGCCGGCGGCTCGGCCGCGCCGGGGCATTTGGCTACAGCCCGCTCCGCCGGCCAGACCCGGCGGCCCCGCGCGCTGCTCGGCAGAGCGCTGCTTGGCGCCCCGAAATCAAGGCGCGGGGAGAGCAGCTAACCCGCCGCAGTGCATGAATAGCGCCTGGCGCGGACGTGCCGTGATGCGCCGCCGCCGCCGGCTCCCGGCCCCCGCTTTGGGAGCGGGTTTAGGGGGCTCCTTTGACTTCCCGCCGCAAAACGTGTTGCGCCGGGGGCGGCGGCGGCCTGGCGGCGGGAGGCACCGGCGTGCGCGGCGCGCAGCGGGCAGCGCGCAGCGGGCAGCGCGCGGCGGCTCGGTCCGCGCCCTCGCGCAGCGCGGAGCAGAGCGGGGCTGCGCGGGGCGGCGCGGCGCGGCGCGGGGCGGCCCCTCCTGATGCAGCTGTGCTTCTCGGCCCTTGCAGCGGTGCCAGCAGCGGCCTGGGGGACGAGGCGGAACCGCTCACCAAGCGGCACATAGACGGCATCTTCACGGACAGCTACAGCCGCTACCGGAAACAAATGGCTGTCAAGAAATACTTAGCAGCCGTCCTGGGGAAAAGGTATAAACAAAGAGTTAAAAACAAAGGACGCCGAGTAGCGTATTTGTAGCGATGAGTAACCAGCCACTCCTGTGTATACAAAGTCCTAAGAGAGAGAGAGAGAGAGAGAGAAAGAGAGAGAGAGAGAGAGAGAGAGAGAGAAAGAGAGAGAGAGAAACCCAACAAAAAAAAATTTCAAAACAAAAACAAAAGTCATTTCCAAACTGACTGAACAATCACCGCTCCTGTGTTATCTAAACATGTATTTATGTATGAAGTAAAGCCATTAAATGAATATTTTGATAATAATATTGTTTTTCTTTTGTACAAAAGCACTAGAGAAACGCACAGATCTACTTTGTGGACCAATCATTAAGTTATATATAATATATAAATATATATATATAAATACTACTACGAATACTAAAGAACAAATCTTCATATAAAGTCTGCACAAGAACAAGAATTCGCCTGAGCTGTTTATGTTTTTATATAAAATAAATAGAAAAAAAGGACAATCATTGTTTTGAATATTACTCCTATTTTTGTAATGGAAATTAAAAGGATAGTATTTTTATCCGCGACAGGGTTGAAGACATTAATTTTCACCATTTGCTACTGTACATAGAGAAGGATACCCTGCTCCCAGGGGATTATGAGGAAAATGATTTGGGAGAATTGCTGAAGCAGATTCTTCCCCCGGTGAGTCTCAAGGCAGGCTCCTTTGCCACTAGCCTCTCGGAGGGGCATCGTCCCCTTTGCTCCAGATTTCGATTTCTTTCTGCTTTCTTTGATTCCAGTTGTATCTGTATTAGTGTCTCCTCGAACAATGAGTTTAGACAATAATTCTCTTGCGGTGAAAACAACAGCTCGATCCAAATTGTTCATCTCTGTTGACTAGTGGAGGGAGAAATAGTTAAACCCCCCCCAGCAACACCCAAATCAAAAGCAAAAAAAAAAAAAAAAAAAAAAAAAAAAAAAAAAACCCAAAAAACAAAAAAACCCAAAACCCAAACCAAAAACAAACAAGCAAAAAAAAAGCAACCCTTCCCCTCCTAAATTCCGAACCAGCAGCAAGGATAGCAAGCCCCGTGCACTGTTCTTCTTGCTGGCCGGGCAGAGTTGCAGAACAAGCCAAAGCGGAGCTAGGAGCCGTTTGGGAAGAGTGGGGAAGAGCCGAGGGGCGGCCTCGGGGCGCGCCCGGGGCCGCTGCCGCCGCCGCCGCCGCTGCTGCTGCCGGCGCGGCAGGGCGTAGGGACGGTGAGGCCCCCCCCTCCCCCCCCCCCCCCACCTCCGATCCGCTACCCAACTGCCCCGGCAGCTCGGTACTGGACCTGGATGCAAAGTACAGTGTGTTACTCTCCAGTGCTGTCCATGCTTTTCATCATGTGTAACGAGCAGGGTTCTCGCCTTGGCATTTTTCGGTCGGAGTTGCTCTTTTCTTTGACTGTTTTTTCTTGCAGACCTTCCCGCCTCTCATCCACTGTTTAACCCACCTGAGTCACCTTTTTGGGTTATGTTCATTTGGGGGAAAAAAAAGATTGTGAACGCTCTCTCACTCCTTTGTTCTGTTTTATGCAAGCTCTTATTGTAAAAGTTTAGGAACCCCTGTTGTAGCTACCACTAAATAATTATGCACTACTACGAAAGTTTTTGTTCCTTGTTTATTGAGTTTGGAGGTAAAATGTATTTTTCTACATTCTGGCTTATTGCTTAGTAAAATTTATTTCATAAAACAAACTTTTGTCATAAAAGAATGTGTAGTGTTCACCTGTGGTCCGATTTCTAACGAGATAAACCATTTTCACCTCATCTCTCTATGTACGGACTCCTATCTTACCTTCCACCCGGGGGACAATAAGCAGCAGCGCACCCCGCCGGGGGCTCGCCCCGTCCCTTCTCCTGGGAAGGTGGCGAAGGAGGACACGTAGGTATATGCTTCCCTCCAGCTCACCACACAAACCTTAGTGGAGTCTTTTTCCAAAGACACAAAACGAGCCCCTAATTCCAGACGTCGATTGCTTGGGAAAGCGGTCCCCCCCCCAAAAAAAGTCGCGGGGAACCACTGCCGAGAGGGCTCCTTCTCCAACCGCCCCGCTGCGCGGCCGCGGAGGGAGAGGCTCGTCCCTGCAGCCCCCGGCGGCAGGCGCTGCCTGCACTGCCCGCATTGCCGACACTGCCTGTCCGAGCTGCGGGTGCTGCCCGCACAGCCTGTGCAGGCTGCCTGCACTGCCGGCACTGCCTTTTGGGGCTGCCTGCCCCGCCGGCACTGCCTTTTGGGGCTGCCTGCACTGCCGGCACTGCCTTTTGGGGCTGCCTGCCCCGCCGGCACTGCCTTTTGGGGCTGCCTGCCCCGCCGGCACTGCCGCCTGGGGCTGCCGGCACCGCCGGCACTGCCGCCTGGGGCTGCCGGCACCGCCCGCGCGGGCTGCCCGGGTGCAGCGCGGGCAGCGGCCGCCCGCCGCCGGGCGGGCTCGGCGGGGCGCAGTTTGCAGCTTTCGTGCCTTCTCTTCACCTTGTAAATCGCCACGAGTTCGCGGATGGCTATTCAGTGGCCCTACGATGCTGCAACACATCGGCTTGCGTTTTAGTCGTACTTCTTTTGTTCTTCGGCGATGGGCAGAGTTTGCTGTGTTTGTGTCGGCTGTGGTGTAATGACCTAGGGCTCTCTTGACGTTTTATTTATGACCTTGTCAGCTCGAGTTCCGTGGCTAGTTGCAAGCATTACAAAGTGATCACCTAGGTTATCCTCTGTATACTTTTTAGAAACGCCAACAGCCTTACCAAAATTTGAGCAGATTTGAGATACAGTGATAGTTTAGGTAGATGTTAGTCTCGGAGAACTTATTTTGTGTGCAAATGAATATAAAAAGAACTTAAACAAAGTATTATTACACACATGATATCTATAACTAGGACTTTGATAACTGTTATATAAAGTGTGTAAAGTTTGTATTAATAAATTTTTGTAAACAATGAAATTTCGTCTAATGTTTGGGGGAGAGGAATCTAGAATCTAACAGTGAAAGCTGCACTTCATTATAAAATTTGTTTAATTAGTTTATTTTTAAGTAGCATTCTTCTAACTTTTTCACATCTGGGATACATTTTTATCAAGTCTCCACATATTATCATCAAATAACCTCTAACAGTTTTACTGACGGCTATTCCTCTGCTTGAGCAGATTGAACAGAACTTCTGAAGTAGAAGCTAGCTCCACACACATGAGCTAAATGATGTTTTCTAAAACATGC
This sequence comes from Rhea pennata, assembly GCF_028389875.1. Classification (NCBI taxonomy): domain Eukaryota; kingdom Metazoa; phylum Chordata; class Aves; order Rheiformes; family Rheidae; genus Rhea; species Rhea pennata. The sequence goes on along the minus strand of NC_084664.1, from coordinate 113,455,398 downwards.
AAACCAAACCGGTCAGTGCCTACAGCCTATCTCCCTAACAGTTCCTGTGCTTAGAAACCGTTGATTTGAAACAGAATCAATGTGTTGGATGAGATCTTCACCTAATTCTCTTTTAATGAACATTCTGCATGCTATAATGTGCTTCATAACATCACCTGTTGGCAATGGTATCATCTTTCTTTGGATTAAAATTTGACTGGGCTACCCTAAAAAATGAAAATGCAACACAACAAGAGTTACCTAGATTTTAAAAAGTAATAGGTGGCCACAGCAAAAAAGCACAGGTGGAGTGGTTTGTCAGCACAAAAGGTCAGAAAATCTGACCTTTAAAATTGAATTTAACTTATCAATAACTGCTTATGGTTATTATTTTTATGATAGCACAAGGGCTTTATTTAAGTAGCAGCAATTTATTTTTTAAGTTAAACTCTATTTCTTTCTCAGAACATCCAATTAAAAGTTAAAGCATGGGAATCAAATGATAATTTCCCAGCTATTTTTTTTAATGTAAGCCCAGTATTGAAATAGATAAAAGTTCTGATCAAATATAGATCAGGTCAAAGACAAATGCGAAGAAATACCTACCTGAGGGTGTGGTGTGGAATGATTTCTCAAGCTGGTAGTGTAGGAAAACCAAGTCACTGTTTCCCAAATACAGCATACAGTGAAAAACTACTACTAGATTCTCAGAACATCCAATTAAAAATTAAAGCATGGGAATCAAATGATAATTTCCCAGCTATTTTTTTTAATGTAAGCCCAGTATTTGAAATAGATAAAAGTTCTGATCAAATATAGATCAGGTCAAAGACAAATGCGAAGAAATACCTACCTGGGGGTGTAGTGTGGAATGATTTCTCAAGCTGGTAGTGTAGGAAAACCAAGTCACTGTTTCCCAAATACAGCATACAGTGAAAAACTACTACTAGATTCAGTCAGCCTATAAAGCTCATACATATAATTGCATTGTTTCCTGTTCATCTAAAACAAAAATGTGCTTAAGAGCTCCACTGGGAAGGCATTCTTGGTACTGGTAACTTGAGAATCAAACTTGGGATTAGCCTACCTGAAAAATAAGATCTTCATCAGATCCTGTACACTTATTGAAGATACGCAGAAGAGGGAAGTAGTGCCTTAATTAGCACAGAGGTGGTCCTAGACTCATACTCCTGTAATCCTTTGCCAAATCAAACATGATTTCACGAGGAAACTCAGCTCTGCTTCCCATGATTTAAACTAGCCATCTGAAAGGATGACTTGGAAAAATACTGTATAACAAAGTTGCATAGCATGAGTTTTGTAAGAATTCTTGATGTTTTATAAGCTCCTATAGGGCTAGCAACAGAATTGGAGAAAAAGCCAGCTGAGGAAAGAGGAATGATTAGGCAAGACACGGTTTTGGAACCTCACATTGTAAAAAAAAACCTCCTGTCATTTAAGCAAAGTGACAAACTGTGGTTATCAGTAAAAAAGACTGAACAGAATGGAATAGACTCGTCCAGATTCCAGCTCTCAGAAATGTGGTTCAACACATCTTTCACATAGCTACTTAGATCATCAAAGCCAAAATATTTTCAAAGAACAAAATTTGGTAGTGCTCTGGTGTAAATCTGAACGTGGTCAGCATTTGTCTTTCACAAGGTTTGTTTGTGAATGTGTTGACCTCCTCTCCATGTGACTTTGGAGACTCTTCCAGTCTTCTTCCAATACCAAAGTTCCTGTGTTGGCTGTGCATATTTTTGCCTAGAGTTAAGGAAAATAGAAAATCAGCATGAAGTTTGATCTTCTGGGGGTTTGTTGCAATTTACTTTCCAATTCTAGCTGAATCATTTAGCTTTCCTTCAGGCAAAACCTTCAGGGAAGGCATATCCTTGAAAATTTGTTTAAGGACCTCATGGTTAGACTCTAAAAGTGCATTTCCTCTTAACTACACTCATAGATTTTTAAGACTCAAGGGGACTCTTATGATTGTCTAGTCTAAACCTTGGATAATACTGGGCATAGGATTTCATGGAGTCCTTCATTTAGCAATTAATTACTGAGTGAGCTATTCTATATGACAGCAGTATTGATTACAAGACTTGCAGGAATGGCAAATTTGTGGACAAATTGTTCCAAATGTTGCAGCTTAGCCCTCTGTTCCTTCTTTCAGTTTGTCTCATTTTAGAGTCCTAGATATTCTTAGCCTGCTGAAGAATACCTAATGACTGGACACTTTCTTCTCCATGTAGATAGTTAATAGGCATAGTTTTACTTTCTTCTACACTTTGTTTTTAAGGCAACAAGACTGACCTTTAAGTGCTCACCATGGGAGAAGATTTCCACAAATGGAATTATTTCTGAACCATTTTTTTATTTGTCACCATCCTTACTAAACTGTTGAGTATAGAAATGGTTACAGTATCCAGTAATGACCACCTTGAGGATTTGGCAAAAGGCAGCAACATTTCATTTTCTATCTAAGTTGATGCTGGTTACTTATGAGTGTTGCATTTACACTCTTGGCCATTTCATCCTGCTGGAGATCATGATCTGTCATTTCCCAGTCTAGGTTGTTTTCTGGATGATTACTTCACATGCCTAGAGGTCTGGAAGCTGCACCATCATTCCTGGTTTCTGTTTTGTACTACTTCATGTTTTGTTGTGTTAAATTACTTCTTCAGGAGAGTTTACCTGGCGCACTTTGGATCACAGTCACTGTTTTCTGTACAACCACCATGTTTTGTAAGCTGAGCCATCACCTGGCACCTACTCCTGCCTGTTCTGCCAAAAGCAGAGTCATTCCACAAAGCCATTTGTGTATTATGATTCTAACACACGGGCCAAACTCAGCTCCAGCGTAGGTCTGTTTACTTATGCCAGCGATGGGTTTGGGCCAGCCCAAGTACAAGTTCTGGGACAGAGCAAGTTGCAGAGTGACTCACAGCTGGTGGCTGGCCAGCGAGCTGTGCACTTGGTCTCCTAGAGGTAAGTCCATTTTGGCAAAGCTGAGGTACCATTCACCCTCACCCAGTATGTGAGGTCTGCAAGTGGTTTTTGGGAGAACTGAGCGTGCCTCGTTTACTTGCAGGAATACACAGAGAAGACGAGTCATGATGCATTAGAGCTAAGGAGGCTGAACTGCTAAGACAGAATAGAAGTAAAATTTACTGCACCTTTTGCAATAATTAACTAACTGGGTTTTTGAGAAAGTTTATGTGAGCCTAAAAATGGGATTTAGTTTTGAACAAAGGTATTTAAGAACCAGAAATATGCCAGTTTACATGAAGTGGAGACTATATTTGCCATTAATGCAAGTGTTTATTTTACAACTTCAGTAATGATAAATCTGCCTAAGAAAGATAGTTCTATTGATTTCTGAAATAGTATACTCTCTTTATGTGGGTCACAGACAGCAGACCTTTTTCTCTTCAAGCTATGAGATAAGTTTCAGATATTCTAATTCAAAACAAATCTTACTGAGATTTATAGTATTAAGAACTACAGAAGTTGGGCAGAAAAATGGCAGTCAATTCTGGTTCTTCTGTGGTGTCATTCAGCGTCTTAATGGGAGGCTATGGGGAACCGAGTAAGTGTATTTAGAATACTGAACTAAGTTCAGTACAGAACAGAACAGAATAAGTATAATAAAAAAGGATCCAGCTTGAACAAAGACTTTCCAGCTGACATCTTCAAAATGGAAATGTAAACTGGAGAAAGAAGAGGGAGATTTGGAAATGGATATTTGTACAACAAAGGAAATTTCCCTTCCCATATTACACAGGTTCCTCAAGATGGAGACCTAGGTTGGAGCCTGTTTTTCTCATTTTCTGGATCAACCAGCTGGAAGTGAAAGCCCCACTGATTCCAGGCTGCTGTTATAGGGCAGAGACACTTTTAACAGCAATTCTGCATTTTTCCTTTCTATTATACATATTCCCAAAAGTCTTGGATTTTGATCCTTTGCTCATATTGGAAAGGTTGGCCAACATCATATTCCATCAGGTTCTGTAGGGTTAATATGCTCCTCTGACAGCATACATCCAGTGTGGTATGCATATTTATAGGTGGAGAGGACAGACTGAGAAAATAGTTGCCCAGGCTAAAAGGTTTACCATTCAAGATTTGACAACAGATCTAAATATATATTCATTCTGGACAGATTAGATTAGATTCAGCCTATGGCTGATCTCTGTTTTGACATTTATCTTCCTGGTGAGAAGAATGGTTACTTTTGAGTGGTGGAGTTATGAATAAATGACTGCCTTTCCCTCCAGAGTGAAGATTAATGTCACAAGAAATCAACCATCATGTATGCTATATGCCGAATGTGCACTCCCTCAGCTCCCACTGTTTAGATGGGATTGAAGCTTCACTGACAGTTTGAGAGAATGAAAAGTGTTTGGGTGGTGTGGGAATTTGGCTGCTCTGAAAACAGTTAAACTTTTAATCAGTTGTAAGCTGTTATGTCACCAGCAAAATAACAATATATGTAAATTAAATCATAAACACAGCACAAAGAAATCTTCTCTCACTTGCTATGTATATATATGCATATGTGCATGTTTATACACATATTTCTAGATCAGACAGAAATGAGAGGAATGCATGAAAGTTATAATATTTATGTATTGGCCATAGCTAAACTTAGATACAACATCTAATTTACACTGACGTCTTTCTTTAACAAGTTTTGTAAGAGTAATGATTTAAGTTCAAGGAAGTGCAGTGAGTCATCTGCGCGGTGGGCCAGTGGCTGAGCTAAGTTTAGAATCAAGGGGAAATTTGGATCTTCTAGCTCCAAGTTTTTCCCTTTACATCTCTGGTTTTCTCAGACATTCACTGTGCTTCAGAGAAAAAGAATCTTTCTTCACAATTTCTTTTCTTAGTTGACTTCTTATGTACTCTTGGTATTCCGGTCTTGTGTGGTAAATTAGTAAGTTTAGTTTAATGAGCTGATCTGAATTCTTAAAATCAGGTTGCCTGATGACATTGCAGGTATTATTCTGCGATATCTCTTCATTTTAGGAGAGCTAAAATTAAAAACCATAAATGAAAAATGAAAAAGGGGAGGTCTGTCCAAGGAAGCAAAGAGCAAAGAGGTGTTCCCCCAGTTACAAAAATCGAAGCAAGCCAAGCCAAGCCAATCCCTGTTGCTATGGGCCTGCTGTATGTGCACATAGTCATTCTCTTCGGCATTCTTTCCACCCAAAACTTTCTGTAGGCCAATGACTTTCCTGCATGAACAAGGGGACATTACTCATTGCTTCGGTAAAATCCAACTCAAATTTCCTCTGAGAAGTGCCTCTGCCTGATTTGCAGACAGAGCAAGAGAAGGTCGATCTATTGTTTCTCCCCAGGCTAGTGGTGGCCGAGCTTCTGCTGATGGGGGGTTACAAGCCTCCTGCGTCAGCACCAGGAACCTGTGCTCGGGGCAGCCCCAGTGCAGAGCCTCATGTGCTCCTTCCTGCTTGGGAGGCCTTACTCCCAGAACAGGCAGGTGGACAGGTTGTACAAGACACATCAAATGGTTAATCTGCTTCTTGTACAGCTTCTGTATATCTTACCTATTTTTTTCCTGAGGCCACTAAATATCCAAAACCTAAGAAAGACTGCCTGAAAATTTTAAGACTGTGTATGTTTAATGGTTTCTCATTTTCGTAGCGGGCTGGATGCATTACCATATTTTGCATCAAAAAGGAATCATGACATAGCTAAGAGGTGATTAAGCCAGGGACTTTGTATAGCACTCTGTGTTGAGACAGGTGCAGCATTTATACTGAAAGGAAGCAGTTTTCTGATTATATTTGACTTTGCTATAATAAAATGCAGTTATGTTTTATAACAGTTTCATTTTATTCTACTTACACTGCAATGACAACATTATTACACCACTGTTTATGCTTTTTGCTAAGCTTAGTCATTGTTTAATCTTGTAAACAGAGAACCAACTTCATGCCTGATAGTTGTTGCAGCTCACGCTTCTGTGTCTAATACAGATGGGGGTACCATGAAACAGGAAGGTAAAATCAATTAGATTACCTGTTCATTATAATATTGGCAATAAAATTTTAATTAGTCCTACCAGGAGAACCCCATACTGCTGTTACCTGTCCACTAAAGGTAGACACTCAGAGAAAATGAAAAAATTGAGAACTACCCCTAGGTGACTAACTGTTAATTATCAACTATCAGCATCCAATATGAGTGCAATTGCAGTCACTGTTGTCCAATACTTTACTCATCCTTATTTCACAAATAATGATGGTATCAAGGGGGCCACATACAGAAGTAAAATGCCACTCAACATGTGTGAACTTCATCAGAATCTGACCCTGTCTTATTAAAGATGACATTTGCAGCATGTGCAGCCTTTTTATATTCCAGATCAGTAGTTCCTAAAGGGTGGGCTTCAGAGTTGGAAAATCACAATACTTCCTTGTAACTTCACAGCGAGCAGCTATCACTCTGATAAGATAAATGCCATCTTTTATAAACTGCAGTTACAGTTCACTTTTCTTCACTTTGCTTATAGCTCTGCTTTAACCCAGTCTGAGTCATTCACTGCATGGGAAATGTTTCTTCCTGTGGGCATACATATGGCTGGGGTTGTATACTGATAAAAGGGGTATAATGTGTCCTCTGACTCTGCAGTGAAATGCTTCTGCCTGGAATTAAGATGCCTGGTATTGTAGTGAAGACACAAACCAGCAGGAGTTTGTTAGATTCCCCTGCTATAGACGGATGCGAGGTGGAAAAGCTGCCTTTAAATGGCAGTGAATGTCTTATCCAGGCAGGCGTGTGGGAGGTAGGCAGGCACAACCTGAGAGTGTGATGCGGGAGCGAAGGAGCACAGGAAGACCATGCTGCTCCCACCTGCCAAGGCAGCCACCACAGGGGGACCTTGAGAAGACAATCGATCCCCTAGTCTTCAAATTGTGAGAAATGGGGGCTGACTTATTTTCTTCTCAACTCTAAGGGCAGGAGCCTAAGAGCATCTGTATGGACCAGGCCAACTGCCTAGACCATCCAGCAGCCTGTTTCTGGTAGTGACTGATGATTTAAGAAAGGTGTATGAATTAGGGCATGCAGAAGGAAGATCTTTGCCGAAATGAGTTTCTGGCCATCAGTAAATTAAGGACTTGCTAAGCTGTAAATTGCCTCTAGACGACCATTTAACTGAGCCAGACAGAACTCTATGAATTTCTTGTCTTCCTTTTCAAGCTCATTTTTATTTTTGGCTTTATTTTGGCAATGACTTTCCCAATTTAATTACGTTCTATATGCTATTTGATAAATTACATAGTTCTGGCTATTGCTCCCGACCTGTAGTCAAAGTCTCATTTCTGGTCTATTCCTAGGCAGGATATATGCTACCTGGTGTTGGAGGCTATGGGAAGTCACAGCTTGTTTTGTTTTATAATCACATATTAAAAATCAATGGAGAACAGGAAAACTCTACTGAATCCAGCTGTTCTCATTAAAAACCTCAACTCTTATCTGTGCTATTCTTTCCTCTCCATTCTCTCCTGTCTTGTTTATACTTTAGAGCTTGTTTATATTTCTTGCTATGACTTACAAAATATTTCACTTTGTTTTTATACCCGGTATGGATATTTTTTATGCATTAGGAGCATTCTGACTTCTGTTCCTATAACAATGTCTCTGGAAAACAGCAACATTAGAAAGCATTGTATGCTAATTTGGGCATGTTTTCTATACTGCTCCAGTGCCTGAGTTTGAAGTTTGTGAGTGAAATTCTGCAACTAAGCCACTACTAAATCATGCAATGTTTCAGTATACTTTTGTAACACAAGCTATACATTTTAATTCCAACTTCAATTTGTTCAGCAACTTGCATAAGAATTTCAGTGATTCAACCAAAATACTAAAGAAATCACATATTTTTTTTTCTCAATATGAAATTTTCACCAACTCAGTCAAAAAATTTAGTTGTTTCTTTCTTGAACTGTTCTTATTTTCATATGTATGCACACTCAGTTGTACAGAAACAATAATGTAACCACCCAGGAAAAAACAGATGCTATTAAAATACCTGTCAAGATTCAGAGTACCCTAAGAATTCATATGTATAATGTCATTTGTTCATCAGAAGTGCTATGCACCCATAATTTCTCAGAAGCTCAGTGAGAGCTGCTGGTGCTTGCTGCATTTCATGACTGAAACACTTTCAAGTACAAATTCCCTTTGGCTTTTGATGACCTTCTGCATGTGGAAGAACCAGCCCAAGCTCATTGTCATAGGAATGCAAAAGGGGAAGGGAAATGTTGCTGCCTTTCTCTGACCACTTGGAATTAAGATGCTTTGCATCGCAGTGAAAGACATAAGCCAGCAGGAGTTTGTTAGAGTCTGGCTGTTTTAATCAGAAAAAAATCTGGTGAGCTGAAGATGTCCAGATGGGGTTTATAAAGATAAAAATAACAAGCTGTGTCCTTCCTTAGGATGAGAAATAATTCCATGTTGGTGATGCTTCCACAACATACCACCTGCGCTGCCACTGGGGTACGTTCCCTGACAGAGTCTCTAGCAATCACAAGCAAAGGCAAGCAGTACTTAGTGAATTCAGCAGAAGCTCTGTGGTTTTGCTCAAAGAGGAAAATAGTGTTACAGAAAAAGAGGCTATTTCAGGGAGAAAGGATTTGACCCAATCAGCAGAGTCCATCTGTGCCAGCACACAGGAAATGACTAGAGAAAACTTTGGATAATGGTTTGGACTGGCAAAGAGCAATGCTTTAGCACTGGTACAGAATGCTACATTAGTACATTAGTACCATTCTGATAGGGAAGCATATAAATCAAGTTGTCTTGTATTGGTAGTTCCTTCACTTTGCTGGGAAACTTGTACCGACATAGTTATGGAAAGCCTAGCTGACTGCGTGGTCGATTTACTTCTGTAATAGTTTTATAATCCTGAGTGTGAAAGAAAGGTTAAATTCATATCAGATAGACCAAAAGTGACATGAGCATTGAGGTTAGATTGGGTGCTGAGGTTTTATTACATCTTCAGGACAGCATAACATCAGTAGATCTTTTTTTTTTTTTTTTTTTTTTTTTTTTTTTTAAGGAACTAGGGAGAATTCTCTTCGAGTTTTAGCAGAGAAAAGAGGAAATTATGGTTGTAGGTCTGCAAGGACTAATTGTAGCAATGATTGTGAACTCTGAAACAGATGCCTTTCCCAGCCCCCAGGTCATTACTTGTTCTCACCCTAACCTTGAGCCACCAGACTCTCTGCTTTCCTTCTCAGCTGACCTAAACAGTCTCCTTCACCTGGAACAGTCCACAAAAGCAACTTATGCTTCCAGATACAGTAAAGTTTTTTAATAAGCATTTTGACAAATCCTCATTTTTACAGAACTTAATCTTCACACTTCAGTCATTGGAAGAGAGAAGAGAGCTCACATGGGCTTCGTTGTAGTGTTGCTGCCTCTTAGGGGTTGGAAACAACAGGTACATGCAGCAGATAAGCACTTACAAACAGTACTTTAATATGACCATTGATGTAGAATAATATTGAGTATGAATGCTATTCTGCTTAATGAAGATCTCATCAAGAAGATATTGAAAGATTCCAGATGGATCAATGCAGCAGGGTGTCCCGAGGCCTTTGCCATGGGTGCAGTTGAAGTGTGAGTGGCTCTTTGGTAAGCTGTGATCTTAGCAGGAAAGATGAAGACTAAAATACTGCCATTTTTGGGTAGAAATTGGCATTGAAACTGTGCATCAAATTCTTGTTTTCACCTGCAACCTTGTCTCTGTCTGTGAAAAGCAGAGACAAAGTGCTGGACAGCTGCTGTTGCTGGACCATGGTGGTTGTCAAAACAAATTCACTTTCTACATTGGTATTTTCTGTGCCTTGGCATGGAGGGTTAGAGCAACATGAAGGAAGAGATGACTTGGTGCCTGAGACAATACTGCATCCATAAGCCTCCTGCCTAGCAGCGTAGATGTTTGAAGCTCACTGGTGTTCCTCTTCATTCAAAACTAACATGCACCAGTTTTCTGTGGGTAGCCATCCACTTGATTATCTAACGTCCTGACATAGCCAAACATCTAGTTGATTGACAGTATTCATAAACTAGACATTCCCTCACCTATTTTATCTGCAGGACATTTATCTGATAAGATGTGTCTTACCCTTATAGGACATAGTAGAAGGAGGAAGCCAGTAATTAGCCTAGGAGCTGGACAGATGGGAGTCACACCCTATGGGTCCTACCCCTGTTGCATGTTTGACCACTAGCTTTCTTTGAGAAAGTCAGAGCTATATTTGATAAAGTGCTGTCCCTGAAAGAGTATAACCTAATTTTGACTGTGGTCAAATTGCAAATTAACCTTTTTTTCCCTTGTAACAGAGAAGCTTCATATGATGTTTGTTATGTCGTAAAGTCAGATATTACAGTCTACTTGTCTGAAGCAGTGAGCTGGAGGAGAGAGACTTCTGTAACAACATATTTAGAGAAAGGCAGGAAAAATATATGCCTTTTTTTGATTTCTTATTTTCCCTGAGGCCTGCTATGGGAAAAAAAGAAATTTGGAAAAATGTTGAAAAAAGCTGTTTAGAGTAATGTCATTTGATATTGCCACTGTTGCGCTTTAATTCTTTCTGAAGCAATTCAGAAATGCTTTCTGGAACTGATAAGTATTTTTGAAGTCAGTTTATATCAAAACTTGCAGTAGTAAGCAATTGCAATTCCCATATGCTCTTGGCCAAGTTACTGCTGGTCCTTAATACTGTGTAGTTATGCATATTGCAGCGAAGATGCATAAAGTTATTGTCTTCATTTTTCAAGGTTTGCCTTTAGAAATAAAAGCTTCTTTAATATCTGCACAGTATCATCAGGTCTCTGTCTCTGCACTGTCTCTGAGCCTTGTGGATTTAACCTTCCATTTTGTTATCAAGCCAACAATGTTGATACTTTCTATTTTTAACATTTATTTTTTTCCCTTCTTTTAGAAATGCATCAACAGGCAAAAATATACTTAGGCATTTCAATGAGCAGCATAGCTGCTGGGTATTATTAGATAAATCTCTCATTGATCAAAAATGAAAGGTTATATTTCTTTATTTCATAAACATACTTTGCCTTTGTTTCTGTGTGCTACAAAAACATGCATGCACATGTATGTGAACACATCTATTTATCTGCATATATATCTATATATTCTTACAGGAATAAATATAAGTTTGTTTCAATAAACAAACAACTTTGCAGATACTTCATATTTCACCAGTATTTGTCATTTTTCCCGTAAAACAGGAAGAAATATGGCCATTCTGCATAATCTCAGAGTTTCTAGAAAATTATAAGACCAGCTACAAGAGAAATGAATATTTGTAAACACTAATAATTCCCATCTCTAAAAGAGGAGAGAGAGCAAAAGAGAGAGAGAGAATCTTGTAATTCTGAGATTGTTCGGGAAGCTTGAATTCTGCAGTACTTTTAAATATAGCTATTGATTTACAATTTTATGTAGTAAAATCACATCTAGGCCAGGTGGGCTTGTTTCTTCTTTATATGATAACTAAAAATAATCTTTTCAAGTGAGTATAAATATAAATTAGAGCTATTTTTTGGCCTTCTTGTGCAGGCAGAGCAGCGTTAAAGGGTTTTAATGTGAATGAGAATGGACACCTTGCAGGGTAGTCTAGAAGGACAAGCCTGTGACTTGTCTGTGTGTTCTTCATGTGCACAAATCCACCAGTTTGGACATGTCTGGTGGATTTGTACACACATACACACACATGTTGTCCCCTCTGAAGATACGGAATCGTGGCCTTGACCAGCACTGCCAAAAGGCTGCAGTAGTGTGTGGGGAAGCCGTACTACCTTTTGGGAGTGCGACTAATGCATGACATCGTTAACAAGTGTTTTGGGGTGCCCCCGTGCGGAAATGCTTCTTAGAGATACTACACTGCAGGAAGTGCTATTATTGCTATGACAGAGAACATGCTTGCAGAATCAGAATATTTTATTCCAATGTATTATTTTTACTATTTATTTATTGCTTGTATTGCCATAGCAACGAGCAGCTCAGTTACAGATGAAGCCCCCACTCTGCTAGGAACTGCACAAACAAGAAAAAAAGACAATGAGATCACACTCTTATTAATAAAGTGTTCTTAAATATAGAAGGTTTCTGAGGTCATGTATGCAACTGCAGACAATAACTTTGAAACAAGTTCCAATATAAATGGATAAATAAAACTATAATCCTGTCCTCACTGATAACTTGACAGTGTCTTCTGAAACTCCTTGGAAAAATCCTGAAATGATCAGCAAACCTTGAAACATGCCCATCAGGAAATAAAGTTAGGCTCTCTCAAGGCAGGAAGGAAAGCCCAGTCAAGGACATCAGGCCACAGCACCTGATTTACTCATTTACTGAGTGGGCTGCTAGTGGGAAGATCTCCACTAAATATAACCTCTGCATGTGTGGAGAGCTGTGCAACACTCTTCTGTACAGATTTAAGGCAGATGTCAAAGGCATTCACTTTAATGAACCTGGAATCTGGAAATATTCTTTTCTCCATTATCCTGCCATTGACCTGGAGAACTTTCATATTCATTAACAAGAAAAGTTGTCGACCCTCCATAAGAAACTATCAGCCTGAGAATCCCAGGGGGAGTCATTGCCGAAAAGACCATGATTACACAAAACAATGACCTTCTTAAATTCTCCTGCATTTCAGAGAATATTGATTCCCAGCATGATATTGAGCTGTGTCATATGAATGCTTTTTTACATTCCAGAAATGCTGGCTATATTAATGCCTTGAAATCTTCCTTCATTTTCCTTCATTTTCCTTCTTCCTTCTTTTTCCTCATAAGAGGAAGCTGATTAACTCATTCCCTTCCTTCAGTATCTCTTTATTTTAGTTTCTCTTTTTTATTTTTTTCTCTCTCTCCCATTTTCAGACTTGTTTCTATAGTACATTATCATCACAACTCACTCCTTGAATGAAGAGACACTTTACTTTGTCATTTTAATGCAGAGAGTTTGCATGAGGCATGCAGCTTCATACGATTTCAGAACAAATACAACAAAACGTGCAAGTACTAATTAATGCAAATCATATAAATAATGTGGTAGCACAGGCCCCTTGTAACTCAGGCAGCAATAAGAAGAGTCCTGTGGGAGACATATATCTCCAGACTCAATTGTTGTAAGGATCTTTGCAGGGAAACCTTCCATTTTTTCTCTGAAGATGCTATAGTCATGGGGGATGTGTTATTGTTTAATATTGTAACATTGACAATCCACTTTCCCTGCCCCTTTTACCTCTACATTAAATTGCTGATAAATCTTTATGGTCACTTTTTAAAGTAGAAGAGATCAACCAAAAGCAAAGTATTTAAGGTAAGCCCTTTTAAAAATAGTAGTGTATTCAATATTGCAGAATTGGGATTTGGCTGGTGTAAAGTCGTGCTGCTTGCAAGCAGTTTCACTTATCACCTGGGAGAAACGGGAAGAGATGGCCTTTTCACATCCACCCCGTGGGAGCTGAGGTGCCTGGAGCCTGGTTTTGATCATGGGCACAGTTTTTGCTGCTGGCCAGAGCGGCATGCTGAAGCAGTCTGTATAGGGTATAAGCCATTAAAAGGCATCTTTTGAAGTTGGGCAGGAGGAGCAAGCTTGCTGTGACTCAGGGAGCTTTGCTCATTTTCTTATTTTGCCTTTTTTTTTTTTTTTTTTTTTAAAAAAACAAATATGACTGTATAAGCAACTTTCTTTGAAGTTCTGATGGGATGCAGGGCTTACAGAAGCAGGTTGGGCTCATTTGTTTGAAAATCACGGCACTTCAGATACCATAAGAATAATCTTATCTTTTCCCTGTTCTGTTATATACAAAAATATATATATATTGGAAGGAAGGAAAGTTAATGAAAAGCAATCAGCACTACTAAAAGAAGGCAAACGTTTGAGTTCCATTCAGTCTTTGGAGAAAATGCCTGTTTCTGTATATAAGAATTTTAACCCAAGATACCCAGACAAATTGTTGTTAATGGCCCATCTTTTGGAAGCCAATTCAGGTTTGATGCTGGAAAATTTTCAGAGCCAAATGACAGTACTTAGCGCTCATAAATTTTGTATCTGCAGGCATCTACAGATTAGGTAGTTGAAATCTTAAATACTGTCAATTACTAGTATAAAAGTTTCAGATTGAGTTTAGAAGATTGGGGAAGACTCCCTCAAAAATGGACACTAAAGTTTCCCAGAATGTGCAGTAGGGATTTAAGTTCAGACAGATGAAGAGCACTGATCTGTGTAATGGAGGATGAATGGGTGGATGGACTGTGTGCACTGCACAGTTCACCTCTAATGGGGTGGGATGAACAAAAGTCTCCTTTTCTTCAGCTATCCCATAATCAATGCCTGGTAACTGTCTTTTGTATGGATTTTTAGAAGCACAGTTCAAAATATAGAGTAGGAGGCTGACACGTTAACTGCTTTGGAGAATATTTTTTTGCAAGAACATTTCCATTGTAGGCATTGGTTCAACTCCAAAACTGGAAAATTTACTTGTTCACTGTACCGAGCTGCTATATTTCCAGTATTTGGAAAATATTTGGAAAACAAATTCATAGAATTTATAGACCTAAGTTTCTGCTAATAAATTTCCAGCCATTTTCATCTTTATCTTTTTAGGGATATTTCTGATGGCTGATGGATATTTTATGACTGGGCGCCACCGACCAAATCTGTCAAGGTCGGTCAATCCAGCGGCTCTTCGGCTCCTGGACTCCGTCTTTACAGTGTCCTACCGTATGCTGAAGGTTGGAAGTGATGTCTCATCCTACCTTACCTTGCAAAAATTCAGTTCTCTTTTGCTCCCCAGTCTACAGACAAGTAGATTCCTTTCCTTACCAGAGAAGATAGGATAAGTGGATCTGTCAATGTTTGAGCACACCCCATCATGTGAGGGATGCTAACACACCTCTCTTCTGAATTTGGCCCTGAATGCCTGTTTCTGCCAAGTGTGCTGTGGGAACTGGTGTTAAATGTTGCTGTCACGTATAGTATATGAAAGATGATAAATACTGTGGAGACAAGCTGTGAAGAATGAAGACAAGAAGCTGATGTTTGGTGTGAATGAAGAGGGGGAAGGCTGTTAAAAGTGAAATCATATGCTCAGGGCAAAAGGCTAGGAAACATTTCTTTACTGTAATGTTATGAATGAAAATAGGTAGCAATATTACATTTGACAAATTCATGATGTCAGCAGAGAGGGGAGATGGTGAGAGCCTGGAGGAGTGTTTTAGGTTATGAATGAGAATAAAGGCCTGTAATTTATAATTATAATGTAAAAAGAGGCTGTAAGAATCAACAGGGGATTAAGCTAAAGAATGCCTAAGGATATGGATCTGAGGAGCTGAAGGATGATTGTATTTCTATAGTGACAGAGAAAAGGGAAAAATGTTGGAAGAAAGGATGAAGAACCCTCTTCTAACCATGCCACTCTTAAGCAGATGGCCGAAACATGGAGCAGGTATTTTATTTATTAATTTTGCAGATGAAATTACCTAGAATTTGATTTTCTGTATAATTTTCTGTAGATGAATTATCTGTAAACAACATAAAAAGAAACAGAGACAAATCCCAGGTAGAACCTATGCAGAATATTGGAGGGAAGAATGAGGAAAATGCTTGAAAGATTACCTGAAAGTGAAGTTAGAGGAAACAGAGTACAATCAAATAATGGCTGAATCAAATAAAGTCTAGGGAGAAAAACTGCCCAAGGAGGAGAGTCCTGCAGGCTGGTTGAGGACAGTGAGAAAGGGTATTAGTTCAGGGCTTTGGTAGGAATGATTCATGAGAGACTTGGTGAATACAGCTTCTTTGCTGGAGGGAAAAGTCAAGAAGTTAGGAAAGTTTAATATTGAACTTGATTGGAAGAGCCCCAGAATATGCTGACATAGACGAAAAGTGGGTGCATTGATTGGTAAAGAGGAGGGTGGAATCAAAGATGGTTTATTTTTAAAAAGACTTTTTTATCCTATGAGGTAGAGAATCCTGAGGAAAGTTAGAAATTGAAAGAATAAAGGTGGAGATGAAAGAGTGTCAGCTGGATTAGAAGAAAAGCTTGGAAAAAACTAGTGCAATGGTTGGCTGTTTAGAACATGTACTATCGATTTTAACCATGACCTGCAAAAGGAAAGGAGAAACCTGAGAAGGCAAAAAGTTTTGAAAAAATTGGCAAATTTCAATCAAAATAAGTTGGTAAGATTCTGTGCAGTGAGAGAAGTGTATGATTGGGAAGGACAAAAAGGAGGAAAAGGAAAAAATGGCTGGAGGAGGTGGTGAAAAGCTGATAGCTCTGGAGACATGGGATTCAGTTAAAGCACAGAAGTAGAGCTTTTTTGGCTATGGATGTAGCAGAACAGAAGACCTGAAGAAGAGCTGAAGGAGAATGGGAGAAGGGAATGATTTCACAGTAAAGGACATTAACCAGGCTGTGGACACTGCTCTGGGAAAACAGCAACTGAGAAAGCAGGAGGTGGGGATGCACTGTGAGTTGTTAGAACAGACTTTGCAGAGGGAAAGAGGGAAAAAGAGGTGAGAGTGGAGAGGGGCAAAGTCTGGAGAAATTCCATGAGCATGTGATAACAGAAGGAAGAAGAAGAGGGGAGCAGAAGAAACTTCAGATCAGAAGGGGAGTTATCCAACCTGTGATCTGGGCTGAGTATCAAGATAAATAGAAGAGACAGATGATCAATGCTCATTTGTCAAGAGCCAAAGCGGTGTTTTGGAAAGAGGACTGCACAAGAAGGAATAGTGTTCAGAAAACATCTTGGAAAAAGTGTTTGAGAGGCAAGGCAAGGAGTTTCCAAATCAGGTCTGCAAGTCAAATGGAAAAACAAAGCTGATCTGTGGCAAAAGGAATTAGTTGTGCTATCAGCACGGTACTTGAAGATATAGATAAAGGATGAGGAAAGCTGGGAAGAGAGGATGAGAGAAGGGTGAGCAAGGAGTCTAAAATTTTAGAAACAATGAAAAACCTTGCAATTTATATTGCTTGTAAATGAGATAGATTTTTTTCCTCAGCAAATCTATAACTTCTGATATGTCTGCTGATAGTGCTGTGGCCTTTGTAATGTTCAGTAACAATTGGTCGCTTTGTAATTTTAGTCTTAATGCTACCTATTAATTTTACATATTTTCTTCCAAAATTCAAAAATTTTTTTGAATAAAATATTAAAGTGTTTTTCTATGGGCTCCCATTAACATTTTCCCCAGAATGCTGTCTCCTTAATGCAGTGGCTGGGATATACATATTTATCTCTATAGCTCCTTATCGCTTAAAAATCTTAAGCTCACTGAACAACACATAACTTAAGTCATCATTGGATAACTATAAATCACAAAGAACTTTCTAAATCAACCGGTACTGTGAATTAGTAGGAAAATATATCCTGAATGAAACTCTAAATAGAACTATGATGATGAATGTCAACAGTGAAACTGGTGCATCTCATTTTCTTATATTTTCATTCATATATCTGTATGTAGGATATAAAGAAGAACAAATATGTAACATCTCAGATGGGGATATACACATATAAAATATAGCAAATTTACCTAGCTAGAGGTAGTAGCTACATGAATTCTCTCTAGGTTAGGAATTTTTCCTATGATTCTAGAAAACATTAAAGCATATGCTTATTTTGATTCTTTACTGATCTGACAATGTTGCTGAGATCAACAAACCATTTGCTAAGTCAGACACTTTATATATGACAAGTGCCACTGTCATTTTTTGTAAAGATTTTTTTTTTCCATTAAGAACACAAGATTTCACTTCCATTGGAATGGATTCCCACAGTTATCTAATGCGTTCTCGTAAGCCAGCCACTTCTTTACTAAGCTGGCTTTCAGCTTTATTAGAGGTGTAATTAAAGTGCCTTACTCAGATGCTTGCTCCTCTAGATTTCTTATGGACATTTGTTAAAACTTCTTTTGGATATGCTTCTCATTTGTGCAGGGTTATTTGACACTCCTGTATCACTGCGAATCAGAAATAAATTGTACGTATAGTACTTCTAGGCCCTTCTTCATGGCCAGAAAATTATGTAAACTGGCTTAATTGTAAATGAGAGTTCAAAGCACAGTGTCAGCTCCATAAGCTGTTATCTCTTTCGCTGCCTTTCATTGTTGTTCTTATCTAAAAGATCATGAATATCTTTTCTTCTTAGAGAATGTTAATGGAAACACAAAGAGTTACTGTAGATTAGAGAGTTACCACTTGTTGGCCAAGTTGCCTTTACAAACCCTGGGAGTACATTTAGAAGACAGTAGCTCCTTCTGCCTGCAGGGAGACTTAAACTATTGTGCTCTACCTCGTGCTTGACACCGGCTCTCCCAAAGCCAACTTCTGCAGGTCAGCTGATAACAGGTAACCGTTAACTGGTGGTAATTTGGTCTCTTGCAGCCATGCAAACACAGCCATAGCACTCTCACTCCCCTGAGCTTCTCTTCTCCTGGGTTTCGCTCTCCTTGTCCAGTGGTGGAGTCATCTCAGGACCATGCTCATAGATATCTGACTCTCTTTCTTTGGGCAGTCCCTCAGAGCTGGAGGGTCAGGAGGCTGAAGGACCAAGCACAATTATTTCAGTAGTACGAAGTGGGAGATTTTCACATGAGAAATAGTAGAGAAGTGTTAGCTGTAATCATGTCTTGCTTTAAAACTCTTCCAGATCTTAAAAGAACAAACAGATGATGGTTACAGGCCCCAGGCCAATGATGCCACTGTTCACATCTAATTACGTATTATTTACCCTGTAGGAAAGATTTGACCTTACTATTATGTAGGAGGCCCGATCTAGGAAGCTGTTGAGAGCTTTCTGAGGTGTGAAAAAAGAAAAGTTGATGAGCTTGAGAAAAGCTCTGTTTCTGGCTGAGCAAATGGCAATACCTATGTGAAGAAATTAAATGGTGCCAAGGAACTGAAACGTGGTTGTCTGTGTTGTTGTCACCGCCCACAAATAACACACTTGTAATCCACAGCAAATAGCAGCTCACTGATGTTCCTGGGCATGACCCAGGTGTTAGCAACTCTCAAAAGGCAGTTTGGCTTGTCTTGGAGGCTAAGAAACTTTAACAGCATGGGCAGGGCTAGTCTGTGCCTGTAGGTCTCCATGCTAAAGTGGAGACCTAGGCAAATTTAATAAACTAGTGTGAAGAAGCCTTAGAATCCTACACATTAGATATGGGGTCAGGAATATTTGGAAGAGAAGTAAGTGGTCCATTCGTCACTCATCAGTGAAAAGGTGAGATGAGTCACTCAGTGGTGGAGGTAGGGACAGTACCACTTACTGAGGGGCTCTATTATGGCAGACATTATTTCTTGAATCTTCCTTTTTTATGTCCAGATATTTGTTCTGGAGATGAATCACCATCCTTATTGAGTTTCATATAAGCCATAAACAACTTCATTTTACAGGTTCTGCAGTAAGTAAATATTAAGTAAATAGGCTTGTGGGTAAAATATAGCAACAGATTTATGCCATTTTCCTATTTATTCCCTATGGCTAGCAATCTCTAAGAAACAAGCCAAGAGACACAGGATATCTGTGGCTCCCTGTGCAATGTTTTACAAACTTGTTAGGTTATAAGGACACTTTCATCTTTTCTGAATGATGGTCATAACTGACAAAAGTTGACAATACCATTTTTTAAACAAAACTCTAAGGAATACTTGAGGGATAGGTGAATTGACCAGAATTTTCTCCTTAAACTTGGACAAACCTTTAATAGAACCTAAAAAAGTTCAGTTTATATTTAATTTCTGTGCTGTCTGAATGGGTTGGAAGAAGGAAACTTTCCTGTGATCCTCCCTGCTAAGTGCTTTAACATGGCCAATACCATCACTGCATATTGATTGATAGCCTCGTGTTACAGAAAAGCACCTTAAGCAATGACCTGAAGCAAAGTGGTCTTCTGTCTACATACAGGAGAAAAAGAACTTTTAAAATATGAAGAGACCGGTTGTTCTAACAATTTCAGTACAATTATTACTTTTTATGTGTTGCCTAGAGCCTAGAGTATTGGTATTGCCTTCACAGGGTGAATCTGTGTGTGTGCACACAAGTGCATACATACAGTTCTCAGGCTTAGGAAAAGAACAGAGCAATAAGCAGCAATATTTTAACCAAGACATTTGAAAACAACTCTGATTTTTGGAGTTTCAGTTTATGGATTTCAATAAAAAAAATTCTCCAGAATTCTGATTCCTCATTTTTGAGGATGTCTCAATCTGGCCAAAACATTAAAATTTCCAAATTCTTTTGAGAACCTTGGCCTTATTCCTTGTAATTTTTCCCACCTTATCTCTTCTCCTATACTGAATGCATTGTAAAAGAGCTCAGCTGTAATTTCATTGCAATCTCTATTTCTGAGGGTCCCTAGAGAAAGGGATGGGCCTGATTCTGGATTCACTCTGGTTTTCTGCCAATTCAACCCCACCAATGCTAATGAGACCAAAGCCATCAGTGGTAACGAGATTGCTCCTGATTTGCAGCTTTGCAGGGATTACAAGCCTTTTTCCTGGCAGAAGTTCCAAGCTCTCTTCGAGGGAAACATCCTGAGAAGACACCATTATTTTCATTATTATCATTATACAAGAAGAACTTTGTATGTCTGCTATTCATCCCTTGGACATACAATTGTCTGAGAAAATATTACTAGCACTTGCAAAAGCATATCTGAAATTCTTGCCTGCTTTATTTCAAAGCTGCATCTGCCAGAAAAGCTTTATCTGAGAAAAAGTGAATGAGGTTTACGATAACCTTTGTGACAGGCTCTTAAACTATATGTAGATTCACAGTGTTAGGAGGTTGTGAGGTAAATTTAGATTAGTGTGGACTAAATATAAATACACTGCCCACTGCCCAGAGTAGTTGATGTAAAAGGGGTAGATTTTTGACAGAAATGTAAGTGTGTTGCTGCTCTGTGCCAACTTTCTGATGAAGTTGCAACAAGTCATTGGGACCTAGAGCCTCAAAACTCGTGGGTCTGCACGTGGATGGGACCCTTGGCCTTCACTTCCTATTTGGAAGGAAGAGTAATAATACTTAATCATTGAACAGGGACAGTTCAAAGATGTTGTCTCACATGTTGTCTCACTCATTTTGATGGCTTCAAATGTATCTATACCTGTACCTGTATCTGCAATACACAGTTGTTACCACAGTTTTAACCACATGCCTCTGTTTGTTCTGGTGCATGTCTGTGCAGAAGGTATAAAAATGTATTGATTTAGCCATTTGAGATTCAACAGGACAAAACGTTAAAATAGTGATGAAAATTAATAACTGCAGAACTAAGGATTTTTGAAGATGAACCAATAAAGATATACTTCATCCCCTCCTAGAACACAACAGAAGGGTGAAGACTTTGTATCAGCTTTAAGCAAAGGACGATTTCTTTATTTCTAATATAAAGATTACTGAGGAATTGGGAGTTCTGCTTAAAAACTGATGCTGCCATGTGGTCTGCAGCACCTGCTGACCGAGCTGACAGTGCTCATTTAACCCTTTAGTCCGGCAATCCTTTCAAGCCCTGATAACCACGCCTGAGTTACGCAGCCATAGTCCAACACCGTGTAAGGGCGGTTGAGTTCAGTACGACCTGAGTGTGTGCGCCTCACCCTTCTTAAATAGAGATGTCACTGGAAGTGCAACCTGAAGGCCAATCTCCCCTCTCAAATCTCAAGATTATATAGAGGATTCCATGGTTATAGGATACAGCTTTGAGTTTGGGAGGCTCTCCTAACACTAGCTCTCTTGAAATCTAATGTGCTTCATTGCATTTGTATATTTTCAAAGATTTTTTATTAAGTTCCCAGTCATTAAAGTGTATTTTGGGAGAATTTTGCTACATTAACTAGATTTCATTTGATTAAATTCAGTATCTAAAGGTATATAAAAACTGCAGCGCTGCCATTTAAAATATCTGGGGAAGTAATTTTCACGTGGTGTTGAGGTGGTGATTAAAAGATGGCTTAAACTAGTAAATATAGTTTTCTTTATATTATTTTTTAATTCCCAGACTAGGAAAAAACAAACAAATATCCCAAGACATTCATAATGGAGAGTGACACAGGGAACATTTTGTTCAGAACTGAAGGCAAGTCAGGCTTCATATAGCTGTCCAAAGAAATTGTAATTATACAAAATCACTTTCCTTGACTTTAGCTTTGGCAACGCAAGTGCAGAAAAAGAAGAAATGACCCCTTGTTCTCCAAATCTCTTGGAACAAATCTATGAGTTTGAGCCCACAGGCTCACATCAGCTGTGTCTGTGGTTTTTGGAAGGTCAGGATCCAAAGCTCCGCCTGAGTATATCTGAGTTTTGATGAGAGTAAATACTTCATTTAACCGACAAACCTGAGTACAAGCTTCCAGGCTATTTTTTGCCCCCTGCTATCCTTGCTATAATGAAAGAAAATAGCTCTGGTTCGACTTCATGTGTAGCTAACTGGAAAAGCAACGCAGAAGCCTTAAGGGCCTGTCTCAGCAGGCCAAAGCTCTCAGTGCACCTATAATATCTAGCATGGCTGCTACCTGCAAATACAGATGCAGAGCCCTGGGAATGCCCTGAGGCCGCCTGGCATCACTTTGCACCCTGGCTACAGCCCTACAGGCTGGGTGTTAGCACGCTATTCCCCTCCCGGCAGGCCACAGGGCTGGAGCAGACACAGAGGGTGCTGCTCTCCTTGGAAGAAAGTAGGCAAAAGGAGCAAGCAGTGCCACGTCACTCGGCTGTAGTTTTATTTACCAGTATGTGTGTAGTCAAAAAGACCTGATGACATCCCAATCCCCAGCTAATTATTTCTTGTCATTCGTATCATAAACAACAACCTCGTTTCCCGTTTCTTTCATCTTTGCAGCCAATTTAATCACAGCAGCTCCTAAATCTGCTCTTACTAATTTAGCTGTGGCCTTTGAGGTGAATCTCAAATTACAAATATATGGTCCACTGCAGGACGAAACAAATCTAATTTTGTGCCTTAAGAAGCAAAGCTGCCAGTGCAGAATGTCAGTGGTGTTGCAACCTCTTTTATGGACTAGGAGCACTGCAAGGGCAGCTTGAGCGTGGAAAAGGAAATGTGCTGTCAAGTCCTGCCACTGGCCACTTTGTAAGATAGGGAGATAGTAAAGCAGAACAACTGTAAAAATGCTAGAGAAGATGAGAATGTTGCCCAGTTGGCAAAACAAGGGGACTTGTGTTGCTGCCTCTGGTTCAGCCAAAGTTACAGATACAGGTTGCTTACAGATTGCTCATGCTGCATAAACTATATTTAAGGAGATGCAGTTTGCTCATCTGTGAAACATCTGAAGGTGCTCAGGACGTGTCATCTGGTTAGCACAGATAATGGGATATTGAACCCTGACTTTAAATTACCCAATTGTATATGGTTATAGAAAATATAAGCAGCATTATAGTAAGCTAAATACTTAAGCAAGGGAAAAAACAGGCATGGTCAATACTGTGTAATGCAACAAGTTCATGCTGTTAGTGGAATCTTACCTGTGAAGGAAGTCTTTCATTTAAGAGAAATATCCAATACTAGGAAAAAAGATCAACGGGCTAAATACCACAGGTTCAAAAGGGGATATGATGTGTGCTCAATTCTGCCTTTTTTTTCATATTTTTTTCTTGTCTCCCTCCCTCCTGTCCTTGGTATAAAGCAAGACAGTGGACAATCTTTCTTCAGTTGAATTGTGGGTAATATAGATCTGTACATGTCTACATACAGAAGACTCCCACAATATGTGATCTATTTGCCAGTTGCAGATATTATTTTTCAATTGCTGCTGGTGAAATTCAGTGCCTGATGAAATCTTGCATGATGGAAATGATTTATAGAGCACTACTCAGGGACAAACTAACCTGAACTCTTCATGCAGAAGCCTGTTTTGGTCCATGTGAAAAGATCTTAGGAATGAGAACCAGAGTGGTAGGTTTTATGTTATGATGAAAGAGTGGCGCACACCTCCTCGTTTCATCTAGCATGGCCTGCTTTACCTGCAGACTTGCACTGCCAGAACTTCAGTTAATATAAATCAGGGAATATTGATTTATTGTGGCTAAGGATTTTGCCCTGTGCCTCCTTGCTTGCCATATGCTTAGTACCTGAGTGATTGTTTTTCACAGAGCCCCATTCCTTTGACTGAAATGCGTGGGCACAGAAAAATGATGGGAGAACTTTCAAGTTTTAAAACCCACTCTTTGTATTTAATGAAACCACAAAGACAGCACTTAATAGATTGATTTAAATCTTTCATGATGGAGGCACTAGCTCCTCCTCCATGTACTGGATGGAGCAACACTCAAGCTGCAAGCTGCACAACCTTTCTGTTGCAAAGATCATGCTAGCTGTCATGGCTGATGTCTAGACCAGGAGATTAGCTTTCAGATGGATTGAAGCACTCAGTACGAAAAAAAAAACAAATGGCACCGTTGATGCATTCCAAACTCATCCAAATTCTTGTAGCAAGAAGTCTCTTCGTATTGCCTGAGGAAGAAAAATTTCTCTGAACAAAACCTGATACTCATCAAGTATCAACTCAATGTCTCAGAACCTGAGATTACAACTGAATTAGCTGGATCAAACCCTCCTCACAGCTAAAAGATGAAATTGTTGCCTGACTTGGGGTGTGTAACTGTTGTTAAATGTTATTTTCCACTCATGACTGTTCATTCAGCAAGTATGAGTGGAAGACCCCTTGATTATGTGTCTCTAAATCTGTACAAGACAGGCAGAAGGAGGTCTGGAGAGGATTTCAGGAAGCATTTCTGCAAGCGAAACTCACACAAGCAAACTTTGCTACTATTGAAGACCTTTTCTTCTTCTTTTTGTTGTATGAGAAAAGGGACCATAGATCTCATGACAAGGGTGTTAGTTTGATTTTTAATGAGTCCATAAGCTACATGATGGTCAAATTATTCTATAGATTTCAGAGAACAGGATGGCCATGCAGTTTTTTTTTGCCTTACTATGCCTCCAATAGTAGAGAGTTACATGTTAGTGTTCAGAGATACGGTGCTAAGGATAGTCTGCAAACTATATATATCAAAAGGCCAAACGACACGCTAAATAGAGAAATAGGAAGAGAACAATGAAAACCTCACTTTAAGAGCTTTTACATGTACAAGTATGGTCAACACCAAAATAATTTAAATAGGAATGAACTGTAGGTACTCTTCAGAAAAGGAAGCAGATAAAGTACAGCATTTCAAAACAAGCAGCTATTCAGATATAAATTTCTTATTTATTGAGATTTCAGCTGTATCAAAGTAAAGGTCTCAGAGTGGCTGAGCAAGTCAATCACTATATACCTTGTTAGTGTGACAGCCCCCTGTGTATTGTATGACTGGAAATAAAATACAAATACCCCAAGCCCCTTCTGTGTCTGCTTCATGGTGCATAAATCTATTGTGTGTCGTGTCACTTAGAGTTTTGACGGTAGGCTACCAAATGACAGATGAAAATACACAGTCAAGGTTTCATTTTCATAACTGAAATTAAAGCACACACAGGAAATATAGAACCGAAGTGTTTTCATTACTGTTATTTCAGAGGTCCATCACAAACCAGAGACTTTTACAAGCCCCACTGAACATTTGATTACATATGCAAATGACTGCTTTTTCCAAATATATATTATTTCCTTTTCCAACTTTAATGGCATGTGAGGGCCTTTTTGCAATAATAAACCTGGCCTAAATTCTTTTCACTTGCATTATGTTCTGTACCTAGGTGGACAGGCAAGAACAGGGCCCCTGGACTCTGTTAGCACTCCTGGTAGCTGCTGGTGTTGTTCCAAGAGCTTCCCTTCATAGAGGCATCCTTGGATGCCTACCTGTATTAGACGTATTTAAACTGCAAAATGAATGACTTTTAAAGTTAACAATATAATTGAAATGGATGCGAAAAAAGAAGTAGCTGTTTTGTTCAAGCCTTATAGTATTTTTGCCTACTCACCTGCATTGAGGTGGCACCTAGAAATCATTGAGTGAATTTTGTTAGGCACTGAAGAGAGTAAAAAGAAAAAGAAGGAACTTATCCCTAAAACTTTCAATCTAAACTAGTATGTACACTGTGCTAGGCAAAGTGGCAATTTTTGGGCAAAAGAATAAACCAAGACATGCCCTAAGGACAATGCTTCGCCTTTCCTCATCTGCATCACTTTTGAGAAAAAATAAAATGGATGACTTTGAGAAATAAATTTTGAGACTAGACTTTGAGAAAAAGAGAAAACAGTTATTCTGTGTAGTAATAATTGTCTAGCAATTTTTGTATTATGATGAATTTTGTCAGAGTATCACTTTCTCTTTCCACTGTGACATTCATTCCAAAACTTCAAGCATCCATTTGTTTTATTTCACTGAGCCCAAGGGGTCCCATGACTGAAATCATGCCTATTTTTGTAAAGTTGGTCCTCTGCAACGCTACCCAGAATAAAGGGAAAAGGAAACAACAAAACCAAAGAAATGGTGCATGGGATCCAGTCCACTGAACCCGAACATTGAACTTGTTGAAATGCTGGGTGCCTAGTGAGGCAGTCCTTCTAAAGCGAGTGCCAAGTTTCTTGTCTTGTCTGTGGCAAGAATTCATGTGAAGGCCTCCAAGGAAAGCTCCTGTCTGCTTAATGTAGATGCTACCCATCATGAAGTTTTGTGTCATTGCAGGCATTTTCTTCCTTTGCTGCAGAAAAGTCAACCCTATAAAAGAATATTGTAAAAGCAACTGAAACAAGCATAGACACAGAAGAATATTTGAGTGTTCAACCTGTGTGGTAAATAATGAGTGAATACCAAGAGATACTTGTTCTGAGGTTCCAGTGGTAGGAAGGTACTGCCAATAGCAACAGATGGGAGTTTCAAAGATACCTGGAGAATGTGAGGCATTCACATCCTGCTGCTGTCTAACAGGAATGGAGAGCTTAACTCCTTTAACTGTCTTAGGGAAAATCTCAGCTATAATTCTCAACTGAGAGAGAAAATACAAATGGGCATTTTTCCCAGGATCTGATAAAAAAAAAAAATCTGGATGGAGAAGAGTAGGCTAAAATTCATCCAAAATAAGAGTATAAATGAGTGTGAATGGTGGTGAGATTTTTGTATGGACATCCTGACCAGTAAGTCAGTCTGAGAAAAAATGACTGCCCAATTTATTTTTCATTGATAAAAGCTTGTTTCTTGCATTGTGTTCTTCTAACTGTCCCCTTAGAGACAGGAGTTCCAGGAGGGGGCACAAGGATTCTGATATTCCCAGGAAATTTGATGGCAAGTTTGGGCATTTTTGGTTGCTCTTCCTCAGTGGTACCTTGTGATCAATGTTTGCACCATTTTGGGCTGAGTTGCTTATGCTTAAGAAACAAGTTCTGCACTAGAATGCCTTTTTGGAAAATGATTTCTAGGGAGAAAAAGGAAAAGTACAGTTGAATTAAATAAATATTATATGGTAATGGAATGGAACAGGCACTGGCAGGAGTTATTCATTCACTTAAAGGGAAGCTAACAGAGGAATAAATGCTTCCCTAATGAAGACATTGCTCCTAGGTTTTGCATATTCTCTCACTTTCTACTTTGAAGAATTCTTTTTGTTTCAAACAGCATTACATATAATGGAAAAGGATGGTAGAGAGTCTTGCTGAATGCTTATTGCAGTCAAGCAAATGCTTTCCGCTGCAATTTGCTGTTCTTCCTGTTTCAGGCTGTGATCATTGCTCTGAGCATTTATTATCAATAATCTTTTTTTCTCGTCAGCCGTTACTATCTTCTTACCCAAACCTCATACTTATTTCAGCGATGTGCAGGTAATGGTCCACTCCTCCAGGAGGCACAAACCAACACAGCTGCATTGACTGTACTGAGCACTACTGATTTACAGCAGCTGACCCAGCTTATGATTACAGTTTGTGCTCAGCACACTTCTAAAGGCTACAAATGTGCTTTGATGAAGGCCTTCAAACTATTAATATTTTTTTTACTCCAGTTAAGGAAGACGGAAAAAAAAAGTGTTCCCTATTTTCACCATTCACTCCAGTCTGTGGCTCTCAACACTGGGCATTAATTCCCATAATGAAGCCACTAACAGCAAACAAAGCAGGAATATTTTAGCTATCAAAAACTCCATTCTTCTCCCTGTTACTCCACTTTCAAGTCCCAGCCTCAGGCTTAGAGGGAGCTGCAGCAGGACTTTACCTCCAGCAGCTCTGAGATGGGGCTCCCTGTCTCTGGGCGCTCGTGGTGGAGAGCCACCAGTTCTAGTGTTACCCACAACTCTCCCTTCTCGAGGCTGGATCAGGCCTGCGTTTGTAGAAAGCTAAATTCTTAAAAAAAAAAATCGCACTGTAAATAAAAAGTAAAGCCAAACAGAACCCCTTTCTGTAATTTTTTTTAAAAGGTGCAAGTGAGCTGTTTTCTTCATCTCCATCAACCTTGTCTATCTACATGGTTTGCTCTTTTAAACAACCTTCAGAGTGTAAATTCTCACGAGCAATTTAAAGGAACACTATGTAACCTCATATCCACTGTCTCTCAAGAGGGTGGCATAATCATCACTCTCAAGAAAGCGCACAGCAGATGGTGCACTGCAGATTTGCATGCTTGCACCACTTATTAGTTTATAGAATTAAGAAAGCAGATTTTAAGATCTTTAAAAATATTTTTCCTAAATGTGATAATGAAGTGGTATTGTATCATCCTCAGTTATTTGTAGGATACTTTTTAAAGACTGTGCTGCAAAGCATTTTTTTCTGCGATGTTCTTTCATTTTTTCAATATTTGCTGGCAATGGATTCATTCATAAATATACAAAGATCTAATTCTCCCTAGCAGGGTTGATATTGTCTGCATGTTGTATTAGTTCGTCCTCTGGAATGGAGAAAGAAATGAGAAAATATAGATTAATACTTTTTGTGTTTAATTACTTAATATCTGCAGCCATGCAAATGATCTTTTAGTAAAATATTTCTTTTGATAATGCTGTTTGAGCTTTACTTTTCAGAAGGGATTGGACTATGAAAGTAATTTTAGGAATGCTTGTGTTACTGACAGAAGATACCAAAAGGAGGAGTTTGGGTTTTCAGCTATTTATTCTTTCTTCTGTTTCCACTTTTCTGTACACATTTTCCTCCATATAGATTTGGGAAGCAAATGAAAAGGGTAAAGAAGTCTATTTCTGTTTGGCTATATTGACGCATTTTATCTCATTTAACTTAAGAAGAGACACTACAGTTTGATCTAGTATGGATGTGTGCATGCTTAAGACAGAAAAAAGTGATCTGTAAGAAAGACCAGATTGACAGCTCAAGGAACTGAAGGCTTGTACTCCTTCAGTCAACTGAACATGAGCTCTAGCAGTGCAATCCTTCCTCTCTTTACCCCATTAAGATGCTCCAGTTCTTTAGTAGAGTAATCCCTGTGGGTTAGGATTTGTGCTAGGTCAGTGCTTGGTGTCTCTGAGGAGTGGCCGAACATGGGCATCAGTATCTTCTGGTTGAGAGGATATGGAAATCTGTCCTGAAGGAAATAATCTGAGGGGTTTCATTGGGAGCAGAACAAAAAACTGGTGTCACTGCAGACCACAGCTTATCTGAACCTGAGGGCTGAGGGCTTGTACCTGAGTATGAATTCCAAGACACCATCGCTGAGTCCTCTCAAGATCCTCCTCACCTAGCCCTCACCATAACACACCACATCAAGGTGCTTAAGCTTCTCATATGGAGGAGAGCTAAATCTCTAAGCACTGCAAATTAAGATCACTGAAATTAAATTTAGTATACATATTTTAAAGGATTATTAGTCCTCTGGACTTCACTCTTGAGCAAATCGATTGACTTCAATAAAGAAACCCTGACTAGAAAAAGAATTGACATTGGTATTTTTAATTTTGTAGGGGTTTTTTTTGAAGCAAAAGAAAACAACTTTGAAAGACTAAAGCACCTCATCTGTATTTTAGTTGCTGTATATATGAAATTATACTATAGATTTCATTTCAGTTAGATCAGTAATGGCAGGAAACTATCAACACTTCTGTTCTCAAAATAATCAGTGATAATTTACAGCCCAGGAGAATAGTCAATATCCAGGAACTGGCTTCATTTTGGATGAATTAAAATCTTTGCCCTAGCAAGGACTGCTGACTTGTCCTAAGATAGATTGCAATTTGCTTTGGTACAAGGGATAGTCCATATTACTACATTTGTTTACGTAAGAGTGGTAAACCTAGACATATCAGATTACCAGAAAAGACTTCACTCTTTTCCTATCTGTTTACTGATTATATGCCTGAATAATTTACCTGTGCAATACATGTATGTTATTGATATTACACAGCCCAAGATAAACAGTGATTTGAGCATTTTGCAACACATAAACCCCAGGTAATAGGAGGCCCATCAAATCTGATACTTTCCCTTAAAAGACCCTGGTGTCCAATCACTTATAACTTTGCCCAGGTGGGCTGATATTTTGTAAACTGGACATCTGACTGAATGTTTAAAGAAACTGTCAGATGAAGCAATTGACATTTATATTTTTTCTGAGAATGAAGGCAATAAAAAAATTATCCTGGCTTAAAAAAAAAAAATCTTGAGACTGTTTTGCAGAGAATATTGAAAGTTTCAAAAAACTCCCCAAATCTAGTCAAATGATAACCCTCTGAAAGATTGATGGTCTCCAGTGAGGGATGGGGATTGCTTAGACAGCTCCACTGTGTAGAGATTAAAATATCAAGAGAGAGATTGAAAGAAGAGATTTTTGGAGACTGTCACAAAATTCTCTTCTATGGCAGTTATCTCCCTTGCAACCAATGCAAGTTTTGCTAGTCATTTCATGCATGGGAAAGCATGCAAGAAAGCAAGCAAGAACAGAAGAATCAACCCTTCTACTATTTTTGGCTGGCTATATTTCCATGTTGGTTACTTGGCTACTTGTGAGTTAAATTGCTGATTTATTAACCACATCCATTCATATATGGATTCCTTCATGCAAATGACCTAACAAATGAAATCAAATAAATAGATGCAAAAAGGTAAAATCAGGCTGTAGGATAAGCTACAAGGATATTTAGACTATTTAGGCTTCCTTTGTCTTTGAATAGTCTCAGGCTTGTCTCAAAATCTAATCTTGCGGCTAGGAGGAAGAAGCTGTCATGCAAAGGTTAAGCAAAAAATACTTTCTCACATAAGCTCAATTTACAGATGTGTAAAATCCAAAAATAATGATTGGAATTTTATCTGATGACATTAAGTGATTACCTCCATTTTGTGCTAATTTGGACCAAAGGATATGGGATTTAAAAATATAGATTGTTTCCACTCTTTAGAAAAACTTGGGGATATAAAAACAAGCTTTCAAGTCTGGTTATCTCTGTATCTGTCTCAACATGTACTTCATAGTATTCTTCACTGGGAATGTTACAAGAAGGTATTTCATGATAGAGTTTCCTTGGAAATCCTGTAAACATACATGAACAGAGAATTCCAATTTGAGTAATTTTAATGTGAGCGAACAGAATTTTCTAAATTCTTAAGGATTTAGTGTTCATCAGTTTGCATTAGCAAACTAGAGAAGAAGCTTAGCATTGAGAAAGCTCATATGTATGAAGAGGTATAAAGTCAGCCCATCTGAACCTTTGTATCTTTTCTCTATTTTCTTTCATTTCTACTTGTCACATGATTCATAATGATATTGTATTTTATTATAATAAATGTATCTTAGACTGACAGAGCAATTCCTTGCCAACCCAGGTTACTGAAATAGTATTTTGAAGGTCTCTAGGACTGGCTTAAAGCCTCTAATTTTAGCTGTGGTTCAGTGCTCCATGGCTCCAGAGATCTTTTCTTTGTTTCATTTGTACTGAAAAAATCACAGCCTCTCAGAAAAACATCTTACTGAGCTTGTCATGCACTTAGTCCCGCAGGTAGGCTCTTGCTGTGTCAGGGCCTCTGATTTAATAATAATCCTGCAATCCTATTCTATAAATTTTCTGGCTTGATAGGGGCTTTGCTGATTAATGTTGTCAGAATGGGATGTGCTGCAAAACACCTTCTGATGCATTACATGAAAGGCTCAATCTAACAGCTGTATGAGATCAGTTTATTGTCATGTTCTTTTACCAGCAAAACTCAAGACTTTGAGCTAAATCAATAATGCAAGTTGTCTAATTTGAAGTTTAATTTTTTGGAATAAGTCAGTCACTGCTCTTTTTTCTTTCTGACACATGATAATTTTTTTGAAAGTTTCTGGTTTCTATTTTTTTTTGTGGATTTGCTTCTGCTGCTGTATGTATGTTATTTGAAGGATATTTATTCATAGATTCTTTCCTGCTTGATCTGAATGAAAATATTGGTGGATTCTTCTGACTTTTCTGAAAGTATTTTGGTCCTAGCATTGTTATATACAAGAAAGGTTTCACAACCATCAAGCCAGTACATTTGCCTTGATGGAACTTCTTAAGCTGTATTATGAAATATGGAAATGCTCTGGTGTCCAGGTATAAAATACAGTGATTTTTAGATATTATTATACAAGAATAAAATCTGTAAAAACTCTGAAGACTTGCATCCTTTCATAAAATAGAGCTTTATCTGGAAATATTGCATTCAAAGGATCTAGTCTAGAATTTGCAGAAAAGATGTGTCCATCATAATATGTATTGACTTCCTGCCTTATCAAGAAATTTTATATATAATGGCATATTTTGGAAAGAAAGTATTTTTTTTTCTTTTTGGAACTACTGCATGGTTCACATTATGTTATTTACAATTAATTAGAAGGGGTTCTTCATGCCCTACATTATTTTTACATGGTCAAGTATGATCCAAAATTTATTTGAACTGGCCTTTATGTATTTTATCCCCCCTCTCCTTTGGATTTTAAAATCTAATCATTACTTTCTGGCAATGCTGAATCTATAAATGTTTCCTCTTCTCTGAATCTAGCTACCATTCTGGGAAGCACTTACCATTTAAATACATGCAAGAATAGAAAACAGAAGGAACATTAAAAAGGAAAAGTCGCCTCCCCAAATCTGGAGGGATGCGTTTCCAAGCTTGTCTGGGATCAGACATCTTCTATGTGGGACAGAAATCCATCTATTATCCAAATTTACTACAGTAACAGAGTGGTTGCAGAGCGGCAATCATTAATGGTACACAGGTCCAACTCCTCTCTGGGGTGAGTCAGTTTTAATGAGCGAAGCCTGCTCTCCCCTGTGCTCTGTTGGGACCTCACTTCAGCTCTGCCGGGTAAGAGGTGGTTGTGGTTGCAGTCAGCCAAGCACTGCGGTCAGCCTGGAGGCCCCGCAGGAGGTTCACCCCGTGCTGCGGGGTGTCCGGCACATGCATGTGGTTTTACCTTCCCTAAGCTTGCAGAGGGTGCTGCAGTTTATGTTTGTTGGAAGGGGAAGTCAGCTTTCCTTAGAACGATATGTTTGCCTGCGTGAGGTAGTGAGTCCACACTTCTCTGTCTACTCTGCATATTGAGGAGTAATTTTCATTTTTCCTAGTGCAGAGATGATCCCTCTCTGCCAGCTCCTGGCTTCTGCCCAGACTGAAATGCTCCCCTCTCTCCTTTTCAGGTTGGATAGTACAGGTCAGCTGCAGTACTCAAACAGACTCCCTCAAACTGCAGAAATGCTCAAATCATCCACATAACTCTGGAGTCTCCTTTGCTCCCCCTGGACTTTGGAATTGTTCAACCTACCATTAGCAACACACAGTTTCTTAGCTGTTTCCCGATTCTGCTCCCCAGCCAGAGATTCAGGGGTCAATGTTACCTCAGCTCAGGCTGATGTGAACTTATTCTCCATGGTTCCTTCTCTGGAAAGAGCCACCATAAATCCTGGGCCACCTGGCTGTGCTGGGAGGGAGGATATGGACAGGAAAACAGGGAAGTTGTCCCTGGCCTAGCTACAGCTTTAGACACACCAAAGCCTTGTCCTGATCTCCTCAGCACTCACCGGTTATGTCAAATTCAGCAAGGAGCAGTGGGAGTGGATGTACAGAGAGAGATGGTGGGTGATGAGGACCACAAGGTCTCAGGACAAGCATGTCAAGGATTCTGCCTCTGACTGGCTCAAGCTTGGTCCTGTGGACTGATAGCCCCTTCTAGGAGTCCTCCTGGAGCGCATCTTCTGGGTTAGTTTCACCTCAGAGGAGTCCAATTTGGGTGCTCTGCCGCTGTGTCACTGTGTGATGAAATGGTGGGGGACTCAGTTCAGAAGGGCATGCTGGGCTAGAGCCAAAATGCTGATGCAAAGGCAGAACATGAACATGAACAACTGTACATGAACAACTTCTCTAAGTTGTCGCAATGGGCTTCTGGTATTGCTGTGTATGTAACTATGACTCAGTGATGCTTGCTTTGTGTGTCCTACTTTTACATTTCTAATATTCATTCTCACGGACAAGAAGGTTGTATTTATTTCCTTCACAGGGATGATGCAGCTTGAAAAGGCAAGCACATGCTATCTTATTGTTTTTTTCCTTTTATGAATTCTGAAAGTAGTTAGTTGCTTGTTAAGTGTAGAAGAAAACAAAAAATGTTTTACAACTTAATAAAACTTAGCAGAAAACATCACGAGAAGGGCTATGTTGTACTGTCAAAGTTCCCTTTACAAAAGAATCCTCTTTCCAAACATTTAAAATATTTAACATAATCCATCCAGCTTAACTGTTGCCACAGATTTCCAATGAATTTTCTACTAAAGAGCAGGTGGCACTTGGGGGAAAAGATCGAGTTTATCTACTATTCTATGGCTTTTTTTTTTTTTTTTTTTTTTTTTAAGAGCTCTGCTCTTTCTGTACATCATCCCTCTGAAACATGAAACAACTTTTATCTTTGGATATTCCAATGTTCAGAACCATTATCTATATTTAAAAATCAAACGAAAGACCCAAGAAAAGCATGTTTGTTTTTTGTATCTTATGTCCTGGATATAGCACTGATAAGCTGCAAACCATCTAGCATGTTTGGAAGTGAGGTCAGCAGCATTTTTGTCAACACCTTGGAGCTCTGTCATCCATCAGGAGATTTAGCAGTAAGGAGAGTTTGCAGGACTCAGATTCTTTTCCTCAGCCTGCTGTGCCATGCGTCTGTCACATGGTCCATTAATGGCAAGATGTTGATACTCTGCCATTTTTCATAATGTTGTGAATGAACTATGAGCCAAATGCAGATAATAAGACGAATTAACTCGTGCAGCATGTAGCACTCTGCCCATCCATGATCAGCCTTCCCTGCCTAGGCAGAGGTAAGACTGGAGCAGTACTTCCAAAAAGTACTCATTATTATGCAAATTTCTCAGCACAGCAGTTCTGAAGTGTGGTTGCATAATATTTGTGCAATGTTGTGTTAAGAGAAGTACTTTTTGCAGACCTGACACCTCAATTTGGAAAAATAATGGTACTGCATGTTTGATTAATGCTCTTCTCTGGTACTGATCAACGGCAGTGCAGTAGGAGAAGCGTGGGCTTCCTCAATCTGCCAACAAGAAGGTCTTTCAGTCTTGCCAAGAAAACTGCTATTGTTTGCGCCTGGGACCCAGACTCGCAAGCTGTTCTGTGCGGGTGGACCTCAGTGCTTCACAGAGTCCCGGTGACTTTGTTGACTACAGCAGAACGGAGAATTCCATGGCAGGGACAATAAATCCGTATTCTTTTGGAAAAGGATCTCTCTGAAGAACTGACTCAGTCCACTTGTATGCAAATGAAGTCATTGCTACAGTGGCTACATCTGATGTTCTTTTAGAAAAGGCATCTTTGCTTGGCTACAATATGTTTTCTACACATTTACTTTGTAAGCTGAAATTCAAGGAAAGATGTGATGGAAGTATGAATTACATGGCAGATTCTGCCATCTCACAATATATGTGTCCCACTTGATAGGCAAAGCTTAACTGGCAAAGATCAGCAGAGCTCAGTACTTTTTCTAAGTTATATAATACAGTCGCTATTTCCGAGAAGGATAAATTGCCCATAATGCTGAAGAGCCTGAGCCACGGGTTGGGACCCCTGTGTGCTACCGAGCACTATGTGCATGCATAAAGGCAAATTAAGGGCTGCGCTGAGGCTAGGTTTTTCTTTGCTAAAATTAATGTGCCCAAGAGACCCAGAAACAGGGTTTGACTGTTGTCTGTTGTTTGGGATGCACGTTGGCAGTGGGCTTTGGTGGGAGCCCGGCCCTGTGGTCTGGGCAGACGGATGCCTGGCAGGCTCAGGAGAGAGTTGAAGCTGCATCTATGGGCTTGAGCCTGACTATCCCCCTTCTCACAGGACTGCGTTCAGGCTTGTACAAGAAGTACGAGGGTAGCAGAGGAGTTCCTTCTTTCTCTTGGCATCTGCATTTCAGAAGATGGGAATCCTGCCTTGGCAGCAGGTGAGAGGCATGGTCGTACTTCTCCTTCTGTGGGAACTTGAGTGGCTGCTTCCCAATGTGCGTGGGGTTGGGGGACATTTCCACAGGTGTGCAGCCCTGCGCACCGAATGACGTTCTCAGACAAGGACATACCTCCAGAAACCATTTGGACAGCATATTTCAAGTGTGTCACCAAAGCCCGTTATCAAGCCCAGTTATTCAAAGGTTCTATGTGTTAAAGCTGCATAAAACATCCAGGAGGAGAACTATATTAAAACTCCTTAAAGGGTTCATATGGACTTACTTTCATTCCAGTACGCTTTGAATACTTATATCTTTGTCTTCATTTTAACTAAAATAGTGAACACATCATTGTTCTGAATGGGTGCTGTAAAAAGTGAATGGAAAGTGACAGCTTAGTTTAGCTCCAAAAATATGCGTTTTTTACAGCTAAGATTTAAGAAAACATAAGAAAAGAAATGTTTCTGGAATGAAAGCAAATAACAAGTGGAAAATCATGCCTTTAAAAGCATATATTTCTCTGCTCTATTTGCCAACCAGGAGTTACAGGCAAAAATGGAAAATGGTGATCACTACAGACATACTACAAAAAAGATGAAAGCAACTTGTTTTTATTTCCTCAAGCCATAACTGGAAAAATATGAATTAAAATATGGCTTAGACTCCATTTACAGAGCTCTAAAATAAATTCTCTCCAGATTTTTTATGTTTTTGATGTATTTCCCATTAGTATTAATCACATTCAATTATTTAGAACTAAGTCTTTAAGTTCTGTTAATATAAACATACCAGTCCCTGTGCTGTAAATTAAATTTTTATTTTAATTCTATATATGCTTTCTCTCTTACTTTAATGCCAAAGATTTCTCTCGTGCCTAATGGCTATAATGAAAGCTTTTACTGCTAAATTAAAACAAAATGAGTTAATGGGTACCCTGTGCCTTGTTCTAGTTAAAATGTGCATCAATTTGCAGTGACCACTGCTTTGGGATTGTTGCAAATGTTTTATCTTAGGCAAACTATAGTGAGCGGTGTGAAATTTAGCTTTCAAACTGCCTAATCGGCTCTTCTGTAAACCTATTTGTAGTTTATTTCAGTTGGCAGTAACTCTACTAGACTTTAACAAGTCATGTTGAAATTTTCCATGGCAAATGACTGCTTTAGACTGATTTTCTAAAATGCTATTGAAAAAGTTCAGATATTCAGAGAACAAGATTAAGCAAAAAATGTATAATTGTAATTTTTTTAATTTGCTCCTTTATGAAGTGAAATAGAAGTAATTTTTGTCAAAAGAATAAGCCTAAGGTCAAGCAATTTCCACAGCTCCTGTGAAAATCCACCTAGATATGGATAAAATTAAATCCTCAAATAAAAGAGGGCAGATTTATGTTTAAATATGTTAGTTTAAAATCAAAGATAATACTGATTGACAATTGATAATACTGAAAAGAATATTGTTTCTTTTTAAATTCCTGATTCTCCTTCTCATAACATTCTGTATGAAACTGATGTATAGGTGGGATTTCATACTGTAAGTACAAGCAATCATAGGAACGAATTCACATTTTTGTCTTGGTATCACTTCCAACAGGAATGGGTCTGAGGACCTTCATTTTCAAACAGTTTTAGAAGGACAGGGCAGAATGTTGCCCCTCATATTCCTCTGGCACAGTTTGCAAGTAAAATCTTGCACTTCTAGGTCTTTTTATGTGAAGTGTGCATGGATTGCCAAACTGTGATGCAGACAAGCCTCTTATCATGTAAAAAATCTGTCCTCCAATTATGTCTGTATTTGTAAAGGTTTGGAAATACGGTGAAGAAAGGTTGATGAATTATAGAATTTTGGTATTCCATGGTAAGCTCGTCTTCAGGCAAAAGAGGTGGAATGTACCTTTCATCTTTGCACTGAGCTCAGCATGGTTCCTCACGCAGTCCTGCAGCTCCGGACCGCAGTGTCAGTCTTGTGTATTCAGCGTTCTCAAAATGGCCTAGGGTCTCCTGAGCAAGCACTTGGGAAGCAAATGAAGCAGTTGCAGGAAAAAGTAATAAAAGAGCAAAGCTCTGGACCTGGGCTTATTATTATTCTACTCTGGTCTCTACTTGGATTGGACACATTTGCAAAAAGCTAAAGCTTATATTTATAGAGAAATTATCTGCAAATGTACAAATGAGCTCAAATAAAGATTTGCCCCCATTCATTCAAATTCAGGCGCTTATCCACAGACATTAGAATTTGTTATGGAATAGACTCTTTAGAGATTTTCAATGGGAAAAATACTGCGCTGGTTGTTTATGCCTGAATTTATGGAAATATATGAGCACATAGGTTCATTTTTAATCTGTGGTCACTTTTTCCCATAAAAAGAGAGTTGGCAGGTCTGCTATAAACTCTCTAATGAACCTCTGCTCAAATGCAGTAAAATGATCTTGTTCGCTTGGACCTTAAGAAAATATTTGTATTAGCTAACAAATGATTCTCTACTAACAAGCACATCTAGCTGAATTATTTATTTAAATCTGGGAAATTAGGCACATTTCTTTGCGTAAATTATATATGAGTTATCATATTCATTAGTCCACCAATTATGTGTCTGCCTGACACATTATTTAATACTGTATTTGATAATTGTTTGGCCATCAGTGGATAAATACATTATTAACAATAGGATTTTTTTGCATTATTTAGCCAAGACTATTAGCAAATACATTGTCTGGTGAAGTCACAAGAAACTTCACACTGAATGATTGACTGATTATGTTGCAAGGTCAAGATGATTGCTTTATACAGCAATATTGTAGAAACAATATGTTGTGCAAGTTTGGCCTACATCTATTTGGAATGTACTCCCCCTCCTTAATTCGTTCAAGCTAATCTGACATTAATGTTATGCCTCTATATTTCCACAAGAAACCAGGTGAATATGGCACTGCTTGAAGAAAATGGACAAATCAATGCTGCTCCAAGATGTGCTGCACATTTCCTTTTCTGCGTTGCAAGGCACATATCCTTGGTGCTTTTTTTGCACTGGAAGAAAATCAACTGCTAATTAATACCCATCTGAGAAGATTTTACCAACAAACAAATTAAATCTACCAAATACCTTGGAATGGCCTTTTGACTTATCAGGGAGATCAGACTTTGACTTCTGTAAAGGAACAATTCAGAGAAGGGAAGTGCCAGAAGACTTCAGATTGTGTTAGAAGAATATCACACTTTTTTAAAAATTTGAAGAGTTTTATAAAGTATAAAAAACATTTTTTACTTTTTGTTATACACAGAAGACAAAGGTGAGACTTGACCTTTGGCCTGAATGCCTATTGGCAGACTGTTCCAGTTCCCAAAATTAGGAATTCCCTCTTTGGTCCCTTGTACTCAAGACAGTCTTTTCTCAGGTTTATGTGAGACTCGACCTCTTGCCTGAATACCAGTTGGAAGACTGCTCCACTTCCCGGAATTAGGGAATCCCCATACTGCCAGCTTGACTCTGTCAGGGTCCATGTGGCAGCAAGGCCCAAGGTCTGCTTCGGATCCAGCCTGCACCATGGGGTGGAGACATAGGACATCTCTTCCAGGACACAACTCACTGTCTTATCCAGTGACCAGGGAATCAATTCTTTCCTGTAGGCATGTGTACTCTAGGCAGACTGGCCCTGCATATGTGCACATATATTATAAGTGGCACAGGGAAATCGCTGGATCGGTTCTCAGGAGAGGAAATTGCCTACTGAGAGGTGTTGGAGAAAATTTTACCAACACATTCAAAAGTTGTTCAAGCATGTTGCTGCCCAGCAAATGCTGCACTACTCAGTGTATCCTTAATTTTGACAGACTTGTCAGGTAGGCTTCTCAGAGGAGACAGTCAGTTAGAAAGGACCACGCTGACAAGATGAAGGGCTAGGCTGTCATTTCTTCTATATGGCAGGACAACAGAGTCAGAGGATAAAATACTCCTGCAGGATTGCCCCATGCAGCTGCTTCTTAGCCGAGCACTCTGCTTGAGAAGTGCACAAACCCACAGTAATCCCATGGTCCTGGCCAAGTGGAGCAGTGGAGACCCAGGAAAGATTGCTTCCTCTCCTAGAAAGACAGAGAGGACTGAGGAAACCAAGGGTGGCCACTCACAGTGTGGTCAGGAGCCAGCAATGTCAAGGGGAAAGGAAGGAAGTATCTCTAAGAAATGGGAGAGGATTCTAAAGTAGGTACTGATCAAGTCAATTAGTCTGTATTTTTGGAGCCCTATGCTTGGTGAAATAGCCCTAAATTACCTGCTGCATTTCTCTTCTGCAGCCTACATTTATTTCCTGCATAAGGGGAGAGCTAGGAGAGTTAATATTTTACACTTGCATATAAAATCTTTAATTGGAAGACAAAGCTCTGGATAAATTCCCATCACTTCCATCTGTACAGCAGAGGTCACAGTGCTTTCCTGCCTCATTGTAGTTCAGGAGAATCTCATTCTCTAATAGGTGCTAAAGCACACTAAAAATTGCTCAAGGTTACTTGTAAATGGCTTTTATTTTATTCCAAGTAGCATTGTGTAATTTGCTGTTATATTCTACACAAAGAGACATTCAGTCATTCAATAATTACCATAAAAAAGTAAAAATCACAGACTCACAGAATCACTGAATGGTTGAGGCTGAGGCACACCTCAGATCATCTAGCCCAATTCCTGTGCTCAAAACAGGTCAGCTCGGGCACGCTGCCCAGGGTTGTGCCCAGTCAGGCTTTGAGTATCTCCAACGATGGAGAGTCCACAAACTCTGTGGGCAACCTGTTCCAGTGTTTGACCAGCCTCATAGCAAAAAAAGCTTTTGCTTTTATTTAAAAGGAATTTTTTGATTTTTTGATTTGTGCTCATTTCCTCTTGTCCTCTCACGGGGCATCACTGAGAAGTCTGGCTCTATCTTCTTTACTCCCTCATCAGCTACTTATATGCATTGGTAAGACCTCTCCTGAGCCCTCTCTTCTCCAGGCTGAACAGTCCCAGCTCTCTCAGCCTCTCCTTGTTTGTCAGATGCTCCCATCCCTTAATCATCTTCACAACTCTCTGATGAAGTCACTCCAGCACGTCCATGTCTCTCTTGTGCTGTGGAGCCCAGCACAGGACACAGCACTCCAGGTGCAGCCTCATCAGGGCTCAGCAAAGGGAAAGGCCCCTGACCTGCTGGCAATGCTCTGCCCAATGTAGCTGAGAAGGCCATTGGCCTTCTTTGTTGCAAGGGCCCACTACTGGCTCACGGTCAACTTATTCACCAGGACCCCAGGTTCTTTTCTTCCAAGCTGCTTTCCAGCTGATTGGTGTCCAATCAGCTGGAAACTGAACTGGTACATGGGGTTATTCCTCTCCAGGTGCAGGACTTGGCATTTTCCCTTTACTGAATTTCAAATCCTCACTCCCAAGGGAAGGAGCCCATGTCTGGGCCCCTCTGTCTGTCTATTATGTTCAATAAGGCAGTATATACAGCCTTGACTGAGTCAGTCTAGTCAGGCTGGTATGAAAGAACATGGGGAACTCATGAAAATAAAATGTTTCTTTTTAGCCTCCAACAACTTGTCACATTTGATCCTTTCTCTTCTATGTGTTTGGCCTGGGGGAGTCTAGTGAGTGCATTGCAATCTGCCAAGGATCACTAGCAGAGACACTGGTGGGTGGATCTGCATGAAAGAGGGTTTCCCTCCCTCCCTCCTATCTTCTTGCAGCAAAGAGCTTTGAGCCAGCCTCGCTACCTGGGGAACCTGTTGTGAGGAGTGACATTTTGTCAATCCTCTGCTCTGAAACAGTTGAGTAAGGTGAAATGTTTCACAGAGAACTGCTTCTCACTGTAGACTTCTACTTGTTGATTTATTTTATATAGATAGGTTACTATCCTCTAATTCATTTCACTGGATTTTTGTCAAAAGTTGATTAGATAAGAGTTTATCTTCAGCTTTCATTTAAGATTCATTTAAACTTCATCTTGTTCTGAGGTCTAAGAGGTAACTCACCAAAAATCAGTGCAAATGTCTGTGAGGCTGGCTCAGGAAATGAAACTGTTGATAAAGCTGCCCTCAGGATCCGGAAGTTAAACAACTGGGGCTCTTCAGAAGCTGTTTTTACCAGTCCATGTGTTTTAAGATGGAGCATGACTAATTTATGAACAGACATTTCTTATGCTTTAACCTTCTGTCCAGAAGGTCTCCAGGCCCTCTCTCCCTTCTGGCTCCCAAGGCTGGGGTGACCTGGCCATGTATCCCTCTGCTGAAGAGCTTGCCTCTCTGAACTGTCCCAGCCATCCTCAGCTCCTGAGCAGACACCACTATAATTCTGCTCTGTAATCCCTAATCCCTATCCTGGTACTCAGTTTTGCAAACTCCAATTTCCTTCCAGTCACTGAGAAATTGCAACCATTCAGCAGCAATTTTCAGTAAATTCAGCCACCCCTGATTTTGCTTTTGCCTCTAGAAGCCGCACGAGGGAGACTGACAGTTACCATTAAAGAGACAAACAACTTCCGATATTCCAATAATTGTTCATCTGCTCATACTGGGATTGTAACTTCTAAGTAACTGTTGTGAAAGTCTGCCAGTCATTTCAGGATAGCTTATGGCAGTCACTCATGTGGTTTACAATTACCTCTAGGTATGTCCATAAATTTGAAAAAAATAACATCTCTATTCTCAAATGTAACATCTTTTCAACTCGCTTTAAATAGGACCTCCGACTGGGTCAACATCATTCACAGAAAGGGGAATATATTTTCTAGTTACTCTGGTTTCACTGCTAACTCACAGTTACAAAATGAATCTGTAGGATGATTTTTCTTAAAGAAATGAGCTACTTGAATTCTTTATTTAACTTTTGATCTTTTTATTTTTCAGTAAGCTTTATTAGTCTTTCCTTAGTTAGAAATATTGATTCTAGTTTTGTAAAGAAGGCCAAACAATAGTAACTTATTTTTATCCTTTGCTCAAATAAAGCAGGACAGGAATGAACTACAAATCATTTAGTTACTATGTTAGCACAAGTTTGGGATATAAAATTCTGCCCTCCATTTTGCTGATTCATTTAACAGGATCATAATGAGTCCATTCCCTAACAAGCTGTAGGGCTGCACACAGGCCAGCCGAAGCTCCCTGATACTTGAGCGGTCTTCCTTCCATCAGTAGCAAGAGACAACCTGAACAGCTGCCATCTGAATGACCAGTGCCAGACACATCCACTAGAATGAGAAACTCATTTGTGAATATAAGGCCACTGATACTGCAATATTAGGTCAGCCTCAGTACTCCACATCTAGCCCTGATCTTTGCCTCTGACAGTGGCTAGTAACCAAGGCTTGGGAGGATGAAAAGGGCATACACCATTTTTACACACACATTTCTATAAGCCTGAGCCAGAGCTTATCCATACACTTATGTTTCTTACCCATATAAGCACCCTCCAGTAAAAAGCACCTTTTTTTTGAAGTCATTTATATCTCTACTCTCCCCTATATCTTCTAGCAATGTGTCTGACAATTTAATTCTGCTCAATATAACAATTCAGCTGGTTTGCTGTCAATGCCCTGAGCATCCACAGGTGCTAATTGCCCTGAGCAGCCTCACCTAGGACTTCACTCAGGTGCTGCTTTTAAGCTCATGCCCCTGCGTTTGGTCCTTGCCTGAACCTTGTTGCCTATGGGTGTGATGGGCTTGTTGGTTTGACTTTCTGGCTTGGACATGCCTTGTGATGAGGGACATGTCTGGTGGCCACTGGGCTGTTGGCTGAAAGCCAGCTGCCTGGAAAATGTCACCAGACCCACTCTGCTCGCCTTGTTTGGGTGCTGTAGGAGTGCAACCTTATGGGTAAGGCTGCTGCCCTGCCTGCCTTGCTGTCACTCCCAGCTTCTGGCTCACTTCCCTTCAGGAACAGCCTGCTTGTGCTGCTACCTGACAGTCTCTTGCATGGCAATCTCATCAGATACCTTTCAGCTCTCGTACTGTATGTGAATAATCTTTCCCAAATTGTCTGCTTGGTCCCTTTCAGTAGTTCAGAGGTGCCATACCTCCCTCAGTCCTCTCTCTTCCTAGCTGAAGAGATTTTGTCTATCTAGTTTCTCCTCTGCGGCACTGTAAAACTATCTTTCTAGTCTTCTGTGCACCTTTTTCTGGCTTGGCTATACCTTCTTAAATAAAGAAGAGCTATAGCTATACTTAGTGTCCATCTGTATACCCTTGTCAGGGATTTATACCGTGGCATAAAGATGTTTTTAGCTTTGTTCTCTGCCTTTTCCAATAACTCCTATCATCTTGTTTGCCTGTTGTCAAGCATTAAGTTGATGTTTCCTGAGAACTCTCCACAATGACTTCAGCATTCCTCCCCAAGTGGTAATAGCTGGTTTAGAGTCCATCATTGCTTTTATATACATTTTTTTTCCAGTGTTCATTACTCTGTATTAATTGGCACTGAATTTGATTTGTCATATTATCATCATGCCACCCAGTATTGTAAGATCGTTTTCAAACTGTGTTTGCTTCCAACTATCTGGAAAGAATCTGTGCCACTT
This sequence comes from Rhea pennata, assembly GCF_028389875.1. Classification (NCBI taxonomy): domain Eukaryota; kingdom Metazoa; phylum Chordata; class Aves; order Rheiformes; family Rheidae; genus Rhea; species Rhea pennata. The sequence goes on along the minus strand of NC_084664.1, from coordinate 113,410,477 downwards.
GGAAATGCAGTTATCTCACTATTCATATCCTTTCCATCTATGAATACTGAACAGCACAGTTCCTAGCACAGATTCTTAAAGGATCGAGGTGTAACATTTCTCCAGTGAAAACCAAATCTACTCCAGTTTGTTGTGTCCCTAACTTCTAACTGGTTGTGAACCCCTGAGAGACCTTTCCTCTCACAGCATACAACTAAACATACTTAGGAAAAGGGAGGACATAAGGAGCTTTTTGAAAATCTGAGACTATTTTGTCACTTGGAGCGCCTTGGGCACACCAATCTCTTTCAAGAATTCTAATAGATCTGTGGGTCATGACTTTTTTTTCTTTTCTACCAAACTTGGCTCTTTCTGGCTATCACATTTATCTACATAATCACTAATCCCAGCCTTCATTACTGTTTCTACTTCCTTAATTCCCAGGAATTGTGCAGAAAAGGAAATGTGCAGCTCTTAGGTGCTGCTGCCAGTTGCAGGTTGGTTCTTTTGTTCATGCCTACAAACTCCTTGCTATTGATCCATCTGACTGTACAATCTCACCAGTACAGCTGTTCTCGTAGCACATCACTTTGAATATGGAATTTGAATCAAGTTCCTTTATAATGGAAGAGTATAATCTGCTACTCCGGAGCAATGTCACTTGCCCCTGGTTATGGGACCTGTCCATTATACAGCTGTGTGTGATCATCAAGCATCCAAAGAGTCCAAGTAAGTATGCAAAATATTAATAAAATATTTTTGTTCCTAAGCCACTGTCACCTCACTGTCACTGAGGAATAATAAATATATTAACCCTTTACTATGAATATCAGCTGCCAATGTATGAAATATTTAAACTGATGCATGGGGCTGTTGAAGAATTTGTGGAAATAAAGTGTTTCTTTCTAGCCTCTGACAGCCCACTGTGTAGACTGGTCCTTCCACTCTATTTTGTTCGTGGGAGTTTAGAGAAACTCTGGAGTTTCCAAAATGCTGCCAAGAAATACTAACAGGAACATTTGTGAGCAGATCTGATTTTCACTGCATCACCTTGCAGCTTGTTAGCTTTGCACATTCCTGGCTAACCAGCTGCAGGCAGCTCAGGTCCAGAGCTTTGGAAGGCTTCTAAGGGACTTCGATACAGGCACCTAGAAACAATATGTGAAAACATAGACTAAGAGCAAAATAACATTTCTGCTATATTATTGCATCACTTAGGTTTATTATTATTATTATTTTCAAATTAAACACAATCTATACTTTTCTTTTTGGAAGCTTCCTTATTTGATTGTTAACTGTATTAGCTGTGGTCTGAGAATATAAGGTCTATTGTAAGTTGTATCATTTTAAACATCAAGAGTTAATAGAGCTCAGGTTTACCTCTTTTCCTGTAAAATTCGCTCCTTTTTCCTTAGTATGACATAACTGTTTAGTGTGCAGGCTGCCCACTAATTGAGTTATTTAATTGGTGAAATGGCTTCTTAATAACTCCTCTTTAATTATTTAGCTGTTCAACAGAGGTAGCTTGTCTGGTCAGGAAGCTAGTGACAGTGAAACTGGTAGCATGAGATGCTTAATGTCAACTAAATTCTGATTTTATCTCTAGATGAGGCTCATAATTCATCCATTTGACTTTACTTAACCATCTGCTGCCTGTTGTATTTGTCCTCATTCAAAACGATCAGATTAGAAAAGCACATTTCAGCACATAAATACTGATACTACTGAACTTCATTTGTTCTGGATTAGTCTGTTTGGACTCCAGCACTACACAGACAAATGGCTTCTGGTTAAACTGCAATTTGTTTGCACTCTGAGGCAAGTGTCTTTGTGTTCAAGTTTCCATAATGCTGTTGTTTCTTTTATTATAGGTTGTTAATGGATGAGCATGGGTTTAGTTTAGTTTTAAATCACAAGTTAAACCCTGTGATTATATATATTCATGTATAAGGTATCATTTAAGTAGAATTAGTCTCCCTGTTAGACTCTAACTAAACAAATTTCAGCATTCACTGATGGGACAACCAAATTTATAATGGTAAAACAGCAGAACTCATGCTTTTAATTCACAATGTCTTTCTGATTTTTCAAAATAGACCTTCTTAATTTAAACCTATATATAGGCCTATAGATGCCTGGTAATGAACTTCATTTGTTCATCTGATGATAAAAAAGTAATTTTAGTATAGAAATCTTTTAACAGGATACCTGATCTCCTGGAAATTGTTAATGGTTAAAGAAAGGAGATATATCTGGGTTTTCCAATGATTCATAAGCACACTTAGTGTTTTGTTTGCTTCTGGGAAATGCTAGAATAGAAGAAAAATGTAGACATCTGACTGGATGGAAAAAAAGGGGTAAAAATATGTTTATTGGCAAAAGAGAAGGGAGGGAGCAAGGGTAAAATGTAGCAGGAAAAAAACCAAATTGTGTCTGAAATGGCTTCATATTTTAAGATAAGTTCACAAATAAATGGCCCAGATGGGAATCTGTGATTAGAGTGCAGCTCTGTATTGCTGAACTAGTAAAGAGTGACTCATTCTACCCATTACAGAACTCCAGCTCCCAGAAATGAATAAATTTTTGTTACAAAAGTTCTCACTAGGCTGATGCTTGGCAGAGTTCTCAGCCTGGGAGAAGAGGAGAAGAGTATTTAGCTTTCCTTTTTTTTTTCTTTTTTTTTTCTTCAGTCAAAAGCAAAGTTTGGCAATTACAGATGTGTTCTGGTTCAAATCAATACTTTGGTTTTTGGATTATAACTTTTGGGGAAGCTCTTCTGGTCTGTAGAGTTCCAGCTGTGCAGCAAGGAGCTCTGTGATGAATCCTTCCCTCCAGGCTATGCATCAGTGGTTCAGTAGCTGTAATGAAGTCATGCATAGACAATCAATACGATTAGCAGACAAATCTCTCACGTGTGCCCATATTTTCTTTATTGCTCTCTTGCCTTCTTAGTATCACCAGAAGGATTTTCAGTTCTCAAACCAACTGCAGACCTCCACCACTGGAGCTTCAGAGCTACCTTCTGCTCCTGTCCCAGAGAGCAACACACAAATGTCTTATTTCTTGGCTTTTATGACCTACCTTTTATGACCCACCTATGACCTTGGCATGTGACCTACCTTTCTGTGAGGTTCAGCATTCAGAGAAGAACTAGGGTGAACTTCACAGGTTTGTTTGGGCAGACCTCATGCAAAATCCTCCTCCTTCAATGCTCACTGTGCAAGATACTGTCATAAAGTTTGGCTGCTTGACCTGAATGGTACAAAAATCACTGTTTGATCTCCATGATCCCCATTCCCTGTCTTAGTGCAGAGGTATCAGCTTCACTACGTAAAAATGGCATATTTCATATGCAGTCAGAAATTAATGTAAAGTATCTGATTTGCAATAAATAACATTAAACAAAATACTTCATTCTCTTTCCATCCTTTGTCCCTTTCCCCTCCCATCTCAAATGATTTGTAGCAGTTTCCCCTACTTCTTGAAACTATGAGCTGTCCTTGATTTCTTGTAATTCAGTGTCAAAATATGACATAACATCAGTGGGAAGCAGAACTAAGCATCACATGGAACAACTATGCACTGAGTAACTACTGTGTATTAGAAACTTCACCATTATATTCCACAAACCTTCACGTGTCTTAAGATACAGATTCAATAACAGAATTTTGCCATCAAAATGATAACTAGATTGTGCCCTCTATTTATACTCTTTCAAATTCTGTTTGTTCTTAGCATTTTTATCTCCTAAAAATGTAAAAAATTGCAGATAGGAATGCCGTCTTAGCGCTCTTTTTGTGTCTTTTTAGAAGAGGTGTGAATGCATTCAAGAATGGAATATGTTGCATTTAAGCTAAAGGAAGTTGAAATGATCTGCTTTCAATTTTGGGCTAATTCTGTGTTGCAGTGGTGTACCAGAATCTATGCTTATTGGTTGCCTGTGATACTCAAGGGTTTGAGAGATATTGGCATCTGATTTTAGTAAAGTGATTCTAGTTAACAGACACTGTTTTTTGCCATAGGGGTTACTCTTCATTTTCATGAGGAAAAATGCAGATTAATGTCAAATTCCTTCTTCAGTTCCCATTAAGAACTCCAATGAATTTCATGAGAGCTTTGTGTTTTGGTTGACAGCCTGACTGTGCAATTAAAAGCAGTCAAGAATAATTCATGTGAGATTAATTACTGTAAAGATAAAGTTGCATGGGAATTTACACCAACAAAAGAAAACTTTCTCTGTAGTTCTGAAAAAAAAAGGTATTAGCTGATCCTTCTACTACCACAACTTTAAAAGAGTTGATGTTTTTGAAGTACAAAAAGAGATAGTATAATTGTTACTTTTAAGAGGAGTTTCTGCCTTTACTTACACACTCTGAGAAAAAAGTCACCCAGATGGCTGTAAGCAGCACAAGTTCTGCCTCCATGTGCCAGGTGCCCTTTTTTATAAGCAATCTTCACGCTGCGCATGATCAACCAACCTTGATCAGTCTTCACTGACTATGAATGACTAGGCTTGTTTACCCCGACTGTATACATGACTTGTTGACCCTGACTACAAAATCTGAGTTCTGTCTGAGCTCTGGTTGTAGGTTGACTTTGTTCAGGACTCATGAGTCTTGAAGGTGAGATCTTGCATCTACAGCAGTGACTTCTCTGCCCAGCAGCCCATAGGACAATCAGAGAAGTGAGTGGATGTCTATGTTTGGATATACAGGGCACGAGAGACAATCCATGACTGTGATTGGCATTCTGCTTGGAGAGGTGAGATCTAAATCTCACTGTTACCCCATTATTTCTTGTTGAATAGTCTCTAAAACAAGAAAAGAAATTCAAGACTTATAATAAGTCCATTTGCAGCTATATGAGATAGGATCTGCTGAGGAGCCTTTTGGGGCATCTTCCTCTCCTCTTTCCTTTTCCGTTGTGCCCTGATGAAGAAAACTAGCTGTAACAGCTGAGTCTCTATGTGGTGTGAGATGGTAAGGGTCATACGCTTTTTATCACAGTCCAGTCATCAAAGCACTTTCTCAGGAGACAGGTAGTATGGCTTTAAACCTTGCCATCTTCCCAAGGAAGCAAATGAATGTGAATCCCTATTACGAGAATGAATGCTCTAATTACTGGGCTATAACATAAGTGCGAAGATGGAAGTTCTTCCATCCTTCTTTGGAAGAATCCTTTCTTTTTCGTCCCTCATCAGGGACTCTTCATGAGTGTGTAGCTGCTATGCATAACTTATTTCTTCTATTCAGTCAGGCTAGAAGAATATGACCACCACAATCAACTGCTACCTTATGTTCTCTCCTTCTTGTGGTCTTCTGATCTATCTCCATCTCATTTGTTATCGTTAAATGAGGCTCGGGGTGAGGAGCACATTCTTTGTTATCATGTCATCTTTTCATTGCTTTCTCATTTGCCAGATTATTTGGGTGGTTTTTGGGTCTCCAGTACTGTATAGCTCTCACTGATTCTGTTCAGCTCATTTGTAACTTAAGATGTTAGAAATCTGGAGCACCTGCCCTACGAGGAAAGGCTGCGAGAGCTGGGCCTCTTTAGCCTGCGGAAGAGAAGAGTGAGAGGGGATCTTATCAATGTGTACAAGTACCTGAAGGGAGGGTGTCAAGGGGATGGGGACAAAGTCTTTTCAGTTGTCCCGTGTGACAGGACAAGAGGCAATGGGCAGAAATGGAAGCACAGGAAGTTCCGCCTGAATGTGAGGGGGAATTTCTTCCCTGTGAGAGAGACAGAGCACTGGACCAGGTTGCCCAGAGAGGTTGTGGAGTCTCCTTCTCTGGAGATCTTCAAGGCCTGCCTGGATGTAACCCTGTCTAACATGCTCTAGGTGACCCTGCTGAGCAGGGAGGTTGGGCTAGATGATCTCCAGAGGTCCCTTCCAACCTTACTGATTCTATGAGTCTATGATTCTATGATGTGCAGTACAATCTTCTAGTTCTACTACACCTACACAACACTGAGAACGTCACACAAAAGCAATCTTTCTTCACCCCCCAACTTTGAAAACAACTTTGGGTCCTTTCAGCATGGTAGATGTACTCTGAGTTAAAGAAAGTTTTTCTTTTTTTCCTAGTCTGCTTCCTAAATTCTATCTAACTGTCCTAAAATCATTTTAGGCATTGCTGTAAATCTCATTAAGTGCCAAACTGGTTCTTTTTAGCTGTCTAAACACCTTTTAAAATCTGACAGCTCATGAATTGTCTGTCCTTTCTGGTAAAGGAGACAAGGTTATATCTATTGTCAGCTTCACCTGTTTACTTTGTAGCACTCATTTTATTTTCAGGAATCATATACCTATAAATCAACAAGACAAATTAGTGCAAATTTGTAATTATCCTGTTTCTGCTACCCTATTTGTCCACAAAGACATCCACAAAATAATAGTCCGTGATTTATATTTAATTCCTGTCTTCACAGCTCTAATGGATGGTGCTTGGTTGCCCCAGATCAATAATATCTCTTCAGAAGTCTCATATCACCAAATCACTACATGGAATAACAATCAGAATAATTTCATTTAAATGGATACAATTAGCACTGGAGATGAAGCTATTAAATAAAGTCCATTGATTGTTTATCAGGCAGTGAGGTAAGATATTTTAAGCATATTCAATGCTAAGAGTGATAGATAAATTGCCCGCATATTAATATGCAGCTACTATATTTAACCTTAATAATTAATTTAATTTATTTTTATATTGCAATGGCAAAGGTAAAGAAAAACACTTATTAGAGATTCTTACCTCAAAACTAACTCAAGGAAACTACAAATGCTTGACTGACAGATACAGTAGAAATTTAGTAGGCATTTGTTCTTTCAAAAGTTATAGAGTGTGCATAAACACCAAGCATATACAATATATAAGGAATTTGCTCAGAATATGACTAGAGTAAATGTTAGTATAAGTGATAATGTTTCAAACGCCCGCTTTATGTATCAAAATATATATTCTTTTTCCCTTGTCAAAGACTTATTTTAGTGCTTGGATATTTCACATAAATATTTAGGATTAAGTGTTTTTTTTAAGTGAAAAATAATGAAAACTGAATTTCTTTCATCTATTCTAAAGTAACTTCAAAACCACTTTAAGGTATACTTAAATTCTGGAAATAGGAGGATAGAGCTAGGGTTAACATAAAAAGCATTTACTGAAGCTATGCAAACCCTTCCCTAGTTCAGTCCTGTAAATCTTTATTCTTTATAATAGCACTGCTTCTTTGAAGAGCCTGTGAAACCAGACTCCTGGCTGCCACGTTTTTTGCTCCCGAATCGACTCACACTTAAGGATGTTTGCTTGCAAGGCAGCACAGTTCTCAGTTTTATTCTCAGAAGGCCAAGAAGACCAGGAAGGCTCTGGATTTCATTCAGTTCCCTTTCAAGTTGTTAGGATAATTCCTGCTCACTCAAATAGCAGAGGAACAAATCCCAGCAGAGCCGCACCAGCTTCTCAGCGTGGTGCTGGGTTACGGATGGAGCTGGGGTCAGGCGGTGGGGCCGGGGGAGAGCACTCGCTGTCTCTTACCAGCATTCCTCCATGACAGGCACTTCTTACAGGAACGCTGAGAATTTTGAAGTCATCGAGTAAATTATTTATGGGAAATCATTTGCTGTGTCTAGTCATTCCCTAAAACACTCATACTCGTGTTTCTAATGGGCTTATAAAGCTGTGATGAGGACAGTCACTGGAAAACATCAACAGCGTGTAACAAAGAGGGCAAATGACTTAGACTAGCTGAAGATTGAGCTGCAATGTTCTTTGGGGGAACATTTCTACAGAAGAATGTGGGCCTTTTTTTTTTTTTTTTTTTTCATTTTCCTTGGTATTGGGAACAAAAATTCCCCAGAAGTAAAAGAAATCTTGTCCATTTTCTTTGTTTCAGTTTCTTTAACCTCAATTCCTGTTTGCCATAGCAGAAGAAAAAGAGTGGAATATTAAACCAAAATAAAGGCCACCAGAATGAGGACAGATGTTTGGCTTTTTGCATTTAAAAGAATCTGAAAATCTCTGAGTTTTCTTCAGAAAAAAAAAGTTGGATTTGGATTTTATTTTTCCTTATCTTTGACCAGTGTAGTTTAAGAGGAGGAAAGAGTTGAAATAAGCTGGAGGGATTATTTACATGCAGGCAAGGGTGAGATCCTTTTTGTTTGCCACTTCCTGTGGTTCTGCTTTCTAATTAAAGAAAAAGCAAACACAAGTGAAGCCACATGCTCACGGTGCATAATTTTTGGAAAGGCAGCAGCAATTTAAAAGTAAATTTCACACTAGCTCTGAGACTCATGTCAGATGCTGCCTGCTCGCTCTAGTTCATGAAGGCCATTTATATTCTAAATTTAAAAATAACTTGGTGCTGGCACATTCCATTAATAAATTAGGACTAGAATTTTATGTTTTCAAAGGATATGGTGAGATATAAATAGACATGCTAAAAAAGGCTGAAACTCTGTTAGTGCTTCTTTTTCACCTGCTACGTCACACTCTCATTTCACTATCTGTCTCCCTGTTTCCAGCTTCACGCCGGTAACATTTTTGAAGTCACTTTCACTCTGGTGAAGCAAATTGTTGAACAAGGCCACCGCTAAACCTGGCCTCCACCTCATTCAGTGATGGAAAGGTGTTGGTGAGGTCTCAAGAGGAATAAGAAATTGCCTCGTGCAATCGCGGAGTCTAAATCCCTGACTGGAACAGCTTTGCGTGCCGCCGGCCCAAAGGGTATCCTTCTCCTCTCCTTCACAGCATCTTTAATCAATGCAGCTCTCTTGCTTTCTGGACATGTGCCTACATCACAGTGAATATTTCATAGCTCTGCTTTATATTTTTAAGTGGAAAATAGTAGATATCTGATCTAACTTGACAGATGCCAGGGGAGCTTTTATGGTTGTAGAGGACAGTTTTGATTTCATCCACTTTTGTCACGAGATCCTAAGTTGGGACAAAAAGCTGAGTTCTTGAAAACCCAAACAACACAAGTATACCAAACCTAACTACCTAAACCCCAGAAAAAGAAAATTTTCTTTACAATAAGACACTTCAGTTGGGTAATTTTGAAATATTTCGTTTGACCTTAAAAAAGAAAAAGAGTTAGTAACACCAAGTTTGTTTTACTAATGGAATTCAAATATTTCAAGAAGTTTCTTCAGCCAGAAATTCCAAAATAAAGTCCAATGTTCTGACATTTTCTAATGTTAAAAGCTATTAAGAGAAAACTTTTCCACAAGCAACCCGTTTCCACAAAATGTTTTGGATGTCTGAGATTTATTTTCCCCCCCCTAAAAGGTTATTTTGTTTAAAAAGCACACACTTGTGCTAATTCACACAGTGGAGATGAGTATGACTTCTCTGGGGCTTGCAGATCTACAGGAATGCTGTATATTCCTGAATGATTGAAACATCAGTGCTTTTTTTCGCAGTATTGTTTGTCAGATTTGTGAGTTCCTGTTCCTAGAAGTCCCAGAATTTTCCTTTAGAGATAGATTCATTTGGAAAAGTACCCATTTATATCTCCAAACCCACAGACAAGAGATTAAGGTGAGCACAGAAATATGGATAAAAAGATATCAACTGCTCATGACTAATCAAATGTCTGAGAATATGACAGATCCTTCAAGAATCATTAGATCACTCAGAATTCCTTCAATTATTTTCAAGAAAGTAAGTCCAACAGTGTGCCTAGGTTTGGTCCTTTTGCCTCTTATTTTCCTTAATCTGAAAGCATATAGTTACTTTCAGTGAATAGGGTGGGATAAGGTGTAGGGACAGATAGTGAAAAGAGAGGTTTCCAATTAAGTTCTTTGGATGTCTTTTGGTTTGTACTTTCTGGGCAGTGCCAGGATCCCAGGAGGATTTCTAGCAAAGTAACAAGTCAGAAATAATTTATCTACACACATTCGTGAATAGAAAACTGTGCTTCTAATGAGTAATTTTGAAAGAAAAACAACCATCCTGTGTTGGTTAACACAAATGCAAGCCTCCCTCCTCAAAGGAAATTTAAGTCTTTGTTCTACACATGCTTGAAAGACCAAAGACCCGTAGGGTTATCAATACTCTTTTCATGGAGTCACTGAGTGGTGACATGTACGAGCAGCTCCGTACGAATGAACATCATGAAATTCTGTGTGGCAGCAAGTGAAAGAGTCAACATTGCTTTGTGTCATCTGACAGACACTAGCTTTCCCTTGAGTTTCCTCCAGACATTATCTCTAGTCAGGATTTAATGAATATTAGATACGTTAATGTTCTTACACTTTGAGAGATGGTGTCCTGGTAGCTCTCAGAGTCATTTTTGCTCTTTATCCATGACCAGAGCTTCATACCAAAGGTCATTTTGCTTTTAAAAAAGAGGATAGCCAAGGTGCCTGGTTTGTTGTATGGTATATTTAGGAATCCAGTATAGCAGAGCTGTTGTATGATCCATTTATATTGCAGGCACATGTTCCATGTGAAAACATGGAGGTCTGTATGGAGCGAGTCATTAATTTAAAAGTAGTTCTCCTGAAACATTTTTATATATCTATTTGTGTACCTAGAGCATAGATGGAGCTCTCTGAGTGCCTGACTTGGCACTCAGTCTGGTTTCTGGGTACAGCAAGGCAGGAAACTCTGCTGACTTTCTTGTAGTCCATCTTATAATCATGGATTGGGTATCGGATCTTAGTTGTTACTCCCTGTTTTGGTTTAATTGTGGGTTTCTGCTGAGCTGTTTGCACACTGATTATTTTGCAGATACGTGATTTGCTGCCACCTGATCTATATTCCAGTGGTATCTTGCTAAGCAATACACAGGAAGTATCTAATCAGTCACTCTAAAGGAGTCTCTGCTTAAATTTAGCTTGTAGCTCTTACGTCCTCAAATGCAGATTGTATCCCAGATGCTCAGTGTCTGGTTTTTGTTACTGCAGTTTATGCTATAAACAGCTTCTTTTTACTCTGTATGATGTCAAGAACGGAATCGAAGGGCATGAAAGGAAGGTAAAAACGGCCTCTAGTGGCTTTGTGTACAATCTGTTTGTCCTACATAAGACTAGAAAGCTGACCAAATGATATCTGTAAGGTTTCATAAAGGGAAGTTTTTCTTCTGATCTTTGGCATCCAAAGGACAAGTTCAGCAATACAGCACTCTGCGTGTGGATATGTTAAAGCAATGAGAATGGACAAATTATGGAAATTTCCTATTTTTTCTTTGTAGTTAAAATGTAAGCTGAATGAGAGAATGTCTTCTTTATGGGAAGAAAAAAGTCAGTTTAAATTCATGTTTTGACCCATTTTATATGTCTGGTAAAATGCACTTTTATGTAAGAGCACTCCTTTAATGTGCTTCTGAAATCCATCACTTTGATAGAAAAACAGAGTTTTTGAAATTCTGACAGGTGGCCATACAGCTTTTGTTGTGCCTTCAAACTGTTGCAGCTAGCTGCAGAGAAAGAAAATGAAGGACTGACACCAAAAATCCTTAGCAAAATATTTAGGACCTCTTCAGGGTTATGAATTTTGAAGGGAGTAGGGGAGAAGGAGAGGAATATAAAAGGAGAACAAAATGAAGCAATACTTTTACTCTGTAGCAGATGCAGAAATCATTACTATTTTCTTTAACTTAAGAGCTGATTTGTAGGCATTTTAGCCTCCAAAATTAGAAAAAAGGGTAATGCTAAATAATCAGGTTATTTCTGGATCTACATGGACAAATTCTGTGATATGCAAAAAAGAAATCAGCAAAACAGGGACCTGCAGGTTTGTCATACATTCTTTCTTGCTTGTTTCTTGTGGAAAACAAACAAAAAAATGAACAAATCAGAAGGACAGATTCAATTTTTCAAAATGTTCCATACTGAAAATAATGAGAATGCTCTATTTGAATTTGCCCCCTTTATAACTAAAATGCATGGTTTTTACATTTTAAACCTTCTAAGTTGTATAGAAACCTGTCAGTGTAATGCATACCTTTCAAAATTAAAGGTATGGTTCTTCTTTAAACCCTGCCTTTCTGACTACCGAATCACTGTCTTGTTCCCAAGTCCTTCTTAAAAAAACTAAATTTGGAAGCAGTGTAGGGAAGCAGGAGCATGTACGAATTGCTGTTTCCCTTATTATATGTCACGGCCTTAGCAGATGTCGTGGACTGAAATGGGGTCTTTTTTAGAGCCAAACCCATAAATATGTGCAAACTGATCCAGGTTCTGTACCATGCTTACACCAGTCTGAAGCAAAAATAACATACCCTAGTAAGCAAATTCAAGAGGTAAACTTATATATTTATATGTATACATACACTTATAACTCTTCTCCATAGCTTGAACTGAAGAGTTTAAAACAGAAGGACTAAGTTTTCTGATGGGATGATCTCACCAAATTAATAACAACAGCAATGGTATTGTAACACTACTGCTAATAGCAATACAATAACATAGTAGCAGTGGTGATGGAATTAGCAGCACTTGTAAAAAAAAATAATAATAATAGTAAAAAGAACTTTTTTGTAAGACCATATTGGTTTGAATTATTTTAAAAAGGATGTTTTGATCAGTTATAACTTTATCAAGCCTACAGGAAATTCCTGGAGGTTATGCTCAGAAGTGATTGCACATAGCCCTGTGTAGGTTAGATAGGGATGCAGCTCTCTTTCTTGACCATTTAGATGGAAGTGTATTAATGGGTTTTTAATGAAGTGAATTATTTAGTGCTTCCCCCCCTATACTCACACTACACAGTTACGGGTTGAGGCACTTCATGCAGGGGAACTATTTCCATTCTCTGCCAGGCTGTGAGTGTGCTGTATACCCTCAGCGTACAGGAAATGTGGAATATGTCACAAATCAGTCTACCTGCATGCTACCTGTAGGGCATATTTCTCTTTCTAGTCCTTAACCTGGCATCCTAAATGCCTCTCTGTCTGTTAGGGAGAACGGGCACAACATTGCTTGCTATAGAAGTGGATGCTAAATAGTGGGGAAGAGGAAATGGAATAATTTAATCCCTATTCATTGAAAATATACTATTTTAATTTTTCCAGAGCAGCTGTTCTGCCAGTTCTATGGTCATCAGCCTCCCTAAAAATAAAATGTAAACAGCGTAATGAAAATGTTATTAAGTAGAATACAGTCCAAACTCTGCATAGCAATTTATTCTTTGTTAATTCTGCTTAAAAAGAAAAGGAACTGAAGACACGAAGAAGTTACAGCTATATCCTGCAGTATGCTTGCTGGAAAAAAGTTATCTGTTGAAGTCAATGGTTTGTTTTGCCAGACTTAAGACTTCAGAATAAGGAAGTCTGCAACTTTGTCAGTGTCTCCCTTGTAGTTTGATTCTGACCTATGGAGCTGCATATTTTCAGATTATACAGGCTTTGTGAGAAGAAATAATATAAATACAGCTGGAACAAAACTGACAAACTGTTGGCACATAGTCCTTCTTCAGGTCTGTAAGGTTTCTGAAGAATTTAGAAAGACTACAGAGATAATTCATCACATTCAGCCATTTCAGAGGTTCTTGTTACACTTTGCTTGCATAAGTCTTATGATCAGTCAAAATCTTAGAGAAAAGAGCTCAGAATGAGACTACAAGACTTGGAAAACTTTTATTCACCCCCCCCCATACCATTTTTGTCTTTCTGCTTCTGTTTTCTTAGTCTTTCTGTCATTCTTATCCTCTACAGGGTCCTCTCTATTCACTGATCAGCCCGTTCCACCATACCCGTACACAGAGCAGAAGACCATATATCATTTTTACACAAAGGATAAGATCTCCTAAGGATACCTCCCATCATAACAGCTGCTTCTTCTTGTCAGCCTTACTCTAACCTACGGCTAAAGTGGTGTATTTGATAAGTGTATTCTACTATATGGAAGATAAGCTGAGCAGGATTTTGGTTCTCAGTGGAGCAGGTAGCTTGCAACATGTGATGAAAATTGCCCAGGGCACAAGTGAGTATTTGGAAATAAGGTGAGAGACCTAAGCAGGCTTCCTAGCACATGGGAAATTATGCTGAGGGAAAGTAGCCTGTTTCTGTCTGAGGTGGGAAGCTGGTTGTGCAGGAGCAAGTGCAAAGCTTTGAAATCCCACAGCCAATCTCTTCCGGATAATATAGCAAAACAGGTGCAGTGTTTGGTGATTTAACTTTTATGGCTGGACCAGCTGCCAAGACAAAGACAAGAGAAAAAGAAACAGGAGATGAAGCAGCTGTGAAGATGTAACGCACAACTGCCCCTAGGTGCACACACTCCCCATTCTGAGGAAAAAAAGAGGCTTACTGCTACTTCTAACAATGAAAATATTTAAGGGGTTCAGATCATTACGCATCTCGAGGTGAACCCATTCCTACAGGCCCCTTTTTATGGTCCCTCGGAGCAAAGCTCTTTGTCTTTTTCAGTGTTGATCACAGTGCTATTGGGTTGGTGACCGTCTAGTAAAAGTCACAAGACTTCCTTTGCCAAATGTTTAATTTCACTCAAGAAAAATAGTATGAACCTAATCTGTGAAGAAATAATTCTTATTAGTGACTGGCACAAATCCAAAGGAATCCTCTGATCTGTGCAACTGCTTGCTGTGCCCCAGGATTTTCCACTTTACAGATTTCAGAAGGAAAAGAATGATTATTGTTTTCTTTTCTAAGAAGTGTGTAATCCTGAGGGTTTCCCCACACTAAATTAAGGCAGATTTACAATAATGAAGCATTGTGCTAAAAAGGTTATCACCAAAAGGGTTTTAAGTAGTTGAGAACTAAATGAAACAATGTTCTTAAGACGTAAAATAAAGGAAAAGATAAAGTATGACATGCAGCACTTCATCATTGCTGGCATTTTGACTATCATAATTTTTCATGTTTTTCCTAATGCTTGGACTGATGAAATGTTATAAATATCCATATATTCTGTTTTAATTGAATACTCGGGTTTAATTTTAAAAAAGTTGCTTCTTACCTCTGTGCTAGAGGAAAACAGAAAAATGTGATGCGGAAGCACCTTGGAAGCACAAAAGTAGAAGATAAATATAATAGCTATCCACAACAGAGATATCAAATACTCAGAGCTGTTAAATTAAAATGAGTTTGAGGTCCCTAATCTATAAGTTTTGAGGTTGATAAAACTGGATTTTGGCTGATATCCTAACTTTACCACAGACAACCTTTGTGACCTTCAGTATCTCACATCATTTCTCTGCACCTCAGAGATTTGTAAGAAGTGGATTATACTTCCCTGCTTCAAGGAGGAAATGTGAAATTAAATTAAATGTGTGCCTACAACCTATATAAAAATATGTGATGGACAGGTACTTCAGGGAATGGGGTTGTAAAAGAATCCAGATAGGCAGATAGGTGATGTAGTTTTTTAAACATAAAATTTTAAAACTTGTTCACATATTCTCCCACATACATACAAAGAATTTTATTATGTTTCCTTTGATGAACTTGTTTCTTTCTTTCCTTTGCTGCTTACTAGGGTCTGGTTTCACTTAGCATTCTTATATTTTTGCTAATAAAATTATTAAACAATCCAACCCAAAAATCCAAGGCTAAGAAAAGGCTTCATATTGTATATAAAAAATCATTTCTTTTTTATTGTATATGAAAAATCTTTTCATTGTTTTTTGTGATGTCTTCTATGTGGTAATTCTATGAGATATTTTCTTTCCTAATTCCCCTTTACATTTGTATTTACAGTAGTCTAGAAAGCACTTAATTTAGACCCTTTTGCTATGCTTTAAAAATACAAGATTACAAGATGTTCTGTGTTTGTATAGAACTCTGCTGCTTTGATAGCTGTTTGGAAGAGCGGGACCTTTGTGGCTTTCATTTTAAGGGTATACCGGCAGTCAATATATGATGGTTCCCTCCTGCATGTGCTTTAAATGCAACTGAGCTACAGTAAAATGTTAGTTTCTACTGTTTTAAAATGATTTATACATGCTAGTTAAAGCATAAAACCATTCCAAGCTCAAGTTATGAAACTTTCTCCATTTCCGCTGCAGACGAGTTCAGGGTTTGATGGAGCCTGGTGCTTCCAATAAATCCATCATGCTCTGCCTCCTTGTAGCTTCTCTTCAATTCTGCTCCATTACCTTTGTTCGTACCGCTGATACCTTCCTAAATAATTAATTCCCACTCTCACTTATTGCAATGTATAGCTGTCTCAGTGAAAGCGCTGCATGCTTCGTCCTGCCTTTCCTCAGGAGTGCTGCTGCATGGTGCCAGGCAGCCCCAGGATTTAAAGGTTCGACTATCGAGGTTGACTGAAGCCGAGTTTCCTTTTCCCCCTTTCTCTCCATCTCCCTTTCTCCCTTCTACCACCCTCTTTAACATAAACATTGCACATGGAGGGCAGCGATGTGTACGTCTCTTCTCTCTTCCAGATCCTTCAGGATGCCAGGCTGCCACCTTCCCCTCTTCTCCCTTGATTTTTCTAAGGGTAAATTAGCGGGCTATGTCACGTGATTTCCCAGGGACTGGCTAGCCCCCTCTGTCTCTGCTAAAAGAAGTTTTCTGGGAGGCAGGTGGGTTACAATAGCTTTATTTTTCTCTTGGAAGTGAAATTAAGGGTAATTAAACAGCACTGCCAGCACAGAGACAGAGCGAATATGTCTTTACTTGTCAGTAACTCATTTTGCGGTACTGTTGATCAAGTCAACAAGCAGGCTAGGTACCTAATATGTAAGAAAATCTGACAAATAACATAGATTGTTTCAAAGGTTCTTGAAATCTTGAATGGAAAGTTGCTATAGAAGCTATATTATCTTGGGTTTTTTGTTGCAAGTTTGGCAGTAGAAACACTTACATTTGAAGCCGGTTTCTGTATCTTAATTTTTTGGGGGGGCTAAAGTTTCTATAATATAAATATGAAAGGAAGTTATTTACTTGTTAAGATAGGTTGGAGACAAGCATTGTTTCAAAGCCATATATGTGAATAACTCCAGAATAAATTTTTATTGTTTAAGAGCTGTTTGGTAGACTTGTTTCCTTAGAAATGCCACAAAGAAATAGACCAGGAACACAATCATTATCTAAATTAAAGGAAAAATCAGAGCTATTAACATGCCTAGAGAGCCACGTCATTTTTCTAACCCTTCATTCAGTCCATTCCCTTCTTTAATACAACTTTAACATTTTCCTATAGGGCCATAACTGAAGCTAATCTTGGAAGATCCTCCTTGGAGAAGGAGTTCTAAATACAAACTTTAAAAGGCAGATAGAGTCTTCAGAAAGTAGTGTGACTTTCTGAGATGATGAGAGATGGCAACGTTTACTAATTTTCATAAAGTCAAATTAAGTGATCCTTTTACTTTAAACCCTTGTGCAGTTTTTCAGGATAACTGAAACCAAACTTTTTGTTGTGACTCATGGATAATATCTGAAAGAGTAAGATGACAGAACTTTAAAAATTTGCCTGACAGAATAATGTCAAAATCTGTACTTAATGTTTTTTTCTTAAAACTGTTGATTTGATCTTTTATATGAATTGCTAGCAAACTTGATTCTCTTCGGGAGCTGACAATTTAAATATGGCTGTAGCCTATATGAGGTGTTTTGTGTGAGTTTTTCATTTTTTCTTTCATTTTAAAAACAAACTGAAGGCAATTTTAGATTCTGTTATGCTATTATCCTTCTTTTCAATTCTGAAATAATAGTGTATCTTTAGAGAAAAATTTGAAGATTTGTTATTTTGCCTTCTCTGTGTGGAGAATCCTTTATGGAAAGTAAAAATTTAATTAAAACTGCAAATAAATCTAGGGACCTCTAATATCTGAATTGAAGCTGTGTTATGCTGTTATTGTTATGTTTTTTTCCCCGGTTATCCTCTGCCTGATGCAGACGAAAATTTATAAAACAGTCTAATAGAAATGTGCTTAGCAGCTTGGAAAGTACTGTTCCTATGTATTTAAATAGAGGTTTCCATACTTGATGTGAAGCATCCCCACTTAAAATATTATTATCTGTTCATGTAAATATGATTTTTGTTCTCATGAAATAATATATGTGGTTTCAAAAGTCTGATGGTTTTTATGATTTATATTATCATTTAGAAGCCCACATTCTGTATCAGAGGCGTTTCAAGGATGTAATTTAGCTTTAGGTCAGCCTGGTGGTTGCAGAAACAATATGAAAATAAAGCTTGCCACAAAAATTGTATTAATTTGGAATAATATGTGAGAATTTATGTACTGGTCATTGCTTTCTGATATTACTACCCTATTTTTTGTAATGTTGCTGTAATTGTAATTCAAATATCATTGCCTTGTATTTAATATTTTGTGCTAATTTAGTGATGGCTATATGTGAAAAGTATTTAAATTCAGGCAATGGTGTTGCTTGATATTTAAGCTAATTTTGTGTATGCATCACTTTACTGAACTTCAGTGCAGTTAAGAACATGTATTTATATGTCCAAAATGCAAGCAGGCTGTGGCTGCTATGGGAACCATAATTATGTATTTCCTGGTCAAGCGTATATTTGAGCGTTAATGTTGTATTAGGCTACAATTCCATGTGTAGTTTCCTTTGAAAATGAATAGTACAGATACATTTGTTTGAATTTGCGATCTCTTTTGAACCTCATAAAGTCAGTGCTTGCTTCTTTACATCCTTTCCCCCTATGCAGTAGCTGTAAAAAGGAATGATAAATTGCTCTCATTCTCACTTGGCAGTGTTTTGCCTTCACTCTGCACAGGTGTAAATGACTGCATGGGGAGAAAGACAGTGACAAAGCAGGATTTGGGCTTCTTAAAGTAGAAATATATTTTTTCTAGTAGTTACAGTGCAATTAGGCTAGATTGCCATACTTCTCTCAAAACAGGATTTTGGCAGTTGCACTTACACTTCCATATATTCTCTTGTCTTGCAGAAATTAGGGAATTAGATGTTGTTGCTCCATTCAGTCAATTAAATAACCCTTCAAGTACGTATGCAAGCTGTTGTCTGGATGAAATTCAAAAATCACATCTGAAAGCTGATCACAAGTTCATGAAAGGAAACATAACTGTGTGTGTTTTCCCAGGTAATCAAGTGGGGCTTCCAGAAGGTTGTGCACAGAGTATATTTAAAAGAATTTGGTAAAGATGATCACTGATTGTATGTGTGTGTATGTGTATATGTATACATATATATATATATATATATATATATATATATATACACACACACACACACATATATATACAAACATGTAAATGAATGAAGATACCAAATACACACTGAGGATTTGTCATCCTTTTTGAATCACGTGAATATGGCAATGGAAACATGCCTTTAACTTGTGAAGCGACTCATTCTAACTTGGGTTACTTTAAATCATTTATATAGTCTCCCTTCAAATGTTTAAAACTGAAATCACTTGTGCCAAAACCTAATATTGACAAGTGTAAGGAGGGAGGAGAAATATTTCGGTAAAACTGCAACCTCCTGATAACCAGATTTCTGATGAAAGTGGTAGCTAAAAATGGCACAGTAACACAGAAACACCTGCAACAAGGCTCAGCTGCTCTCTCCTGAGGTTATTTCTCTTTATTACCTTCTCCCATTTGGACATCAAATGCAATGTACTTCCTTCTTCCCTTCCTTCCTTTTTTCCCATGCTTTCTGAGCGGACGTCTCCGACTACCTGAGGGATTGTATTTCCTCTTCCCATGGAGATCAGGGCTGTGGTGTTCAAGCTGTCTCTGAATGTAAAATGCACCGTCTAGGTGGGTGAAGGAGGAGGGACCCCGAGGTGGGACAGCCTGCTCTGTACCACGCAAAAGGTCTTTTGCACAGCTGGTAACTGGATGTTGAGCATGTGAGTCCCTGAACTCCAATCCACCTCTATTTGCTGAGACATGTTAGTCTAAAATAATTACAATGTCGATTGTGTTGATTGTCTGTACTGGGGCTGTTCCAGTGTGTCCTTCCTGGCTTTGATCCAAAATGATCCCTTGGCTTCATTAGCCATTCAGGCTTAATTTTGTAATGAAAACATAGAGTCCCAAAGGCCTGCCGAGAATGCTGTTGGACCACGAACGTCAGCCCCGTGCCACTCAGCCCCAGTGGGGCTCTGCAGAAAATCCTTTGCGGGAGCCCATATGCTAAGCGAGGGCTCGGCAGCAGCTGCCGGGCTGCTGTCCTGGGCGCCTGGTGGCAACAGCAGGGAGAGGGACTGGCACGACCCCGCTGGGATCACCTTTGTTTCTTCTAAAAGCGCAGCCAAGGCTCCTCTGTAGCTACATCTTCGGTGCAGCCAACCTGCTTTCTAATGTGCATTGCAGAGGTGCTGCGGGAGGGTTATATTGCTTATGAAATCTTGTTTTAAAAATCTCTTGCTGGAGAGAAGGAGGGGCTTAGCTACAGAAGATGCACATTTAAAGAAGCCCCTACGCAGCTTGTGTTGAGTTTGTAGCTTCACAGGAGCTTTGAATAGCTCCACTTGATTTTTGTTATGCTGAAGATTTCATCTAACCGGGGCAACCAGTAGATCTGTAGTTGTCCCAATTAAGTGGTCATAAAGCGTCATACAGATAATAAGAGAGGGAATATTGTTCTGAGTAAAAATTTGAAGCTAGAAATGCTTCTGTGCATTTAATCCATTATTATCCTTATTTCTTCTTTTAATCTTTATTTGGACACATTGCATTAAAAGACTAGTGAGCAGAATTTCATCACCTAGTGAAAGCATCAGTTTTCACTGTCCAGCTGCATCCTCACTATGCGTAATTCAATAATGCCTTGATCAAGCAGCTGCCCTAGCCGCTCGCTATTACTGTGCAATATCTCCTCCTTGTTAGACGTTGCAATAGAATCACTATCTAAATGAAGGATAACATAATTAAATGGAGTGTTGGGTAGTATCAGAGGCAAAGGGTTTCTTTTCTGGGGAGGGAGATACTTTGCTGGAGCTGTGTGTGTTTGTTGTCAGTAACCATCATGGAAACCAATAAGTTATAACTTTATTCCAGGCAATTAAGTAATTAAAGTGCCTATTAAAAAGAGTCTTCTAACACTAAGAAAGGGTGTACATTTGCAACCAACTGTTCAATGTCTGTTTTCTTCTCTTGTTTGAGAAGAGGGGCTTACACATGCAATAAATAAGCAAATAAAAAATTCCACAAATCTCTCTAGAGCAAATAGACTAAAGTGTTGTTGTTATCTCCAAACAGCACTGAAGAGGTCAGGGTTTCTACCCTAACATATTGCAGGTACACAGAAAACTCTAACAACCAGAAAGAGTGAAAGGAATGGCAGTGTTTTAATTAGAGCACAAAGGCACTATTCATTCACAGAGAGACCTTGACCCACTACTATGCTTTCCTATTATAATTGTTATACCTTGGTCCTCTTGAGGACTCCTGGAGTGCTCAGTAACCTCACTTCTGCTGGTAGTCTCCTAGGAATGGTGCTGCCCCTGCGACTTGAATGTGAATTAAAGTGGAGATTTTCCCCAAGTAAGATTTTACATGTTCCTTAAAATGTCAAGCTGTTCATTATGGTGAATCCCTATTAATTCAATCTGTTGGAAAGTACCATTGTTTGTTGGTTACATTTGCAATGCTACTTCTAAATATGCTGTCTACAAAAAACAGAGTTGCATGTTCAGACTGTAGCAGCAGTAACTGACTGGTAATATTCTCATACATTGTGAAAAAAAATGTTGGCAGTGGAAAGTGTTTAACTGCCAGATGTGCAAGATAAAATCCAGAAAGCAGTACTAAGGAAACAGATATACTGCAAGCAAAATGACATGGCTTTTCCCATGCTGTGCTTCACCCTCGATGACAAGGCTCGGTCTAGGAGTGAAATAATAACAGAATGTGGCAACTGAATTAAAACCAAAAAATACTAAAGCACTTGGTAAGGAAAGGAGAGCAGAAGGATGTGTCCTGAATTCTAATCTCTTCTCTGAGTTATTTAATTGTCTGATTATTATGTCCACTATTATATAATATATATGATATGTATTATAATATAATATAATCTCTCTGAACTGAGGGGCCTGCACACCAGCCTAAGCCCTTCTTGATGTTCTTTCTTTTCCCTCAGAAACACTGTGTTCTTGGCCTACATAATGACCTGGCTTCAAAAATAAGGATAATTGGTATTGTTGTGTCCAATCTTCGTTTTCCAGTGGTGGATAATCTAGTAACTGGAACATTCTCTTGGGAAATGGGAACTCTGCGATGCACATGCCTCAGATTTAGGAATGCACTGAATCCAGATCTCCAGTTTCCTGGACAAATGATTTCACAACTAGACTATGTTATTAAAAAAAGAGGCATCCTCAAGTCCTGACATTCCCACCACTACTAGTAGTTTGACTGGAGGACATATCATTCTAGCCAACAAAGACGTAAATATTAACAAGGCTGAAAACTTAAGGTAGAGAAATTGAGATTAAAAAATAAGATTCACTGTATTTTTAACAGTGAGCACAATGAGCCCTTAGAATTACCAAAAAGAATTGTAGTGGATATCCCATTAATGAAAACTTTAAAATTGACATTGCATGTTTTTGTAAAAACCGTGCTCCAGGTCAAACACAACTATTGAGACTTGAGGCAATAATTAATTCAGGGAAATCCCATGACCTGTCAGACTAAATGATCACAATGGTCACTTCTGGTTTTAAAATCTATGGAGTTCCTGGCTTCTGTGCTGTGAATGCCAATGAGACTGCCAATTAGTGTGCCTGTTTTTTTGATGTGGACATGTGTTCACTGGGAGCTAGGCTGAGACCACCAAATTAATTTTTAAGCCATTAAAATGGTTCATTCCCTGAATAATGATTGTCACAGAATGTAACACAACAGAATGTAAAGGAGAAAGCATCTATTTCTGGAACAAAAAAAGTGAGAATAAAGAAGTAGTATAACGATAACAAAATCTTGTTACTATCTTATTCTTTCCCATCACTGAATACCATATGTAAAGCATCTAATTTAATCTTTCATTTCATTGTTATTTTTTATTCCTTAGAGTAGAAGGAATATTACTAAGGCAGTGCTTGATGGGGGGGGGGTTTAATGCCAAATCCGAGGACTAAATTTCTAAGTAGTGGCTGATCCCTGATCTCTTGGGGGAAAGGATGTCGACTGAAAGGCAAAGACAAATATGAATAGTTAATCATCTGTAGTCTTGATTTTTTTTTCTCCATTTCTGATGCATGGTACGTTCTGGTTTTCACTAAAATCCATGGACCCATAATTGTTTATAAAATAATGGCAGGTCTATCATTTAAATAACAAGGCATGAAATACAACTATATATTTGGATTTAAAGGAGAGGAAAAGTAGAAATGGGCTTCCATTAGCTGGAGGCTTTCCATATTAATTAGCATGCCTGTTTAGAAACGTCTCGGTGACAATATGTCTCTAGTGGGGCAAGTATGACTTGTTAGCAAGCAGTGAAGGTAGCATCACAGCTCAGGTGCAGCACAGGAATATAAGCTTTCCCTGTACATTTGTTTTTATCTCAGCTATTCCAGAGAGTATTGGTCTATCTGGTACCAGAAGAGGTTCCTACCTGAGTTTCTACCACCATGGAGTGGAATGGGGTTTCTTGTAAAGTCCCCTGAGCTGCTAAGGTGAAAGGGTCTATCCTATGCAAATATGAAATAAAGTTAATACTTTTTTTTAGCTGTGAGGCAGGGGCATTATTGCAAAATCTAAATTTATAATCCTTTCTTTGATTGTTGATGCTATTATTGCTTCTGTCTGTGGGTTCAAAATCCTCTAAATAGCCCAGTGGAGAGAGTAACTGCTTTTAGCAGGAAGGCCATTTTAAACAAGAGTACTGGGTGTTCTAGATTTGGTGGCAATCTGTACTCTAACATGCTACCTTGCAGAGATACTTTTCCTACTTATTTGTAAATGGGTGCTGTCCCTAAAGCTCTATCTCTGTAATGCAATCTCTCCTCACAAAGTCTATTATTATTGTGTGACAAGAGAAATGAAGAGCACTTGTGACTGTCTTGTTTTGCAGTTGGGGAACTTCAGCAGGCAATATGCTGCTCCTCAGTCAAAGTCTGCTTTTGCATAGTCTGCAAAGTCCAGCCTATTAAAATTGAATTTGCAATTACTGAGTAAGAAAAGCATTCCTTTTATTTTTTAAATGGTGCCCCCTTAGAATAATGGAACTATTCGCTTTTGTTTTATGTTGAACTAGTTTCTGAGGGACATCCCAGGAGTGAAAGAGCTATTTACCAAACATCTGAACTGAGAGTAGGGACACAGAAAAGTCTATGATTCCAGTCACAGGGATTTCCAAATATACCAGGAGCAGCCTCTCTTTCCTCCGTACTGGACTCTAAAAATGCCTGGGAAGAGGAGGCCAGCAATCTGGACAGTCCTGGATTGCCTCTTGGTAAAAGCTCAGTTTTGTCAGTTTGAGAAACCCTTGCTGTAAGGTAACTGTGAGCCATTGATCTCACTTCAGGACTTCCTGCCAAAAATCCTGTTATATGTCTTGGGTGGGCTACATAAACCAAAGCTTCCCAGCATTTTTCCCAAGGTTACCAGCACTATCTTGAGAGCAGAAAAATGGGATGACATTGTGCACTGTTATTGCAAAGTGTTTCGTTTTTGATTGAATTCAAAAAGAGATAATTTAAATGTCCAGTTATTACTTGTATTATCCATCATTTTATTTACTTGCTCACACATTAGGGGAATAGTGTAGAGCAATTCTGCTTTGTTTTCACAATTCTTTTGCAGATCACCTTCTGGTGTCTTTTAAAGCACCAATGGTCCATGGACTGCTCTGCGAAACATTTATTAAGATGATCATAAAATTTTTTCATTTAAGAAGCATGTAAACCCTCATTTCTGAATAAATAACTGCCAGAGCCAGTTGACTAGACCTTTTGTTTCATTGCAGTAGCAGCTAGACTGCCATTTCACACAGCTACACAAGAACATTCTTTATTCAGGGGACTCATTAGGTATCAGAGCAATTCACAGGTCATTCTCCCTCTTTTCTAGACTAAGATGATAGGAAAAAAGATAGGGCTGAAATATCTTTGTTGCAATCAACATGCTTGGCAGATGTTAGTTGCTGCACCTTGTGACTGTTACCTCTTGCCCTTTCACTGTGCACCTGCAAGGAGACACTGGCTCCGGGTTTGCTTCATGCTATGGTGACTTGAGGCTGTTGTGTTGCATGATCGCTTTAAGTTTTTCTTTTCCTTTGCTGTAACTTCCTTGGTAGGAAATTACCGGAAGAACATACGTGTGTAAGACTCCTGATTTGCTTTCCTGTTACCTTCATGATTTCTATAGATTGCACTAATTTATTATGAAATATTTGTATACAATTTAAAGTATATTCATCAAAAATAAATGAACATAGTGGATTTTATGAAGCATTAGTATGTTGTCTTTTGCTTGTTCACTCAGCAATTTGCAAAATGTAGTAATTCCCAGAAGGCCTTCCAGTTTTCATTAGTTCAAATTAGCAAGGTAAGACTGTTACATTATTTGTTTGTTAAAATATTCAAAGCCTAAATCTACCATTACCTTTACCTAGATGTCTCCGAAGTGCTTTATTATTAATCTCACTAACAAAACAACAACTAAAGGAGCTTAATGGTATGAGTTACCAAAGACATAACACAATGAAAAAGTTGAATGGGCCAGGTGAAGGAAAGCTTAGTAATGGAATAGACCATAAATATTGGGAGGAAAACAAAATCAGTTGAAATAACTGCTTTTCCCTGAATAAAAATGTATTGTTGGGAACTTTGTCTAACAAATGAACATTTTGTAGTGAACATGCGTTGATATACTTCATATATTTTATAGGAAAAATATTACATCAATCTACCTTATACATATATACGTATACATACACATGCATGTAGGTGCATGCACACATGCTGACTTCCATAACTGTAGGAACCTGTGTTTAAATATATGAAAATATCAGGTTTCCAATACAGTCAGAGATTCACTTGTGCATGGATTTTGTGAAACACTTGGTATCAGTTCAAAGAATTATGAAAATTCCTTTTTCTTGCACTCTTAGGACAGAAGTAGTTTGACTGAAGAGCACTTTAAGAGGTGGTTTTATTAATGTTTTCCTGGAGTGACGTGTGGTCTGTTTGCAAAGGACGGTTATATTATCTGTGTGGCTCCCCCATCTCCAAGTGTTATTATTCCAAGTGCAGCACAGAACAATTGTACTTCCTTTTCCTTTAGGGAAGTATTTGAGGTCTGAATGCCATGTCTGAAATAATTTCAAACTTTTGAGATAAAGCATGACAATCTTGTTTCAAATCTACATTTTACAACTAACCCAAATGCTTGTTTCTTTGGTCTTAGCAATGTGTAATATAACACTAACTCACTCCTGTCTGACTTGCCTGGGTTAGTTTGTACTACTTAAAACAAGTCTGGATATTTATCCGTTTACAACAGAAAAAGGAACATCCTTTGATATAATATGTGATTGCTCTTTGGCAACACTTGATAAATAAGTGTAAAATGCAGCAGTAAAATATCATCCTAATCCCTAAACAAGAAAACTATTGTTACCCACAAATAGGAATGAAAATACGGAAATACCTTTAGACTGAACAAACTCATGAACTCCACGGGTTGCATAATAGATTATGAAGCGAGCACACTTCTACCACATTTCAGTCCCATTTCAGTTGTAACATTGGGAAATATCACAACCCCATTAAAAAAAAAAAACAAAATTAAGCAATAGAGTATTTAAAAAAGCTCTCAAACTTTTTTACATTGTGACCAGTAGGTATTTTTCTAACCAATTCAGTTTTCGCTGTGGTAAATTATAGCTGCAGTATCTATGACTCTAAGGTCCTTTCTAAGCAGTCCTGTGGCTTTTGGTGTTCTGCAGAAGCTGGTAATTTGGGCATTGTAGGGAATTCAGTCATTTTATGAACATAAATGTTGACAGTGTCACAGAAGCTTCTAGCTTTTTTCCCCCCAAAGGGTCTAAAAATGGACATGAATTGTTCTGCTGCAATATCAAAGCTGGCAGTTTAAATTATAGGTATGTGAAAAAAAGGAAAAAGTGCAAAGTAGGAAGACCTATCTTGTAGTTAAGACTATAAAGTCTCTGATACTTACTGCTTTTCTTATATCATTAATAAGAGACTAATTCTTTGCCTTTCAAGACCTATCTGTAAAAGGCTAACAATTCTGCCCCCTCTACTTGTCTCTAGAGATAGCAGACTCTTCTAACCAAGCACTATATGTTTTACCACCTGCTACAATACAGGCCCTACTCAAATACAAATTGAAGTAATAATTAGGGAGGACAATGCATTTCCTGCTTGCTTCTGGTCCACACAAATCCGTGCATCCGAGTACAACTCCACTACTCAAGGGATTATTTTTCTACTCAGAAGCAGCAAAAGTTGCCATAAGCAGAGAAGACAATACATTTTTGATTACGAGATACTTGTCAGGGTGCAGTAGGCTAATTTAATAGCACTCACCTCAAAGACATTAGTTTTAATCTAGGATGCATCAGGAAGATGTACTAATGACAATTAACCATTTATAACAGCATTTACAGTCCCCAGGTAAATAAAGGTATCAAAAATCAGGAAATAAATACATCCAGTAAACCTACTTCCCCACACATGCCAGTTTAATGCAGAAGTTATAAGCTCCACAGGCAGTCCTGACTCCCAAGATAGCCACTTGTTCTGCCAGTAGCTTGAAAGGAAAATTGCAGCAACATGATTAGTGAATCATTAGGTTCAGATGAGAGAAATAGTCCACTTGCTGCATTTGGAATACTCTCAGAAGCCTCCAATTACCCTGCCCCCCCCACCTTGACAACATAACCTGATAAAAGCTAATTTGGGCTTATCTTTTATATCAATGTCTTCTCAGTGGAGCTGGCAGCAAAGTACTTGCACACATTGCTGATGTGATTTGGTTCAGCATTTCTTACCTGGAGCGTACTGAGCTCCACCCTCTCTCCCTGACTGAGAGAGCACCGCTGTGACCCCCGATATCTCACAGCGGATTCCAGTAACCATCTTGTCATTCCTGCTTTTTTGTAAACTCTAATTGTTTACAAATGGAATAGCAAGTTAAGGCCTACATGCAACAAAAGGGGGTGGAAAAACTATTTGGAAAGTTTCAAGTTGTTCAGTCTCTAGGGACCGGACAGTTTCAGTTTTTGGAGTTGCATGCCATATTGGCTGGAATCATTAAGGTATCTTGCAGTATCCTCATTACTATGAGGTGGACAGAGGAGAATCAAAACTCCCTGTGAATGAACTATGTCCCTTCTTTCTTTAAAGCGAATTTTCAATTTTTCTATCAGCTGTCCAAGATAAAGAAACAGATAAACTAACTAGGATGCCATTCAGATCTTGCGTTATTTTGTCCTCTGAGATTCCCTCTGTAAGAAGAACAACTGATTTCTGTTACAGCACGGCTAGGCAAACTGGTAGCCATGTGCTTAAAATTCCCTCCCATGGCTACTCCATAACAGCTCTTCAGAAAGTGGGGTAACTAAAATTCAAGTAGGGGTGAAATTTTTCTATTATAGGGAGGGACCGTGTAGTATATACAATAGAGACAGTTACAACATGAACAAAGGTGTTACTGAAGTTTGTTTCTAGCTTCCACCTGTCATCCCAGAGAGACCTGGCAAACGCTGTTTATTATGGCGTTTACAAGAGGAATAGATTTTGTTCTTTCTTATATAGCGCGTTAAAATGGTGGCACAAGCACCACTCTTCATTAATGGTGGTAGGGCTGGATAAAGTGGCAAGTCTGAGGCCTCTAAAGTAGAAGGACTAGGAGGTCCTGCATTGCAGTTCCCCCTGGACAGCCAGGGATCTCCCCATCTGGAACGTGCATGTCTGCATGCTGAGAGAGCTGGCTTGCACATATTAACTTGAAGCATGAGTGTGGAAATCTCTAAATGCACTTGGATCAGCCGGACAAACGGCAAAAGGAGAATGCCTTACACAATATTCATTAAGTGAAGACATCTCTCCTGTACCAGACTGATTTAAAAATTATTCAACAAAGAAAACAAAGCTGGGATAATTTGATCAGTGGGCTAAAAGTCCCGCCCGTCCCTAGTGGTGAAAATGTTCTCTAATTATCTCTCTTTCATATTGTACATGAATCTAGTGGTCTAAATTTAGCTTCTGACGAACCACATTTCACTGCCCAGATGAGCAAATTTCTTCAAAGAGACCTGTAGGTGTAGAATGAATCTATCATGCTGGTCAAAATCCAGATTTACTTCACCATTTAGCACTGGATATACTGTTTGGTACTTAGCTCTGCACTTAGAAAAAAATGAAGAGAGGAGCTGTTTTGTAAGCTGTGATAGCTCTTATGCCTGTTGTGGAACAGTCTGAGATTGTGGAATAGCTGGATAGGTTTCAGAAACACAGAAGAGGTTTCAAATTGAGAGTTTTTTTGTGCCTTCTTATAAGGCCTTTTATAAAGACTTTTCTTACGCCTGTGGAAGTCAATGGTGATTTCCTTTGGAGTAGGTTTAAGCCCTTTGTATTTGCAAACCTCGGATGCATTTTCAGTGCAGAACAGACAGGCAAACAATTCAGTATTTGTCCACAGTACGAAGAGAGCTCTGAAGTCAAAATATCATTTTCAGGATATAATGGGAGTTCTGTGGTACTACCACACACAACTCTCTTTGTTCAAAGGCAATGAGCTTAACAGTCTGCAGTGCTTTAGGAAATGAAACCAATTTGTAAAACTTGCTGTGAAAGTACTTATCAAAATTTCAAAAATTATGTACCGCTTTGAATTCTGTAGAGCTTATGTACTGCCTCAGCAAGGGAAGGAGAGCATCTATTTCTCTGTAAAGTGGTTATTATTGTTTCTAAGAAGGATTATAGCTCTGAAGCAGTGCAAGTCTATTTGCTGTTCACTGCATCAAGTTTTGGTCTTATCATATAACCTTTGTTCATGAGAGTAATGCTTCTCAGAAGAGTATTTGTCTCCTTTAGATGAGAAGGTAATTAGGTAATTAGGAGTAGCATTTTGATAGGGCAGAATTCCTGGCACCACCCATTGGGAAAGGGGTTAAAGCCCCCCACAAGTGAGAGGTCCAGTGCCTTGATAGCTGGGCTGAAAAAGATTGTGGTAATCAGCTTGGGGAGGGGTAGAAGAAGTTGAGGGAAGCTTTACACTCATTGCTAAATTAGAGGAAATCCCTTATGTGGAAGATTGCTCTGCCATTTTGTCTGGGAAGTAGTAGATACCCGTGAATCTCTAGTGAGAAGGACCAGGTTGCAATTGCAGGCTGGTTGGTTTGGTGAGCATTATATTTACTTTACGTTTAACTTTTTAAAGAGAGGAAAGACTGAGACAGTGTGGAAGAGGGCTGCCAACTCCTGCACGGAAAGGAGGGAGAACGTACCCAAATGTCTTGGACACGGATTGGTGCCAAGATGTTCCTGGACTGTCACCAAAGGTTGCCACCCTAAGAGGGCCTCTGACGTGCTATGTGAACAAGTCTCTAGCTTTGTAGTCATCTCCTCTACCTTTTAAGGACAAAAGTTCTCAATATACACCTTTACAAAGACTGTCCTGAGATTTCTCTATCAGTAAATAGATTATATTTTATTGTGAAAAGTTATATTTTAGTCTTTTTGTCCTTTTATTTTATGACTTATTTCTCATATATGTCATATGTTGAAGCACTAGATCAAAAGCAGATTTGTGTAAGTCAAGTTGACTTTTCTTATGACCATATTTTCTTATGATCTTTCCTGTATTTTCATATGTATTCTTTTCAAGATATTTTAGTCTATTTTTGAATCTTGTATGTTTTACTGGATGGAAAATGGAGATTATTAATGATCATAGATGTCTCCAGGAAAACATCACAAAATATTTTTCTTAATACCAGGACTATTCTGCATACCTATGATCTTAGAACATTTGTTGTCACTGTTTCATCTCAGGGGAACATGTGAACGAAAACACTTTGCTTTTCAAGCATTCATCAGCTTCTGTGACTAACTCCCTGTTGTTTACAACATCAAATGTAGTTCTAGTAAAATGACTGTCATCACAGAGAATTATGACTTCATCTGCGTAATCAGCAGCAGAAGAGACAGATGAACTTCTGAGAAGCAAAGATGTTGCTTTTTATATCAAATATGCCAAAATGGGAGAAAGAAGAAATGCAGGCTGTTCAGCAGAGGTCCTTCTAACCTGAATGGTTTTTCAAAGTTTTCTGTGAGCATTCAGCTGTTTCAGAACAGGTACAATCATTCTGTAGAAGCTTTATTGAATTTGAGTCAGATTTTAACAAATTTGATGATTGTCAGCTCTTTAGAGATTCCCTGAAGTTGGCTTTATTCCCTTAAATCATGACTCTATTTCCCAAAGACTTCTTAATCAATGTTTCAATTAAAATTTTTTGAATAATTCCTTTGCAGCTTGCTGTACCTGGAATAAACAAATCTGTAATGCATGAATGTTCTGGTAATTCCATTTTTTGTATCATAAAATTAGATAGAAATTTAATAGGCAGACAAGATTAAGAATTAGTTGATGACTATATTCTATTTCCACAGTGAGCAAAAATAGAGAGACATAACTTGCCAGTTCTGCAATATTCTGTCTGCCTGGTCTACCTCTGCTCTATATTTTGTATGTACTGTTGCCTTGCCTTGCCCAGTGCCGAAATCCTTTATGCCTTTCTCACCTTTCACCTCTCCACCTCCTCTACTGCTAGTATCATCAAATTTCAGCTCTCCAGATACTATGTGTTGATTAATGTTGTCTTTTTTTTCCAAGACATTGTCTTCTACAGTGATGCCATTTTGCCTTGCGTAATACAGACTTTCTTCTTCTCTTGCAGTCTTGATGCTGATAGTTTGAGAATGGGAGCTGCCTCTGGGAGAGTCTTCAAACTCTCCCAATGATCCATTGCCTCATGTCATCTGCAAATACCTCTCTGCCTCTTGTCTAGTTGCTTTCTTTCCCTCTCTCCCATGATAACTATGAACCTGTTATATGCCTCATGCACAAATTGTGTGAGCATGGAGAGGAAGGGTAGGTGCAACTACCCAGTTTCTGCACACCAAACCTGACAGGGTACATGCTCTCCTTGGGGCAGGGATCCTCTGTGCAGTTGCTCTCAGCGGTGGCCTCAGTCTTCCACACTGACCCGCAGCTTTGCACAACTTGTACAGGTGGCCCCTACTCATTTGACTTACAAAGCATTTTGTTGTACAGAATACAGCAGTATTAAATGAAGAAAATGCTTGATCATAGACAGGGTGACTTGGAGCAATGATGTTTGATATTTAAATACTCATCTTCTCATGTTCAGGAAGCCAGTTTAAACTCTGTCTTCCTAATAGCAGTGGCTGGAGTGTGGAATATATTGAGATAAAATATCTTGGACTACTAGGTGTTCTTAAAAATAACAGCAGTGTTTTGGTCTGGGATACAAACCTTCATTTCAAAATAATCATCATCATAGTTTGTATTAACCTTAGCCCTTGCAAGTTATCTTAACAGGGATGAAATTGCAGTTACTTCCTCCTTGGTCATCTTAAGCTATTGTAAGGAAGCCTCCTTACTTCTGCGTTTAAGTATGCTGTCAAGTGACAGAAGTGCCTCTAGATGCGACTGGGTGTCTTGTATCAATAAAAAATTGTCAAAGGCCCACATATTTCTATGATGCGTCTGACTCCCTCCTCTCCCTGGATATAAATCTCCATATAAATCACTGAATATACCTGTGGGTGATTAGAGGTGTGTGTTATTCTGCAGGCAGAGCTGGCACAAGTATGGAGAAGTCAAGCAAGCACAGAAAGTTTTGCTATCCAAGTTTTTTAAACATAAGATACATAGTAAATTCTGTGAATGGAGCTATAGCCCAATGGAGAGGCTGAAATTCACATGAGGCCTCAATGTAATTTTTACTGGCAGGAGAAGAATTTGATCACTAAGTGACATGTCAGCCATATGACAGCACTTCAACAGTTACTGTCAATCAGCTGCTATGTGTCACTACCTTTACTTATCCTTTCAGGGCATATATCCATTTACATTATCATCATCTGAAAGAGAGAACAGCATTGCTGAAAATAAAAGCCAATGCTGGTAACCAAGTGAAAGGGAAACAAAAGATGCTTAACACCATAGCATACTCATAGCAGGGTAGGGATTTCTGATATCATTTACAGGAGAAGCCACTTAGGCCAAAAACAACTGGAAATGTGTTCTGAAATTTAGATTAGAAACAGTAAGAAACAGAAGAGACTGATGTGCACTAGAACTTGCGGTATCACTGCTTCACTGTTCTAGCTTACACAGGCTAATATTCTTATCCATAGAGATATCCTTCCAAGCCATTTGCTTGATTTTCAACTGTAGCCCCAATCCAGCAAAGCACTTAAACATATGCATAATTTTAAGCAGGTATTGTTAAGGGATTAGAAAGCAATTACAGCTTGTCAGACCTCCTCAGACATGGTCAAATCCCTTTTCTTCATCACAGTCTTCTAAAAATAGCTGCATCTAAACAGAGGAGAGCTTCGCAACTGGTAGAGCCTCATTTTGTTCCTGGGTGAGACCTGGGTGGACACCAATCCCTATTCCCCACAAGCATTCCCTTCCTCAGGAAGGACACCTAGATGAAAAGCTCAGATGGCAGCCATAGCATACTTTGAATAATCATGACACCAGAGCCTTTAAGAAGTACATGAAGGTTGGTCAGACCTCTGAGTAGTACTGGCTAAAAGAGAAATGCTTCCAAAAATATATTACCTGATTCCATTTTTCCTTCTCTTCTTCAAGACAGGGACAAATTCCATTTACATATGATGGAGAATACTAAATGATATATTTTGAAAGACAGTATTAGGTGACAATTACATCCTTTTTTTCTGTCTTGAGAAGAGCAGTGAGAACAAGATACCAATCTGTTTGAAATACTCTTCTTCTCTATCTTTTTCAGAGATTGCTTAGATCCATTATACTGAATTAATGTACCTGGAGTTTAATACATTTTTTTCTTCCCTCGTCTGCAGATGTGTTTTGTACCAAAAAAGAAAGAAAAAAAAGAAAACTGTGAAGTCATGTCCTGTACGCTCTATCTGTGTGTTGCTATACATTGCTCCTTGAGAAGGTGAGGGTGCTGAGGCACACACAAATATCTGTGGAACAAGCTGAAAGTGTAATTGAAATTCTTGAGCGTGTATTACTTCTTAAGATGTCAGTCAAAGGATTCAGAGGTGCCAGCCTTCATTTGGGGAGTAGTTAGGTAGCTGAAACTGCTTACCAGTGGGTCACTGAGTAGTTGCAGAACACTGTGGTCTCAGTTAACTTCTGGTGTGAAAAATATAGTAAATGAACTGCACTAACCCATGCACAACCTCTAATGAGCAACCAACTGAATCATAGGAATAAAGGTGTTTGTAGCAAATGAGGGGAGGTCATTTGACTCACTCAAGCTCGTTAGTCCTATTTAGTATTACCCTCATTCAGCACTGAGTAGATAGTTCACAGCTTTGCCTCCAAAATTTAATTTCCCCATACTACACCTTACAACTTAGTTTATCTTCAGCAAGTTTCCTTGGAAAACAGAGGAGGGGGGAAAAAAGAGCAATAGGACACTTTTATTTTAAAGACTTATTTTTCAGTCACTTATATTCTCTTAAGATTTGCGTGCTTGTTTCTGTGATGATGACAACGGTAACCTGAGGCTTTTTATTTTGTGTAGTTAGAAACACAAACAGAATATTTAGGTAATGCTAGCATGATGCTGTATGGAGAACTAATTATATATTTCATCATGTTGAAAATTTGATATGTGTTAAAAATTTTATGTATTCTTGGGTGAAGCATCATCAACCAGCTGACTACTTGCTGTGAGAGACTGAGGCTTCGGCTGGAAAGGAAACCTGGGGAGTCTGTTAACTTGCTTGGCAAAAGGCTTCTTCTCTGCTCTGAGCAGCATTCAGCCGTGTGGAATCCTCTTGTACTGCACGGACCGTGCAGGCAGAGAAGGAAAAACAAAGCAGGAACTGCCAGTTTCTTACAGATGGGACTAGCTAGGTGGGTGTTACTGCCAAGACCTGTGATTTTGCAAATCTCTGTGTGTTGGTCTAGCTAGGGAGGGATGTAGACTGAGATCAGGAAAGGGAGGGTTCTGTCAGGGCAGAAGTGCTGTCTGCAGTGAACCAAAGTGCTTCGATGTCATCTGTGATGAAACTTTCCCTGATATCAAAGGGAGCTGAGATGGACAAGGAAATACATTGCTGGACACTGCAATCTCATTCTCACTTCTTGGTTCTCTCGTTGCTTGAAATCTGTAGCTTGTGATAAGGAGTTCCAGCAGAAACTAACAGGTGAGACCAACAACTAAATCACAGAGCAATGTAAAAAAAGATGAGTTACAAAGCAAAAATAAGTGTTCAGCAACTCCTGTATGTACAGAGTCTGCCTTCCAGCAAGTCCAGGCTGGCTAACATCAATGAATCTGGCCTTCTGGCTATTCCAAAGGCTACTCCACTACTTCTGACTCTCAGGTAATTTATTAAATCTGAAGTTTTTGTATTCAGCTGAAAGATGTGGTGAACGTAAGCAGCTAGCAAGAAATATGTTATAAGGTGTACACAGAGTACAGCTTCAGGTGTGTCAGTGGCCATTGCACTGTGCTGCTAGATCTTGGCTTTTACATACTGGCAACCTGATTCCTAACCAATAGTGTATTAATTTTAAGAGTTAAGGCCAAGATTTTTCAGTTGCCTGAATTGAAGCATTAAGAGAGGACTGACTGCCTCAGCATTTTCTAATTTATTGTTTTTTACCTTATTAGCAGTAAAGAGTGAGAAACAGTATTAGAAACAGGGAAAGTAGAGTTTTGTCTTTAGAGTATAATGGCTGTACTAGATCAAACCAAAGGTCTGTCTAGTCCCTATCCTGCCTTTAGTGCTAAATGGATGCTTAAAGAAGAGAAAGAAAAAGTGAAGCATATAAGATACTTGCTCCTGATATGTTCCCAATTTCCATCAATTTTTGAGCCCGGGAATTTCCCAGGAGGATCCCATCCTCTTTGTCCTTTGTTGTGTCTGTTTAGAGTGCAAGTCCCTTAGGCTGCTTTCCACAACTGCTCTATTCAGTTACCAGCACTGTGATGCCACATGTGGGTTCACTGAACGTGTGGGGGAAGAAGGGGGGGGGAGAGAATGCAATGCATACATTGGAAAAAATACTGGTTTAGTTTAATTTATCCTGGGATGAAACCCGCAAAACATCACAGAGCTGGTGGGATGGCACAGCTCAAAGCAGAACAAAAGGAGAGAAAGCTTGTTACAGCTCGGATTGTTTTTCTTTCCTTCCTGAAAACAAATAACAAAGGATCTCCACCCTTCAGTCTTGACTTACCCTTTTAAAATATCAATAATAGTTCCGCATATTTGCTTGTTTCCAGTTATCTCTTTGTTATTTTCCTCTGAGGTCTTTAGGGAACTCATTTGATGTGCCTTAAGTAAGGGGAAGAGAGGATTTCTGTGAGAAAGAAACAGAAAAAAAAGAAATGCTGTAGGTATTTTTATAGGAATCCTCTCTCCTACCTTTGATACATTACATCTTCAGAAAGAGGGAGGTCTGTGGAGAACTGTCAGATTATGTAGCAAACATTGCTTTACCCACTTTGTCAGTATGTTGTTTCATGCTTCTTCTCTCTTTGCCTAAGCTTAATTTCTTTCTGTCTTTCAGCTCTTTGTCAGGCTGAAAACTTCTCTCTGACCATGAACTAGACTCCAGCATAACCTTCTATGAAAGAACTGCTCAGAAAAGCCTCAGCATAACCATCCTTCTGTGCCTCTTCTGCTGCCTTCCTGAGGAGCCCCAGGGGCCAGGCAGAAGAAGTAGGGTGCTCCTCCCAAACATCCCTTCCTCTGTTCTCCTAGTCCCTGTCAGCCTACACAGTCTCTGAAACACGCCCTAAACCTAACCACATCTTGCCTCACCACATGCTTATCAGCATCAAGCATGCTCACCCACCATGTCTAAGACAGTCTTTGTTCTCTTTTCTGTAGCCTCAGCATCCCAAGCTCTATCCAAGCAGTTGTGTGTATTCATGTAGGAGGAGATTCCTGGGGCCTTGCAACACACAGAGTAATAAGGGAAAGGGAAAGAGAGATCACTGTGAAGTCAGGATGCCTCTTTAGGTGCACTGGAACATCAAAGTAGTTTCTAAAAAATACCAGGAGGGAAGAGATTACTTCTAGTAGTCCTACCACACAGTCAGTAGATAAATCAGCAGACAAAGGGTTACCTGACAAAAAGTCGTGAACATTAATACTGAATTTTGAATGTCTTGGTATTTGAAATCCAAATGTCAGAGTTTGGAGAAAACATTTTGCTATTGACGTAGGCATTGAGTGGACATCTGCAAGCCAAACATCCCCCTTCATAAAATAAACATGTTGTGGCAGTCACTTTAGACAAAGGCAAAGGAAATGGTGCTGACATGTGAATGGTTGCTATTGAGGTGCTCTGTGTATTTTAAGGCATAGTTTCCATGGGTATTTAGCTGACTTTCTTTACAGAAAAGATCGTTTAAGGAGCAAAAACATACCCTAGAGGTAAAGACCGAAACAGGTGGCTAATGAATCAAGATAATGTAACTCATTCAACATGAATGAAAGTGCAGAGCCCATGAGGTATGTTACAAAAAAATTTTTAAATGCAATTTTAAACTCAGAACTGCCACAGCTGAACCCTCCTAAAAGTCGCTAGCAATGACTTCTTTTTATTTTTTCTGTTTGTCTTTGACTTAAACAGTTTTAATTTCTTTCTACTGATTACCATGAGAGGCTGTGTAAAACGTTATTGGATGCAAAGACTCAGGTCTCTCTACCCTGGCCTCAGACCAGTGTGTGGGAAGTAAATCCACAAATCCTATCATGTTAAGAAGAGCTGCGTACATCTCTTTTGCACTGCTTGGAAAAGGAGCTCTTCTGTCTTCTGTCTATCTTCTCAGGTGCTTGGCTCCACTGGAGGACATGAAGAGAAAAAGTCTTATTTTGCATGTATTTCTCCATGAAACCAAATGTGATGCTATTCTGAAGAGCGACTATGAATGTTGCTGCTTTACCACTGCTGAATATGGTGAATTATAGTATGTTCTACTTTTTGTGCTTTCTGAGTCATGTTTGCTTGGGGAGACGTCCCTTGCTTTTGCGTGGGTGTGTACTGAGGGCGCAAAGTTCCCTATCCACCTCTACGTACATTTTTTTTTAATTCTGTGAATGGTTCAGGAACAATCTGTTTCCACAAGCAGGGGGCCAGAGGAGCTGCTCATGGCATCTTAGAGGGTATGAGGTCACCATGACACTTCCTGCATCTACTAGCGTTGGGCTGTGGAGTGCAGCGAGTTAATGGGGGAGGAAGCAGCCTGTCTGCTCCCTCTGCGGCTCCATCTGGGAGCAAGTCAGTGTCTGGTATTGGGAATGGGGAAAAGAAAGGAAAGGAAAGAAGAAAGACTGTTGTGAAGAAAAAATCCTTGAACAAAGTGTAGTGACCATGGTTTGGGAAACCAAAGCAGGGCACAAAGACATCAAATCAGACAGCAGCTGTGGAAAAACAAATCATTGATTTGGAGATTTCAGCAGTGGAAATAATGACAATGCTCAGGTCATAGTACAGCATCACTTTTCCAGTTATATTGGACCTTCAGCCGTCCACATAAACAGCATTCTTCCTCCTAAATCCTTGGTCCCAAATGCACAGCCTGCTCATTTACTGAGAGCAAAAGCAGTCTCTGAACCCTTTAGGCAACAGGAAAAATGTCATGAAAGTTACTGAACAAGTGCAAAATAATGCTTTACTGCTACTATTCCCAGAAGTGAATAAAGTTACTATGCAAATAGTTAATTGATTTTCTATCTGGACAAAATACTGTGATGGTACTGCTCACATATTAGCTCTATACTTGGGAGCTGAAAGTCTGGGTCCCCGATGAGCATGTTAGAAGGTGGCCTGGGGACGTAAGAAGTCCCTTTTCTCTGCTTGAATTGATACAGACATAATGAGAAATGCGTGAGCGTCTTAAGAGACTGATTTTTTTTTCTCTAAGAAATTAATAATAGTGCTTTATTTCAAAGTTAGTAGTTAACAGGAAATAATCTTTGTTTCTACAAGCTAGCTGTTTTG
This sequence comes from Rhea pennata, assembly GCF_028389875.1. Lineage (NCBI taxonomy): Eukaryota > Metazoa > Chordata > Aves > Rheiformes > Rheidae > Rhea > Rhea pennata. The sequence continues at coordinate 113,371,382 of NC_084664.1, read as the reverse complement.
AAAAAGGTGATTATATAACTACTCTAAGCCATTTTTTAATGATATGTACTGTAAATGAAAGTGAGTGAAAAGTAATTAAAGTTGCTATCTTATAGCCTGTCTTTCCTGCTCTAAAACTGGAAAACTTTCAATATGGCATGCACTTTCCCCAAAAGATTAGAAGCAGTTGTGGGGATGATTTACAGATTCAGAAAATCACTCGTAACAGATTACTTTATCTTTTTTAACATTTCTAAGTAATAACTGGTTCGGTCTATTAGGGCTTTTTTTCTCACAGTAAATGAGAAAGTAAGTGTTGCTATGGAAATTATATAGCACAGGAATAACTGGTTGCTGCAGATCAGGTTTTTGGAAGACAGTTTAAGGTGTAAAATGGTCCTTGTTTCACAGTGGGGATAAAAAGATAATAAATTAGTTAGTTCCCTGTCTTCGGAAGTCTGCAGCTAGGCTATAAAAATAATTACTGACTGAGGTCTGGTATGAAATAAACTCTCTTTATCAACTGGAAAAATAAATATTGTAAATATGGAGAAAGTAAGTTGCATTTTAGGCAGCTTTTTGTGCTTGATATCAATGAAAGTAGCTACTGACTAAAACTTAGTCCACCATAGGACAATATTTGCCCAATTTAGTGATGTTCATAGACTGTTAGAAAATGCCATTGCTACAAAAATAGATAGATTTCAAAGAGAAAAGAATTAATATAGTTTAAATAGTACACTCACAAAAATATGAATGTATTTGGCTGGTGTATTTAATAAAATTAATAGTTTAGATTGTCTATATGAAGCTCTAAAAGCCTCTGTAACTATGGAAGACTATCACGTAGATGTACAACTGTGCTGGTGTGAGCTGAAAAATTTCTCCAATAAATGCAGCTCGTCCTCGTGCTTCTTGTTTCGGACCCTTTGGTGTATTCAGAGTCAGGAGCCCAGCAAGGGTATGCTCCCTGTGATCAGTTAGATGACAGCCATGTACCTAAGCATGGGTATCTGGAGAGTTTTACGGTGGACTAATCTTCCCTCAGTGGATGTTTGCTACTGACATTAATAATGGAATTAAGCCAAAGCCGAAAATTTGTGAGACTCCTGCTTATCGTGTTCATCTGCTGGCAATTAAGTGAGCGTGCCTGACGCCAGCCTCGGGGAAGGGCGTGCTTGGCTGCCGGCTGCCCCCAGCCGCTGGTGCTCACGCTGAGCCCAACAGAAGACATTGCAGAGCATTAGGGCCTCGAGCACTTCTTCCTCCCTCCGCAAAATTTTGGCGGTGGACTGCTTAGCAGCCATCCCTTAGAAGTGTCTCGTTTGGCTGATAGATGACCCATCCCAGCAGCAGCAGCGGCGCCTGCAGCCATGAGACCTGCTGGTTTCCTCGCTACAATAGCAGCTCCTCTGGACTGCTGCCAAGTTCGTTTAGTCACCCTGCTTTTACTCCAGTTCTTTCTTTCTCTCCTATAGCCCTGAAACCTCAGTCCTATAGAAAGGGAAAAGGAAAGGGGGAGAGGAAAAGGCACAGATGATCAAAAGTATGACCCGTAAGACATGGTTATCTCCTCTCCAGTTACTGGTCTCTCAAATTTTACCAGACCTAAACTTTATATTTTTATTCTTATAATTAGTCATACTCAGTTAAAAAGATGTTAGTAGTTTGCCTTACCAAACTGACATCCAAAGCTACTAGTGCAAGGTAGTGAAAATCTACAACAATGACTATTTTAATTTTTTCCTCTTTCTTTCTTTCTTTCTCCATGAACGTTTTTCTTAGAGCTGTCACAAGAAAGAGTTATTTTTGGCTGAATAAAAACTCTAAACAGGACAGTTTGTTGCATGCAATATGAATATACATTGTATAAGAATAAGAAAGCACATTCATGCTCAGAAGACTAACATGTGCACGCATATTTACTTCCTTTGCCCTGCTAATGATCAGTTCCCTGTTCAGTGATCTTGTATACCAACCTGCTCATTTACACACCTGAGACAGAGCAGTGATACGCCTGACTGGTTGTGCTTGCCTATTGCAGAAGTCATTGCAGGCAGAGCTTTGGGAAATCTGAGCAAGGAATCAAATTCCAGTGTGGATCTCCTTGGTTTATGTAGACATACTGTACTGAAAACAAATTTTCCAAAAAAAAGGTTAAAATTCCCATCGGTGGAATAGACATTTTATCATGATGCAATTATTTATCGTAGCCAAAGAAAAGGGGAGACTACATTAGGGATTTTGTTGTGTCCTGCAGCTTCCTTAAGTTTACAGACCTGGACTATAAACAAAATGTTAGCTTTGTGTTGAAGATTCAATACTTGACAATAAGAATAAGATATATTGGCTGAATAACAAAGCAATAACCTTGGATAATGACAAGAAAAAATTATTGAGTTATAATGGCCTGATCTCCTCAAAGACTTCTAGCAGTTAGATTTTTAAACTGAATAAGGTATTAAAACAAAACAAAAATAATTTTTAAATGGATTCCCCCAGCGCTAGAAGAAGACATCTGTGTTTGTAGGTAGCTTTTTAGATTATAGTACCCTTAACACTATATATAAAGTTAAAGTTAAGATACATTAAACAAGCTAATATACCCTCTGTTGTTCTTTTTTTTTTTTTTTTTTTTTTTTTTTTTTTTTTTTTTTGGTGGTTATGCATGAATACTAGCTAGTTGGCATGTATTGCTATCTGTGCTTCCCTTGAAGAACACCGTGGAGGAAAGATCCCACAAGACACTTTTTTTAATGGAACCTGGGGGAGATGAACGTACCAGATGTGTAGGAGGCTTCATTTTTGTCTAATACATCTTTTGTTACATCCGCATTATCCTTACCACTCACCTTGAAATTTAAGTCATCAATATTATTGTGGAATCCAACCAATGAGTTTACTAGCAGTAGAAAGAAATGGATTGTGTGAAATCTAAATAACCTGTGATCAAACTTTTCACAATTATTTGTATGTTACCTTTTCTTAAAACTAGAGAATTATTTGTACAGAATGACTGAAGAGCCTGTCAAGAATAGAGTGACTTGCATAGTAAGGAATGGATCAACATGACTGGAGGCAGTGATAAGCTATCTTCTCCAGTCTGATACACAGACATAAAAACAAAGGGGCTGAAGTGTGTAGGTGGAAGCAGGATTATCACTTTCAAAGCCAAGGCTCTTCATAGGAAAATAAACATCCAGAAGTTATGACATGAACTTGTTCAGGAAAAGCTAATAATTGCAAAAGGAGTGACTTGGTGAGAAAGAAAAGGATCTAATTACTCAGCCTTTGCTTTGTTTCATGTAAATCAAGTTTTTCTGGCTGTTTTGCAAAGCTAACAATTTTCTTCTGCCCAATTGGTTTCAATGCAATCTTATAAATGAAATTGAATCTGAGATGCAAATAGATGCAAAGTCTGAATGTACAGTATCTTTCGATATTGTCCATTCATTGAATACCAGGCTTTTGTTAAAGGTTAGTTTAGAAATGAATAGAAATCTCTATGTGGGGAGTTTTAAATTCTTTTCCTGACACCGAGGTTATATGATTATAAACCAGACTACTGCTCTGCACACAAGAGTGAAATCAGACAGATGGGAAACAGGAATTATAATAATGATCATGTTGCTATTGTGATAGTGAGGTGGTACCACTGTAGTTAGCCTTACCAGTTTTGTTTAGCTGAATTTATGGATGGAGAAAGTTATCCAGAGATTCTTGGAGTGAACTGTGAAAGATCTGAGCTCAGATCTGGCTGCTGAATGCATATCTCAGTAGCAGTTGCCAGCTATTCCAAAAGATTTAGGCAGTGAACAGTCAATGCTATGGATATTTCTGGCTGATTTGCATCTGTATCTGGTGTAGGTAGCCAAAATGCACGTACAAAATACAAAGTAAATGCCCCACTGTGTCTTACAGCTGTAGGTCCATAACTTTTAGGCATTTTAGTTTATGCTTAGCAGTGTAAAGATGGCTTAAAATGGGTTCCGAAGAACTCTTCAGAAGATGATAAAGTTCATGAGATTCAGTTTTGGTTCATGTCTTCTCTGTTACTCGTTATATCATTTTGTATAACACCTTATTGCAAGATATTACTACTGGGACTACATTATAAAAACCACGACCCAAAGACTGCAAATAATAAACTCTGCTTATCTATCTAGTTAAATGGCTCATGTGGGATATTGAGAAAAAAGACTTTGATTTGCTGTTTAAGTGAAACTTTTCCCTGGTGAAGAGTGGAATTTTAATAATAGATTTTATTATAATAAAGATTTTATCTCAGTACTGCTCCTATATAATTACTTGTGACAGCTATAAGGAGTTTATATTATAGAAGGAAACAAACCAGACACCTCAGAAATGAGGAAGACATACCATTTTCAACTGGTAAATATTTTTGATAACATAGTATTTAATAATGCATCTTGGATGCTGAAATATATAGAGCACCAAACCATTTCTTATTCTGGGTATTATTAGTCGACTACTTAGTGACAAAGGCGAGCTTCAGGGTTGAATTTGAATGCAGAAGAGGTATTCGTTAACCCTGAGAAAGCACTAATAAAACAGACAGTGTACAGGAAGGCCCAGAAGAACCAGCTGCAAGGTGTGTAGGGACTCGTTTTCTCTGGGGACTAGGGAGAACCAGTTTAAGCTGAGCTGTAGCAGACATGCTTATGAGTGTCTGTCACGCTGGGCATCTATAACCACATTCATTCACTCAGGGTGCAAAAAGATTCTGTGATGCTAAAGCCAAGTTCACAGAGGATTTAAAGTTTGCAAAGAACTCTCATTGACTAAACTAGTTAATGATCTGATGATGATGACTGATGCCTCAATACTTAGTCTCATTTTCTAAAGGAAAAAGGTAGATGCAGTAATATTGTTTGTTATCCTCACTCCTTCCTTTTCTATTACCCTCCCGTCCTTCTCCCAGTAACTTTCTTGGTCGTCTCAATCATATTTGATAGTGTCAGGCTATTTCATCTGGATATAGAGTAAAAGAGGTTCTCAGGGCTCACTTTGAGACTATAGTTATCAAATTATCAGTGAAGCAAAAACTTACAGTGAAGCAAAACTTTTGAAGCAAACTTTAATCAGACGACATATCTCTGTTCAAGGTTTTGTCTCTGCTGATTAAGGAGTGAGGTCACACTGCAACCTTAATAAGTAAATAATTTTTTAAAAAAGCTGAAAGGTTTTTAAATAAAAGAGATTTTTCTGTATTTGGTTTAAAGACATGACTCTGCTGCACTTGATTGAATTGGTTGTAGAGAGGAGTAGGGTTCTTAAAGTAATATCAGGATCATGCAGAAGGCAAATTTTTATATCTGTGTTTTCCTCTGTAATGTAGCCCATAATTATGGCCCATCAAACTTTCTAAAATATAAGTCTTGGGGGAAGGGGTTTTATTTTAAGCATTTACACTTTTTGGCAAAGGTTCTAGCAGAAATACACATACATTTCTGTTTTAAGAAAAGCCTTTAAATAAGATCTGAAAAATATGTCCCATTAACACATTCCTTAAATTTACCATAAATTGCTTCATGTGCAAAATTAATGCAAGAAAATGTGTTTTTAAACATTGTGCCTGCTCCTTTCAATAATTGGATTATGTTTCTTGAGTCACAGGAACATAGATCTTGTCAAACTGGATTACAACCATGATCTATCTAATCTACCATCCTTTTTCTGAGTGGCCAATGCCAGATGCTGCAGAGCAACCTCATGCTAGACAGATGCAGTATAGTCTGGCCCCATGCAGATCTCCTTTTAACTCTTAATGAGTGAATTTTTGTGGCTAACATCAATCTTGCTTAACACCATAGGGACAGTGTTATGACATTGGAACAAAAAGTATTGCTGGGATTGAGTTTAGAAATAATTTTACCCACAAAGAACAGAAAAGCAGAAAGAAAATATGGAGAAAATAGACACTCAGACCTCTCATGCACCTTTCCTTCAGATGTTATGACAAAAAAAATAGGACTTTTGTCTGTGATCTTCCCTGTCCTAGACCTCTTTGCTGTGACTGTCAAGGGTGTTCCTAGCAAAATGTTTTCAAACGTTGGAGACCAAGCAGAAATGCATGTGGTTAAATGCCGATTAAAGCATCCTGTTGGAGATTTGTATACTTTATCAGGAAGTCTGTGGATAAAGTGTTGACTGTACATTGGCCTGAGGGAAAAATCAAGAGCTAGTAAACAAGCGGTAAGAGGGCAAAGTATATACACAGAGTAAATGCTAAAAGAAAGAAATTTTTATGAATGGATAAGCCTACGCTCCATTCGGAAGCCAGATCTGTAGCTTTTAATAAAATGCCAAGATGTCTTTTATGAAGATTTCATATGACACATTTTATAGAACAGATATCTCGTAAAAGCTGAAAAAGGCAATAGCTGGACAATTTCACTACACCCATGGCAGTAAAACTAAAATGTTTTTCATATAAACCTGTCGACCAAAACTCATTCGGCTTCCCTGAGTAGAGGATATCTTTGCCTGCCTAAGCGTAATGTTGCTTTTCAGCTGTTTCAGTGGTTCATGGTTTTTGCAAATCTCTAAAGATGAATGTAATATGATTCTACAGATACTGCTTCTTTTATTGTTTTTATTTGCTATACTCCATCTTATGGCTTTTCATCTCCTTCCCTCAGGCCGTATGTAGTAGGTGGGGAAGGACTACTCAAACACATTTATACTTGGAATCATTCACCTTGCTGCTCATGTCAGCTGCTCAGAAAATACAGGATTTGTTTAGTCAAGTCAGTCAAAAAACCCTACCAGGTATAAAATCAATGTAGAAGTCAGTGCTATGCTGATTTACACTATCTGGCCCAAACTGTTAGACCTTTCTGCCCTAATCTTTTTTTTTTTTTTTTTTTTTTTCTCTTCATATTGCAAACAAAGCATCTTTTGTTTTTGTTTGTGGAAAAAAAAAAGTTCCTAGGTATTTTTAGAATGCAGTTAAGAGTGCCATAAATATTAAACACATAACAGTCCCAGTGTGAGCCACTTGCTGACAAATTTCATTCTTTTTTCTTTATGTGGAAATGGATATGAGAATGCAAATGAAACTGCAGGTGTTACTAAGTTCCTCATAACTACGACGAAAAAGGGAATGACTGATGAATAAGCCACTTTGGCTTTAGTGTATACAGTTGCTGCTCGTTAAAATTAGATATTCCAGATTTTTATTATGTACATCTTTATGTACATTATGGGGGAAAACTACGAGTGTACTCCATGTTAAAGAGAAGTGAGTAAATTCCCATTTGAATAACAGACTTTACCTTGTCCTTGTTGTCCAGTTTGAAAGAGCGAGTAGATGATTTTATGTGTTTTTTTTAAAAAAATCCCTGAATATTGCATGGAAAATTCAGACACAAAGACCTATTGACAAGTGTTCCCACTTTTTATCTAAATTCAGTGAATTTAGAGCGAGTTGATTCACAGTGTAGAAAGATACTGTACCAACGGGTCAGGCAAGGATATCACTAGCCAGAAATTGTCCTAAGGAGTTAGAGCATGTTCTGTATTTTAAGTGTTATGCCACGCAGAGGATGAAGAACAAAAAAGCAAATGATGGTAATGACAGTTGATGGGAGGTCACAGAGTGGGACTAGTGAGTCATACACAGCGTTGTTGTGGGAGGTAGGAAGCTCTGTGAGGATGTCTTAAGTGCCCAGCCCAGAGGCAGATCATGTAAATCCACCTTCTGCCGCCTTTTGTTTGGGTGGCCTGTTAATACTTAAAGATCTCTTTATTTGGTCTCTATGAAAAGTATTGAGTTCATTCTGGGAGAAGAAAACTGTATTGAGCAAGCAAGGTATAAAGAGAAAGGAACAAGCTTCAGCCACGGTTCCCGCTTTTAGAGGTGGGCTTATTAAATCTCCGTTCTTCCTCTCTGAAGTCTTAAAGAAAGTCTGTCGTGAGTCCTACGAAACCGCTTAACTAGTTTTGCTGGAATCACTCTCTCCTTATCAAGATGTAAGGCTAAATTTACTGTGCCTCTTCATCTATTGATTTATTATGATTATTTTTGGTCACTTTTCTTGAACAGCATAGCTAAAGTAATCCCCCAGGTGTTCAGTGATTTATTACACACATTCTACTAAGAGCATTGATTCACTTAAACACAAGCATTGTTACTTGATTTTAAAATAGATGTTATAGTGAAAGAAAATGCAATACGAAATGGAGAAAACTTCTAAGATAGGAGGTGAGGGATCCTCATGGGATTATCACAAAGCTGTACAACCATGAGAATTTGTGTCTTAACAGCTAACCTCAAATGTTTTAATGGCCAGTAAAGCCAATTTAGGGCATTAGTTTTTCCACATGATTTTTTTTTCTTTCCTTGTCTTTCTTTTCTATAATTTTCTGAGATTTTTGCAGTCATACTGAGGTTGAGTATAGCACAGCTTGTTTTTTCATTTTTGTAATTTACAGAATCAGAAGTGGACACTGCTAAATTTGCTTTGATTTCACAGGCTCAGACACAACAGAGCAGTAATATCAGCCTGAAAACATAAGTGGCCATGGTAAATGTAGCTCTCTTGTGAACACAGTTGTCTGTTACTGCACTGAATGTACGAAACCTCTATTATTTCCCAGGGTAAGACACAACAGCAACATTCCGGTATCAATACTGTGCAGTCCAAGAGTAATGACTTAGATTGTTTTAGTTTACTGAACACACAAAAATTTGTGCAACCCAGAGGCCAAAGCGTAAAGTTTAACAGAACAAAAATGCCAGGAGCATGAAACAAGGATGAGTCAAACACTGGAAATGAGGTCTTCTTCATTTAGGGAAATACAGTCTTCCATAAACAAGGATCGGTAAATTGGCTAGGGGGGCCGGTGGATGATAAAGGATAGCTTTTTTTCTTCTGCGTATTTCACTTGCTAAATATATTCCCCAGACAAAAATCTTTCATAAGAGCACTTTGTAGAAGAGAAATGAACGGCTTCCTCCTAAACATTCGCTAAAGTGTAGTCCTGTCCTTCTTTGAACCAGTGCACTTACGAAGTCTGCATTCAGAAATGGAAAGTCCTGATCAGAATCAAATAGTCTTATACTTCAGGATGTATGGTCCTATTAGCTGAATGTACTTACCTGTTCATTTCCAAAAGGAAAACTCATGCAATCTTTATATCGGAATGTTCCAGTTGTTGTCTGTCAGTATGTTTTCTTGCAAATCTCCAAAGAGCTAAGATTTTTTTCTGCAACAGACAGACTTGTTTAGGGCAGAAATAACTTTGATAGTTCCCATCCAGACTCCAAAGGAGTTAATGGACTGATTCCCACTGATCTCTCTCAACTCTTCATCAGTGCTCTTTAGACAGCCTGAATACCAGCCAGTTCTCACTTCCCTGTGTTTGCAATTGGCTTGGCACAAGTGACTTCCCTCTCTATACTGGATTTTGAGCATTCAAATCTGTCATCAGAAACACCTGGACTTCTCTGTTAAAAAGTCAGAGGAAGTCTGGTAGAACTTACTCTTTCTGAATATGCCCCAGAGATGGTGTATTAAAAATACATAAGATTTTTTTAAAAGAAAAATAAAATTATCCCTGTGAAGTGAGGGAAAAGGAAGAGGATATTTGGAGAGCAGTTGTCCTGAAATAGCTTTCAGTATAATCCCTGCAAATAAAGATATTATGTCTACATAAATCTTTTTTTTTTTTTTTTTTTTTTTTTTTTTTTACAAGAACATTATTGCTTCACACATCAGATCTGTCTCTGGAACATGACAGCCTTTCCTTATTTGAGCATTCCACAGCAAATCTTTATTCACAACAACAACTGATGCATGACTCTAGATATTATATTAGACAGCATAAAGTGAAAACAGTTTCTCATAAAAGCATCAAACATATGTACAAAATATAAGAAAAATCCCAACCCTAAATGGCAGGATTTAGCATGGTCATAAAACTAATAGATTCCAACAAACGAAGAAAAAAATACGTCACTGTGCTTTTTTCCACTCTAGCCCTTTAAAAATCATAAAAAGGCAGTGTAACTAAAAGATTGAAACTGTACTAGCAAAACAAAAGTCTTAATTTTTAATTCAACAGATTGTTAAACCAAATTGTTGCACAGTATGGGGCAAAAGTAATTTTTTCCTCCTCTGTGATGTTTCTATTGCTGTAAGTTAAAAAAAAAAAAAAACTTTTTCTGTGTGACAAATGACAAGCGCACAGAAAATTGATTCACATACGTAGAGAGGACAGAGTTGCAGAAACAATGAATTAGTTGCTTCAGTAATCAAAGATGTTAATGTGTAGCTGGTTTTGACAAGACTGCCCCTTTAGGCAGGCTTATTTGACCTGACATAAAATTATTAATTTCTTTACTATATAAGTTATCTGTTTTAATAAGTCCAATGGAAAACAGATATTTTGCAACCAAAGGCTGAAATGCGTTTAGAAAATGTTGAATGAAGTTGCAGAAGTTGAACATTTCCTTTCCAAACTTCTTCCTCACCTTTTGTTTCTTGTGTTGTTCCCACCGAACATACACACAGCTTTCAGCTGAAATGATAAGCTGAATTTGACCACAGTTCAAGAATGGTTTGATCACCTTTATGTGGTTATGTTTCCTCAGAGTTCCCCTCTGAATCCTTTCCCAAAGAAAGAGCTGCTTTTCTTTAATACTGTTCCACATTGCATCCCACAGTACCTGCTCATTTGTTTAAAAAGAGATATGTTGTAGGATACAGAAAAAAAAAATAGTCTAGATCAGTTGCTGAATTCATAAAGATGTTCCCTGAGCACTGCATTTTCAGTAAGCAAAATGACAGTGGGGCAAATTTATCTCATGCAACTTATTGCATTTATTGGGCATGCTCTGAAACCAGAATTGCAGATTTCTTTTCTAATATTCTAGTTCTACTTTGCAAAGTCAAATGTAATCAAAATTTTCACTGTGATCTTTCAAATAAAAATATATATTTCAAAATGAAAAGAAAACTCTTCCAGAAGCTAAACAAGCTTCATTTTTAAATGTGATATTTGCAGGGACTTTCTTACTTCTGCAAATGATCATACTTTTTAAAAGTTTATGTTAAAAAATAGCTTGAGATGCAAAGATCAGTTAAAGCTTTGAGGATATATATCATTTTACTATAAACTACCAAGAAGATGTAGGGTAGTCGCATGATAGTTTTGGTTACCAAGGATATTCTTACATTGTCAGTCCTTATTTAAAATTACTCCTTTCCCTCTGCATAGACCAGCATAATAAAGTATATTTCAAATCTTCTGTTTCTCAACGATAGCTACCATCAAAAATATTTCATTGTCTTCAAGGCGAGAAAGAGGAGATTAGAGAGAAAAGAAGAATGTAAGGGTGCATTTGCTGCCCTCTCCTAGACGATATAACCTGAAGAAGAACTGTTGAAAGTCCATTCGGTCAAACAAATAAGCCTTACTTTCTTCACTGTATCACAACACTATCAAAAACAGGTAACAAGAACTCCCGTAACTGTGCTTTTATCCTTTCAGTTTGTTTACGATAAAAACCTGCCCTACAAAATCTTGAGACCAGCCTTCCACTGCGCATTTCTCTTACTGTGAGCATTTGGAGTATTTAGGCCTGATGCATTATAGAAAATATGGAGAATAGGGAGACATGTTTCTCTTGACTGGCTGAAAAGCCTATAGTTTCTCTAAATTTGCCCTTGTAGCATACATAGCTGTTCACCTAGAATGGAGACAAGAAGAGGCACAAGCATTTCGAGATGGACTGAATAAGATAAAAATAAAATTGGCCTTATTGTAGCTTTCTTTCTCTTCACACAAGTTAAGATAAATTTTGTAATATTGAATAGGAATGACCATGTGTACTTATGACCAAGAAACTACAACTTACTGTCTCTACAGATGCTTCAGAGAAGAAGCCTCATCCTCCAACACTAATTTTAATTACACTGATTCATTTTCTTAGAATACGAGTATGAGTTTCAGAATTAAGTAAAATGGGTTTTTTTGAGTATCTAAATGGGAAATTCTACATTTTTAATACAAAGGCTAAGATTTTCAGTGGGGGTTTTGGTTCTGTGCATTGTATATGTTTATCTGAAACTTAACTGACTGTGAAGATTTAGTTTAAATTGCTTGAGTCATATGTTAAAAGTTAAGCCAATTTAATTACATTTAAAGTCAGGTTACTCAGTAAGTTTCAGTTATGAATATTTATTAGTAAAATATCACCAAGGGTATCTTTGATTGACACTAGTATTATCACTTTAAATTAGTTACAGTATGGATAAGGAAAAAAATAGACATAACTCTCAACAGCTCTAGAACATGATTCTGGATAGGCTGAACACTAATTAGGAAATGAAAATAAATAGTGGTCTAATATAAGCCCAGTACCAGCAATGAAGGAAAAAAAATCCTAGCAATAGACCTGTCAAACAGAGGACAAAATATTGCTTGATATGGCGGTAGTTTGAGATAAAATCAAATCAAGCACAGAACAATGGGAAGTCTGGGACAGAGCTTATCCCCTCAGACTGGAGTATTGATTGCATTAACTATACAAAGCAATCCTTTGAGGGTGGGGAGAGAATGATAATGCTCTATAGTATATGACTGAGTGATTGAAACATAAATTAATGTAAGCAGTGAATGAATTCCTGAAAAGGGCAGGCTAAACAACATATGAAAATTTACACAATAAAAGCTCCCCCACCGGTTTTGGTGGCCACGGAACAATGGAACAACAAGTTTTACACAGAAAGATGTTCCTGAGTCACAAAAATACAATAAATAGTCTGGTTATTAATCCTGAATCTCTTGCTCTTCTTCTGTTTGTTCATTGTGTTGAATTAAGCTTTAGCACTTCACGTGGCAGCACAATGAATGGGGAAACGAAGCCTGCAGAAAACCTCATGGACTTTCCCCAATTTCGCTTATATTTCATAAGCTTTTGCCAATTTCCAGTTAGAGAAATGCTATTTGCATTTGCTTTTAGTCACACTTTTGAAAAGCTTCAAATATGAATTTCTGTGTGAGTTTACTTATTGCAATTTTATTTCCCCACTGTCTTTCTAGCTCACAAAATAGATTTCAAATAACGTATACTTCTTCTGGAAATGATACTTAAAATCAACAATGGTATATTTAAGGTAACAGGAAAATAGTGATGAAAACATGTTTCTCTATTCTGCCTTATTTGTTCCAGCAAAACATTTTTTTTGAAATTATCTGTCAATAATATGCCTATTTTTTTTTTCTGGAGAGTTTATTGCAACTTACTTCAAGGATTATAAGTAAATAGCAACTGAGTTGTATTAGTGATTATAAACCTACTATTGCTATTACTGACTAGAGGAGTTAGCTGTCTTCACTTATATGGTAGCTCATCTAGGAATTAGGCTGTTGGTGCTATAATGGAGGAACTGTAAAATTACCAGGTTTGTCTACAGTATTCATAGACAAAAAGCTCATTTGTCCTTCTAGCTGAAATAGTCAAGGATTTTTCTGTTACTTTCTACTGAGTCGTATATGACCCAGAAAATCTTGTGAAAAGGCCATGCAGATATAGCGTGTATTGACAGAAAGTACACCAACATGTTACAAAATGTATTTAATTAATGAATGTTGTAGCAACTATGTGGTTATCAAAAACTCTTCTGGCACTGCAAAGACAGGCAATCACAAACCCAGGTGAAATATTCAGCTACCTTAACCAGAAACTGTGTAATGTCTGGATTATTGTACAGGGAAATTTAGTTCTTTCAGGGATTTGGTTGATAAGAATAATATTGACATCGCCTTCTTTGTTGCTTTCTTTGTATTATTTTTGTACCACTTAAGATGTGCAATTTCAGTGACATCCTACAGAGAGTCTGAAATTCAGACAAGCTGCAAACTTTTCAAAAGCCTATCTACATTTCAGAGATATTTATGTCCATCGAAATGCTTCCATGTTTATTTTCTTAGTAATCAACTTAATGTAATAGCATTTGAGAAACTAAGATGTATGATCTTTAATGACCAAAACTGAAAATATTTAAGCAGTTATTCAGGCTGTGAGTTCAAAACATCCCGCTTTCTAGCTAAGGATGGAATAAGCCTGACTATTCACTAATCAACAAACTTGTGCAAGTGCTATTTGGTGAATGTTTCTATAGTTGCTGCATTGTCTGAGAACTTGCTATTATGATCCAGATCTACAGCTCTTCTACGTCTCTCTGTCTCTTGTTTATGCAGAAAAACAGCCCCTCTCTCGTTATCTCTTCCTCTCCCTGGATATCTGTCATCCATGCCATCTTCTCTGATCAGCAAGCACGTTGCTCCATCCCTTTGCTGCCTGAATTTAACTGTAATACTTTGCTCTCTGATTTTCCTGAGCTGTGATTTGACCAGGTAGTAATTGCTCAGATTTGCCCTTCACCTTTGGATTCCTCCTCCTGTTCAGCCTGACTGATTGCCTGTGCTGACTGGCCTTCTCCATTCACACTTCTAACTGCTGAATGGTTCCTGGCACCACCACCTCCCTGTATCTCCACCCAACACCTCTTCTCTGGCTTCTGGGACTTTCAAGCCTCTCACCTCCATGGCTTTTGGTCTTTTTCCTGCTGCTGTGGAGAATACGCCTTCTGATTATTTTTCACCTCTCACGCATTACATTTTTAGGAGAAGTGCAAGCAGATTAAAAGGAGGAGAAAATCGATAACTTGTCACCGTGTTCTCAAAGGAAATACGGTTCTTGCATAATCTCTTGCTTTAGTTCCTACATGCCATTGACAGATGCAGATAAAAGATGTTCAAAATGTATCCTCCATTTCCAGCTGATTCCAGTAACAACATGAAATCTTCTCCTAGGAACAAATGGGTCTGGTCCCTTTCACTAACACCCTCTAGTACACGTAGACCACAGCTCTCTTATGTAGAGACAACACCCACTGATGCCCTAGAGTTGGTATCGAGAACAGTAACACTTGAGGGCTATAGGAGGAATAATGTGGCAGAGTGGGGCAGCAGAATATTTTTCATGCAAAGTATGCACACAGGGGTCAAATGTCAGAAAACTGAGCAACTTCTCTTTTCACCTCTCACTTATCTCTACTACTCTTTGATTTAAGCATCAAGATAAAGGAGATGTTGCACATATTTTCCAGAGCATTAAGACTTAGCCCAAGCCTAGTGTCATTACAATGGTATGCTCTTTGGCACATATATACTAACTGCCTGAACACTCCTTATACTGATGCAAATACAAAGAAAAAGCCTCCCTAAAATTAATGGAATAAATAATAAGTGCACAGTTTAAACTAATTACATTTTGAGATGTGTCCGATAGATGTATGATGATTACCATTCTGTGTTTTGCTGTTGGGCTAGAGCAGAGGAGAGAAGTGGCGATGGACGAAAACCGATTGGTGTAGAGGCTTGTCCTGTTCCTGGGCAAAGTGTTAGGCAAAGAGGAGTGTACTGAGTCTGCAGTGAATTTTCCAGCTGAAGGATGAAATGTGGCACGAGACTGAAAAGTGCAAGAACTATATTGAAATCCTTTGCCTAACACTGGCTTCTGCTGCAGGCTAGAAATATTCTCCAATATTTCAAATGGCTTGTTTTTCCTCTTGCTCTCCAGCGTGCTGTTCTTAAGTATACAGAAACAATATTGCACTGAGTGTACTCAGCAGGAAGCAAAACCAAACAAAACAGACCAAATATCATAACCCCTCTCCTACCTACCCATACGCACCCATTTCAGTGCTCAGAGCAGTAACACATCACTTGGGTTGTAGGTACCACTTACTGAGCTGGTTTCTTTATGAAGATATCAGGAAAAGAACAAAACATGAAAACCTATATTCTGCTGCCAGGAAAAGGATGAAACAATGCAGTGCTGGGGACTGTGTGAGTTAAAATACTTGTATGAAGTAGTCTAAAAAAGAGCGAGTTACCTGTTTCTGTCAGTCATTGTGTTCACCAAACTGTGATTTCAGGAGTATTACTCCTGAACAGAACTTGGCCCCAGAAGGGCAATGCTTTGTTGGGCTCATTTAAATATCTTACTTGAAAGTAATCATGAGGAACTTGCAGTAAATCTTGGTTTGATATCCCTACATGAACGCTAGTGGATTAAGCTGCTGCTAATGTGGGATGATGGTTTAGAGCTTGCCTTGCTGAACACAGCCTTGCTCTTAAAATAGTACTACTAAGGGGAAAGCCACAGATCAAAAGCAGCAAGATGGAAGGATCAATTTTAGGAGTTTCATCTTCCTCAGCACTTAAAAATGGAAGCAGTTTTGAAGGGGCTTAAAACTTTTCTAGGCACTGAAACAAGTGATCAGGTTCATATGTATCTGAGGAATTTTAAAAGATTGCGTTTGCCCGTTTGACTTCTTTTCTTAAACAAACAGAAGAAAATATTTTTCACTGCGCATTTGAGTGGCTAACTTTAATAGACTGGAAAAGCCAGGTTTGCAGGAACAGGTTGTTGCTTGGACTAGTCCTCATTCAGATTTCATTTTAGATGGCATGAATCAAAGCAGCTGCATAAAGTCCAGAAAAATTGCTTCAGAATGAAAGACTGACAGACTTAAAGCTTTCATAGTGCAGCTGTGAGCTTGCACCGTTTGATGATATTTATGAATACAACTGATAAAAAAATCTTAGATGGAGAAATAGGTTTTTTTGAAAAATATATTTGAATTAAATTGAAATGTGACATTGAAATGCATTAACATGGACAGAGCTTTCAGGGAGGAGCAAATTCTTTCAGCTATCATCTTTTAGAAAAAAGTTGAGTTTGTTTTCCAGGAAATTTCAGATATTTGATTTGGAACTTTTTTTTTTTTATGTCAGAATTTGCTATGTAAGTTCCTATTTCTGATGCTCTGAAAGGGCATACCACAAAGGGCTATTTTGGTAAGGTTCTTGGTTACATGAGCTCTCTTGCTTGTTAGATAATACCAGAATTAGGAAAATGTGCTTGTATTTGATTCTTTCAGAAGTTGGAACAAGTGCCTTACTTCAGTCTTGGCATTATTTAACAGGAAGAAGGTCACATTACAGCAGCAGATTCTTGCAGCAGAACTTTGCAGCATATTGTAATGAATCACAGAATGGTAGAATCACTATCAAAGGGCAGGCTTGGTCTCCCAGCAAAATCTTCCTTTCTTGGAGATGTGGAAAGGGCTAACAGACTTTATAAGAAGCATCTTTGATTTGTGTTTAGTAATTAGATTTTTTTTAAGGGCTTGTTACGGTAATTGTTTTTAATAACTCTTTGTCTCTTCATGAAATAGCTACAATCCACTGGGTGCAACAGTTTTCAAGACATGTATGCCTGGACTGATCTCCCACTTCAATATACTTTATTGGGAGGACTTTTTTTTTTTTTTTTTTTTTTTTTTTTTTTAGCAAATCACACTCTCTCCACAGACAAACTTTTCAACGAAAAAATACATTTGAACTGTCAGTTATGTTTCACTTGTTTTTCCTGCTGGTGTAAAAACACAGCGGCTGGAGGAATGTTTGATTTTGTTAGAAATCTCTCTCACAGTAGAAACTGTAGGAAATCTCTGTTTGTGATTCCATGCTCTTAAAAACTAAAAACCTGTCTTTCCAGTGTGCAATTCCCATTTAAAATGACTATTATTACCCAGCAATATGTTCCCTATTTTCCGCTCAGATAACTCTCTCCAAAAATCTGCAACCACTGCAAAGGTGTGGAATAGAGGCAGTGCCAGGGTGGGATCTGGCAGGCAGCCCCACTGGTTTTTTTACCTCCCAGCAGAGTAAGGGACCCAGATTCGGCCTGTGTAAGATTGCTGCACTGGCCAGGCTGTGCTCTCCCTGGGAGTCCACGGCAGCACAAGGACTTTAAGCTGGGCGGGACTCCTACAGGGCCCCAGGACAAAATTATCCTGTTGGCATGGCCAATGCATTTTCCTTAGTCATTAGGTTTTCTTTTTTCCCTTGTCCTTGACTCCTTCCTGAAGCCCAGCTAGTTTCTTTCTGGCTGCTGCTGGTACCTTCAATTTTGGCCTGCTATTTCCGTGGGATTTTTTTTTTCATAATATTATTATTGTGTTAATATTTTTAATTGGATTAATTTTTTATAAATGCTTCAGTGACTTAACAGGAGTCAGCCTTCTAAAACTATTGCTTTGACTGAATGGAAGTTAAATGAAGCAAGATCCTAAATACACATTATGAGAGTGCAATTTGACTTTTAGGTGTCTGGGGACAGCAGAATTGACAAACACTTGCTCCATGAAAATATTTCTGTTCTATTTCATTTTCTACTACCAAAGTTTACCAAGAAGAGTTGTAAGAAGTTTGCTTTTTTTCTATTTCTTTTTTCTTTTTTTGACACAGCTCTCTCTCTGTCTCTCCCCTCTCTCCTGTGTGGAAATCATCCTCATTTGCCTTCATTTTCCTAATGGCAGAACTTAGAAGGAAGATGGCACAGCTAATTCTTCCCAACTCTATGTATCCTTGCTGAGAACAAGTTAATTGGCTTTCACTTTCATTCACGTCCTACCGTTCATGGCTGTGAAGCTAGCTCTGCTAGTGCCTGGCAGAGTAATTAACCTAGCTACATTAATATGTATCTGGAGTTTCTTTGCAATTCAAGTTATTAGAGAAGACGGGCACAGTTCTTCTTCTGTGTGTTGAGGAAGGCCTTCACATTCTCTTACACAGTATCTAGCTGATTAAAAGTCTGTAATATTTTTAACTGCAGAATAACCTTTTATTTTAAAGGTTACTGTGATATAAAAGAGAACTCAATATGTTTGTAAAGTTGAAGGTAATAGTCCCCTACCTCCAGGAAGCAAATCTCCTATACTAATATATTTTCTTATATGGAAAAATATAGTTAGTTTGATGACTGGGCAAGGAGGAGTTTACTGTTAGACCAACAGAACTTTATACTGCAGTGAGCAAAAATAGGCGGTTATTTAAAAGTTTTTAATGCACTTGATGCACTTGATGCAGCTTAGGCTAAATTGAAAATGAAACATTAGCTTCATATTGACTTTGAGTATTTTTACTAATTAATTTTTCCCTCAAAATTTTGAATAATACCAGTATACAATCATATATGTCACTATAAATATAAAAGAAAATATTAACTGAAGAAGTTGCAACTTGTATTGCCTTTTCATCCTCTTATACTCAGAAGAGCTTTTTTGCAAAATTATTGTAGCTATAACATTTTTATAGAATGCCTCTACACTACTTATAGTATCTTGTGGTTTTTGTATGGTCAAAAAATAGATTCTTTGCTGCTCAATGCTGATTTGTGCAAGAATAAGGATGGCAATAAGTAGAACTAATTTTAACACGGAAAAAAGGCAGAGCTATGTTGTTTTTAAAATGAGAACTTCTGTCTTTTCAGAGTGATGCCATTAGTATAAGAAGTTTTACATAAAAATGTACAAGAGCAGAGCAATAGTATCTGCTCAGAGGCTGACAGAACACACTCCACACTGCTCCTCCACCCTGACGTTGATGCTCTGCAGCACCTGGGGCCTCTTTTCAGCCATCCCCTAAATCTCCCCCAAGAGTTCTGGCATTTTCTCTAGCTTGCCCGATTGAACAGGGCAACGGGTTTGTGAGGAATATACATCTGACAAATACATATGGAGAGCTGAGGAATGGAAATCAGAGGAAGTATACTACAGGCCCAAAGGATCAAAATCATATCCTGCAAGGCAATGAACTGGGGAGAAGAAAGAGACAAAATGACTGTTGTGGCTATGGTCATGCAATGATCTTACTTTCCTCCCGTCAGTAAGATCAAAACATTGTCCATCTTTATGGCAGAAGGATAAAGGATAAAGGAATTTGGCTGATGCAATACCCTTGTGTCTATGCCTCGGATGTTTTTTCTGTGTAATTGCATTTGGGTATGTTGTCCATCACAAAAGGAAGCCTTACCAAAGATGTGTTTGGGTCCTGTGAAAATTCCACTCTCTCCACTGCGGTGTCACAGTATTGATTAACCGTTTATATCACAATTTTCTGAATATTGCTTGCCATCATGGGATGGCCTAGTGTACTGAGGTGAACTTAAACGCATGAAGTAGAATTTTAGCCTGGATGGATATCTGTGAGTGAGCACAGGACTGCAGCTGATCAAGGTGATTCATTTGCTCCACCTGCAATGTGGCCAACAGATTGGGTGACAGTTTTCTCAGAGCTTTTGAATAAAGATACTTAATTCCAATAGCAGAAGCTGAGTTAAATACAAACCCTTCTGGCTTTGCACTTTGATAGGTACTTTGTTGTTGTCTGCTATGGATTTGATGCGTACTATGCCTATTTTACTCCATACAACTTTATCTTCAGAGACAATCAACAGGAACATGAAATGATACAGACTCTGACTTTGTATTCTATTGGCACATACATTTTGCAAGACTTTGGAGATGCTGAAGTAGTTTTGATCCATGTGATTTCATCCAGCTGAGAAAGATAAGAAATGTTGACAGATAACAACTTTTGGATTCTCTAACATACCGTTCATTTTTCATTTACATCCCTTTGCCTTTATCTGCAAAGGTTTTACAAAAGGAGTGTGTGATTCAGAGAATGCACCAAGCTATAGCAATCCCTTCCAGGGCCATATATTCAAAGTGAAGGATGTGGACCTAAAGCCATAGTATTTTTACTATCTTTTAGAGAATTTTCTGCCCTCTCGAGGTGAACTTTATCAAATACCTTTAACTACTTATTCATAAAGACGTTTTCATAAAGATGCAGGCAAGCAAAAAAAACACAGGAGCAAAAGAAGCATCTTGAACAGACAAAAAACCCAACATTCTTTCTTTTTCTTTTCTTTTCTTTTTTTTTTTTTTTTTTTTTTTTTTTTTTTTTAAGTAATACATCCAGACTCCAGGTGCCGAGATGCCCCAGTGGCATGAGGTACTGTGGGTCTGGGAGCAACATAGCTGCGGTCACTGTGGGTCAGCTCAGCACCAGCCACCTCAGGGATCTATATACGGTGTTCAGATGTGAGGCGTAGTGTTTCCCAGATGATAGCAGCTGGCAGTACACAACCTTTCTTAGGCCTTCATAGTTGTGCAGTGCTATACGGTCTTTCACAGCCTGATCATTTACTGTTTTTCTACAAGGCTAATGCCGCAGGTATTCGGTGAGACTCAGTGAATGAGTCATGTTAGTGCAGCAAAAGAGCTGCTGCTGGCAGCCACTCGCCTCAACCTCTCCCAACTTTGAAAGGCAAGTAATGAATGAGGCAAGGGACTGAAGGCACAGGAAGGACAGTCATTCTGCATCTTCTTTCCCCAAAATGAGTTCTTATTTACTCTAACAAGCAGATGTGAACAATGCAGATCTTGTTTTTCCAGTACTAAAATTGAATTAAAATGCTCTTAATTTAGAAGGATACTCTAAAGGCAACAATAACAACTTTTTTTCAAGCTCTGCTAAGCTTTCTTTTGATTTCCTTTAGAGCTGTGGGAGGCTGATAAAGAGACCAGAATCTCCAGTTACATCCTATTTGTGGAATCTTTCTCAAAATGTTCCAAGGGGAATATGGTACAAAACAGCACAGGGTAATAATGTGACTCAAACATCTTTATGTTTTCTTCAACTCTTTAAAATATGTTTCGAGAAGAGATAAAGGAACATACAAGGGTATCTGAAAAGGGGCTGCAACTAATTCTTTGTGATGGATCATTTATAAAGTGCACCTATGGAGAAGAGATGTCTGTTGAGGCTTTTCTTTATTGCACTTGTATGTATCACTGCCTAGGGAGAGCAGACTCAATTGCCCCAGTTAAAAGAAAGCTACATCAACATTGCAAATACATCGTTAGGAGAATGTTCATCGGGAAGGGAAGTGAAATTTCATAATGCACATAAAGTTTGCCTGCTGCAATCCTGGAATATTTAAAATGTCATCTGCCTTTCTGTGTGAGGTTTACTGCACTGAAGAGTGAATTGCATGAAACGACCATAAAATCTTGTACATTACCAGGCCAGATTAAAACCCCCAGGACTGCAGTTTTTGTTTAACAGTCAACTGAGCAGGAAACAAACCAAGTGACCCCAGCGTAGGCCTCAGCGTTGCCAGTTTTGGTCAGGCTTAATCAGTGCTTTACCGCATGTAGCCATCATTTGCTGGAGTGGTGAGAAGGTGAGAGATCCTGTGCCACCAGCAGACAGGGCCATGACCCTCATGCTCACTCAACCATCTGGCCTCACAGCCCTGAGATACTCCTTGAGTGAGATTATTTCTCTCTCTCTTGTTAAAAAGGAGTGAGAAGACCATCCCAAACTATCTTTGTCCATGAGAATGGAGCATTAGAAATTTCCCTGTAAGAAAATGCTTACTATGGAATAGTAAGGCCATTTGGCTATGGGAGCCAATTCGACTTTGTTACTGGTGGCCATGTGATGTTTTAAAGTGCACACAAGTCAATTGGTGAGTTGAGATGAAAAATTAGAGTCTAGCGAAGGAGGCAATGTCTACATCTGACGATGGCAGATAAACTTGTCATAAGGAAAAATACGATTCTATGTTACTTACAAAATGAGCAGAGTATCTAGAGGTGATTCACTACACCTCTATATAGTTCAGTGAGCAGAAAGCAACTATATAGGAAAGTGCTTATATTATTTTAGTGTACTGTAGTAGAAATGGGGTGGAGCTGGAAACTTCAGGAGCTATTTCCATACAGGCTCGGATAGATTTTGTATCTCTGCATGTGGGCGTGAGATCTGGTGAGCGATGGGGGGAGTCCATGAAGAGCTGAAGGAGGGGTTTGAATGCAGCTATGAGGAAGCCCAGGACCCAGATGTAATGGACCAGCTTAGCTGGGCTGGGCATGCAAGTGCAGCTGCCCCTGAGGACACTCAGCCTGCAGAAGCCCCCAGCAGGGTCTCAGCCTGACAGCCTGGAAACTATGAAGAGACAAAGGCTGGGAGCTGCCCATGGGATTTCTCCTGGTGCACATGTTGAACACAACTTGCTTCAAGAGCTCTAGCTCTGGAGGCCTTTTGGCACAACCAGTTGAATGCCCAGGACAGATATGAGCACTGTGGGATTTGTATTGCTGCCAAGTTGCAGCCCAGCCTGGAGCCATTAGTCGCTGCCCTGTGATGCTGCAGCAGTGCCAGCTTCAGCCCCACCATGGACCTGCTCTGGCCTGGCCATGGGCCCCTTGACTCCCATCCCAGCCCCAGTCTCAGCCCATCCTGCCCCCATGGCAGTGCCCAGTGCCCCCGGGGCTGGGCCTGCCCTGGCTGCCCCTGCCTCTCTCAGGGCAGGGCAGGGGAACAGGTCCTAGTGCCCTGACTGTGTTGACAACTGCATTTCTCCTGAAATTTCTCTCTCTACTGCAAGCTGCTCTTAGTAAATCTTAAGTGAATGCAGGTTGAACTTGGTTAGTTATTTCTTTGAGTAGCAATATGAAGTCATTCAAACCCAAACTTCCTCCAGCTTTGAAGATGTTTACCTTTGCGGTCTGTTTGTAATAATTCATCTATGTTTTCATCCATGCAACTACATAGACACAATTCTCTTTCTTTAAATCATTGAATGGTTTTGCCTGAGCTTGTCAGGTAAGTCCATGAATCGAATAGCTCATCCTACCATCTCACACTTAACTAACTGCACCATGATTAGCTGGCACTGTTATGTGTCTACATGTTTTTGAAAGTCACCAGTGTGAGATAAACTACTTTACATTCACTCAAAGATGCCCATGTATGGGCTCTCTCAAAATTTAGTGAGCAGGTGTTCTCTTGCACTAGTATTTGTCCTGCAAAATGCCCAAGCTTTCTTCTCTCCTCTGCAGTGCAAACGCATCGATGTGCTCATGTGCAGATATTTACATGCAAACCCTCTGAAACCTACCTCCACACATTATGAATAACAAGTTCTGCCTTAATCAGTATGCTTATGTTGTATGTCAATGCACAGTCACTCTTGTCAGTGTTCAAAGACAAAAAAGCACGTAGCCACGCTAGTTCAGTGCCAAGACTGAGCTAACAAACTCTGCCAGGGGGCTGAACTTTTAGGTTGGCCAAGTGGACTTCCGCATTAATATGGTCTTCCAGCATGTAGCGTGGGCTGCGTGAGATCTTACCTGCCAGGATTTGCTCTGCAGATGTGCTCTTAGAAGGATTTAGGGCAATCCCAGTCCTGTGACTGTAACATCTGTGTGTCTTTGGGGATTGCAGCTTTCCCATCCTCAGCTCAAAGTCCTGAGGCTGATGTGTGATAACCCATAGCTGGTTGCACAGACATGCCTAACAGGCTAAGTGAACAAAAATTAAAAAAAAAGGGAATGTACCAGCAACACCCTTTACTGCTTGAGTGCAGATGGGTAGATAATATCCCACTAAAATGATATTTTAAATAGAATAAGAGAGGATAATTATAGGAGTCAATGCTGATAGTGTGGAAATATGTGAGCTTTAAATACTTTAAAGAGCTAATTATCTGTTTCTACTTACTGAATCGTGGTAACTAAGGACATGAGCTGAAATCCAAGGGTGGCCAGGGGCAATACGATTGAAATAAGTACATCTGAGCATTCTTTTACTATATCTGCCTTTTCTTTTAAGAGAAGAGAAGTTTCACATAGCTGCTTCATTCTAGTCTTGGCCACAGGGAAAGAGAAAATATTCAGAGCTGAGTATGATCCCTCCAGGAAGAACTCTGAAACTCTGTTTTCTAGTGGAAGTGGGTATCAGGCTCTTCCCCAGTAAGGACCAAAGCGTTTTCAGCTCTGGAGATAACAGTGCCACCTCAGCGAGACTGATCTCTGTGTTTCTTCTGCAGATTGACGATAATGAATTCCTTCCTGAAGTTTAATATTCAGCACAATAACTTTTTTTGAAAATGATCTTGCAAATCATTTTGAAAATGATCTTGTTTCCTGTTTAAACAACTTTTATTACCAAATGTCAGTATAAGTTCTGAGCTATAATGCCTGGTATCAATTATATCTATAACTACTTGGGAATGCTGCTATGTCAGGGAGTTGTGTTAATTTAAAATGCTTTCATCAAGTTCTCTAGAAAAAGATATTAATGGAGGCTTTATTTGCATCCCCTTTCCTCCTTCCGTTTACCCAAATAGCCTACTCAAACTCAGTAAGATTCCTCTGCTTCCAGAGGCCAAATACTCTTTTTCCTTTCCTTTATCACACATTGATTTGTGTCCTATCATTCCTATTTGTCCAGTTATAAGCAAAGAGTGACTAACAAAGCTTAATAACACAGTTTGTCATCACCATCCACATAGTTGTTGGACCCTTGTGACTGAATTTCAGATGTAGAAATGTCTCTGAAATTTCCTTATCAAAAGAAGATTTAAAGAGAATTGTCCTTCCAGGAACTCCAGGTAGATTTTATCCCTAGGATGTGTATATGTGTTCTCTGTGCACTGTGCTGCACAGAGAAGGGCAAATTTCTCACAGTTGTAGTTTTATCCGTATTTAAGACAAAGTGGTTTTCTCAGCTGTCTCTGCAGACTAAAATTTCAAACTTTCCAGTATTATGTGGGATCCTGGCTCAGCTGAAGTAAATGGATAAACTTTCTGTTAATTTGACAATTTTCTTTTGGAAGATGACACATAGATAGGGCCAGATTAATGCACTGGTACAGTGTATGTCTTGATATAGTGTAATATACATTTTTAAATGGATTCTTATGACTACCAGAAGTATTCAACCACAACGAACAAATTTTCTTTATGTTGTTTGAAAATTTGTCCACTCTGTTTGTGGCTTGCTCTGTGCTGTTTCAGAGGACTCACATGCAGATATCTACAGTCCCTGTACTGCTTTCTGAATGATGTCTTAAATTCAAGGATGTAGCAGCCTGAGAACAGTATTTATTATTAAATTACCAAATGTGAGATCATCACAGATTCACTGTAATTTAGATAATTATATTTGCTACTTTTCTAAGTGCAAAAATAAATTCTGATGAAACTGTCTTAGAATTTTTGAGTGGGAACAAGTCAAAAAGAAAGTCAATTTTCAAATTTCGTTCAAAATCTAGTAAGGTAAGCAGTATTATTGTTTAAATTCTGTGGACACTTATCCCTGATTAACTGCTTATTTCACATCAGTTAATTCCATATCGGATAATGCTATATCAATTTCATACTGTTTATATCCCAAGTAGTCATGCCTAAAGAGGGTCTCGGAAAACTCATGATTCTCTGGATTGAAATGATGTGACAAAATGCATGTAGCATTTTATTATTTTCTGTGACTGTGAAGATAATTTTAGGAATTGTTATAACTTGATGCATTTGGCTAGAAGAATGCTACTGTTTTCTGACAATTGAAGTATTTTTTAACTGAAAATACAAAGTGTTTTTTTGACATTCTCAAATTGAAAACATGTTAATAATATATTCTGGAAACTGCTAGAACAATTATTATTGAAAAACGTGATTTTTTAAATACAAAGAAACACTTACATTAGCAAAAAAGAGTATTCTGGAAGACAGTAATGGATAGCTCATACAAAACAGAACACTTATTTGATAAGAGGCAGCTGAAACTCAAAATTGATAAATATGAAGTGATGCAGGTGGGAAAAACAATCCTAATTTTGCATACAAAATGATGGGCTCTGAGCTCCCATCACCTCTCAGGAGTGAAATCTTGGGGTTATGACTCATAGATCCATTCAAACATGAACTCTGTGCTTGGTATCAGTCAAAAAGCAATTCAAATGTTCAGAAACATGAGAAAAGGAGCAGAGATTAAAGCATGAACATCATTATGACTCAGTATAAACCTATGGCTTGCTTGTGGCACAAATAATGTCTCCTCAACTCAAAAAGGATAGAATAGAAATGGAAAAAGTTTAGACGGTGGCAGCAAAGATGATTAAATATCTATAATAGTTTTCATATCACAGTCTGGGAAAGATATGACTAGAGAGAAGGAAGTTGTGGTAGAGGTCTACAGAGGACTGAACAGTGTTGAAAGGGCAGAAAAAACCTGACGTTAGTTGTCTCTTCCTGAATGAGAACATGAAGGTGCAATCTGATGGTCACAGGAGTCACTCAAAACAAACCCAAGCAGGTTGCTCTTCTGGCAGGAGGCAGAAGATCTGGGAAACTCCTTTGCAAAAGACTTTGAAGAAACTGAAGGTTTCTGTATGGCCTAAGGGAGACTTGACAAGATTGTGAAAAATAAATACACAGGAGAATCACAGAAAGCTCAGCACTCTTCTGGGCTAAAAACAGTTGGATGCTGGGAAACTATTATGTGGGAAAAATCATGTATCTGTAACCTGCTTTTATACCCCTCTGCAAGCACTCTCACATGGCTCTTGTAGGAGAAAGCACAGTGGGTTAGATGAACCTACACTCTGACCCAGTACAGCTGCTTTTACGGTCTTACATTAAGGAGCTTGGCTCAAAAGGTATTGCAGTTGAATTCTGGGTTTTTGTTTTGGCAGCTGATATTTCAAAATCTTCAGTCTTCCATAGAATCTCCCCCTCCTCCCACAAACCCCAACCTCTTAAATGTTATATTGCCTGACGGAGAGCCAAGTGAAACAAGTCCGCAAAAGATTAAAAAAAACCCAAGCACTTGAAGTATTCTGAAGTTCCTGGCTGCCATGTAGGATTTGACCACTCTCTATTGAATCATTCATTTTATATCAGCATTAGATCAGAACTTTATTGTTCAGTGTACAAAAATAAGATTATTGAAACTAAGAAGTTACCGGTTCACGAAATCTCATTCTTTATTTAAGAACTCCTTTCTCAATGTATTGTAACAAAGCAAAAAAATGAACCTAAAACACTGATAAAGAGACAGAAACATTAATTGTTATTCACAAGCATACAGACATACTTCTGTAGGACGTTGTAGCTTTGTCTCTGTTTCATATTTTTAGTACTCTAATCATAGCCTCGTTTCCCAGCACATCACACTTTCTCTGTGGCTAAGATGATCGATCTTTACCTGAGGTCACATCAGCACTTTGAAGAGCTGCATCAGGGTGTAAGGTGCTGGCTCTGGGCACCTGCTCAGAGCAGTCACTGGCACCGTTTGCAGAATCTTAACTTCCAGGACTGCCTGTAGTCTACCTTTAATTGGCAAGGTAAGAAGCAATCAGGCTTCTTTTCCTGAAAGCATATTGCTGTGTAGGAAAACCTCCACAAGACAGATGACTGATCCTTTCTTGGTACGTAAAGGCAAACTGAAAATAACATGTTTCCCCCCCCCCTTTTTTCCTTAAATAGTGCCTTTTGATCTAAGCTCTTTATAAACCAGGAAAGATCTACTTATTTGGTGTGTTGGTCTGTTTTTCAGAGATGCTTTTTTTCTTCCTGAGTAGCTTATTGGAGTAACTTCCAAGTACTTGCTGTGGTTGCTGTGATCTACTTGCCCTCAATGTTTGGCACTTTCTCTGGAGAGATAGGAGTCTCAAGATCAACAGAAACACAGAAAATGCAACAACTTAAATTGACTTATAGGCAAAGTATGTGAGAAAATTCCTTTTACGAGGAATACTTTCTGACATATCCCAGAGGGTAATTTGAAAGCATATGGTATGATATTGGTTTCATCTGCTGATACAGAAATACGTTCAGTGTTTACGTATGCAGTCATTTTTGATCAAGAACTTTTCTATTACTTTAGTCTGGAAATTCATTCAATAGGTTTTGTCTTGCCCTTTAAGCCTCTCCTGTTGGTCAAAGGACCTTTGGCCTTTTTAGCAGTGAGTCCAGCTCAGTTTCAGAGTTATCACTTAAGTGTCTTTATTCAGGCATCAAGCTAGTCCAACACTGACATGTTGTTTGCCAGACAATAACCAGCTTGGCATAACTGTCTAGCAGCTAGAGCCTGACGTTAACTAGCTACGTAATAATACATTACATTTCAGTGCATCAAATGTGTACTTTGTGACCAGTTAACATGTTTACGTGTGTGGGGGGATATGTATTTGGAGAGCTGAAATGCTGATAACATATTTGGCACTTGAATCTTTAATGCCTGTTTGGAATTACTGTATTAGGGACCTTATTTGTGTGTATTACTCTGAAGTGTACAGGCCCTTGAAATAGTTCCCTTGCTAGTAATCACACACACCTTTCTGTAATCTGTTAAGTCCATACTCAGGCACTTTAGTAAATGTGGGGTGCCATGAATGTCAGATTTTTCCTCTAAGTAGAATTTCAATTACACACAGGCCGGGTGAGCAATGCATCTGTGCTGGCCATTTCTAGGGAGGCAGCAAAGGGAGGCACCAGCTCCTGTGCCCCAGGAGTCAATGCTGTGGTTGCAGCTACTTGCTGGAAGTAGCTTTGGGGAGGTGGTCGGAAGCAGTGGCAGTATATCTGCTTCTGGGTTTATGTTATTTTTCCTACTATTTGCTATGAGAAGCAGTACGTAATGCTTATGTAGAAGCATGTATGACTTGGGGAAGAAGCAGACGCAAAGATGAGCAACAAACTTCTGTTTTGAAACAAATTTCTCCCATGCAATGTGAAGGAGAACTGACTTAAAGGAGTTCAGTGTGGTGACTATGCTTGTTACTATTTCACATACCCTTTAAGGAAGGATGGAATAGCTTTTGCTCTTACAAAAAATTATAGGAAAAAATTATTAGCACTGTGCTCTGATGACTGGATTGAAGGGGCAAGATTAATGTTAATTTCTGCTTTCCATCACCCCTGAGAAACACTATGAACTTATATGGCAGCCATAGAAGGAATATTGAAAATTCTTCATTTATAACCCCTTTCAATTTAGGGTGGAAGTATACGTGCTGCAGTAAATTGGGTGACTCACATACAGAGGGAAATGATTATTTTTCACCCCCTGACATGAATTCTTATTTATCCCAAGCAATGAACATGGCAGGAAGTAACCACCATTCATTTCACATCGCTGTGTGTACCTCTGTGCAATCTACCAGAGCAGAAAGAAAAAGTGACAGAAAAAAATGGAATAAAAGAGAATCTTTGCAAGGAAGAGTATGGCTGTTTTGGGAGAGTCATGTACAAAATAAAATGGCTTGAGACAAAACTGAAAAGGGTAAATGGCCAGTGGTTGTGAAACTTGTATGGGCATAAGAGATCTGTTTATGGCTCAACTTGGCTAAAGTCTTTCTTTGATGTAACTAACAAGATGTAACTTCTGTGTGCCTTTGTTTTTGATCTGTGCAATGATGATAATATTTCTTTCTTCTGCTTGACTTATGAGCTCTTTAGGGTAGTGACAGAGATTGTATCTGGCCGTGTATACATACAGTTTGGTTCCTTTGGGTGTTATTATGATTAGACTAATGTTCCTGGTGCATATAATCTGCCAGAAGGAAAACCATTCATTAGGAACAAGAGTAATAATTTTAAAAGGATATTACTATACAAGAGTATAGTAATAAACCCTTAAACCCTAGGAAGACTCCTAGGTATACCTTAACAGGCTTGTTGTAATGAAGAATCACTTGGCAGCCTGGATTCCTTTAATGGACCTTACCAAGTACAGTGAGCCTCACCATCTGCTGCAGCCTCTAATTACCAGTGAGAAAAGGACACTATTCCCTGCTGCACCACACAAAGAAATGCGATTTCGATGTGTATATTACTTATCCAATGTAGCTTACATCTGTTGTGTTCTCTCATATTTTAGACACAAATCTGGGAGGAGGCACAAATAGTCTTGCCTGAGAAAGTACATCCTTTCCACTCTACTGACACACACATAGTCCAACTACCGAGGAAACGTTTTACAATCACTTTCCCATTTTTTTCTGTATTGAAGCCATTTTGTTGATAATCTATCCCTACGTTTATTTGTGGCAGGAGTACATTGTGATGCTATTTTGTACATTAAATTTAAGGTGACTTCACAAAAAAAAGAAGTCTGCCCTAGAAAGTCTTTGGACATCTTTCAAGAGATGGTGCCTATAGAAAGAACAAATGAGAGGCAAAATAAATCACTGTCCTCTGTAGAGACTTTCCCCTTTCTCTGACCTTAGTGTGGCTGATAGGAAGGAGTAAGTCTCCTGAATTTACAATCCCACAAGAAGTGGCAAGAGGTTTGGGCATGTTCTGCCTCAACTTGTCTTATGCAGGACACATGGGCACAGTGTTATGAGAAGAGAGAGATGGCAGAGGGGAGAACACTGTGAGGCCTGGCCATCATCCCCAGCTCTGAGCTGTCTCTCGGAAAGAGCTGGGACTAGCTGTGGGAAGGATGCAATGTTGTTTTCCTCATAGACTTTGTGAAGAAAGCAAAACATATAGGACCAAACAGGCATGGGGATACATGTGGCTTAAAATAGAAACAGCGGAAGAGCCATTCTAACAGCAGGGTGGCAGTGAAAGTGACTTGAAAATTAGGGTCTTCTGGCTGATTACTGTTTCTTCTACAGCCATATTGTTCAACAACCTCAGCATGCTGCATGTGGCACCATTAACTGTGGCTAATGGAAATGTGTGGCCGTATGCCAGCTTTCCAACCTTGTTCTCCGTGTGCAGAGAAGTTCTTCAGCTCTTTCCAAGACCTCTTTCCCTAGCAGGAAAAGACGCAATCGCCAGGTGTGTGAATGTCTTGTCCATTTGTGCTGCTGCTGAACTGGACCAGACACAGAGTAAGAGTTGCTGCTTGAGACATGAGTGCATATTTACCATTTTTTCTTGCCTTAGAAGACTGCCAGTTTTGCCAAGCTGCCCTGGAAATGCAGCCATCTTGAGCTAATTTCTGACTTTCTTTAATTACACCCAGGTTTTGCCATAAAACATTTGCCAAGAGGGAGGGAAAAATCCCTTTGAGGATTTCCTCTTCCTTGGTGTGTCAGGGAGCAGGTTGCTCCATGAGGGAATGGAAGCCGGGAGCCGAGGGTGGCAGCAAGGCAGTCAGGCCTGTGACCTCCCTGAGAAGTCTTATTAATAACGGAGAATACACTATTCTAAGGTTGTTGCTAAGTATTTTCTCATTGCTAAAGGCATGTTGTTTTGAATATGTTTCCACACTGAATTCCAAGTGCATTTGAATTATAAACTGCTAAAAACCTGAGAACACCCTCTGAACCTGCAGTTTTAAAGGTTCATCGATTTCAGTCCAGGGGATAACCGGTGAGACCTGATCTTACAGGTAGCATGGCTTCTAACACTTCACCAAGGTAACCAGTAACTCTCATATCAAGAACAGTAGCCAGTGGGCAAACAAGAGCAGATGTTTTAAAGGGGTTCAGTCACGCTTCAAAGATTTCAGATGTCTGTAGGTGCAAAGGCAAACACAATTCACTTCGGAGAATACATAATATTGTAGCTAAGATATGCTTTGGGAGCCAATGAATTTATGAAGTCTGCAAACTTCACGAACCTTCCTAATCCTCTGGTTGTTCCTTTAGCCTGCCTAGCTTTCCTCAGGAAAGGCAGGGGGCCTTTTCCATGTGCTACCTACTTTCCTTTCAAATGCAGAGGTATTACAGATCCTTAACTCCTGTCTTTAAAATATCTCTTTTATCTTTTAAAATATCATTATCTTTAGAGGTATTGTCATCCTTCATATCAGCTTCTGTCAAGCTGACCATAGTCAAAGACGCTGTGTTTCAAAGTCTTATTTCCAGGAACATGTTGTTAGGTTTAGGTATTTGCAGTGTGGTAATGAGCAAGGTCTCTCTCCAAAGGTCTCTCTAAAAAATCCAAATATTAACTGCTAATGCAAATGTGCAGAAAAGACTCCTTGCACTGAATCTAAGCAGAATACTAATTCAAATAGGGTACCCTGCAGCAGTTGACATGGCTATATCATACAATTCTTTATGGATTGCTGTACAAATTTCGTTTTCCTGAGTGGTTATATGTAAAAAAAGGAAACTGATTTCTATAACGATAACCTCTAGATTTTAAGACTGAGGGTCGCCAGCAGCCCGAGAGATAGATGAATAACTAGTGATTCAGTTCAGTGCTCAAATATATTTTTTTAAAGTTTTATTGTTCAAGTTTGATATTTTCTGTTTGTTTATTTGTTTGTTTGGCAAACAAAATTAATACCCCTGGAAAATATTTGTATATCAGCCTAGACTCTCTTATTTAATCTGTTTTACTGAAAGCTTTGTTTGGATGTCATTTAACTTTCTAAAATTCTTTTTTCCTCATTTAACTTGGGTTACTATTTTACTATTTCACACTGAAGGATTTATTACTTTGTGCATCAAAAAAATTTTTTTGTGGCACATAAGAACAAAATAGAAAAAGTCAGGGCTCACAGGAGTTAATTCAGGCAGAAGATAGAAAGGTAACAAAAAACATTTTTAAAATGCATTGCTAGGAGAAGGAAATGCTGAACAAATCACAGTGAGAAGAGAAAACTATTATCAGATATAGGGAAAATTGAAGTGTTTTAAGTGCCTTTTTTGCTTCTATTTCACTAACCAGGATAAATGTGGCCAGATGGCTAACACAATGAACACTGGTGACAGATGGGTAAGTGCTCTAACTAGCGTCAGAAAAAACAGGTTAGAGAGGCTTGTGAATTGGCTGGGCCTGATGAAACTCACCCTGGAATACTTAATGAGGTATCTGAGACTGTCCCTGCTTCTACAGGAAGGCATAGAGGGTGGGTGGGGTTCCAGAAGATGGGAGTGGGCAACCATAGTCATGTTTTTTGAAGAGAAAAGAGAGAGAAGCAGAGAAGTAAGAGAGGAGAAGGAAGACTGATAATCACTGCACAATCAACTTAGCATTTGAACACAGAAAAGTACAAATAAGTGATCCATTTAGCAAGGACAGGATGCATCTCTTGAAAAGAAGAAATCATACCAAACCAACCTAGTTACCTCCTGTGACATCATGGAGTAGGGGATAGACAGGCAACTATAAATAAGATATCTTTAATAAAGCTTTTGGTATTATCTCAGCTGGCAGTCTCCAAAACAGCCAAGGAAACATGGCCTAGATCTACTTACTACAAAGTAGGTGTGTGGCTGGTTGGGAGAAAACACACAGACTGCAGTTACCAGCAGCTCATGTTCAAACTGAGAGAATGAATCTCATGGGGTTCTCCAGGGATCAGTTATGGGTCTGAATATAAGTGATATTTTCATCAGTGGTCTGAATAATGGGATACAGAATACTCTTATAAAATATGCAGGTAGTACCCAAAAGAACTGAGGGAATGGTATAAGCACTTTAAATGACTGAAATATTATTAACAGCAGACCTTGAACAACTGGAATAGGATGGGAGGATCTGGATGTAATCCACCCCTCTACCCCAAGGCCAGTAGCATCTGCTGTCTTGGCTATTTTTGATAAAATTTTTTCTAATCCTAAAGACTTTTGCTGAAAGAGATGCCATAATCTCACCAAAGAGTGGATTTCAGTGTTTCACTACACTTAACTGTTAAAAAGGTTTTCCCAAAGTCTCACCCAAGACTTTGCTGCAGTTGAAGTCTATTGCTTCTTGATTTATGCAGACAATAACAATAGGTAATTTTCTGTCCTCCTTGCAGCAATCTTTCATGTAATAGAAGATGATGCAAGGCTGCCATTGAGCCAGTTTTTGTATTTTATATAGTTGATTATTCCTGTTTAAGTGCTGTATGTTGTATCATTCCCATCAAGTGTCAACTTGTTTCTTTTCCAGCTCATGTCTGCAGGTTATCACTATCAATTTGAATCATTTTGGTTTTCACTGATTTTATTTTTCTGCCACCTTCTCTGAACCTCTGCGGCATCTGCAGTTATTTATTGTTGTATGGTCCTTGTCTTGAATAAATGGGATGTGATTCAAGAAGGACTAGTGTAAAGTGCTGTGCTTAAGTATGCATAAATCGTCTGCACAGAGACATGGTTAGGGGGGAACTATTCACTAAAACAGGGTCTAGAGGGTAGGAGCCATACTGGGCCATTATTTAAACATGAGTCTGCAGCTTCATATATGCGGGATCAGAGGTCTAGAAAATTTTTCTCATTATGGATGGTTACAGGAGCTAATGTTGTTAAATATGGAGGGTATCAGAGGAGAACATCTTCAAATATGTAAAAGGCTGTGCAAGCAGAAAGTAATAGGCTGCTTCCTGGGTCTACTGGGAATAGGTCAGAAGTAATGGGTTTTAACCGTGATAAGGAAGACTAAGCTTAGATATTAGGAAATATTTTGTGCTAGAAAGGATAACTAAGCGAAGGCATAAATGTGCAGAGGGAGGTGGTGGAATCTCTGTTAACAGAACATTTAAGAACAGAGCAGACTAATAGCTGCTGAGAACAGTTTAAAGAACATCCTCTCAGTGAGGAATATAATCTGTGACCCTGAAAGCACAAAATAAAAGTTGAAAAAACTGTCTAAGCATTTAAGAAAAAATCTTTTTCCCCACTGAATTCTTTCTGGTTTTCACCCTAATTCATAAGGAGCAACGTATCTGCTGAAATGCCATTTAGTTCAGTGAATTTTAGTAACAACTGAAAGAGATACACCCAGATCCAATCAAGACATCAACCCCTGCTACCTCCATATTAAAGAAATAAAAACAGTACAGATTAGTATTATTCAAAAATCTGTAGCCTGATAGGATGGGGTGTGAACGGTGTGATCCTAGGCATTGCTGTAGGTTATGCTTCATATTACGGTCTGAGCTGGGCAGAGCTCATCTCTCAGATCATCATGAAAACTGAAACTGTCTTTGTTTTCAGAGATTAAGTGTGGCCTTCTGAACTATTTTGCATTTCTTATTGTCTCCTTTATACAATATTTGTTCTACCCAAACTATCACGGGAGCCAGTAGGGCATAGTTTTTTTTAATGAATGTATGTCTTAAAAAACCCTGAATGAATTGCAATGATTACATCAATACATGAACGAGCCAAAAGCTAAAATAGCTAATTTGAAAATTAGCTAAAATAAAACCCACACCCACACATAGGTAGGATCTTTAAGTGTTGTTCCTATAGGATAAGTACTATTTAAATATTTTAGATAGTTATTTTCACGTTAAAAATAAAACAAACATTTGGGGAGGAGTAATACTATGTTATCAGACTTAAAAGTATGCACGAGAAACAGCTGCTCTTCCTGAATGCAAATAATAGCTGGATTTGTTCCAATGGGCGAAATAGCCTTGTAGTGACTGAACACACACAGCAACATGCACAAGCACTTTTGTCTTAATATGACTCGCACAGTTTCTTCTTGTAAACGCTTGATTTAGAAAAATGTGATGAAATCTAAATTGAAAGCAAAAATGTCCAGTACCACAGGGAAATGATATGACACAACTTTTGCATTTCCTTGCTTTCCTTCTTTTCACTATGTGATGTTTGTTTGCACAGAATAACTGTCCTGTCAAAATGAGATCTCAAAGCTCTTACAGATGACGAGGAAACTACAGCAGTTACTTGAATCTTCCTTCTTTTTGTTTTACTCTAACAAGTGCACAAAAAAACAAAGCAGAACAGCTTAACTTAAGACAATCTCTGTCCTTTTGAAGCACAATACTAGAGATTTTTGGAAGAGATCAAACTCTGAAAGTGACATTCAGTTTCCTTTTTTGGCTATTTTCCTAATTGTAAACTGAACTATTAAGTTAGGAATTTATCCAAATGATATTTCATTTTCTTCTTTGACAGCATTTCTCTTGATCTTTCAAAACACAAACCTCCCTTGCCTCACTCATACCTGATTTGAGCTGTATGAGTAAAGTTTTCTGCATGCTTTAAAACCGAGACTTGGCTCTCGTTTTTATGCAACTGGAATCTTTTTATAGATACTTTGTCACTTAAATATAAGACATACGAACTACCTCTGGAATATGCCTATACCTATAATAAATCTTACAGAGTGAGCAGCTAATTAAATACTGATTTGTTGTACAGCAAGAATTAGACAAAAGCAAGCTCCCAGCAAGGAACCAGGTGGTGCATGGCCATTGCTCCTTCATTTGTGTAACAGCCTATCTGGACTGTAACATTTACCTAATGTGCAGCTTGAGTCTGTCAACTTGAATAAAATCTCTACATATTTCTGATTCCCCTTCTTATGATATCCTTCTGTTCTTCAGAGAACCAAGGCTCAAATCACCTTCAGCAAGTAATTCTTAATGTTAAGATATACTGAAGCTCTTATAGTTTTATTAACTTTCTTAAGGAACTATTTTTTAAGTAGCTTAATTAATGATTTCACATATTAGATTGTTTTAATCTTACTTTTATCTACTTAAACTTGTTTCACAAAGTGCATTAAAATCTTAGTAGAAGAGTATTAGGTGACAGTTTCATTTCCTGGGGAGGTTTTTCTTTTTTTTCTTTTTTTTCTTTTTTTTCTTTTTTTTCTTTTTTCTTTCTTTTTCTTTTTTTTTTTTTTTTTTTTTTTTTTTTTTTTCTGGGTACAAAATTTGCCTTTGTCTGCAAAGCTTTAGGGAACATCAGAAAAGCAATGGTAGGAATCAGTTATAGCCAAGTCTGCCTATCAATGTGGGGAGAGATGTTTGTAGTTCTCATTTGAGCATTTAGAAGGAACAAAATCCCTTTACACCCTGTCTTGAACATTTGTACAGATCTGTAGTAACTTAAAGAAATGAATATGCAGTTCAGCAACTGATAGGGGAAGATTCATCGCAGTTCAAGTTGCAAATGAGCCCACCTGTCAGGGGAGCTCTGCTGGAAACTGTCCTCAATTTTCATGTAGGGCTTTGGCAAGAGGATAACGGGTGACTCATGAAAAAAGTCTTTTCTGAGTTTACTCTCTTATTATATGTCAGGGGCAGGTAGTAAGAGCAGAGATCTGGGAAGAGCTGTGCAAAGAATTTAAAGTGGAAGGTGAGAAACTTGAATCTCATAAGGATGATGAGAAAAAATTCTTGAAAGATTTCAAAAAGTAGCCCAATGTGAGCCAGCGAACAGGTAGAAGTCCTGATTTTAATGATGCTATTTAAATATACTAAAGCAAGAATTAAGTAAGCAAAGCAAAAATTGTGGTAGTTCCCTAATGAAATGAAATAGGTAAGTTTTGGATTAACATATTTTCAATAGAGACAGAAAAGTGGGGTGGGCTTATAAAATGAATCTGAGAAAATAATCACTAGAAAAATATTTTTCTCTACATGCATAGATATTAAAAAGTATACAGAATCCAGGACATTTACAAATTTCAGCTTACCCTTAGGAGGGTGGGTCTTTCCCTGTTGATGGTCTGTTGGATTCATGCATCTAAAAATGAGGTCTTTTTCAGCCTGCTTACTCTTTTTTTCCTGCTATTTTTGAAATATAGAGTGTGTTCAAGCTGTATATGCTTGCACAATACATGAATATATTCTAGCAGTTTTGTTTATAAACAGATGCAAGTGTCTGGCAGGATGGATCATTATTTTGGGGCTCAGATGTTATTAATTAACACTAGGAATGTTGTAAAATAAGCTTGAAATCAGACCTTTCTCCTCCTGGTGCATTGTCAATGCACTCTTTCTATCAAATATTAATAGAAGGAACTCCTTCTTTTACTACATTATGAAGCAGTATAAATATTCAATTGGTCATTAGTAGAAACATATTTGGATGCTAAAAAATCAATAGAAAACCCTGAGGAATGTCACTGTAATTTTCTCTGATTTTGTTTGGCAGCAGGTTGCAAGATTCCAAACTTGCTAAACAAAATCAATACCTAAAATATCTGTGAAAAAGTTACAAAAGTAATAAAGTATTGTTTGGCATTGTTATGTCCCAAACCTGACTTACATACTGCATTTGAAAAATAATAATTTTACTTTGTTTGATTAACACTTGCTACATAATAATAACCCCCTAGATATAGGGAATATGAATTAGAAATCATTACCCACTCTGCTTCATATTTAGGTTTTGTCAGTCTCAGTGTTTATCTAACTGGAAATACTATCTTAGTCTCCCTTCATATAGTGTTTGTTCCATATCTCTGATAATTTTTACTACCTCTCCCTGACAATAGTGAAAGTCTACCCTTTTTAAGATGCGTTGACCAGAATTACACGTGGAAAATGAAATGTGTGCCCTCAAGATTTGGGCAGTGACATAGTAATAGGGCTTTTTTTTTTTTATTCTCAATAATTTCTTTTCTCATGTTGTTTGCTTGCTTGACTACCAAGTTTGGATTTTTTTTTTTTCAGAATTATCTGCAGAAAATTGATGCTCTTTCACACACAGTAGTAACAACTTGAGAGCCTATTGCTGATACAGAGTTAAGAATGCTTTTCTCCACGTGCATTTTTTTGTGTTTGCTACTCCTGCACGGATTCTCTTTGTGTGGTCTCCCTTTCACTAACAGCCACGTTGAATGTGGTAACAAAATGAGAGGAAAAATCTGTCCTCAGGACTCTACTATCTTCAGTGCTTAAGAATAAGAGAAATTAAGCTAATTCAACATAGCAGGAAAATCTTATTTATACCTTCCTGCAATCTTCTCCTATCAAATATTACCTGTCAGTAAAGTTTTGAACTTCTTAAATATTCCCTGATATGGAACTTGCCATCACGCTATTTCGCTCCACCTTCCTTTCCTAAACTCTTGAGAAATTGTCTGTCAGAACAACTGCAGCTGAATTTGGAAAAGCATGAAAATTAATGAGACATCACTGTATGAATGAGGACCTCTTCTGGCTGTTTCCATGAGCTTTCCCCATTAAGAACCACACCAAAAGTATCTGGGTCAGAGAACTGCAACTGGAGATAACTGTGCATACCAGAATGATACTGAAATAATCCTAGTCCCTGTTGTCACACTCTTTAAATGGGTAGGTGAGTGGCCTCTATGGTCTGAATATTTAATACGCTTGGTTTTCAAGGCACCTTGTATTTTGCTGCTTGTTTTAACAGCTCATATCTTAGTTACTTTACTAGGCATTATTGTAATAGGTGATGTAAGGCAGTACCTGTGCAAAACACTTACAGAATTGAAAGGCAGTGACCTATGAAAAACAGCTTGCAGTAGCCTGCTAAGATACAATACAAGATAGGATTTTTTTTAATCTACAGAGAATCACGTCATGCACAAAAACAGATCTTTCTCCCTCCTCTCAGATTTCTGAGAAAGTAAATACGAGTAAGTCTTTATAAAATAGTAGAAAAAAAATGCAGAATGGACTTTGCACAGTCTGAAACATCTTTTGGGGTATTTTTATCACAGTAGTCCAGGTGCCCAGCAAGCCAAGTGCAGACACTCAAATCCCACTGACTTTACTCGTGTAAATCACTCTGTTGCCTTAAAATGGAGATTTTCATGTAAGTGAAAAAAGCAGGATTTTGCCTTTTATTTGTCCCCTCAGCACCTTCTCAAAGTAAAACAGACATCTACAAAGGGTCCTTCAGAGGCTGTTAGCATAATGTAGTTGGACATTTCTTTACTGACCTGCTGACAGCTGGTGATATGGCAGTGTGGCATTGAAATGGCGCGTAGACCCTGTGCAGGCAAAGCAACCTGTGTTTAAGGAGCCTCATTCCAGGAACTCAGCAATTCCCAAGTTGCAAACTCAAGTGCGAGGATTTTCTGACGAGTTACTGTTTCCCTTTCCCTTCTGGCTATAGACTGGTTAAGACACTGAATACTTCTCCTTCATGAAAGTTCAAGGTACACATTTCCTTTCTAGCGGTGAAATACACAGAACATAACTCACATTTTACTGGCGATTATTATAGCTAGTTATTAGCTCTGCTAGAGCACCCAAAGGCTCCAGTCGGGTTTTGAAATACTTTGTGCTGAGCCCCTTATAGACTTTATTAAAAGCAGCTTCTTATCTGAGTGATGAGGTCACTTAATAAAAGAAATAAAGAAAGTAGAGTTGTGATATTTTTGTTCCTTTTTTTTCTTTAGCAATGCTTTTTCAAGATTATTTATTGCATATGGCATGGAAGTGACTAGTCAGCATTTCCCACAAGGTCCAGTAAAAACGCAAACAATGTGGTTTGTTTCTGAATAATAAGTATTAACAAATGACCAAATGAATACATAGTAGTGAGCAATTATAAGTTATTATCTTCTTCCTTAATTACAGCAAACCCAAGATTATACCTTCCATCTGTAGCTCACAGAGAAAAAAATGCTTTATTTGGTAAAAGACTCCAGCTTCTCCCAAACCAGTCATTTTATAATGATGGCACAGCATTAACATCACTAGATTAATATTTTTGTTAGAAAGTTACAAATATTTTGCCCACGTGAACCATTAAGCTATTGTGCGCTAAGAAGAACCTGTTTGTACTGCAGTCAGATGTTTGAGAAGCATCCTTCTGTATCAAGCTCCTTGACAAATATAAGATGGAGTGAAGGTTAAATTGGAATTCCACTCCTGAGCTTCAGTTTTGGACATGCTTTGTGATTTCAGTTTTCAGAATTTGCAATCTTTATTATTTTAAATTTAAATCAGTCAAGTTTTACACTCTTAGGGCTGTTTAATGTTCAAGTGACAGGAAGGTATGTGGGATGGTAGCAGGAAAGAAAAACCAATGTAAGAATATTAAGGGACAGACAGGGAAAGGAAAACATAGGGTGGAAGAAACTGGAAAGGCAAATGAAGGCATGAACTGGAATAAACAACTGTCAGAGAGGAAGCAAGCCCAGTGTGAAGTGCTCGACTTAGGAACTGGGGCTTCTCAGTTAAGCAGTAGCTGATAGAAAACCTGTTGTCTATTTTCTGCATATTATTGCCTCTAAAATGCTGAAGTCTCCTTTACTGGAAAGAATCCATTCTTCCACTTTTCCCATTCTACTGCTTTGCTCATGTGGATGGGATTTCTCCATGGACTCCAACAGTAGTGAGGGAGTATTAGCTCGCGGTAGACTTGGAGGGATAGGACAGTGTGCCGGTGGACAGCAAATCTTGGAGAAAGCAGATCATCAGAGCTAAATTTCTAAATGTTCAGATTTTTTATTTGTTTGTTTATTTCTTCTGGATTCATTAGTTGCTTAAAATGTCAAACTTGCTAATTTGGCATGCTGAACATGACAAAGTATTTTTTCCTTGGGAATAGTTTTTTATACTGATTAGATTTTCTATATTTTACCACTTTACTTGTCAAGGGTTTGTTTGTGTGTGCATGCATGCATGCACATGTGTATGTCTAAATCTTGGCAAAGCTATTCAACTATAAGCTGCAGCTTGAACAGCTGCAAACTCTCTGAACACCGGAATTATTCATAGCACATAAAGGAAGAAAACCTCTTGAAAATAGTTCAAATATAACACAATTATGGGAGGATCAGACTTGAATTTTTGATTTAAATGAACCAATTCCTGAAGGAGTCTATAAAATGAGAACATAGGAAAATGGAATTATTTCATGGTCCTTTTTGCGTTTAAAAGAGTGAGCAGAATTGGGCAAAAAAAGTTTGCACACAGAGATCTCTACAGATCTGTTAGAAAAAAATATGTAACTAAATTAAAAATTTACTTTAAAAAAGTATTTTAAAATTACTTTTAAAAAGCAATTTAAAAAATTAACTAAACTCTGTGTAGTAGCCCGATGGACATGTGATGTTACTGAGAGAACACTCTGCATGGCTGAAGTTTGTAATGTAGAAAGGTATGAAACTACTGTTATAGCTACAGGCCTACTTACATATCTTAATGGCACCCTAATTCAGAGATCATCCTTTTTGGCACAGGGACTAAGCCAGAGTGAATATTATAATCCTGAGGACTATATCTAAAGCTAGTGCTTTTGCTTTAGCTTTGTTTTGACAGATTTTTGCATGCGCCCAATGCTGTTCATGCTTTAAAATGTTATGTGAGCTAAGGAGTAAGTACATAGGTCAAATGTTTAAAAAGGAAGAAGATTTTGTATTGCAGTTAAAAACTGTTATTGACTTACTACAGATTACACTGTTGTCCACAACCTTGCTGCTTGCCTTCACTGCATCAAATAGCAAGTGACAACTCTCAGAACAAAATAACACTTATGAATATATTTTATTCATAGGGAATTCACATGTTCAATTTTGGTATGCCTCAGGCAGCCAGCTGGGGTGTAAACTGTGGCTTCTCCTTACACCTGTTGTGGCAGACTACAAGAGGCTGCTTTTTTTTTTTTTTTTTTTTTTTTTTTTTTTTCCTCCCAATACACATGATCAAGCTTTCCATTCTCCCCATGGATGTCCATTTCCACCAGGTCAGATATGGATAAAATATGGATTCAATCCACGAACTCAGTCCTGTCTTTAGAAAGATGTTGGGCATTGTTCGAGTAAAGGGGGAAGAATGAGCATGACACTGTCAAACAACTGTTCTGCAGAGAATGTGACATGGAGAGACATGCAAAGCTGAGAGACATTACATAGTCACTTTGCATGTGCTGTGCCATCAGAGTACAAAACCTACAAAGCACCCGATGAAATGATCAGCCAGCAGTTCCAATACCAGGTCAAGAATATTGTATTTTCTTATATAGTTTGTAATTGAATTTTTAACTCTTTGCCACAGCCTTCTATTTTATTTTATTTTATTTTATTTTATTTTATTTTATTTTATTTTATTTTATTTTATTTTATTTCATTTCATTTCATTTCATTTCATTTCATTTTTTATTTTTTCATTTTTTATTTTATTTTATATTTTATTCAAGAGTAAAAAATGTAAGTGCCTTTAAAAAACAATTAAAAAGGATAGAGAAAAATGTCAGATCTGTCAATGTGCATTTTGTGTATGCAGTGGTACAAATATGACTTCTAGCTCAGAAAGTCCTTTGATCTGATTGCTTCTTGCAGCAGAGGTACTTTGTAGAAGTATTGGTCTGTTTGACCTACTTTTAAATAAGCCTCTGAGATATACCCAGTGGAGGATGAAATTCAGATGACTCCCTTCAGCCACGTCCTCCAGTGTCTTCGCTGATTTTTAACGCACTAGCCACTATTCAAGATTTCCTTTCATCTTTATGTGCTGGCCTGAGAAGTGAAGCTGATTCTTAAATGTTAAGTCATTCCTGCACAGGCATCCAGTAGATGGCTAAAGTCTGACTTACGCATTTGATTCAATGTTATATGCAAGTAAATCTACTACTGGTTGCTGGAGATAGGATATTCGGTAATGTAGACCTCCTGCCTTCTTCCAAACACTGTCTAATGTACATAGAGGCTTGAATATACACAGCTGTTTTTTAATTGTTACTAGTTTTACTTTCAGAAGCTTTTTAGTAGTTAGTAGTGATTCAATGGGCTTTTTGGGGGAAGGGATTGTTTT
Organism: Rhea pennata; assembly: GCF_028389875.1. NCBI lineage: Eukaryota > Metazoa > Chordata > Aves > Rheiformes > Rheidae > Rhea > Rhea pennata. The sequence goes on along the minus strand of NC_084664.1, from coordinate 113,327,261 downwards.
GTCCTAAATGGGTAATTATTTATAAAGTATTAAAATGTAGTATCATTGGGGAGAACTAATAGAATCACAGAATACTTTGTGTTGGAAGGGACCTTTGGAGGTCATCTCTTCTGACACTGATTTGCTCCACAGAAAGCACAGCCAGCTTAGGACGGGATGCTCAGGGCCATATTTTGAATATCTTTAAGGATAGAGATTCCACAGATTCTCTGGGCAACCTGTACCAGCATTTGACCAAGCTTACAATGCGAAAATTTCCTAACATCTAACTAGAATTTCTTGTGTTATGACTTCTGTCAGCTGCTTTTTATGCTATCTCTGTGTACCTCTAAGAAGAGTTACTATCTCCCTCTTCTTTTCCCTTTAGGTGGCTGTTGACAGCAATAAGGTTTCCTTTAGTCTTCCCTTAAGGCAAACATCCCCAACTCTTTCAATCTCTCATCATATGTTGTGTGCTCCGGTCACCATCCGTGATCACCATCCTGATGGCTCTCTGCTGGACTTGCACCAGCATATCATCACCCTTCACACTGGGAAACCCCACACTGGACACAGTACTCCAGATGGGGTCTCACGAGGACTAAATAGAGGGGAAGGGTCACCTCCCTCGGCCTATGGGCCACACACTTGCTAATACAACACAGTTTGCAGTTGACTGTCTTTGCTTCAAAAGCACACTGCTGACTCATGTTCAACTTGTTGCCCAAGAGGCCCACCAGGTCCTCTTCCATAAAGCTGCTCTTTAACCAGTTGATCCCCAATCTGTATGGTTGCAGGGGCTTATTGCATGCCTAGTGCAGGGCTTCACATCTGCCTTTGTTAAATTTCACGTGGTTTCTCTCAACCTGCCTCTCAGGCCTGTCAAGGGCCCTCCTAATAGCAGCCCTGCCCTCCGGGCAGAGCGATGCACAAAGGGCCAGATAAGGAAGATCCACTAGTTAAATGTCTGAAACCTCATGACTAAGGCAAAAGGGTAGACTGGTATGTTTTCGTGTGGGGATGGAAAGTATGACTTTTAACACTACCTGAGGGGTAGTAAAAATGGCAGCATACCTGAGAGCACATACAAAGGCACCTGCCAGTCCCAGTCCAGGTCTCTTGGATAGGAAGAGCAGCATGACTTATTACTGTCTCATATCTTACACTCTACGTGGTATGTAAATATATAATAGATGAAGCACAGATCAGAAGCTATTTCCATATCTTACTACATTCAAGATTAGGAGCATGATTCAGGAACTCAACAGACGCTGTGACTCAAGTAACTGCTGGTGCACTTGGCAGCATGTCTGTATGTACAAACAATAACAAGTACATTTTTGTTTCTGTATACAGGGAAATTAGGCATGCAGTTTCTGTTGCTTACCAGATATGGTACCCTAATTCTCCATGGACTAGCAGGAGACTACCAAAATTCACGAGCACAGCCGGAGGGAAGTGTCTATCAGTATTGCCAATATAATTCCAGCTACATATTATAAAGGCCTGTATGTTAATAAGTGGGTTAAGAAATAATTTGATTGAGAACAGCATTATCTTGTAAAAATAAAAAATGTAAATACATAAGAATGGCTGAAGTTGATCACTGTATCATTGGCCTAATTGCTCTATCTCTGGCAGCAAGCATATAGAGACTTAAGGTAATTTCTGTGTAGTTAGTAACCTTTTTCCATAATGCTTGCCAGCCTTCTCTTGAACTGAATGAATCCTTAATACCCGTAACATCCAGTGACAAAGAGTTCCCCAGTTTAGTTACATGCATTTTATGAAAAAAACACCTCCCTTTGATTCTGTTCCCTCACCCTGCTAATTTCATTTGATACCTCTAATTCTTGTTCTGGAAGGAACAGTGAATCGTCAGAGAATCTGAAGTGACTTCAGTTTGCATCTTCTGTTCCAACTTTTCATCCGTCCTGCATCATGCTCCTGATCAGCCCTGCTGCCACTGGGATTTAGGGACTGGGTGCTTCTGCTCCAGCAAGTTTCATATTTCTAACCTCTCTTATATTAGTAGGATAAGTTAGCAAGTTATACAAAGCAGTGGTGAGAACAGAGTGAAGAAAGCATGTGCAATAAGAAATGTTTTAATTTGTTGTATTGGCAGACTGAAAACACACCCACACAGGACTACAAGAAAGTGGAGAAGTAGTCTCATGAATCAATACAAAACCAGTTCCTGTGTGGTTCATTCAGGTTCCCTGTACACACACGCAGAAATGGGAAAGTCAAATATAGAGTATTGCATTACTGTAGCAATGCTGCATAAGTGGTACTCAAGTACAGATGTGTGTGTTGTGGACATTTACTTGTAGGGGTAAGCTAACCCCGATGTTAAATTTGGGTAACTTCTTCAGGAAAACATTATTTCCGATGTGAGCAAGTGCAGAATGAGGGCTCTTGAAGAAGCTTTGATATTTGCTGACATTTTGGATACATTTAGGTCATTGGAACTGCTCTGTTCTGCCCTCGTTGGCAGTTTTGAAGAACTCTGGTGCAAAAACCAACTCTTTGCTTTGCCGTATCTTTCAGGGTTTTGTTACTAACTATAAAAGTATGAATAAAATAACACACTTTTCCACTCCATGGGCTGCTTCCTACTACCATTGTGTTAACTCAGGTATTTATCCCATTTCTCTGTAACGGTGAGAAACTTTCCTAGGATATTTATATTCCTAAGTATTTATAAATGAAGAAATGTGTCTAGAGGTCTGGTGTGAATCAGGCACAGTGTTCTGAAAGGGGCATTACCAGAGCACTCATACATTAGAAGACATACTGTTGTATCAAATCTGTGGACAGTCTGTCTGTGACTAAAAGACACAGTTTTGGAAAGCAGAAGATGATGTAATGATAGCTGCAAAACTGGCTTTGAAACTAAATCAACAAAATTACATTTTTATTAATATAGAATAACATAGGATATCAATAAATGATCCAAGCTTTATCACAGAATCGCAGGTTCGGTAAGGTTGCAAGGGACCTCTGGAGATCATCTAGCCAACCCCCCTCCCCTTTCAAGCAGGGTCACATAGAGCATGTTAGACAGGGTTGCATCCAGGAGGCCTTGAAGATGTCCAGAGAAAGAGACTCCACAAACTCTCTGGGCAGCCTGGTCCAGTGCTCCGTCACTCTCACAGGGAAGAAATTCCTCCTCATATTCAGACGGAACTTCCTGTGCTTCAATTTCTGCCCATTGCCTCTTGTCCTGTCACACAGGGCAACTGAAAAGAGTTTGTCCCTGTCCCCTTGAAACCCTCCCTTCAGGTACTTACAGACACTGATAAGATCCCCCCTCAGTCTTCTCTTCCCCAGGCTGAAGAGGCCCAGCTCTCGCAGCCATTCCTCATGGGGCAGATGCTCCAGCCCTCTGATCATCTTTGCAGCCCTACACTGGACTCTCTCCAGTAGCTCCATGTCTCTCTTGTCCTGGGGAGCCCAGAATTGGATACGGTACTCGAGATGAGGCCTCAGCAGGGCTGAGTAGAGGGGCAGGATCACCCCCCTCAACCTGCTGGCAACACTCTTCCTAATGCACCCCAGGAGAACATTGGCCTTCTTGGCCACAAGGCCACATTGCTGACTCATGGTCAACTTGTCATCCACCAGCACTCCCAGGTCTTTCTCTGCAGAGCTGCTCTCCAGAAGGTCAGCCCCCAGCTTGTACTGGTGCATGGAGTTATTTCTCCCTAGTGCAGGACTCTGCACTTGCCCTTGTTGAACCTCATGAGGTTCCTCTCTGCCCAGCTCTCCAGCCTGTCCAGGTCTCTCTGAATGGCAGCACAGCCCTCAGGTGTGTCAGCCACTCCTCCCAGCTTGGTATCATCAGCAAACTTGCTGAGGAGGCACTCCATCCCCTTATCCAGGTCATTGATGAAAAAGTTGAACAGCATGGGACACAGTCCTGAGCCGTGGGGGACTCCACTAGCCACAGGCCTCCAACTGGACTCCACACCACTGATGAGGACCCTCTGAGCTCTGCCTTTCAGTCAGTTCTCAATCCACCTCAGATTTTAAGAAATGACAATATACCTCATATGGCTTTAAAAGATCTTTCTATCAAAGACGTTTAGCATATGCCCATGCATTTCTCCTCTGATTTAGATTTAAAAGGAAATTTTCAACCCATGTGATAAAATGCTAGATATGCTCACATCAATGAGAACAAGACTAAGTATCTCACAATTATGTGTCTGGAAACAGAATTCAGCCATGAAATAAAAAAAAAATCTAACCTCAGGAGGCACCTGCCTCAGATCCTTTGACAAAATTGTTAGTGTACGTATCCAGAGTCACAGTTCTTGCTCTGATGGGTTGTTTTCCTTGTGTCAAGAACCTGGATGTGAAAGATTAGAAGGTAGCGAATTCTCCTGGATCATACTATGAAACGGTCAACTGGGGCTCTCGTCTCTTCATTTCAGTTCAGATTTGTATTTAATTGTCCAGACTTGGAAAGATCATAATAGGTTTCTGTCGTAGTTTGGCCAGCTCAGATAATGCTAATCTCTGAAGGATTTAGTTTTGAAAAATTATATCATACATGAAGAGAGAGAAGAGCAGAGTTTTATCTGCAAAACTAGTGCTTGTGAAACATCAGCTGAGTCATTCAGAGACTTGGGAAAGTGAGCATGTGGCAGGAAGAGCGTTGGGAGGGAAGTCAGATTAAATAAGATGTGCCAGTGAAGGAATGAACTACTTTACTTTTGAAACACTAAAAAGATGTACTTGAGAATATCTGAGCCTAACTTTTTTTTCATATGAAATAACCTTTGACTTCGGTATCACATTTTCCATGTACTGGTAGAGCTTATGCTTCTCTGTAATGCTTCAGGAAAGGGAGTAAAAACACAACCATGCTTGAGATGTTGCTCAGATTTTAACCGCAGTTAGTAGCGTAAGAGTTAACATCGACTTTAGTGGGGAGAGTAAATTTGTTTTCTCTGTTTTAGTTTCTTCTCCCCAAAATATAAATCTATAAGAATAAAACATGGCCAGTATGAATAAGTATGCAGGTATTCCTGTGTTTGAGCAGTTCGATTTATTGACCTAGTAAGTGATTGTTTGTTGCATGAGATTTCTTTTTATCACCTTTCAGTCAGAGATTTAGACAAATGGCATATCTTTTGATGCAATGTATGAATTTGTGATTGTTCCTGATAGAGCTAAGAAAGTATAAGCATTATTAAGAAATCCTATGTGTATCTCTTGCAGAATGGTTTGTGTGATACAATGCAGATTGAATATTACTTTACAAAAAATGGGTGCACTGCACGTCAGTCAAACAAATATGACTTTCCTATATCTTTTATTAAAAAATCCTAGAACATATAAGCAAGGCTATGCGGTATACTAAACTGATTACGCACTTCCACAAGTTATATAGGTGTAGATTATTTCGGCGTATTAGCTTTGTCCTTCCAGATATTAAAGCATTCTGGAAATGAAAAATACGTGTGGGAAAAATCCATTAGCGTCCTTAACGCAGTGATGTTACCACTAAGGCCAACGCGTCTCCTGAGACCGGTGTTTGTTTGCCTGCCAGCCTCCTCCACTGCCTCCGGGAGTCAAAGGGGAAATAAAGTGGCTAGCGGAGAAAATCCTTCCTTTTGGAGAGCTGCCCCCGGGGAGCGCTCTGCGGGCGCCGTCTGCTCCGCGCTCGGCTCGGGCCGGAGCCGCACGGCAGCGCCCCGCGCCCCAGCCGAGCGGGGCCGCGCGGACCGCGGATGCCAGCTGAGGACCCGCGTTTAGGCTGCCCCGGGGGAACAGCGCGAGGCAAATGAATCCTCAGCGTCACGGAAGTGATTACGGCTCCTGACAGAGTTCCCTGCTCTCTCCGCTTCCCTCCCGTTAACGCTCGGCGATGATGCAGCGCGACAGACATTGCGGGTGTTAAATCTTGGGCTCTCTTCAAGCGAGACTGGAATTTGCCGACCGGTGTGCAGCGTGCTTGTTTGACAAATAAGCACAGATATCGCTGCTCTGGATAGGAGTCTTAAAACCTCTCCACAAATCATATGTTTCATGGGAGTTGCTTAGCTTGTATGGAGATGAACGAGCAAGTTGCACTGTTTCAAATGTTAACCAAAGTACGCGGGAAAATGGACAAGTGTCATGTGCAGCTCTCCCAGGCGTAAGCATATGGCCTATGGTATTACAAATGCATACTGGAAGGATGTTAGCAAGTTAGAAATAATTTCTTCCAGATTGCTATTTACTTCCTATTACTAATTATAATACTTCAGTACAGTTATGGTGCACAGAGGGAGCAGCGGCAGGGAGATGTGTGTATTTAACCTGACAAGATGCCTTGTGAATAGATGACTATATTTTCATATCCAGTATGCTGTTTTTCATAGACATGTGAATATGAAAATGCAGATACCAGAGAGGAAATGACGCAGCAGAATATGACGTAATTTTTCTATTTTTATGGGCTTTGTACACTTTAAGTGAAGATGAGTCTGTAAAGGCAGCTCAGTTTCACTGGCTCTAAATCTGGCACACAGCTTGCTAAAAGCTTTTGAAACTTAGCTCCGACACTCGTTTTTTTCTTCCTACAGAAGAGTTAAGCTTTTAATCCATTGATTAAAATTCTCCAATAGAAGAATGCTATTTTCAGATTTTTTTTTTTTTAGAACATCATGAAAACAAAACAATAATGCTGGTCAGAAAAGCAAAGAGAAAAGATATATACAAAAGCAAGGTTGAAGTATCTTAGGAATATAAGTGTTTGCTGTGATACATTGTGTTGTAAGTCTTATTTTCAAGTATAATCTGTGAAGATGTAGGGACTTAGAAGAGTAAAGGAAATGAAATACTGATTGCTATAGTATACAGGTTATGTTTCAATTTTCCGTAGCTTCATTTAAGTAGACGGTTATTTGCTGTTAAAATCACAGCTCTTTTTGCAGTAAGGTTATATAAATAAACTACTTATGGTTTTGAGGAGGCCTTGCCGGAAGTTTTTGTAACGTAAGACAGAAATAAATAATTGGTAGTTTACTTAGGCAGGGTTACAAGTTTCAACTTTAAGAAAAGCACAGTTAACCTTCAGTTTGAAACACTTGCTAATTAGGCAATGGACCTTGTTAATTAGGCAATGGGCCTGTCTTTGCATCAGGTATTAATCCATGATAATGCAGTCAAGATGCTTTTTAAAATTTTTGCAGAGTTCATGTTTAATATCACTGATAACACACAACGTTACATTATAAATACTACAGCAGTGTTAGCCATGCAGAATGTACTGAGTATACTGTATAACTACTAATGAATATTGATTACAAATATGCAAATGCACTATAGAGCTTGGGAGTAAGAACAATATGATTTATGAGGAGGTAAGTCTGTTTTTTAAGGAAGTTTGATCTCCTTTTTATCTTGTTTCTGGCAAGTCAAAAGAGAATTTTTGGCTGTCTATGAGCTGCTAAGCTATCAAGAAATGTTAGACCATACCTATTAGTTGAATGTGTGTATGGGAAGTTATTATATCTTGCACAGAAAAACCAGCAATGTTTTCTGTGATGCTTTTATGTGATTACTTAGAAAGACTGATTGTTTAATTTTCTTTTCTCAGCTTTATATGCGTATAATAAACACACACCTTAAAAGGTCTGAAAAAGTCCTGCATCAAAAAACATACTTAAGCAATGTTAACAAAATTAATTTTTAAACTATCTGTGACCAACAGATCTTTAAACTTATAAGGGAGCTGTGTGGCAGAGAAAGTCATTAAGATGATGGTAAAATTTGAGTGTGAATATCTCAATTGTTGAATGAAATGTTTGTTTTCAGTCATCTACCTAGACCCCTTCAGTTTGTATCAAGCTTCTCGAAAAGGCTGTGCAGACACAACTATCTAAGTAGAAACACCTTCTTTTAATAGGTAATATTTTGCTGCGGTGTGTTTTCTAATGGTTCATAAATGCAACTAACTACTTATCAGTCCATTAAGTGATAAATCTTTGAACTACTTAAAATATGGAAGTATCTCAGCAGTAACTGGTCAAAGTGCAGCAGGGATGGTGAGTCCCACTCATCTCATGCTGGCTTCACACAAGCGACCGGAGAGGTTCCCGAGTGATGGCATTAAGGACCGAGGAGTTTCTGTTTGTCCCAGTTATGGGTTCTGAACAAGTTTAACCTGTTAGAAGAAATGCAGGATTTGGACTACTGCTGAGGTTACCAGAAAGAAGCAGGAGCTGTATGCCTTTTCACTGCAGTGAAAGTGTTTTCATACAATAATTCCCAATAATACAGAGTATTTCTGAAGTTATCATTTCTTCGGAACTAAGTGAGGGTGCAAGTAAAAGTGTGCCCACGTGGATAAATCATTATACACTCATTAGCATTCTGTTTCCCTTTATGTCGTACCTTTTTTGCCAGGGTGTCACCTCCTGCTGATGGCATACTGTCTGCTGGATTGCTTAGAACGTGGTTCCTTTTGCGCAAGATACCACATCTCCTTACAATATGTCTGGCTTGAATTTTCTTTACTTTTTGGCCTATTTAATGCTACAGATTCCATACTGCACCACATGTGCAGGATATTTGTATGCGGCCAGTTTTAAAGGGGGAGAGAACTCCTTGTCTGTTTTGAATAATGACACGGGCCATTGCAGTAATGATTGGTTTTATTGTAAACTACCAGAGCTTAAAGACCGTTTATGGGTAAAACATTCAGGTCACTAGAACTATGCAAACGATAAAAGCATTATTGCTCCATCGGTGCTTTTTTACTGTTTGTTAAGAGAAACACTCTCTTTCACTCCCCTCCTCCCCACTGCTGAACACTTAAAACATTCTTAATTATATTACTGCTCAAGCTACAACTGCTGCTCTTGACATCACATAAATCTTGCGCTAAATTGGTTTGTGGCTGAATTGTGAAAGGGATCAATGGATTGATTTGTGCTGATTCCCCACTCTGTTACTGAGAACGTGTCTACACATGCAAAGGATGAGATTAGCTGCGTTGATCCACAACCTCCCAGATGTCTTAGGAACTGCGGTATACCTGGGATACAGGGAAAAAGAATGGGAGAATTAAATCAGATGCTCTGTTTGATCTTGCTACTCCTGTCATTGCTAAGTCTCCAATGTGACTAAGTGACATGCTGTTTTATCTCCATTTTTTTTGTCCACAAAACCGCTCCCTACTCCTAGGAGAGAATCCCTTATAGTTCCCTATAGCAATGACATGACGCTCCCCAGTACCATATACTGGTGAATGAATGGTGGCTACTTCTGAATGCTCTGCTTTCATGCAAGGCAGGGTGCTTAAAAGATGAAATCCTAGGTGTAAGCACAAAAATGTGATGCTATTAACAGCAGGTACTTTTGCTGCATTATCTGGGACCAGTTCACCTTCTTAGCAAAGAAAATCCAATGTTCTTCACTAAAGTAAAGCTTGAATGTGTTTGTGAATAAATTAGGCTGCAGCACTGAGCTCTTAGTAAAACCTTTATAATAAAGATATGTTTTTCCCTGTGTATTTGTGTAGCCTAGTACGTATGACCTAAGCAGGATTATTGTTTTATGAGCATTGCTGTACCAATATGAAGACTTTGCTTATGCTGTAATGCTTATGCTGCTTTTTCTGCTGTATGAAATACATCGTATCTGTATCCAAAATATACCTTTGTGTAGATAGAGGGTCTACTTATGGCCAGTGCTATTTGGTCATATAGTTTTATTACTTCGGTGAAAAACAGTACAGGCTGAGACGGATTTTCTTTTCTTGTCATAACTTTTTCCATATCAGTGATTTTGCCTGCAGGGTAATGCTAACCAAGGCAGTTCACAGTTCAGGGTCTAGCACCTGTTCCTGTGCTGCTGGCAGAATCTGGTATTACAGAGCTGGCTTCAGCAAAAGGAAGAGGCAAAATTTTGCATAGAGCAGCAGCGTAGCCGGACAGATTAGCTTCTGACAGACACTGAGAACCATTCGTTTTTGGGTATACTTAAGTCCACAAGAGGTTGTTCTGCCATCAGGCTCTGCTGAAGGGATTATTTTGTAAGATTACATTTTCTATTTACAAGGATTATTTTATTTTGCGAGTCAGAAGGGAAAGGGATCAAGCTTCGGGAGAATGACAGCAATGTTGTTTATATGTATCATACTCTAAAGTATATATTCTAAGATGATGGACATCATTCTTGTTAATATGACTTTTGAAAGGGCAAGCACTGCCCTCAGCCACACTTCTATTAGTGCAGGAGAGCTGCAGAAACAGGAGTGATAACAAATAGATGCCAGAGGAGGAAGCTGGCAGACCAAGAATGTCATCTATGTAAACTGTGTGATTTCTGATTAACTCTGTGGAGTTAATCTTGACACCCAATGTTAGGTAGAAAAGACTGTTCAAGTATCTCACAAGTCCTGTTGAAATCAATTTTTGCATGACCAAGTCATGCTTATACTTTAGGCTTGCATTCTTGTGCTGGAAGTCATTTGTATGGAATGACTTGGCCTCGGCGGAGCACTGGTTTTCTAGAGAGTGGATAAGTTCAGAGGAATATTTCTTTGTGGGCTGTCTAAAAAGCCTGAGATTAGAGAAGTGGAATCCCCAGGAGGGAAGGAAGAACAGAAAAAGAATGTGAAGAACAGCTGTGGGTGGGAGAAAAAGGAATGTATTCCTTAAGGTGGGGAACCCACAGGGCACTGAACTTGCACAAGGTAAAGAAAACAAAAGCAGATAAGAACGGATAGCAAAGAGAAAAAGGAGAAACAGTGAGGAAGAACAGACCAAAACTCAGGGAAAGGAAATGGGCAAACAGCACATTTCTGTGATGCAGATCTGTGCATTTCTTGTTTTGCCAAGATGTGACTGTCTGGGCTTGGAATTTCTTTTCCAGAGCTAAAGTTCTCTTGTCCAGCACAGTCACGTTGCCTTTGCAAGTCTGGTGGCACTTGGACAATGTATTGCTCTGCTCTCCCAGATTCAGAATTTAGGAACTTGAACTGCAATTTTGATCCACAATCAAGTGGGTCATGAAGTATATTGCCCAAACCAGCCAAGATAACATGGCACCAAAAATCTGGCACTGCTCAGCAACTTATTGGGCATCCAGAGAGAGAGAGCTCATCAGTCACTGACAGCCTCTTTCCATTTCTGAGATAAGTTTGCATGTGCTAATTCTGAATTGTCTACATCCTATTCCATGATGTAGTCTAAGAACCTCTGTTGTCTTCATATGGAGAAATTCCACATCTGTAATAACAAAGGCTAGAGACAGTTCCTATAAAATGTTGCAAGAATAAATATGATAAATACATTTGGAAAATCAGATACTCTGGTAATGGGTAACATGTGAGGATACTAGATAATTCTTAATCTGAAATGCCCCCGGTTAACACTGGTACAAGAAAAAAGCTGAAGGGGAAACTATTTCAATTTCTTTATTGTTACTATTATTAGTAGTAGTTTTAGTTTTAGTTTTAGAACCACAAATAAAATTACATGAGTTAAGGATATGAAATAGTTTTTACAGGGGTAGCAAACTAACTGATGTAATCATGATTATAATAGAAATAAAACTCTTGACTAGTTGTGAAGTAACTGTACCTTAAAATAAACTGTCAACAGACTGCTGTAATTAGCACCCCATTCTGCTGCTCGGCATCATCTCTCAGGGAAAATAAAGAGGAAACCCTTAAGGCCAACTTCTGCCTAAGAACACCTGCAGTATTTAACTGCCAAAATCTACCCTTGGAGTCACTAGATACAGAATTGTTTGGCCTCCTCTATAGGATGGAGGTGGAGCTTACTTTGGAGTCTTTTCTAATGCAATTTAGTGCTTTGTTCTAGTGCTTTCTAGCGTTCTAGTTCTAGTGTTTTAATGCTATCTTTAAAAGCTGATTTTTAGCAAAAAAGAATGCGTGCTAGAGGATTTATGTATGCTGGTACTGCAGAAAACAGCAACTGTGGTTGGCTTTAAAAATACTAGTAAGCTGAGTCTTCCGGTCTCCCATCTCTGTTCTTTCTCCTTGAAATTACTTTGCTTCCTGCTGCAAACTAGATTTTGTGCCATTCATAATAATAATAATAAAATGACACTGATTGCTACATGAAGTGGATGTTCTGAAGTGAGGCTGAGGAACTGAGTGTAGGCTGCGTAAGACACCAAACGCAGCGACTTTGCAAATAGGGTAAATTAGAGTCAAGAAGATGTTGTATAACAGAATATGAGTGGTAGCTTACAGCTTTCATTTTCATTCACACCCACAATTTGAGCTCTTTTACAGAAGCACTCTTATGGGAGGTAATTCTTTAGAGAAAATTCACTAAAAGATGTATCCTTGTGATGTTAATGGTAGCAGAAAATATCAAAACAGAAATGGTACACGGTACAGCTTTTTGAGTTAAGCATTGAGGACGTGTTAAAAATATCTAGTGATAAAATTCTCTTTTAAATACAAGTGTTAATATGCAACTGTTGCTATTTAATCATTTATGTGAAATCAGAGTGACAGTTTTGAAGGTACCTAAGTGACTCAGGAGTCAAAATCTGTTTTTTCAAGAGAGACAGAAGTGCTGGGGATCTCACGGGTCTTTGCAAATTTTCAGTTCTGTAACTTACAGTGGAGCGTTGTGCTGGGCTCTCGGGCTTCCTCAGGAGCTGGGAAAACTTAACCGTGTCTACACTGTGTGGTGACCCAGCTCATTATCTCTGTTGATGACTTGTTAATTTTAATGCTGTGTGACAATTGTGAAGCTGCTGTTGGGCTGTGAATTGATCCTACCTCAAAATGGGCAGGCTGGGGTGCCTGCACTCAGCGTTCGGTGTGCTGCAGCCCGCTTCTGGAAACGCTACCCCTACCCACGTAATGTCAGCTTGTGGTTGGAAATGACTTGCGTTCTGTAGAAACCTGCTCTTAAGTGTATTCAGAGCACTTCTCAAGTTGCTACATATTCTAAAATTCATCTGAGTGGCATTTTTAACCTGACTTTATGATTTCTGGACATGTTGGAAACGAGGGAAAGACCTGAGCTCTAGGACATGCTGTTGAAAATTCACATTTAGATTCAGGAAGGCAACGGATGTTGTGCAGTGGCAGTGGAGCAAAGCTCCTTCTTCTGTGGGCTGAGCAGGCAGCGAGGGTTTCCCTGATGCAGATGATGCTGGCTGCGTATTTCCCTTCGCTCGCAGCCTTTGTAACGGGAGTCTCTGGGGCCTCAGTCTGCAGGGGCGACGGCTGAAACAGCCAATGCATCAGCAGTCCTCGGCTGCAGCAGCGGCCCTGCGGGAGCCATCGCAGGCAGCAGGAATTCAGAGCGTTGTCGGGAGCCCCCTGATGAATGCGGCCGAGAAACTGCGCTCGGTCTCCCTGCAGGCGGCCGAGGGCAGGGGCTGCTCGCTGCTCTGGGCAAGGGCCGGCTCCTTAATTTCTTTCTGCTGTTGTTACTGAAAGTCCATATAAATCTCACGCGGTATTGGTGTCTCATGAAGAACTCTTTGACCCCCAAATCTGTTAATGCTGCTTGTGCAGTTTTAAGGAAAAAAATTAAGGAAAAAAGCATTGGGAAACTGAATAGTGTTAATAACTGAAACCACTGGTTTCCCTGCCTCTTGAATTGCATGTGTGGTAGTAGTAGCAAGCAGTTATTCAACAAAAACTATAGGGATGTGCAGGAAAATAAGATCCTTGCAAAGAGGCAGAAAATAGATCCTGCTTTGATGGTGGAGGAGGGTAAGAGGAGCTGTTCCAGGTTTGTGTATCTGCCCCTCTCCTTTCCTTCCGCAGCCCATCACCAGACATGAAACACGCTCCCTCACTAACGTGAGACTTGCAACCTCTTGACCTCCCTGGGCAATCTGCGCCTCTGCAAAGTGCCTACGCTATTGGCCTGGCTGATAAACTCAAATCTCTGCTTCTTTCTTTAGACAATAAGTGCTCAGAGTTATACCCTTCAGCAGTTTGTTCTTTAATATTTGGTTCATCTTATTTAATTCTAGTTAATGATTCTCTCTCTTGCTGAAAACAGGAAAACAAATAAATGCTATAGCTACACCACGAGGTCTGAAATTCTGAGATTAAATGAAAAGCAGGCTTCAGGCTGAGCCTGTATCCTTCATAAAGTATATGAACTCAATTTCATGACCTGTGCTTGCCCATTTGGTATCCTTTAATATCGCATTGGCCTTTGCTCCTGTCTGTGCCCTATACTACTTGCCTGAGGAACTATGTTTGAAATTCCTTGTAATATCAATCTAGATAATTGCTCTTGTGACAAATAATTGCATAATTAATTAAAAGTGGTAGTATGAATGAGTATAATTTAAAACAAGCATTGCCCAATGTTTATCCCAAATCAAAATTAAGGTACTCTTTTTTGTATGAGTACTGGGGACTTCTGTGTGCTATTACAGCAAGGCAAACCTAATATGCTAGAAGAGACTATTCATTTTGTTTTGGATTGGAATTAATTCAGGAATGTGAAATGAAGGAGACCTCATTGCTCAATGCCTATATCTGTGGTTTGGAAACCTGATACCTCTGCCTCTGCGGGACATGGAACTACAGTCAGCAAAAATAAGAATAAAAATATAAATTAATAAAAGAGAGAGATTAGTATTGGTGCTTCTATATTTTGAGACTTGAAATTAGAAATTATGTGTTCTGTTAGGATTATTTGAACCAGAGAAGAAAGATTTTAAAGCTCACTCCTGAAAGTACTTACCCAAGTACGTCATTGCTATGGTTTCCCTGGTATTACTCACATGGAGAAGACCATTAGCATCTATAGGATCGAGGTCTCATAGTATATGCTTTATAATCCTCATTGGGAATTAATTTGCACAATAGTTAAGAAAGAGGTTGGGTAAAATCTCTGGGATTTATTTTATATAAAATCAGTAGCATAATTTACAATAATTGTAAATAACAATAAACAATGAGGAAATTTCATGCAGCTGAAACCACAGTACAGGCTGGCACCTATCTGACTCAGCTAAGAATAACTTTGCATTACTTTGCGAGCTGCTCTTGCAAAACTGAAATAGCAAAAAATTTTTGCAGCAAATAAATAAGTTTGATAGTTACAGCAAAGGAGCAGGTGTATAAAGAGAAAATAGATGCAGGGTATTTGTGTTAATTTTGGGTCTGAGTAGAGCAATTTGGGATATGGACTTATCTCACCTGATCTGCAGATGCTAATTGCTGTGTTTGTAGCTGCTGTGTGAGTGTGTGCGTGTTTGCTTGCATGTGCATAAATGTGTACATTGTTACCATATATAACTTTTACCCTTTTCTGTCCTTTCAGACCCAATGTTTTCCTAGTAGGTGCAATTTTTATGTTCTGCATGTGGTGTACTATATTGCTTTTCTTCTTTTTTAGTTATTTCTTGGCATTTGCTTGTTCCAGTGGAGGTCAAAGGAATAATGACCAAAACCATTTTGTTTTTTAACAAATTATGCTAATAAGTCATTATTTGATGTGTCTTTCCTTACACCTATCAGCATTCTTTACTGTGTAGATTTTGTCTCCATGTTTCCCTCCTGTATCATTGGATAATTGCACGCTTTCATCTTTACTGTCTAGATTCAGAGTTACTATGTGCAATATTAATTTTGCAATGCCACAAATACTGCCTACCATCCAACTACTTCTTCCACAGGAACATATCTATAGGACTCAGCGGACTCTGCCTTTTCAGCTGAAAAACTGAGGGCAGCCTGGACTCTACTCCAGGATTTGTGCAAAGTGTTTGGTGCTGGCTGCCCCGATGCCTCCCTGTTCAGCACTGCAGAAGCTCTTAATTTTGTTCTACCCGCAAGCAGGGAAGAATTTAGGAAAGCTCATCAAGATTATTATGACAGTTTTATATAGGAGCTGAAACATTTGGCAACAATAAAAATGAAGCTGTTTAATTATTTCTGCTGAAAAGGACATCTTTCAGTTGCTTCTTTTTCTCTGCTTTTGTTTCTGTAGCTGAATTTTTCAGATTTCCTCTTTGCTCAAAGGTTAGTGTAATCGCTGCAACGACTGAACGTGTGTGCACACCCTTTTAAGCACTGGAAGAATTAAAGGTGATGATGTATTTATTCTAATAAAATAATTTGTTACCTTTTCTTTGAACAACCTTGTCACCTCAGAAATGTGCTATGGATATGAATGTCTCATCTGTACTAGTAAATAAAATAGAGTCGATCTACAGACTTTGGCGTTTACCAGTTCACGCTGTTCAGTTGTGACCTTGCTTCCCTGAACGTTTTCAGCTTACTTGTGGCTAGTTAGCAGTCGCCTAAGCGATGCCTGGTTTGGATAAAAACATGAGCCAGCAGGCTCCTGACAGGCAGTTTGGACCTAGTCCCTCTGTTTTAGGGGTTACTCAGTTTCTTTTGACAGTGGTAGAAAATTTAGAAGAGACTAGTCGGTGCAAAACTTGCTATGCTGCTTGGCTTCAGGGCCAGCGGAGAATGCCTAACGTATTGTTAATTAGTCTAAATATAGCCAGAGAACCCAAAGGAAAGCCTTGAGTAGCCACCCTTTGAAAATAAAACCAGTTCTGGGCATTTGAAATCAGAGTCCTTTCAAAACTGAGCACCCTGAGCACTGTTGTACTGTAATTATTTCAAACACTCACAGTTGTAGCACAGTCGCAGTTGGTGAATTTTAGTAATCTTATTTTTACATATGTTTTACTTATTCCAGTAATTATCACATTTTTAATGTGATCAAAAAATATCATATTTTTAATACGATATATTACACAGGAATATTAGTAGCTCACTTCTGAGGGTTACTTTTATGGATGGGGGATTGGATTTTGTTTTAGAGAATTGTAGGGGAATGAAAAAAACTTCTTCATTTATGTTAAAATCTATCAAATTTGCCAGTAGAATAATGTTGTTTTTTAATGTATTTTCAAATTTCTAGATGCACATTTGCTTCTCTGGAACCATGTTGCTCATTCAATGTTTTCTATGACCATTTAACAAAAATGCTTTGTAATAGGACTATTGGACTATTTATGGTTTAAAGAGTGTTTTATCTTTAAAAAGTAAGTGTAGGTTTTCTCTCTTTTGATTTTCGGGTCCTTTGAAAAACCATTATGCCCTTCTTACATGTAGCAATAAAAGCTTCTCTTTATACTGAGAAAACCAGGATCCCCAAGTTAAGCTTTCATTCTTAAAACTGCCATAATTATGGAAATTAAATCCAAGGGTTTGTCTACATAGTAAATTCGCTACCAAGAGAAAAGGGGCTTGGTTTTCAGTATATTTTCTAGACCTCATTAACTTTTTGTGTGGACACATTTACCGTATCTGAAGAATAGCGCTGCATGAAGCAGAGGCAGAAAAGTAATGTTTGTGTTTATTGTGGCAAATTCTTGCTAAAATCTCCTGAGGGTTTATGCACATCTTAATTCATCATCCCTTGCGGACTTCTTTACTGATATTATTAGAGTCATAGATACAGTGGGAACAGAGAAATAGAGCATTTGCTTGCATCTGAATGGAACTTGATTTTTGATTGATTTGTGTCAGCTAGCCCAAAAAATAAACCAACTTTCTGGTGTATATGAAAAGCAAAATTTACAGAAAATAAAACGAATTAGAGGAATAATCTTATACTCTTTTTTGACAGTTTTGAATATTTCTATTAAGTTTTGATGCCATCTAAACCTCCTGTCAATTCCAAACTGAATTTAGTAGCATACTAAAAGTGAATCAAAGATGCTTTTTGCAGCAAAGATACTTTTTTGTTGAAAAACAATTGCTAGTTCAGTTCCTAGTTCTGTTCAGATCAATCCTGTAATCCTAGGCAAGCTGCTTAAACTCTTAATACTTGAACTTTTTTCCACCTATCTTCTGTTGCTTTGTCTCAACTGCACAAGCTTTGGCCACAACCAAGTCTTCATGTCTGCTATGATTGCTGGTCCAGAAATAGTGATGTCTGGTTAAAATATCAATTGTTCTAACGTGACTTTACCTGATGAATGTTTTATATTTTATACTTCCCAGAAACAGATTTCCTTTCAGAGGAGAGGATGAATATAACAACAGTGAATATACATTTTATGCTTGTGTAGATATACATCTAGGTATCTTTGCTGTTGATGTCGTTTTGTGGGTTTTTGTTATGTAAGATATGAGCCAATCTGGTCAGCTGCCTCTGAGAGGCATTAACCTTTGGCTGATTTGTTTTCCTAAGATGTCATGTAATTACTTTTAACAGATTGAATGCAAGTAAGTATGTCATAAATCAGTCTGGATCCTGGATGACACAGTTTTGTCAGAAGAAATGTTTTAAGTGGAGGTGGAGAGAGTGAATGCAGCAGCCACTCAGGAGCAAGGCTCCAGGGCGGTAAGTACAGTGTGGTAGGTACCCTCACTCTTAAAATTCTCACCTTTCTTGTCATTTGGAAATGACTTTTATTCTTGTCCCCTCAGATGTAAATGCTTCTCCCACGTGACTAAGTGACTATTGTAACTGATACTATACTGGAAAAAGCTAGTTGAATTGCGTATATTTATTTCCTTTCATTAAACAGAAGAGAGAGAATTGCTTAATGTATTGTGATGTATTAATACAATAGTAGTTCAGCATCACTCTGGTTAGAATATACCAAAAAAGAAAAAAAAAAGGCAAATGTCCTTTCTGCCTGACTGCCCAATTCTGGTTGTCACACACGTCTTTCCTTCCTTTGTACTGGAATCTAACTGAGAAGTCATTAAATTTCTGGTCTATACTAGAAAAAAAGATCATACCCTGAAATAAAGTTTTGCAGGATATTTTTCCTTAGCCTTCAGAAAACCTCACTCACTTCATTGCACTCTGCAGGGGGAAGGTATCTGTGCCCCAGCATGTACTGAACAGAATGAGCCTCTACCACACATCTGAGTTCACCCACACACCTCCAAATCCGCCACAACAAATGTTCCCTTCTTGAGGACCATCCAGTCCCTGGTTTGGATGGAGGCACATGTAGCTGTACCTCAGCAAGTGCATGGGACACTGAAGAACACTATAAGGCAGAATTAAGTCATGTTGGCCTCTGAGTTAGCAAAGTGAGAATATTTCCAACACACCTGCTATTACTTCTCTCCTCTTTGAGAAAGACCAATTAAAAAGTTTAGAAATGACACTAAATAACAATTTTTTTTATTTCTTTTGTGTTGTCATTTTGAATGTGTTCAGTAGAGACATCAACTGCATGTTGGGTTGTAACTTCTTCCTTTGGAGTGAGTTTAAGCCTCTGTGAAAATGAGGTTCATATCAATACAATTTAGTAGAGAAAGAGATCTGGTGTCTTGGCCAGTTATTCTTTCTGCCTTAGGGCAGGACCAGGGCTTTGTGAGAGTAAATGCTGAATGCAAACAGATGTTGCAGTAAGGACTAATACCTTTTTTCCTATTGTTCATGTTAGTAAGTTTATCCAGATAAAAAGGTTTAAGGCTTTTGCTCCCCTTGAAAGGTGAGAATTCCCAAGATGTAAAATAAAAGAAATTGTAACAAATACTAGACTTTAGAATTCAGAAGGACTAGGAGCGGTTAAGGTCTTTCTAGAAGGTGGAACTGACAGTTCAAAAATATGAATTTTCCTCTTTGATTACATCAGTTCTAACAATCAAACACAAAGTGTTGTGCAACTAGAAGAGAAAGATGGTTTTCATTTGTTAACGTAGGTTAAGTTATGATAATTAAGGTACTGCTTATGATCCTGTGTGTTTGACTGATTGGTCTCTGCTCCTGGTGTTCTGGACGCTGAGTCCTGACATTTGATGCAGCTGTCTCACTTTTACAGTGGGCTAAGAAATAGGTTTTGAGGACGTTACCACAATATATTTCTAGTTATAATCTTATAATATAAGCCTAAGACAAATGCTGTAATAAATATGGAAATAAACAAAGAAAAAATATGCTGCTTGATTTTGAAGGAACTCATTAGTTGTCAGTGCAGTGCCAGTACCAACGGATGTCTAGGCTAAGATCCTCATGTGTTACAGTATATAAATATTTCCAACTGTGCCTAATGTGTAAATTCAAAGTTTTTGTAAAATTTTATTATCCTGATTATAGACCACAGTTTTGGAATGATACTTCTTTAACTCTTAAAAATAATTTCAAGGTCTACATAAAGGCAAATAGATTTATCTCAACAGGCTTTTGTGTTCATGAAGAGTAGGACAGTGCTTAAACCTACAATGTGTGTATTATCCTATATCTCTTTACTCAGCAAAGAGACTAGTAATTAATAATTTCATATCTGAATGATATCATTGCTAATAGATTTCATTAACCTTCATCTTGGGTTATTGTCTGTGTGCTTCCAGCTCTACTGAGAATAAGCAAAGTCCCATGAAATTCTACCATATTACTTCTTAGAAGAAAGGAGAAAACTGCTTTTTTTTTTTTTTTTTTTTTCCATTTAAGTGTAGTGTGCAACACATAGCAGGCTGTCTATTTAAAAGTGCACTGCTCTGTCCAGCTGGGCATTTTCTCTGTGGCTCATTAGGAGACTGCATGATGTATATTTGCCCTTGACATCTATCACTAGGAATAATACCTTGTTCCTCTATTTTAGCTATAACTGCACCATATAGGATAGCTTTTGACAGGTAAAATGAGACAGAAGTGGTTCCAGGGCCACCTGAGAAGTTCAATTTTGAGTCTCTTATAATGGTTTCTTTTCTGCCTCTTGAGTTCAAATAAATAAATAAATAAAAACATCTAAAATAGGAAAACAATAGAAGTGTCTTGACCAGTTATCTACAGAATTACTGCCTATAAAACAGGCTTGGGGGATGCTAATTTTGCCATTCAGCAGTTCTGGAAAACCCTGGAGGCCTCAGACTTTCTGGATCCCAAATCAGAATGGTTTGAGCCTCTGGAAAATACAGAAATTATCCATCTCCTCTTAATTAAGCTCCTTTGGGCAGCAAGTAAAAGTGCTGATTTTTGTGATAGCAACTGCCTTCAATCAGGAAGGCAAAGAGCAAAAAGAAGAAAGGAAAGGAAGGAGTAAGGGTAGAAATAATTAAGGTTGTGCTGCCAAACTGTCAATTCCCACCCCCGCACCAAGAGCAGTGCAAGGCAGGAGGGTGCTCTGGTAGACTGAGCATGGGTGGGAGATCTGCAGGGCAGGAGGCCTCCAGCACTGCCCTCCAAAGAGCCCAGGCACATCCTGGACCTGGAATTGGTTCTCCCAGTAGCTGACAGAATTGTTGCTTTAGCTATTGTTTATATGACTGATCTGTTATTGTCAGTCATAGTCCAGTACATTGGCTCTCTACAAAGGCTGTGTGTGTGTGTGTGTATGTTTTTGAGTTCATGCATTCGTAGGCCTTTTCTTCCACCAGTGTCAGTGTTTCTGCTTTAGGCAACTGAAGCTAATATGCAGCTGTGTTGGGTTTACCCAGTGACTCCAGTAGATATTTCCAGATTTAATCGCAGTACTGAAAAAAAAGAAGGTATTCAGCCAAAACCACCAATAACCTTAAAAGGAAGTGATGTTTAGTTACCCAAATGGTCACTGATCAAAGTAGTATCACTTTAACAGCCCTTAGCTTGCTCCAAGAACTTAGTATGCCACAAAACCTAGTTCTGCACAGTGCAGTTGTACCATTTTGGGTGCTGACAGCAATAAAGCGATATTATGAAGCTATAGTGCTTCCAGTCCCAGAGATGGCTTAGGGACCTGGGGATCTCACCAAGGCCTTGGTCTGCGTTTGACCGACATGGCTGCAGATTCATAGCTGTGACTGTCACCAGACTGAGTAAATTCGGGGCCCACAATTCCACTCACTGTCTTTACCTGACCGGTTCTGAGAAGATACTACTAGTGAAAAGTGTGTGGAAATCATGTCAGTCTAAGGCAGAACTGCATCCATCAAATGCAGATCTGCAATTCAGTGCAACCATAAGGAAGTCCCAGCTGCACCATTTAGATCCTATGTCTGTGCTCCCATCTGAGAGAGTTTATAAGTCATAGTAATGCTTCACTGTTTTCTGTTTAAAAAGGGTTTCATTTTCAAATTTAAGAGAAAAAATAACATCCAGAACTCATCTGAGTGGGAAGGTGAAGACTGCCTTCAGTAGAGCAGACAGACTATGGAAACAATAGGTTTTGAGAGTCAGGAGTTAAACCAAGACAACCTTTTAATCCAACAATTTTTGTTCTTCTGTTACGGACATAACATACTGCCCCATGTGTTCTTTTTCTTATTTGTATCAGGTTCTTCTGCTTCCCACTCACAAGCTGCATTTCTTAAAATTAGAAACAGGATTCTCAACCCAAGTTCAGTGACATTTCAGAGGGGTTGATGTTGAGTTCATTGGGCCAAACAGTCCTTGGCGTGACTGCTACTGTAGAGTTAGACCATGATTAACCCTCACTCAGTTCAGCCTGGATTTGTCAACACCAGTGAAGATATTACCTGGAGTGGTGCTTCTGGGGGAGGTCAGAGGGAAGAGGTAGGTAATACTGTGGCTGGTCGCATTTGCTCACAATTCCATTCATGTGATATTTTTAGGGATCTGCAAGGAGAAGGGAAGACTGTTCAATTCTTTCATTTTTTTTTTTTTTATTTTAGTTTTTTCCTTAGTGAAATTCTACATCCATGTATTCACTTACATTAAAAGATTCACTCAAGTTTGGAAGCTCAAAGGGACTACAGGTACATAGTTGTCTGAAGACTAGTAACTGTAATTCATTTCCTGTTCATTAGACCAGGGATACTGGCATGTTTGGGTGGCAAGTGATATACGGGGTTGCTTCCCAGTTTCAACTGTAAAGCCCCAATACCTAGGCAGTAGAAGCTGGAGGGATCTGAAACCTTGTGTAGTAGGGGAGAGGCAGACCAGTGCCCTGTGGACTCTTGTTGGACTGACTGGGAGGCAGACCGTATCCAGGGTCAGCTCAGAAAGCTACCTCTAACTCCTCCGGCAGCTATTTCTGGCTAGGTGGTCCCAGATGTTACCCAAAGATTGAAAGAGGAGCCCTGGGATAGAGCTGCTGTTGCTCCTCTCTGCATCAGAGAGTTGCTCAGCTGCTGAGCTACCACCATCAGCTGTTCAATACAGACATTGTGGTGATCTCAGTCTGCCTCACAGGAAAGGGGTATGGAGGAGAAATTGGCTAAATTGGCCAAAGACCTGGGAACGTATAGTGTGAGCAAAGCCTCAAAGAAGTTCATCAGTGTTAGCATCAGTTATGATTTCTAAGCCCTTGGATGGCTTCTAATGTCAGATTATCTAGTACCTCAAAGAGATATCAAAGAATGGATACATCTTAAACATAACCATAGGTATGTAACTATTAAGTATAAAAGTAGATACAGTTCATTTGTGAATGTTAATTGCCGTTATTATAAAAGCAGAAAAACTCTCTGACTAAAAGGAGGGACAGGCAACTGACAGTTTTGTTTTTCTTCCACTAGCTAAGATATCACTGCCATTCTTATTTTGTTTGCAGAGCATATATATTTAATGAATAACTTTGCTTTCCTAGCCAGAATACTGGCAAAGCATGATTCTATACTGTTTTAAAAATAAATGTATAAAATGCTGGTGAGCTATCTTGACTGTCACTTTGTATTAAGAGACCTTGACTGCTCTACTTACGTATTGTGCCATATGACATCATTCTTACTCACTCTTTTATGAAAACAGCATCATCAGATGCTTCTGTTTACATAATCTTGCACTTTTCACTGATAAAAGAACCTTTTGTAGTTTAGTTAGACTTCAACCAAGTATTCTCATTTTCCTTTGGTGAAAATAAAACATTATCTGGTGACACAAGTATAGAAAACTGTAAGCCAGCAAGGAAAACCATCTTCCCTATGCTCAGAACAGCCCTTTCTTTCTCTGTTGAAGGTGGCCCACAGACCTGATTTTCTAGTGGCTTTAGTCTTTTGATTTGACTCTTTCTGCTAAGCAAATTGAGCCTGATTTTTGAGATCTAGAGATCTTGTCCCAGCTTCAGTGGCAATAATCTAATTAATATAAATGTATTAAAATAAATCCAAAGGAAGCTGTCTTGCAGCATTGTATTGGAGTATTAATACTCTTATTTAAAACTTTGAAATACTTCACCCTTCAATATACCAGTGTTTTAATAGCTTCTGTGGAAACAAATCCTACCCATTTAAAAAGTTGTCCTGGATAAGAAGTGTAGGAGGAAAAAGGTAAATTTCAGACAAATAGAAAATGAACCAAAACCTTTTTTCAGTACCCCTGGTTTTAATTTTGCTGCCTTCGTTTGTGTTCACCATTGAAATATGCAAGTGAAAAAAAATTACCTGTACATGCTTAGCAAAGTGTGATGGGTGATGGTTATACTATAGCTCTGCTGCATACAGTATGCAGCCTAGAAATAGCTGTCTCTCTCCCTCCGTCTCTGAAAATCAGCTCTTGCATCACTGGAGTGATTCACCAAAGAACCAAAAACAGTAACTAAAGAAAAAAGAACTAAAGAACTGAATTGGACCAGAATTGAGATTTTTTTAAATATCTTTAGAAATAATAACTTAGGAATTAAGAAAAATAATTTTGCTTTTCATTCCCAAAGCAAGTCACAGAAATTTTTCTTTAAAAGCATTTATTCAGTCCTCTTAACAGCAGGGGCTTAAGTAGATGAATTGTAACTCTTTTCCTGCAGTTGCCATGTGCAAATCAAGAGAATGATGTGACAAAGTGTGATCTCACAAGGCTTCAGCTCATGTGGATTCCTGTAGTTTCACTGACTCTTCCAATTGAATTGCATTGGTGTACATCTTGATCTAAGCATCTTAAACCTGCCTTATCTCAGCCACGATCTCAAGGCTCACAGTGTTTGTCTGATACAGTTGAAAAAGATATCCAATTTTAGATTAACATCCTCTTTTAAGAGGGCTTGACTTGGAGTTTTTATTTGCATCTCAAGGCAATACTGTGCATTTGTCTACCATGTTTTCTCAGCAGCAGTAACATCTATCAAGATCCTTTTTGTATTTGACCTTTTCTCTAATCATTGCTTCTCCTTGGACAAGTTTCATGTAAAGTTAACATGAGGTTTTGAGTGAAGCTTTCTCATATGTTTCCCATATGCACTCAAGTACAGCTAGCACTTGAGTCATCCTGGAACAAGGCTATGTCCATTTTGTTTCTCAGTGTCTCTGGTCCTCCACTTAAAACCTATTGTGACCAAGAGATATCAAGTACTGATTCAATTTTTTTCCTATTGAGTCCCTTAATACTCATTTTAAGCCCATCCAAAGCTCACTTTCCATTGCCCTTAATTACATAATGATAATGCAAAGATTAGGACTATGTTCCAAAGTTCATTTAAGACAGGGAGCTAGATCATGTTCTGCATTTAAATTCTGTATTGCAATAAATTTCTTCAGAGTTGACTTTGAAACTGAAAGCCAATGTAACTTGGAAATAGTGCTGCCCTCACAGTAATATATTTGTTCCGTCAGAAGTAGATAGTCAAAAGCACAGTATGGTACAGTTCAAGCTTTGAGTACTTATATAATGGTGTACTTCCAGAGGGAGTTTGTATCATAAATTAAAATAAGCTATTCACAATGTTTTTATCCGTTTCAGTTACATTCTTGCATTGTTTCATCTCTGCTGCAACTTGACCCTGTAAATTAACTTCTAGTCATACTTTCTAGAAATACTACAACAAAAATATCATCAGAATGCATATATGTCCATGTGCACACACTTGACTGCAGGAATGTCAATTTTATATTAGTTTTAGTTTATTTCTTTAAAATCTGCTTGGTTTAGACCATGCCTTGAGGGCAATGTATCATTGTTATGATAATGCATATCTGAATTAAGACACTGAAAGACTGTTTGCTTTTCCTATTTCAAGAAAGATTTTACTAGAGTGAAATGAATAATTCATAGGAGGAGATGCATTCAATTTATTTTGCTGCATGTTCTATTCATCTATGAACAGCCTCCAAATTTGGTTGAATTTATTAATTATTTAAAATTGTTTCCAGAAGAAAGATTTTATGAAACTGGGGAAAAACACAAACAAACCTTTCCTGGTTAGTTGAAAGAATAAGTAAACCATTTTGTTTAGCTGACATGACATTGCATCAGTTTTCTTATTGAAAATGTATAATTTCTGTTTCATTTTCCTAAGCAAGAGCCTGTACATGAATGGTCTCAGAGGCATTGGTAGTATAGGTTGTGAGCTCAAACTAAAAGAAATACATTTCTCAAAGGTTAACTCCAAAAATAATTTTAGATTAATTACTGGTTTGGCAACATTAAAAGCACTATCAGTTTTGTTTTTTTACAAGCTCATATCAGGATAAGAAATACATCAGAAAAGGATACGACTTCTCAGCTTTCTGATAAAGTGTGTTGGTTTTGGTAGCTTAAAACAGAATTGCTGTAGGATTTCTAAGATTCATAGTGAAATGCCTACAGTTTTGTTATTCCTGCTGGGTATTGTACTGCTATTTTGTCTAATTATTTCTCATCTAATCTCATTAGGCACCAATAACAGAGACATGGCAATGAAACTGTGTGCATCCTTCATTAACTAGAATTTCCAACACTTCTCAAGTCTTTAAGCATCAGAAGAGTGAAAGGAAGTGTAGTGGCTTACTCGAGTTCCAGTTATTTATTTCTTTAATTTGGTAGCTGTTACATTCATGCCCCTGTTGCAAATTAAGTTATTAGTTATTACAGGGAGATGTTTTTAAATAAACCAAACAAATTACAATTTAATTATATGTATTGAGAGAATCAAAATGAATTTTAATGAAGACAGGTGCCCTATGCACAACCCCAGTGTTTAAGAACAAGATGAACAGCCGACAAGATGCTCTCACACATAATATAACATCTCCATAAAGCTGTTTTCTGGCACCCTGGGTCTAGGTTGCACAAAGCGTTTGTTTGCCTGAGTCTTGAGCACTCCCAGGGTATGTAAAAGCTTGCAAGACTTGCTAAGCAAATGTTAAAAAGAAGAAAAGGGTTTGTAACACTAACGCTATGGTTAGGATGGGGTCTATTCCCTGCTTCAGAGACTTCTGGTTTCGTTTACATGGAATAGTCGTTGGCTGACAGACATAAACAGTTCTCCAAGACCCACAGCTGCTCCTTCTAAATAGGTTAGTGCCCTAAATACCCAGCTCTAGTGTCACAATACTCCAGATGCTGGCATGAATGTTTTCAGGTTGTCACTGTTTCCAGGTTTTCCATAATTTAAATATACTCAAAATTCCACAGGATGGATACTGCACATATTTAATAAAGAGATCAAGCTTCTCTACCTTTTCTGTTATTCCTTTCAAAGTGGCTCAGATGAGGTCTCTGTGATTTTTTCCTTCAGCATTTATTCTGAGTAGGAGCAGAAAATTTTATTATCACATTGTCGAATCTTTTATTCAGGTGTGTAAAACAAATGAAAGAGACTACTTGCATTTATGTGTTCATTATGTGCTGGAGCATATGGAACAAATGGAATTGATAGTGTTTTTGTTTTCATCTTTTTAATCTGTTTACTGAAACAGAAAGTTTCATGTTAATCTACAATGGACCAGTAACCTTACTTTTGCTAACATAATTTTTGAAAATTTTAAGGGATATTTTACTTTCACTGGCTGTCATAGCACCTGTGAGAGTCTTATTTCAAAGAGCAAGGTTACTGTAGAGAATCATCTTGTATTCAAAAAAGATCTATCAGCATTTTGCGAGCTGACTAGCCCTTCTGGAGTTTTGAATGCTGTTTCCTAAATGACTTTCTGTGGTTTGATGGGCAAGTTTGAACCTCTGGGCTGAATATACCCAGAGGTATATCTCTAATCAAATGCAGAAAACCAGCAGTGACTAAAATGTCTGTGGTGAATCTGCAAGTATCTTAGAGTGACTGTGAACAGTGGAAACTGGTTTGACCATCAGGAAGTTCATATATGAGCACATTGCTAGAACTCAGGAAACAGCTGTCTAGAAAAACAGGCAAGAAGGACAAACGCAGTTTTAAAATAAAACAGCAAACCTGTAAGAATTGTTTTAGAGTAATGACAGAGCTTATGAGTTGTACTGATTTTTCCAACATACAGGATTGTTTTTTGGTGGAAAGAGTCAAAGCAAAGACATATGGAAGAATAAAGAGAAAACCAGAGGAAAACATCAAACAAAGCCTTGTGAATTGCTAAGGCATGAAAGGACTTTTTCAACAGAGAGGTTATTAGTTTCAGAGAGGTACAGAGAGACTGCCTAGAGCATCAGGAGAAGTAGATCTGCTCAGGCCACCTCCCCAAAAGGGTATTATGTGTACAGGCTGTCTGTGTTTTAGAACACCTTTTCCTCTGATACTTAGTTCTTTTCAAGAAAAAAAAAATGTTGGAGTATGTTGGTTTTTATGAAGCCTTTATCTCTGCACACAGCCTTCTGGAGGAAAAGAGCAGTAGTGGTTCAGACCAGCTGGATCTCTGGCGAGAACAGTTCAGGGAAGGGGCACGCGAGAAGGTGCCTGGGGAGGTGGGGAGAAGCAGTTGGGTAGCCACTGGCATCAAGTGCAACACTGGAGGGGGCGAACTGGGAGGCTTCAAGCACAGAATGAAGAACAACTTTGTTGCAGCTGTCTAGTGAAGGAATTATACTCTGGAAACAATTACTAATTGCAATTAAGTCTTATAAAAATATTATACCAGTAATACTGATGAACTTTATAACCTTACTGCTTGCATAACTCCTGACTCCTGGAAGCAGTTGTATCTTGCAACCCAACTTTCAGGAGGTTTTGCACTGGTAAATCTTAATTTGCCCATATTTTATGTATTCTGCATCCATGTGTTCAGAGTTTGGCAGCCCTCAGCATATACTTTCAAGTTTCTCTGGGTTTGGCAATTAATTAGTTTTAAGCATCTTTGATTTAATTAAAAGGATTGCTGCCACTGGGATAGTTGTGCTCTGAACATTATCTCTCCCAGCAATGTGCTAGAACACATTCTTTACTGGAGAAACATTCTGATTTCTTATCCTGACTCTTTCTGGGTGTATACTCATTTTATGAGTAAGTTTTAACATTTGTTTTGTCCTATCATTCTTTCTCATGATAGTATTGAAAATGAACCTTTTTCCTGTATTAGTGTGTTCTAATATCTGGAGTCAAGCTGAGGTACCTTTTATAGTTAGGAGGTAGTCAGTATATGAGCCTGAGCTGCCTTCGTCTTTGCAGTTACCTATAGTATTGATTTGTTGGCCTCTAAATGACAGTATCAGTAAAGGAACAATCCATTGCCTGGACTCAAGATTTTTCTATTGTGATCCACATGCCGTCACTGAAAGACCACATACCCTTTGGATAAATCACACTGTCCCTACATCACTAACTAGTTTGAATTTGTAGTTTTTGAATTTGGACAGTTATTGGATCGAGGTTTTCATGTGTATCAATCATTTTCCCCAACTATAAAACTATTTTTAATGTTGAAGGTCAGTTGCTGAAGAGAAAGAGACAGGTTTTGACTTCTGTACTGTGGAGAACATTTAAATACCAAACAAAGGTTTGTCTATGAACACTAGAGACCAGTTGTGACAAGGAAGGGAAAGCCATGTGCAATATGTGGTTCCCCTTGACGCCCCAAACCTCAGTGCTTTTGCTTGAAGTACCCCTCCACTTTGCCATCTGTACCACACTGCATAACTAAGTTAAACGCAGTTATATATTCATAGAGTGTAGATGCTCGTTAAGTGTCATGAAAGCTGGTAGTAGCAACTCCAATCATAATTCAGTTCACAAATGTAGCCCTAAATATTGTTGTTGCAGAGCCATCATTATACTTCTCAGCACCACATTTTTATGTGCTTGTGAGAAAATTATTTATAGCAGGCTAGTAATTGAATTGGGCATTTTTAGAATCAAATACCAAGTTACGTGAAAGCTCTTCATTGGTTCCAACTTGAAAAAGATATTCTTAGCAGCATAAGTGTTCCCTTTTCCTACATGCTGCTTATCTCTCAAGAATAGAAATGTAGAAAAAATCTATCTCAAAAAGCAATGCAGTCGTACTGTAGATGTAGCACCAACATACTCAGTGTCACAGATTTAAATGGTCTTACACTACAGAATATATTCCTTTAAAATCATATTGGAACACTCCTCTAGTCCTAACTTTGCAGCTTTGCACTGAAAAGCATAATGATGGTGCCCAGAGTGTACAGTCTTGTCTTCCTCATAAGACTTGCAAAGTGCTTGATTGAAAAAAAGAACAAAACCTCCCTCCAAAACAAACAAAAAATCCCCAAACCATCCAATTCAATTGTGAAACACACATTTTCAGTTAATGTAATTCACTGCTATAGAATTGTTTTCTCCATTAAGATGATCTTTTGGTCTCTTCAGCTGGGCTCTTGCCTTGCATTCAAGACATATTAGATCATGAGTTTAGTTGATAAAAAGAATTTGAGCTTTCAGAGTCCTCAGGCTTTTTTCCTTATGTACTCTAGAAGAGATGCCAAATTTTAAAAGTAAAATAACGATTTTGACATGTCAGTCATGGTAAGTTGCTGGAAAGACAAACCACAGAGACTTATCTTTGCACAAATAAAGGAGATATGGTAAGCAACTTTTCTTGTTTTAGAAATCTTTATATGGTACAGACATTTTCTCACTCTATTTGTAGTGATGGAGTGGAAGATGAATGAAATAATGTTGGATAAATGACTCTGATATTATCTGACTAGTACTACCATTATCTCTCCTGGAGCTGTCAGAAATATTCCATTATATAAGACAGATAGTGCTCTAGTTACTGCCTAGAAGACTAGGAATGTAATGATGATACTGGCTGAAACTAACCTTCAGTTTCCTATATGGGAAGCCACTATTTCAAGCCACTTAGTTGCAATATGCTATTTCTGGAAACTATTATTTGTATAATACTTACATTCAGCATTGTATATAGAAAAAAAAGAACTATTATGATGATAAAATTGAGGTTTTAAACTGTAGACAACAGCTGGAAAGCAAATGTATTCATCTTACCATCTTAGTAATAAAGTATTTTAAATTAAAAGCATCTAGCTTATCATTAAAAGGTGTGTCTAGGTAGTATATAACGGGCTGAAGTGAACACAGAATTTCCTCTGGCTGCATTTTGACTTGTGTGTTTGTATTTAAAGCACAGCAGCACAGGAAACTGGAAAAAAATACTTTGAAGACCTATTTGTAAATTCCCTTCTTATCCAAAAGTACTTGTGCCTCTAAAGCGATTTGTGTCACCAGATATTGCTCACATTAATGTTTTGGTAGGAATTTTCTGAGCTTTTGCAAACTCAGCTAAAACAAGTGTTTTGAATAATACACCTATCCTTAAAACACACATTTGGTAGGGAGAGATGGGATTCACCTCACCAAGCGGGGCACATTTGCCTTTGCAAACAGGTTGGCCAGCCTAGTAAAGAGGGCTTTAAACTAGGTAGGAGGGGGGAGAAGGGGTGTCATACAGACAGGGTAGACAACAAAACACAAGTTGGGTTGGGGGGCTTCCAACGGGTGCATGCAGCTGGGGATGTGCATTTGGGACATGGCTGTGGGGGACTCCCGCACACCCTTCCTGGGAAACCTGCAGGCATGACCACCTCTTTGAAATGCTGGTACACCAATGCAGGCAGCATGGGGAACAAACAGGAGGAGCTGGAGATCTGTGTGCAATCGCAGGGCCATGATCTCATTGCAATCACAGAGACATGGTGGGACAGCTCACACAACTGGAATGCTGCCATGGATGGCTATGCGTTTTCTAGGAGAGACAGGCCAGGAAGGCGAGATGGTGGAGTTGCTCTTTATGTGAGAGAGCAATTGGAATGCATCGAGCTCTGCCTAGGGATGGAGGAGGAGGAGGTAGTTGAGAGCTTATGGGTAAAGATCAAAGGGCAGGTTGGCAGGGGGGACACTGTTGTGGGTGTCTACTACAGGCCACTTGACCAGGAAGAGAAAGTTGATGAGGCCTTCTATAGACAGCTGGAGGTAGCCTCATGATCACAGGCCCTGGTTCTCATGGGGGACTTCAACCACCCTAACATCTGCTGGAGGGCACAGCAAGGCACAAACAGTCCAGGAGGCTCCTGCAATGCAGTGATGATAACTTCTTGTCACAAATGGTGGAGGAGCCTACAAGGAAGGGTGTCCTGCTGGACCTTGTCCTTACCAACAGAGAGGGACTGGTTAGAGATGTGAAGGTTGGGGGCAGCCTGGCTGCAGTGACCACGAGATGGTGGAGTTCAGGATCCTGCAGGAAAGAAATAAGGCAACAAGCAGGATTGCAACCCTGGACTTCAGGAGAGCGGACTTTGGGCTCTTCAGAGATCTAAGTGGTGGAGTCTCATGAGTTAAGGCCCTAGAAGGAAGGGGGGTCCAGGAGAGCTGGCTAGTATTCAAACACCACTTCCTCCAAGCTCAAGAGTGGTGCATCCCATCTCAGGTGAGACCTGCATGGGTGAGCAAGGAGCTCTTGGCCAGATTCAGACAGAAGAAGAAAATACACAGACTGTGGAAGAGGGGACAGGCTACTTGGGAGAATTATAGGAATGCAGGCAGAGTATGTAGAGATGTGGCGAGGAAGGCTAAGGCCCTGTTCGAATTGAGTCTGGCAAGGGATGTTAAGGACAACAGGAAGGGCTTCTTCAAATACATCAGCGGCAAGAGGAGGACTAGGGAAAATGTGGGCCCACTACTGAATGGGGCAGGGGCCCTGGTGACAAGGGATACAGAGAAGGCAGAGTTACTG
The DNA here is from genome assembly GCF_028389875.1 of Rhea pennata. Lineage (NCBI taxonomy): Eukaryota > Metazoa > Chordata > Aves > Rheiformes > Rheidae > Rhea > Rhea pennata. Next base: position 113,294,563 of record NC_084664.1, on the reverse strand, counting down.
AATGCCTTCTTTGCTTCAGTCTTCAGTGCTAAAGGCAGCCCTCATGAATCCTGCAGCCTGGACATGAGGGAGAAAGTCTGGAGAAGGGAAGACTCTCCTTTAGTTGAGGAGGATAGGATTAGAGACCTTCTGGGCAAGCCTGACATCCACAAATCCATGGGCCCAGATGGGATGAACCCACAGGTACTGCGGGAGCTGGCAGATGTTGTTGCCAGGCCACTCTCCATCATCTTTGAAACATCCTGGAGAACTGGAGAGGTGCCTGAGGACTGGAAGAAAGCCAATGTCACTCCAGTCTTCATAAAAGGCAAGAAGGAGAACCCAGGCAACTATAGGCCGGTCAGCCTCACCTCCATCCCTGGAAAGGTGATGGAACAGCTCATTCTGGATGTCATCTCCAGACATATGGAGGAAAAGAAGGTAGTCAGGAGTAGCCAGCATGGATTCACCAAGGGGAAATCCTGCTTCACCAACCAGACAGCCTTCTGTGATGGAATGACTGGATGGGTAGATGAGGGGAGAGCAGTGGATGTTATCTGTCTTGACTTCAGCAAGGCTTTTGACACTGTCTCCCATAACATCCTCCTAGAGAAGCTCTGGAAGGGTGGGTTAGACGAGTGGACAGTGAGGTGGATTGAGAACTGGCTGAAAGGCAGAGCTCAGAGGGTCGTCATCAGTGGCATGGAGTCCAGTTGGAGGCCTGTGGTTAGTGGCGTACTGCAGGGCTCAGTACTGGGTCCCATCCTGTTCTACTTCATCAACAACCTGGATGAGGGGGCAGAGTGCCTCCTCAGCAAGTCTGCTGATGATACCAAGCTGGGAGGAGTGGCTGACACACCTGAGGGCTGTGCTGCATTTTGGAGAGACCTGGACAGGCTGGAGAGCTGGGCAGAGAGGAACCTCATGAGATTCCACAAGGGCAAGGGTAGAGTCCTGCACCTAGGGAAAAATAACCCTAGGCATCAGTACAAGCTGGGGGCTGACCTTCTGGAGAGCAGCTCTGCAGAGAAAGACCTGGGAGTGCTGGTAGATGACAAGTTGACCATGAGTCAGCAATGTGCCCCTGTGGCCAAGAAGGCCAATGGTCTCCTGCAGTGTATTAGGAAGAGTGTTGCCAGTAGATTGAGGGAGGTGATCCTCTACTCAGCCCTGCTGAGGCCTCATCTCGAGTATTGCGTCCAGTTCTGGGCTCCCCAGGACAAGAGAGACATGGAGCTACTGGAGAGAGTCCAGCGTAGGGCTACAAAGATGATCAGAGGGCTGGAGCATCTGCCCTGTGAGGAATGGCTGCGAGAGCTGGACCTCTTCAGCCTGGGGAAGAGAAGACTGAGGAGGGATCTTATCAATGTCTGTAAGTACCTGAAGGGAGGATTTCAAGGGGACAGGGACAAACTCTTTTCAGTTGTCCCATGTGACAGGACAAGAGGCAATGGGCAGAAACTGAACCATAGGAAGTTCCGCCTGAACGTGAGGGGGAATTTCTTCCCTGTGAGAGTGATGGAGCACTGGACCAGGCTGCCCAGAGAGTTTGTGGAGTCTCTTTCTCTGGAGATCTTCAAGGCCTCCTGGATGCAACCCTGTCTAATATGCTCTAGGTGACCCTGCTGAGCATGGAGGTTGGACTAGATGATCTCCAGAGGTCCCCTCCAACCTTACTGATTCTGTGATTCTATGATTCTGTGATTTACACATCAGTACCACTGGCCTTAGTGCACATGTGGCTCAGGTGGCTCAGGGATGTGTAGTGGCAAAATGATCACTCTGATGAAAGTTGTGGAATAAAGGATTTGTGGTGCTGGAGGAGTAGACTCACCCTTTTTCCATCTAGACACAGGCAAGATTTCAGTTTTGTACAATACGGCAGTTGTCAATAAAGCTGATGTTGGTGCACAAGAAGAGGTGTTCATGGAAACAGTGACTTACACAACATTAAGGTCCATAGCCACATAACCTCTCCCAGGTGTGAGGAGTAAGGACCCCTGTAAAGAGATATTGGCCACTGTTTCAATTAGCACCCTCACACCATCATGTCTTACTGCACTGAATCCATTGCCACAGAGAGGAAAGTAGCCTGTGCAGTATCTTAAAACATAGGATCCTATGCACAATAATAACAATTTCCAGCATCTTTTCCCCCTACCAGCTCATCGCGTGGAATTAGTGCCTTCGCACTGTTTAACTGCAAAATGCTTTCTATTCCCAGCAAACCAAAAGAATAATCAAGCTACCACTAGCAACCCTCCTGACGTCACTAATGAGCCTCAGTAGTCCTTCTCAGTGGTCAATTTACTTCATTCAAATTTTAGATGTTTGAAGTTGTGTGCCAAGAGAAACCAGGAAGGTGAAGATTATGGATAACTATTCGTTACACAAATTGCTGGACATCTGAAGTGAGACTACAGCATCATGACATCTATTTTGTTTGTAGCACAGACATTGATGCTTTAACTCAAGCACCTTGATTGTAGCTGGTCACTGACAGTTTAGTCCATTCTTCTGCTCATCTGTAGTTAATTAATTATATTGATTTTGATGAAATGTTTGATGTTACTTGTATTACTTCTTTTATTCATTTACGCAAGATTTTCTAGCACTTGTGTAATCTAAGAAAAATAAGTGTAACAATTGCAGTGTGTAAATCAAGACCTGTGTTACATCGTAGTGCTGCTTATTCTTCAGCAGAATACAGGCACTCTCAAATTAGCCTAATCAGTAGCAAACAGGAAATAATTAATTTTGCAATTTCAGGATTGTCTTCCATTGCTAAGATTAGATTTTCAGCTTTTGAGACTTACTCATGGTTTTATGGAACCCAAGTAATTGCTCAAATACTCATAAATCACAAATAATGGCCCTGCAGAGAGGGGGACTGGAAATTGTCTCTTTCATTTGTGAGCCAAGAGATTTATAGCTGGCCTCTGTCCAACCAGAAAACAGAACACATAAGCAAGGCAGAAGTGATTGCAGGTTTTCAAGACCATGGTCACGTTCAACTTTAGCATCATTAGAGAGGAATTCCATCACCAGCGGTTTAAAAGTGATTATTATAGCTTTTTTATTATTATTTGAATGCCTGCCTATTTAGAGATGGGCAATGTAAGATAGTTCTTTATCTAAACAAATAATCTTTATTCATAAATACATTTAAACAATATGATTGTATTTCTTTTTGCTGGTCACGTTTATGAATGCATTTGTTGCAATGTAAATGGCTTTTCCCTCAGTGAATAATTTATAAATAATTCATGGTCCAGAAAACATTTCAAATGTATGAGAGAGAACAAAATCTCGTGGTGGAAAACATAAGATCTGTTACAAACACCCTGAGTTCTGAACACAGGAGAAAGGCAGTCAGAACCACATACTCTGGACTTCATATATACATGGAAAAAAAAAAAAAAAAAAAAAAAAAGAAGGAAAATCTACAGGACTACAGTAGAACAGTCTGTAAATATTTTTGTACTATAGATCAATTTTTTTCTCTCATATTTAGAGTAAGTCCAATTTACAGTTCCAGGAAGCTGAATCTGAAACTGTAGAATGATGAGGTGGAGGTTGATCATCCCAGCTTCCCTGTGACATGACATAAGAGCAGGTTATTTTTTAAATCATAGTTCAGAAAGATATTGAACAGAAACAAAGCTCAGTGTCGTGAACAAAGTGCCAGAAGTGCATTGAATGACAGAAATGTTCAGAATGCAAGAGGTTAACTAGTTTGAACTGATGCCCTAACTCAGGATCAGCTATACCTAGGTTATTTATGACCAATATCTGCTTAATGTGTTCTTACAGACACTCAGTGATGCAGATCACAGAATCACAGAATGGTTGAGGCTGGAAGGGACCTCTGGAGATCATCTAGTCCAACCTCTCTGCTCAAGCAGGGTCACCTACAGCATGTTAGACAAGGTTGCATCCAGGCAGGTCTTGAATATCTCCAGAGAAGGAGACTCCACAGCCTCTCTGGGCAACCTTTTCCAGTGCTCTGTCACTCGCACAAGAAGTTCTTCCTCATAATAAGGTGGAACTTCCTTTGTTTCAGTTTATGTCCATTGCCTCTTGTCCTGTCACCTGGTACCACTGAAGAGTTTGGCCCCATCACCTTGACACCTCCCCTTAAGGGATTTGTAGACATTAATAAGATTCCACGGTTCCCAGTTCCACAATTTCACAGATTTCACAGTTTTCCAAGACTCTGAAATCCAGAGCTTACACTATCTCTAGAAAACATTCTGATACAGTAAATGGAACTCACCGTTTTTAGTACTATACAACATAGAGAGGTGCAATACATTATTATATTGCTTTGCTGCAGGTCTTTACTTATTTGAAGATTATTACCGTGTTCCTTGGTCCTCTTCTTTATAGACTTAAGCAAGCTTAAATCCTTCAATCTCTCCTTGTAGACCTGCAGTGTCCAAATGTTGTGATCAAGATAAGAAAGAGTCTTGATGGGTGACTGGTTCCCAAGAAAATACAAAGAAATGGAACTCCCTATTTTTTCAATTTGGAAGAAGCTGAGGATACTGCTGGCCCCACACACTGTGGCAGAAAGATGAAGAAAAGCCCAAAAATAAATGATTTGAAAGAATTTGAAATTTTGTTTGGGTGAGTGCTGTTTTCCCCTTTCCCTTTGGTTTGCCCAGTGAAAGGCTTTTGCCTCCTTCAGCAGTGTTTACCGGCACTCCTGTGTGTTGTCGGAGTACAAGCGTTTCATGCCTGAAGAAACCAGTATCCTCTCCATGGAACTTAAAAAAAAGGAAAAGAGAGAAAGAGATCAAAAGAAGAGAAGGAATGAGAAAGAGAGAAAAGAAAGAAAGAGAGAAAAAAGGGAAAGAAGAAAGAGAGAAGAGAAAAAGAGCAGATCAGTGGAAGAGTAGTCTGCCTACTGAAGAGAGAAGGTATGACTGCATGAAGCTGGAAGAATATCCCAGGGGTGCATCATGCTTTATTCTGTTCTGAGGATCCAGATGCCAAAGAAATGCTGCCAGAGGCAGGGTTGCAGTCTATGTAGACCTTCAGGACACATTTTATCCCCAAATCAGTATGTGAAATCCATTCCCATTTCAGTAGTCTAAGCCTGAAATACTATAGTAGAGAATCAGGTTTTGTATTGTTTCTGTACTAGGTTTCAGTGAGTGGAGTTTGGCAACTTTGCCTGTAAAGCCTAGGGGAAATTTCTGACTTTGGCATAAGTGCCCGAATGAACCATTCGCTCATGTCTTAGCACAGTTAGGCTTAATTAAGAGCTACCTTGGCCTTCGACCTATTTCTCAGAAAATACTTTTTCAGGTTTTCCTCCTTTATTTCCCTTTTGACTATTTGGGTCTCAGCATTTTTTCATAACAGATAGAGGTTGCCCAATATATATATTTAGCTGTTCCTTCTACTGACTGATTTTAAGATTGATTAATCAGTAGCTTACAATGAAGTTACCTAGAATAAGTGATCCATCTTGCTGTAGAGTTATCTCAATGAATCTAATGTTACAACTGAAAATTTTGTTTGCATCATTTAACTGGGGAGTTGCTGTCAAAGCTTTCTTTCACTTTATACAAAAGAAGGATTCCTGCTTCTTGGCGTTCTGCCTTGCATCCCGTTCCTCCATTCCAGTCACAAGCAGAGCTGCAATGTTAAGGTCTGCAGTAGGCAAGAGGTAGTGGTGAGTGCCTCCTACTTGTGGAGGGGAAGCAGTGCCTCCTACTCAGGTCCCAAAGGAAGGTTGAGGAGCTGCTCTTCTTTGGCATCTGTCCTGGTGCTGAATGGAAGAAAGCTACTCCCTCTCTCTTTCTTGGGGCAGCTTTTCACTCTGGCTTTACTGTTACATTGGCCGTTAGCTGATGACCGGAGTTGTCCCCGAGGATCTGCCACCATCTTTTTGCACACACTGGGAAGTGGTGGATGAGCAGTCCTTGTTGCACCCCAGATGAGCTCAGCTGAGTAGAGTGCGTGGAGAACTTTACATTGTGCAGCTCTGCCAGCATTTTGATGATTCTGCTTTAAAATTTTGTGGTTCAAGTACAAAGACATTTGCTTCAGGGTTCATCCGAAATCATGTCTTGGTCTGCTTGAAAAGTTGTCAAGTTTCAGTGAACAATGCTCCTCGGCTGAAGTTCAGATACCTGCAAAATTTGAAAACTAAGGAGCTTCAGCAGTTTTCAGGCTTGTAATAGATCCGTGCATATGTCAGGTGCTAAGTGAGTGCTAGGATAGAGAAATTAAAATAATATTGTCCTTTATAGAAGCTGTTTTGATTTGGTTTGATTTTAAGAGGATATTCAGTAAACTGAAAAATTTAAACTCTTTCAAATAATTCTTTGCTTTTTATCATGTTCTTTTAGTTCCTTTTTAAGAGAAATCAAGGAAGTTTTCAGCACGCTTTCTTGCATTTCGGAGAGTAAAAAGTCTATTCTCAAAATTCTTTTTTAAGTCTTCTGACAGCTTCCTTCTCCAGTTCAGTGTAATGGCATCAAAAGGATGAAGTAACTTGCATCTCTGATAACCCAGCAATCTACACCCTACTTATCATGTATGTGGCTGACTCAAACTCACCAAGAATTGCATAGAGTTTTATAGCCTTTGCAACCAACATCAATGAATTAAATTGGCTAGAACAAATAAGGTGATAAAGGGTAATGATGAGTGGCAGAAGAAATGGAAAGCCTACAATTTAAGGACTGACAAAATCCTTGGTGAGAATCAGTTATAGTACGTGCCTTTGCAATGAGATATTTTATAATTTCAGGTTATCTAATAGCAGGCTCAATTTTACAAAGTTGTCTAAGGGGTAAGTGGGCATGATGACCTTTTGTTTTGTGTTGCACTTCAAGGAGTGATTAGAATTCAATAGAGCACCAGATCCTTTATTGTGAATATAGCTGGTTCAGCGATCCAGATCATTGCTGACGTGGCTATATTCCTCTTTCTGCTACAGAAAATGCAGTTTACAGATACATATACACAGGCTGCCTGGAAATATTATTTTGCACTTGCATTTGACATTTTAATTTTGCTTCTAAGGGGGAGGGGAGGAAAGCCTAATCTGTCATTTAGCTGTATTGTTCTGATAGCACTCTCACTGGCTGCTATTCAAAATCAATATTAACAGTCAAAGAATTTTATTTGCCTAGAGAAATTGATAGGAATTGCAATAGCTTTTCCAGAATAGCTTTCCATGTGGATGCTCAGAATTATCGTCCATCTTCCTGTGTAGATGAGCCCTGAGTGAAATCCATGCATATTACAAAATCCAAGGATGTTAGCGGAAGCCCAGAAAAAGAAAGTGCTATGGTACAATTGATTACTATTTAAGCAGTTCTCAAAAACTCAATATTTTATATCTGAAATAATTTCTTTAGTAAAGTAGGAAAGGCAGGAGACTGTATCCTTCATTCGCCTTTTACCCATCTGTATCTCATCAGAAGGTGTTTTCTTCTTGCTTTTCCTTGCCCTACCTGATTTGCACTGATACTCATCAGAAACAGAGGACGAACAGCCATTCACATTCCCTAAATGGGAGTGTTTAAGGTAAAACCAGAGACTGTCTACAAATTTCAGAAAGAACTGCAGCGTACTGGTAAAGCAAAACTGATTCTGGGAAATGACATGAGTGTTTTCAGTCTGTTCTTTAGATACATGGCCTAGCTTCAATATAACAAGCCTCAGTCGCAGCAACTCCTCATTTATAACAGTCCCAACAGTAAGAATTCTTTATTTTGGTAGTAATTGGCTCTGTCAAGACAAAGGTACAGTACAAGATTGATTTTGAACATGATAATCCTTTTTTCCCTTCATTTTCCAAACGAACACTACATTTAATATGCAAATATACATTTTTACTTCATTTTCTTACTTTTTCAACATCTAAATGGGATTCTGACCATGAAGTCTTCTCCCTGAAAGTTTTGTGACTTTTCACATGTTCAAGTCAAATTTCATGGGTCTTCAGAATGCTGATTCAGCAAATGCCAAACCCATTCTGGAAAAATCTTCTTTGAATACCAAGCATTCCTTCAGAGCTCATAGGAGCCTGCTAAAGTGAAGCTAGCTGGTTTTTAGAGTTTCTTTCAGGCCTGGCAACTTTCTACATGGTGACTCATCTGATTTTTAATAGATGTTGCATAACACTTGTTTTCATTGTCCTTGTTTTGTTTTCCACCATATGGAGTTTCTCAGTAAGAGTATACTTCAGAAGAAGGAGCCGATGTAAGTGCACTGTTCTTTTCCTCTCCAATTCTCAGGTTTTGGAAAGATGGCTAAAGGTGACTTATTCACATGCAGAAAGAGCAACAGGCGAAGGGCAGTGGAACTCAGAGCCTCTAATTTTATACATCTTTCCGTGGAAGATTTTGGTATACTGGGGTGTTTCAAAGGATAGTTAATTCCAACCAGTATTAAGCTAAAAATAGGGGAAAGAAGTAAACAAAAGTAGGTTGTCTCACATCATCTGCGTAAGTAAATGGACTTCTGAGTATTTAGCATTACTGAAATCCTAGAATCTGATTCCATACTGGAATAATTGAGGTCTGTGCTTTAGATATAGACTGATAGACTGTTTTTTTTAATTGTGATCTAAATTTTGCATTTTTTTCCATTTTTAGTGTTAAAAAAGAGGAAGGGGAAGGCTGGTGGAGAAGGGAAGCACAGAGAAGCCAGCATGTGTGTGCTGAGTAACTTCTGCATTAAGAGGGTAAGAAACTCTTGTGTGCACTGGATCCTCATGTCAAGCCAATAGCTACATTTTCACACCACAGACCCACAACATCTTCATTCACATTTGTTGTGATAAAACTCTCCCACTCATTTGTTCTAGTCCAAAGATATTGTCTCATACAAACAATGCCTACCAAGGAGAAATGTGTGTCTAGCTGCTGTGTGCCTAGCGTCTAGGAGGGATATTGGGACCTGCCAAGTTGAGGACGATTGCTCTTTCCTATCTCTACCTTTCCACAGTTCAGTGTGAGCTTCCCCCTTTCCACTTCTCCCTTTTGATCTAATCCTGGTCCTTCTTCCATAACTTTTTGTTTTGTTTTGTTCCAGCCTTTCACAGTTCCCTCTTTTAATATTTGGTCCATGGATAATCTCACTTGGAAATTTTTTCTCAAACTGGGTGCCAAATTATCTTCTTTTGAAAGTTTGAGTTATTGTGAAAATATGACAATTTACTGTGTTAGTTGGAGAAAACTTTCTGCTGGTTGACTATATTCTAGAGCTGAAGTGATACAAATGATCATAACTCAAATTTATTTTCTTACTTCTTTCTTTCCATTACTCAAGCACTCTCTGAGAAAGTGAATTCCTGTGCTCTCTTGTAAAGCATAGACTTACAATTCATGTAAATTATGTTTTGTCCTTAGGAAAAGTGAATTTGTTTCAGAATTTGTTTTAGAAATCAAGATATTTTTTTCAAACACTTTAATTTTTGATTAACAGAAATTGTTATCAGAACTGCAGCTATGAACATTTTTTTTAAATAGGAAACAAACAATCATATTTATGGCTTAATTCATTAGATGATTCAGCTATTGGAGCTTTGAAAGCACAGGACAGTGAAATGAGATTATGGAAGCAAAACTAAACAATCTTTCTTTTGTAAAGAGATGATTCAACTTAAGCTAAAATGAAAAGAAGACTATTAAAAAATTAACAAATATTTAAAAGTTTTGATTTCATTCAAAAATATACTTAAAAGTAGCTATAACATGCTTATTTGCTTTCTTAGAGTACAAAACTGTAGGGATTTCCTCAATTTTATCACACTATAATTAATTAACTAAATCTTTTCCTTGAGCTTTGCCTTGGGCACCTCAACATGAATTTTCATGGCCCTTTATTCTCCTAATTGTCATCTGTGCTGAGCTTACATTGCCCACAAGAACAGACTAGGGAGTTGTGACTGGTCCTAGTTTCAGCAAAGTCCATTAAAATATAAAGCTGTTTGTTTTATTATGCATTTTCTCTTGTTTTCCCCTGTGCAAAATGTAATAAACCTGAAAACAGGTGCATAGTTTCACTTTGCAAATTTCTTACTTAGCTTCAGACTGTTCTTAGCTAAGATGCATAACAGTAAGCTATCTTCTGTCCAACAGTGAGTTTTGAGTTTTCTAATATCCCAATAAAATTGCTAGTAGGTAGAAACCTAGCTCTTCAGAACAAACAAAATTTTATTTTTCCGTACCAAGGCAATTTCCTAGCTCTGCCCATAAGTAAGCCTAATGTGAAAAATGCAATATGAAGTTGGCATAAATCCATTACAGCCTGTAATGGATTGTATATATTCTGTATATATTCTAGTGCTTTATGAATGTTTTAACCTGCAGTAGTGTAGAAAGCAAAACAGTCAGTTTATGTCCTGAACAGTCAGTTCAGTCAAGTTATGTTCTGTGTTCGTAGACAAAACTTTAATTTTTTAGATAAAGGGGTATATAGTGATAAAGTGCAGATAAAGTGACTCTGAGATCTATCTGCTGTACCAGAGCTTATACTGGATGTGGAGAAGATCAAGAAAAAGACTTAAGGAATCATAAATTTTTTTGTTAAATCATGAATTTTAAGACCAAAGAATATGTGTCTAGTTGTCTTTACTTACCTTCTAGTGTTACAGCCTTGGCAATCACAGGACAGGTTAGAATAAGGTTTATTTCCACTGAAAAATACAAGATATCTGTTACAAGATACGCACTATAACTTCTAATTTGTTAGAAAAAATCCTATCTACTGGTAATGAAATAATTTGATATGCCGAGACCTTATCTGTGGATAGAATACTACAATGATTATGTCATTACATCATATAGCATATCATTGTGATATGACTTGGCATAGCAGGCATTTTACAGTTAAATTAATGTAGAATAGCAAAATACAGATACAATGAAACAATATAATAAAATGATAACAATAATACATGGAAATTCTGAGGATCTAACATCTCTAATTTTAATGTAGACAGATGTGAGCTCTTAAGAATAAAGAAAGGATTTTATATTTATGAGATTGTGATTTTTATCTGGTAAAGCAGTGGTTCTAAAATGGATTAGTTCTCATGGTAGAAAGCATGAACTGCCAGGGAAAAGCTGTATTCCAGAAGATGAATGCTGCCTTTAGATACTTAAGTAGGGAGAAAACAAGCAGAAATGAAAAGATGCCTGGTTATAGCCTCCATATTTTTTTGAGAAGTTTGATGGAATTTTGAAACATGTATCAGGAATGAATTGATATCCAGAAAAGAAACTCAAACTAGTCTAGTGAATTAGTTTACTGAAGAGGAAGCTGGAAGCTGACCTGATCATTCTTCTAATATTTATCTCGTAAAAGAAATTTCTCATAATAGGTATGTCTTTCATCTAGTGTAGAATGACATGATGACAGCCAATTGGTGTAAACACCTTCAAACTAGAAATTCGGAAAAGTATGGAGAATAACCAGCACTGTAAAGTGTAATTTAAGGGTAATTAAAAATTGTCTGTGGTGTTTACCATTACGGTTAATTTGAAAAGGAGAAATAGGCTTTCTCTGTGCTAGGTATGCTTTGTCTCTCACTAATCATGATGTTGCCTTTTGACCTGAAAATGTATTCATTTGTGAATCATAGACAAAAAAGTCTTTAAGCATCTACAGAGCAGTGGTGTTATCTTGAAAAATCTTAGTTCAAGCAGTTTATGAAAACTTTTGAATTTTGCCCTTACAAGCAAAGATAAAACATTATAGTCCATTTCAGTATTGAATCTGCAGCTTATATGTGGTCAACAAAAACAACAACAACAAAAAAGAAATATTTTGAAACTGTGAAGACTGGGAGACTCCTTAAAATTAAACAAAATGCATTGATTTGGTAGGAAGTGAATCACACACACTTGGATGCCCCTCTACTACCCTTCGACATTATTTGATTATTTTGCTAATTCTGGAGTGCTGCATTCTTTCTCAGCAGATGACTATTATCAATATAGATTTTTTTGCTACCTGCTGGGCATTTGTTTCCCCAGTCTTCCTTTTATTTTTCAAAATCGCTAAGTAGTTTTTGGTGCTTGCCCCTTTTCAACTACTGATGCCAGAGATGTCATAAATTAGAATTTTCCAGCAGTGTCAGTTACAAGGAGTTAAATGTATAGAGCAAGATGCACTGAAAGTGGTGATCACCACCCTTGATGCCGCCCAAGGGCTATGAGCTCTACCCAGCATGCTGAAGGTTGCTGAGGGAGACCTTGGTGAGGACAAAGAACCTCTTACTCCAGATCCACTCTCAGAGGCACCCTCCCTCCCCACTGCTGTATCTGAGTCCCCTTGTGAAGGTGTGGAGGTGAGCAGCCGTAGTGATGGGGCCCGCTCCCTCAGGTGGATGCACCAAATTGCTCTTCCTTCAGTTCTTCAGGCTGGTTTCCTTGGCCTCTGCCTGAATAGACTCTGGTAGACTTCTGCCCCACACATCTGTCAAAAGCTTGACCACTGATTGAACTATTGGCCATTTGGGGAGAACCTTTTCTTACCCTAATTCCTACTTCCTTTTCTTCCCCCCCCCCTCTCTCCTTACCTTTGCCCTTGCTCTTCCACTTGCCCTTCTCCTTAATTAAAAGAACGCTTGGATTAAACAATAGCAAATGAAGAAAACTCCAAGTTTTTCAACTAGATGAATCCTTATTTCCTGGTTAACCATATTATAGATGGCTCTCAGTCAGGATTTGCGAAGTCACACTGACTTCAGATAAGACAAGGCCAAGCACTTCTCATCTCACATCTATTTTTTTTGTCCTTTTTCTCCCCAGCTGCCAGCTTGTAGAAAAGGAACTTACATGTCAAAACTATATCTACATAAACCCAGAGGGGAAATTTCACATTGGACAAATTAGACCATTCATCTGCCATCAAAGTTGCTTTCTTTTGGAGGAAAAGACTGCATAGTGGTCTTTCAATTTTAGAGATTATAGTCTGAGCAGATATAACATATACTCACATTGTGAAATAAGCATATTCTCAGATCCTTTGGATGGTTAATAACTAATTTTGTGTTATTGCTGCATTTGGATCTCCCCAACAGATGAGGAAAACCCCACAGTCTAATACTTTATAGCCCAAATCAATCAGAGTTATCATCAATATTCTTTGTACCTCACAGTTCCACATTACTATGTGCTATATAGTTACATGTGTAGCAGTATATTTCAGTCATATGAAAATATATATATTTTTAATAAAAGTTCTAAAGAGAAGATTCAGGTTAGGGCTCTAACCTGAATCAATTTGGGGCAGCATTCTTCTGTTCCAAACTCTAAGTGACATCATAGGGTCCAGGATTTTATCCTTCGTGAAGATTTTGCTACCAGAGGAAGTTGTGCCTGGTGAGCAAGGACACAGTTGACTGGGGAGCTCTATAGTCTTTATAAAGCAGGAAATTTCTGCTACTAGAAAATTTCATGCCAGAGGAAGCTGAACACATCATCACCTTCACACCGTTAGAAAGTTGCTCGCTGAAATCCATGGCAAACCAAACTAGAGTCAACCTGGCATGTAATGAGCTCACTCACGGGCAATGCAAAGCAGATCTGTATCTTGAAAGCAAAATCCATCCTGGTGCTAACATTTATGCTTTAATAAAAAACTGTGATGTTACATAGGCTTTATACTCCCTTGACTTGTGTTTATAACACAACAGAGGATTATTCTCCTTTGATAGATTATGCCCTTTGGTTTTCTCAGATATGCAAACTGAGCCTATTTTATGATAGCATGAGTAGCTGTGAGGGTGTTTTTATTTAAATGCTATGCATTAGTTTTGAACAAATTATTTTTTCTATTTCTGAATATCTATAAAATATTTACAAATTATACTTAGATGTAAGATGCTGTCTGATATAAAGCTGTTTTGACTGGTATCTCAATTAAAGGAGTTGTGTTGTAATTATTTCATTATTAGATTAAAATAAAGGGAAAGAGGAATGTGTTTAGACACTCAGGGCTGACCTTACAAAGGCATAAATTAATGATTTCTTTTGCACATTCTTCCTTCCTTTCTATCCAAAAGATGTATTTTCTTAAAGAACAGGCTTCTCTGACCCTTATTTTCTAGCTCCCCAGTGAGGGAGTTTGAGTGGAAAGCATAAGGTGTGGGAACAGAGATGGGATGAATCTTGTAAGAGATCACACACTACAGAGGGGTGTTTGTGCCTCCTCCAAAACTCTGCCCCTTCACTGGCTGTGGCAGGCACCACTGGACCATTGTACTCTTCTTCCTTCTCCCATTCTACACTATTACACCTTCTTTTAAAGCAATCTGAACTTTACAAAAGTTACTACCTGTCCCAACAGAGTGCTGGGATCTGCTGAGGTTTCACTGAATTGTTTCTATTACCATTCTTGGAATGATAATAGAATGAAGCTTAATTTTCTCCCATCTCTCAGTTTTATTAAGGCACAATCAGGATAATAGCAATGGTGTTTCGAAGCTTAATGCTAGTTAGGAAAAAGCTTAATGCTAGGCATCTTCCTAGCTTAATGCTAGGAAGTAAAAAATTTCAGCTTGCTGCAGCTCTTGTGAATAAATCAGATCCAAGCCTTTGCAAGAATATATTGGAAAGATAAATTCTTTCATCTATGGCTTCAACGATGTTATATAGCTGGTTGTTTCTTCCTTTATCTAAGGTCCTATTTCACCCATTTTCTTCACTGTGTACGTCTTAATTTCTCCAATTTGGTATGACACAGTTAGTTCCCCTAGTGACAAAGCCTAGGCTTTGAGGACAAGTTTCATGTCAGGATTGATACTATGCAAGAGCAGGTAACCAAGATGTTTGGTCTTAGGGAACCAAGGTAGTTTATTGTATACTGGAATTACATACCTACAAGGTAGGATGATGGATGAGAAGCAGAAGGACTCGGGTTATAGGTGAAGGAGATGCAATCCAAATTTAAGTTAGCATCAGCCTAGCTGATTAGTATTTCAGGTTCCCATGAGAGAGATGGCTCTGCCAGACTTTTGTCTAAACTACAAAACTGTGCCTTGAATAATAGTAGGTCAAGACCTGACTGCATTCACTGGATTTAGAGAAGAGGGTTTGTGGCATTTGATTGTTAGTTTGTTCATTTGGAAAATCAGGAGACTAAGTAGCACATGAGAGTGTCCAGCTTCATGCAGTTGTGGATTGTCAGATTAGCTGCAGAGCATGCCATGGTAAGCTCCTCTCTGCCTCTTTCCACTGACTGTACAAGGAACCTGTAGAGACCAGCACATCTCACTGAGTGGTGTGAACATCTGCAAAATTTTGCAATTTCACACACCAGTACCTTGATGAATGAAGTTTTGATCTACTGCTTAATAACCGTCCTTTCTGCCTAGTCTCCTGTTTTGTCCACTGTAATTCTTGGGGCTCACTAGGAAGAAGCTCTAGGTCATTGAAGAAAATGTGTTAATCAGTCATGACATTTTGTTTTCTATGCCACATCAGCCAAAAATTCTTAATTAAAATCACAATAAAATCATTGGAATAAATATTTCACTTCTAGGTGATAATTGCATCTAATCCTCTCTCTTCTGCTGAGAGCTGGGAGTTTCATGTATGCTGGAAGAGGAGGACTTACAAAAAGATATCCTTTTTTGACTGCTTCAGGTCATTCTGCATTTTATCCATCTCTAAAGCTGTTTTCTTCAGAGTAGCTCTTAATGTTGAAAATCTTTGAAAGATCACTTGGTAACAGCAATGGAAGAAGACTATGAAGTGTAATATAATACAGGGAATTCCATGTCTTGTCTGCAGTCAACAGAAACTATGAGGATGGGTGCAGGCTCCTGTTACTTACTTTGAATGCACGCCTATATTTCAAAGACTAATTATAGGCAGACAGGTTATTTAATCATTTTTAATCATAATTTAATCAGTTATGTATGATCAGGATGATGGCTGGCATTTGTATGCGCTTTGTCTAACTGAATATTCAATTAATTATGTACACCTGAATTACATACTATATGCAAAGCATATTTAGAAGACTTGCTTTGTAAGTTGCAGATTTTTTATTCATAATAGTGTGCATTGTCTGTTTTATTTATGATAGGACTCATAAAGAAAGTTTCCTGGCACAAGAACTTAGACATTTCCATATCTGTTTAGAGAGACTTTTATTTAGTCCATCATCATTATGGTGGCCAGGAAAGAATGTTTTAGAAGAAAATAGAAGAATCATGCAGTATCTAGGTATGCAGTAATTTACACTCCAACATTAAATTTTACTCTGTGATTGATGACTCAGAGAGATTTATAAGGCCGAGGGTAGATAGTTTCATGGTTTCCCCAGTATTTTTTGTTAATATTGAATATGATAACAAGAATATTCCAAGTTATTTGAATGTATACCACCTTCTCTCTTGAATCTGGGTAGAGTTACCTCCTGTGGCAGTGAGTTCTGCTGTCTAATCACACATTGTGAGAGAACATTTCCTTACCTCAGTTCTGAATTTGGTACCTTTTCATGTCATTGAATAACTCTTTTTCTTCTGCGTTATAAAGTAGAGAGTAGTGACTTTGTATGGAGTACAGCTTCCAATTTACAGACTGTTCCCTGGAGGAAGATATCTTTCACACACTAATCTCTTGGCTGATGCTCTCATACATTGTGGATAATGGCTCTGGCGTATTGCAGCCAACCCTCACAACAGTCCTGGCTCTCTAATGTGCTGTGTGCAGTGTTCCTGATGACTACACTGTATGTAGCCACCTCATGAGTGTTGACCTTTCTTTCACCATCCTGAGTATCGCAATGTGTTTCCTCATGGCTCCTCTTTGTACTTTCAGGGGGTGCCTTTGCCAAGGTGTCTTCCTATTAATAGTTGTATTAGGCAAGATGCTGAATGCTGTTCCTAAAGCTGTTATGTACATATGATGAAAATGTTCTAGTCAGAAGGCAAATGCAGAAAGGCTGTTTGGGATAGGTTATTCAGAATCTCTTCTTGAGAGTGAGTGCACTTGATTTTTCAGATTTCTCTCATACTTTTTTTTTTTTTAAAAAAACAAACAAAACCATGAAGACTTTCTTTTGAACTGGAGTAGAAGTAGTAGTGAGGCAGGTTCCTTGGAGATTATTGTATTCACTACTATAATGAAACTTAACGCCTAACTCTTTTTTTACTTTGCATATTTTCTTGTGTTTGATGTTGACTTTTAAGTTTGCTCTCAGGCATCAGCTTAAATCTGAGCCGACGACTATGCCAAAACATAGGCTACAGTTACACAAAGAATGCTTACAGGTGAGTTTAATTTACTGGGCACTGAGATCTGCTGGCAAGGAATGGCGTATGCCTAACAAAATGTCTCACTCTCCAAACCAGAGGGTTGCACACAAGCTCTTTACTGGGAATAAACCAGACCATTCTGACTGGCAAACCGTGCCTGGGAATTGCTCATGGAGAAAGCTAGTTTAGAACAGGACAAATTTGTTAATAATAAACAAAAATTAAGTTATTGAAGAGGTTTTAGTGATTTAAATTCCTGTCAGGATGTCATATTATTGTTTAGATAAATAAAACCGTCTATAATATGATGGGGCTATGGATTACTGAAGATAAATTTTCTCCAGATTGCATAGTCTATGTCTTGGCTTTGTCTTTCTGATATGAATATGAAGCTGAAATGCTAACATTTAAATTAAAACCCACTGCTCCTGAGGTATATGATTTTATGAAATAAAGAATCATTTCACATGAGTAGCAGTAAACTATTCTTTCTGCTCACACTGATTATAGCATGATAGATATTAAGCATGGAAGAGATGTTGAAAGATCACTTAATTGTTCTGGCCAACTGGGGGAAATGATGGCTAACCACCTTCAGTGATGGAGAGTTTGTGGTCTGCCAAATATTTCACCACCTAACTATGCTTGCATTAAGAAATATTTCCTAATAAAAAAACTAAATCTCTTTTTCTTTAGTTTAAGCCCTTTCTCATTATTCACAGTGATACAGAGAAAAAAAAAATCTTTTTTCTTCTTGCATATTTAAGACTTTCTTCCTTGGCTTTTTTCTTCTAGCCTGAAAAACCTTCACTTCTTTCAGCCTTTCCTTGTAAGTGATATTTTCTACACCTGTGATCCCTCTCACTACTGTTGTGTGGACATTAGAAAGCACAATACCCATTACATAATACTCCATTGAAAGCCTTACCAGGAATAGTGGAATAGAAGACTTATTTACAGGGATCCTGTTTACATATTATTGCATGATATTTGTCTCTTTCACAGCAATGTAATGTTTTTAACTCTTAGATAGTTTGAAGTCCTGCAAGCCATTAGTTACTTTTCTGAACTTCTGCTCATTTCATCATTCCCTTGCTCATATATAGTACATGAGTATACACATACAGTCAACTATTACTACTTCATTTTGCATATTGAGTTACAATTTATTTCAGATAATTTCTCTAATTTTTAAATTCCTTGAAGTTCTTGCGAACTTTCTACATTTGGGAGAGATTGTCTGCAAATGTGAAAGGCATACTTGCTAGTCTGTTTTCCTAGACAGATGTGACAGCGACATGGAGCTATACTCAGATCCTTCAGAGCCCCATGCAATACATCTTTCTAGTTAGATAATGACACAAATTTGTTGACGTTTTTTGAAAGTAATTTTCAATCAACTGAGTGTATACCTCATGCTAGTTTCATCTAGACCATATTTTCTTAATCTGAAGAGTCAGTCTTCACCTTGAGCATTCAGAGCCTTCTGTTGCAAAGGATGGGATCAGGTTTGATGGGCAATAGTTATTGCTGGGAAGTAGCAATTCAAAATATTGCATTACTTGGAAGGAGCGGGAATGGCAAGGTTGAGGATAGTGTTCAGACCTCACACCTAGAGACGGCCCCTTTGACCCTTCTCTGAATTCATGCAGCAGGCTGGGTGAATAAAGCAGCAAAACAGAGATTTCTTGGAGGAAAGGAAGCTTTCTTGTAAGAGGGAAGGGAAGTGGAGAATGTGAGAAACCTAGGGAAAGAAAATATTTGAGAAGATAAGAGGGCTGGGAGGGCTAGACTGGGCATGGGGCCAGCAAAGAGAAGAGCTCTCTGCGAACAGTATCGATGGACTGAGGGAATGGGAGAGGCAGACATCTCCAGTAACAGCCCTTCAGAAAAGGATATCTCCCAATCCCCTCCCACAAATTTCCCTGAAAACCTGAGAACAGCTTTTCTCTTTCTCACTCCTGTCCACTATTTAGGCCTCTAGACTTCTTTTCTCCATTCAAAAACTTCCATATCCCAAACTCCACCTCACCACCTCTTTCCAACAACCAGTAGCATCAAGATATTGAATCATTCTGCTCTCTTCATTAGCTGCTTTGCCCTCATCTGCAGGGATAAAACATTTCAATTTATCTACACATCTGAGCTGCCTTGGGCTGCCTTTGAATAGAACGAATAGCTGGGAATGCCTCAGAAATGGAGACTGTCTTTGGGCATGCAAAGGGAAGAGAGAAGAACTAGGCACCAGGCTGAAGCATAGGGAAAGAGCTCTTCCTGAGAATGGCTTGAACATCGGGATGAAGGTGGCTATATAGAGAAAACAGAGATGGTACCCAGGGTGCTGCTAAATTAATAATGTGAAAAAATAGAGAAACATATTTTCCCCCTTTGCTTCTGTTTAAACTTTTTCTGCACTATCCTTAGTGGTACTGAAGAAAATAATATGTTTTCACAGTAGCAACTTTTTTACATAATTGTGGACACTCTTCCTTCAGTCTTTTCTTCTTCACCCTAAAAATCCCCTAAAATTCTTTCAGTTTTTGCTCCTAAATGTTTCTTTTAATAGCAATAGCTAACAACTTTTCAGACTGAAATAAGAATTTTCTTTTAAACTCCATGGGACCCTTTTCATTGTGAACATTGAAACTAGGAGGAAATTATAATGACATAATGAACAGTTACATAAATTCTGCTCCATGGAAGAAATATAAAGGGAATAAACAATAAATGATGAAGTATCTGCTAAGAAATCACAGAAAGCCTACTGAGCTGCTACCTTTTTTCTTTCTCCTAGAATAAATGTAAAAAAAATTGCCAGTTTTAGAACACAGACCACATTCCTGGCATTAGAAGATATGCATTTTTTTTTTGGTAAAGTCTTATTATTTGTATCTTCATGTATTTATTGTTTACTTGATCCTGCCTGTGACTGATTCACAAACAGATGGACACAGTGAATTCCTGGAGAAGTCCTGCAGATTGACTGGATTGTTTATTTGCAGATTTTGGCTAAGCCTGGGGAAATATAACAAGGAGAAAAGTCTAAGGTCAAAATTTAGATGCAGGTGTTTTCATAAGCTTTCAGCACTAGTGCTGAATTTCCATATGGGTACACATTTGTTCCCAAGTTTGCTCACACAGCCCTAGTCATTTTATTTTTATTATTAATAACCTTTCTTTCAACAACTACATTGCACAGGATTTGTTTATTTTTCATTTGAGAAAGAGCGAGAGAGTGCCCAACTTTTTCATAAAGGCACAAATTCTGCACAGCTGCTCAGAATTATTACAAGACTTCATCTCTGTCATATGTTACTGTTAAGGCACATTCAATCAAATCTTGAAGCCTTTTCTAAGTGAAATTACCCCAAGTCTGAGCCAGATTGTGGTTGCAAAGGACTGGGACACGTCATAGAGCACAACCAAATCATCCTGTATTTCTCAGCGTAGCGTCCTTTTAGGCTGCATTCAAATTCCTAAGCAGATCTTCTGTATAAAGACCTCCCTCACAGCCCTGTTATGAGGTTCTGCACCTGAGCAGAAGGACTTTGTGTACAGATAAAACAGTTGTTATAGATCCTTCTCTGCTGTGCAAATGTTGTTTACCTAAGGCCTGTGACTGTTCAAAAGGCTGTAGCTCTAATGGGTAAAGTTGGCAGGTTTAGTTTCCTCACTCCAAGAGCGTTCTGAGCATGGG
This sequence comes from Rhea pennata, assembly GCF_028389875.1. Taxonomy (NCBI): domain Eukaryota; kingdom Metazoa; phylum Chordata; class Aves; order Rheiformes; family Rheidae; genus Rhea; species Rhea pennata. Next base: position 113,273,645 of record NC_084664.1, on the reverse strand, counting down.
GGTTAATGATGTGCATGGTCCCACTTGCTAAATCCTGTTCAGATCATTGGCCCAAACAAATCTTATTGTCATGGAGTTCTGCATACAGCTGCCAACCAGAAAGCTCTGTGTTATACACAAGGGTTGAATCAGGTGGTTCTGCAAGGATATTCCAAGTACTGGATCCCCTAAAATAGTGGAAACATTGCATTTCTTTACACTGAAAGATGAATTTTGCATCTTCTACATCCTCCTGGGGGCAGAAGAGAAGGTACGAGACTTTGCTTAAAGACAGATCGTAATTTTCTATGATAGTTTCCGTACCATCTCTTTATCCTACAGAATTTTCAACAGTCAGTAAATAATACATACAGTTGTACTGAAATAATCGGGATAATAACCTCAATATATGAAATGTGCCTGCAGAGAAGTATAATTTTGTTATACATATCCTTCTAAACATTTGGCTTCTAAGTGAAAACTGATCCTAAGCCAACATCTTGTATGCTGAATATGCAGTCTATTACTCTGCTAGAGAAGCAAAGCAATGGCATGAGGACTGTGTATATGGGATAGCAGATCCTTTACTATTTTCTGTATGAAAATTAGGATATGATTTATTTTCCTAAGTCTAATCAGTCATATAAAATTTGAAAATCAATATGATATGTGATTGTAAAAGGACCATTTTCCTGTCAGTATCTATTATTTGTGCTGTGATAGGACCTTGAGCTTGAAGTCTCCTGTATGGATGCATATAATCAAAAGACAATCTTTATTTCAGCCAACAGGGGTGAAGGTATGAAGGCTGCACACGAAGCAGGCTTCAGCACTGCTCTGCAGACAAGGCTGCATATCTTTTCAACAAGATAAAAGCACCAGTATAATTAAAGGGTTGGTTGTTCTGGCTACTATTGTTGTCACTTCCGCAGTATAGTTCACTTTCCTGGATTCATGGGAAGTTTTGCAGGTGCCTGTCCCTCAGGTTAGTGAATAAGGAGGAATTACAGTTCTGCCAATCCTAAATTCTCAGAAATTGTGCATGTTGGGCCTGCCACAAGAGCTCTGTGGTTGGCTTAAAAATAGTGAGACTTTGCAATAATAAAACAACATCTGTTATACTCCATCTTCAAGCTTTTGAGCTGTCAAAGTGAAATTTTCCTGTAACTAGTAGGACCACTTTTATTTTTAAGTCTTATCACATGACAGTGGTAGATCAGAAAAAAACCCCATAATATAACGACATAAAAGTAAGAGATGAAAAGCTAGAATGAAGGTGTAGTTATATCTGGTAAGTTTTGGAAGCTGTGTGTTCTCCCTGTCCTACACTTTTCTCCACGAAAGATGGAGACCTTCTGTGGAATGACTACATTATCCTATACAGGACAGGAGAAAAACGCACTAAATACTGCTTCATTAATAGCTTGACCTAGTCTGCAGCAGAAATGTCATGCTCCCATACCTCTTTCTAGGATGAGGTGCAGGGCACTAAGTATGGCCTAATTTTCTTTGCTAGATCTCAGCTCTTTCCCAGCACATGCAACCCAGGCTGCAATGAGTTGGGTCCATACAGCTTATTAATTTGGGCCCTTATGACTGTTGTGGAAATGAGCCATAATGGTGCTAGAGAAGGTAAGAAAGAAATAGTCTGAAGAGGGGGCTGCAGCTAAGGTGACAGGGTCAGGATCTAAGTTTTGGGCAAACAAGAAGCTAGCTAGAAAGCTAATGTGTCAGTGGTAGTAACTGGATAAGGGCCAAGGGGACAGCAGTAGGAAACCCAGAATAAAAAGAGGCGAGTAGGGGAACAGTGATGTAATAGGAAAGATTAGGAGATAAAGAAAGTTGTAGCAGTAAAGCTTGGATGAAACTCTTTTCATGGTGGGAAACACATTCTATTGCAACCCTCCGCGAAACAGATTGGATCAGTTCTACTTTGCATGTTTCTGATAGATACTTGTTTAATCAGTCTTTAAGATCCTGTAGTGAAGGATATTCCATTTTTAGAATAATATAATGAATGGAATAATGAAATTAAAATATAAATATACTTTTTAAAAATATTCTGTCAAGATTTTGATGCTAACATAATATAATTTTGCATTTCTATCTCAAGATTTGTAAGAGCAACTCAGAACTTAAACCTTGGTATGAAAGTTACCTACCAGAGATCAGATGAATGCCATATAGACCTTGTGTTAAATGGTATATTTCTCATGCATGATGTGTACTTTACATAAGATACTTCATGGTAGTTAGAAGTTCAACATGCAGTGATGCTTCTTCACATTGTTCAGCATACATCCAGTACTATTTGATGGCATACCTTACAAGTGGCTATAACTTTGGCAGTGTTCAGAAAGTCTGCTTTTTTTGCACTTCATGCTGCTTTCAGTCTACCTTGCTCTTATGAACGGCAGTTTCAAACCTAGTGGATGGATAGGATTAGAAAAAGATGCATGTGCATCAGGCATACTGGCCAGCAGGTTGGAATTTTTTAAAGCATGAAGCCATCCTGCCTGGGTACATTGGTATTTAGTCATGTGCATAATCTGCAAAACTGGCACTGTGAGCATTTTGGAGGATGAGTTAAGCAAATGCAACACCAAGTCAGTAATGATGCTCTTAATGCTTGTGCACTGAGGTTGTGTTCAAAGGATTAAGGTACCCAAAAGAGATTCACAAAGTAGGTGGAGATATAAAGCTGAATTTAGAGGTTGAAAGTCAGGCTGATCTAAAGCATGTCAAGTTATTATGTGCTCATCTGGATTTCTTACTGTCAGGTTAATACCAGAGAGGATCCGTGTCAGAAACATTTCATTGAAGAATAGTGAGTACTGGAAGAAAAACCACGTGTGTTACAAAAGCTAATACATTCAAATAAAGTTTGCAATGGTGACATAAATGGGAAGATTATTATATGTAGGAGGTGAGTGGAAGGTGGAGGGGAAATTGTAATTACTAGTAAAGAAACGAATATTAGAATTATCCAACAGTCAAGTACTTCAGAAAGGCTGAGGATGGTCTTGGCTGACTTCTCTCATGGGTACATCTTGTGACAAAGAATGTTAGAAACACTAATACCTCCAGCAGCACTGGGGCAGTGGGCTACCAGGACATTCCTCCATCCTGTAGGATGTAGGAACTACCTAAAAGGGCAACATCCACGCTCATACACTGAGTGTGCTGTTGCCAGATGTCATCAGACAAGGCTGTATTTTTGCAGGCTCTCTCAAGAAATCAGTTGCAAGATCTGAGCCCAGGAAAGGCAACATTTTATGAAGAAGATAAGTGCTCCTTCATACTAAGCAAGTAGTTTAGCCTTGGAGTCAGCTGTCCTTTCACTAAAGTATTCACATTTAGATTGAGATTGAAATTTAGATTGTCATTTTTTTCATCCAGGAGGAATAGAGTCTCTCTAGAAAAAACAATTGCAGCCTTGCATGTTGCTACATGCTTCCCATAGCTTAGAGATGATCCTAGAGGGAAAAGTTACTCTTTTGTTTAGTAGAAGTTTAAAGAAAAAGGGCTTTTAGGGTGGGAAAAGAAACAATCATACATTGGCTTCTTCTGATACATTCTATGCCATTTTTTATGTTTTGCACTGCTTTCATTCCTTGTCTTTGAGAAAGACAGCAAGAATGTGATTTTACAGATTTTACATTTTTATACCTGTCTAATAACAAATTTATCTACTGACCTATGCTGAATAAAATTTTTCATGAGTTTGTGAGTGGAATATAAAAATAAGCAAATATAAAAAGAAAATTTAGAGCTTCACTGAAACTTATGCAATATCTTCTTTTAAAAATACAGTTCTAATTTAACTCTGTTTCAAACCACTGAACAACTATAGGTTGTTTGAAGTTTTCCTGGCCCTGATCTCATAACAATCACAAAAGATCAAAGACAAACAGCTACAAAAATTCTTGAGGAAAGCAAGAGAGACTGCTCAGTTGACTCTGCTTGAAAGATTAGAAAACCAGAGAGATGAGCATTAAGTTTTCAGGTCAGACTGAAAAAAAAATCAGGGGGAAAATGCTGTATGCTGTTAATACAAGGAAACCTGTCAAGGAAATGGGCTTTACAAATAGGAACCTGAGGTGAACAACTTTATAGGGCTGCATTCAGCAAAGAGAGGTTAAACAATAGCAAAGAATAACAATGACTGAACTGCAGAAGTTTGAGAAATACATGCAGTTCATACAGTTCTGAGAAAACCTCAGAGTTCAGATAACAGATTAATCTTTGTATGAGATCTATATGAGCTGAGAAGCTGGGTGAGAAATCCAGTAGCAGAAGATTCCTTCATGACAGTGCCAGTTCTTTCTTCTTATGGTCCCTTGTGACACATCTTGGACACTCTCACACCATATTTAAATCATGGACTGAGGCCAGGAGATATAGAAGTGCTGGAAAATTAAAGGGAAACATAGTTATTGATTATTTCTTCCTTATTTCAAAATTCATTATCAGTTCTGTGTGGGATTTCCCTAGTTAAATAATCCCAAGATGGAACAAGCAACTCAGTAAATAACAGCATTGGAAAATTTTGGGAAGAGATTGGCTGCAATATTTAACAGAATGCACCTTCATGGGTGCATATACATTGCTGTCACTTCTAGTTTTATCTTGAATTTCATTTAAAAGTTAAATTGCTAGCCAGAGGCTTACATTAAAAATATGTTTTGTAGTGCTGGGAACCTGTTCAGGCTGATTCCATACCTGTGGGCTCAGATTGATGAGTGCTAGAAGCCTGACAGAGGTTGAAGAAGATGACTTTTCTTCAGGGAGGAGGAAAGGATAATTAAGAGCAGAGAGCAAAACCAGCCTGCTTTCCTTTAGGCCAGCCATCAGTGACTGGGATGGGAACACAGAGAATGATAGGAAAGACTTCTTATCCCCAGCATTGCCCCATACACACTCATCCTCCTTTGCAAAACCTAGCCCTGGAAGGAGTTGCGTTTCTACCTTAAAGTTAATTCCCTGTGCCTAGCTTCAGTACTGATCAAGGATCTGGCAATTCATTGTTTCCCTGAAGAACTTGTATACCTTGCTACCCTACCACAAAGGAGTTAAGCTCCTTTATAGAACAGACAACCAAAACACTGGGGACTATGACTCAAAACACATGCCAGCTGCAGGGATCTGAACTATGTGGGAGGAGGATGCATATTGTGGGATAAGCTGCCAGCGTGGGGGCAGGGTAGAGACGGCAGAAACACCAGAGAAGTTGACAATCAAGGCAACAGAAAGTCAGAGAGAGATTGTAATACGACCTGAGAAAACCCTATGGAGAGAATTTTTAGGGAGAGTGTTGTCAGGCTTGGAGCTGTTCAAATCCTACAGCACACCAAGGACAGAGGCTATCTCTGTTCTCTGTACATAAACAGGACTTGATTACACAGATACCTGGTTGCACCATTAATATCTCTTCCTGGAAGAAGCAGCCTGCTAGGCGATGGCCACATATCTGGTCCTAGCTTCAGCTTAGAAGAAGGAAGATGTTAACCTTTGCAGCAGACAAGCATCTCTGCAACAAGTGATTCCTTTAATCTGAATACCATGTTCTACTTAGGTTGATCTGCTCTCTGGCTGCTTGTCACCAGTCCCTGCTGGAAATTATTACCATCTCCCTGGGGCCTCCAAAGTGCCCCTTCAAACTGCTGGCATCACTGCTCAGGTGATTGCCTCAGAGTCCAGCTGAACTCAGCCTAGAAAAGACCTAATATTTATGACATTTAAGTATGCCCAGTTTGTTTTGACTAAAGCAGAGAGCACTTGTAGAAACAGTTATTCTGGTGGGTCCAAGACTCAGTAAACTCCAACAAATGGATGATGATAAGCAGCTAGGAACAGGCTGGGGCTAGTAATACCTTCATCTGGCTCTGCTGCAGCCAGAACAAGATATCTGATCACAGCCTGAGATGCCCAGGTCAGGAAGGCTAATTATCTTCGGAGGGGCTTGCTTCTTTATTTTGGTGCCAATGTGCAAGCGTGTAAGGATTAGATATCGCAGATTTTCTTCCCTTACTTGTTTCTTTAAAAAGAGGCATCTCTTAGTCATCCATCAATGACGAGAGTATTCAAAAATAAGCCTCATTGCTCTTTATTAAGAAGATCAATAAGGAATTCTTGAGATTTTTTTTTTCTAGACTAGCTTGGAGCTTGTTGAATTTCAATCCCCAGCATCATCTTTTGAAATGCAATAATAAATGGTTGTGCCTCACCAAATAGTGCTGTATTCTAACAGTCTGTAAACCCACTGACTTTCAGTGGTAGGAAGACTGCTGTGTTAGACTGTGAGAGTCATCCTTGCAAAATCCACCTTGTCTGACATCTGCCAAAGAGCTATGACACAGAACAGGCCACAGCTGGGTCTACATCTGCTGCTTTTCCATCCCAGGCTGCTGCCTGGATGTCTTGCTGCTCAGTTTGCCTAGCTAAACTAAACATCTACGTGAAACCACTGGGAGAAGCAACTCCTTTCAGTGCTTGCACTCCTTCCTTGCTCATTAGACAAAGGAAGAAATTTGGCTCATTGTCTCATTGCAGCCCATTTGACTGGAAGACTCTGGGCCTCTGAGGGAGAAACACCTGCACCAAAAAGCCTAGGATGGAAATACTGTTATTAGGGATGGATAAGTGCTGGATGAATCTACTAGGAGCTTTGACCACCCCTTTCACTGAAAGTTTGTGCTCTCTGGTTGTCTATGCAGTGCACGGCTTCCCTGCAGACAGCAACACCCCAGAGAGCCTTCACTCTTCTCAGCCAAAGAGAAGGCAATGACCTTTCCACCTGATTATCGCACTCCCTCTGTTGCACCCAGGGCTCTATATCAGGGATTTTCCACATTTTCTTTAAGTGGAATCAGTGAGGGCAATCGGTTCCTTTCCTCCCCAGTCCTCTAGGTTTATTGTGTCATCTTTTGGCTCAGTGACCACACTGTTATTCTATCATGATGCCTTTCCCTATCTTTTTTGGCTTCCCTTTTCCTCTGAAGTGGGCATATTTCCCTCTGCAGCCTCCACCTTCTCTTTTCATGTCCCTTCCTTCATGGTTACATGGTGCTGAGGATGTGATGACCCAGAGGGTTCCTTTGTGTAGTTTCAATTAATGTTATAGCAGGGCTGAGAACTACAGGAGGAGAATAGAGAGTTTAGGTAAGCAGTGCTGCAAAGCTTGGGGTTGGGGAAACAGTCTGATGGCCTTAAAGGCAGCCAGGACAGGTATGTGACTTTTGAACATGTTTCTTTCAATTGTTACTGAGCACTTTTTACAGTTAAGTTTGCAAGCTTTTCTCTACAGCCATGAGAGACAAAACTTTTGTATGAAAACAAAAAAAAAAAAAAAAAAAAAAATAAGAGACAGAGAAGAAGACTGAGATTTTCCCCAAATTACATAACTCCTCAAGGCAGGACTCTAAGAAACATATTTATATATAGTGAAGAAAAACAATAATGGAAACACTGGCTCTGAAGTTGTCTCCCTCTTTGCTGCTTGGAGTTCTTCCCTTTAAATTACAGATTTGGATAGACTTTGCTGTCCCAGAGAGAAGCAAGCTCCAAAGTTTTCCATCTTCTGATCTATTTCACTCAAGCTATACATTTGCATTCTAATAGAGAGATGATACTACTCACAAGGGCTGCACTGGTTGGTGATCAGGTAAAAGTTCAGGGGCAGAAAGCTACTATGAGTCTACTGAGAGTTCAAGTATACAAAGATTCTAAACATGAAATGACCTTTTGCCTCTCCAGTAGGATTTATCAATGAAACAAGACCTTTAACATACAGCAAAGTTTGATTTTCAAATGTACTGCTTGTGATTTTGTTCATAGTACCATGTTATTTTTTTTAATAATCTCTGAAGCAGGTATACTGCAAAACTCACTCCTCATCTCCAAGAATGAGGCTGTTTGTCCCTCATATTAGAAGACTTTTATTAGTTTTAGCCTTATGGCTCTGTGTGTTTGCTGGGGTGGGATTTACATGCATCTGGGCTACTTGCCCCAACTCCTTTTATTGTCAGTGTAGAGTAATACAAATTGTTGGAGTGTGATTCATCTTGTCCTACAGTAGATCTCTAAGAAAGATCAGAAGAATCATCTTCATTGCAGCTGATTCTCCCCCCTCGCCCCCCAAAAAAGGGGAGTCTAACAGAGCAGCTCTGATATATCCCTAGATGTTGTAGGTATCTAAAGATAGTTGAGATGAAACCTACCTTCAGAGTTTGTGGAAGACTGACTCTACCAACGTGAATTGGTTTCAAGGTGAAATGGAAGATGTAGATTTATAACCCGCAAGCACAGAAGTCTGTTCTCCAAGACACATAATCATGTTGTCTACAGCCAAGCTATTCATTAGGCTCACATGTAGTGATCCTTTATGTGGTAGGGATTCTTGCTGCATTTCAGAAAAAAAAAAAAAAAAAAAAGATTATGGAACCTGATGGTTTTCATCAAATATATGGTATTTTTTCCAGCAAAATCTCTCTTTATCATTCTATTTAATTGGAAAATTGCTGGCCAGTTCTAACTGGGGCATTTGCTACCATGTAAAGCAGCAACATTAGCTATGTGCTGAAATAGGTTATGCCAAATGTCAGCTAGGAAGTAGCTAATGGGCTGTACTGGTTAATATAGATGAGTTAACGATGCCCTGATTGCCTTTTGTGGGAGTACCTACTTTTCTTAATGGCTTATATAGGGAAATTTGGCAAATAACTTTGGTCCTCTGATTTCCATCTGAGTTAGATGTCTATCATAACTTTGTACAGATGAGTGTGAACACCTGTATGGTTTACAATCAATGTAAAGAAATATATTGTGGGCTCAAATAAGCAATAACAAAATATTTACTAATGTAAATGTGTACAAAAGAAAAATGACTAATTAACCTAATCTACAACTTTCTCTGTCATTTGTTATTAAACATTTCAGAATACGGGAGAATGGATGACAGACTAATCAGATACATTCCTTTTTAAATGAAAATACAGACCATATGAACTAAAGGCAAAATTTCCAGCCCGGAACTCTTACTACTATAAACTTAAATCAAGACTAAGGTACCTGAGCAAAGTGTGATCTGGATATCAAACATGCTAGAGATTTTCTAAAAGCCAAAGCTGGAAGTCTTCCTGATATCTATCAGGACAACCTACTGTCAATCCCTTTCATTCATTAGCATTTTGTAATTGAAATGGTTGCATTATTCTACTTTATCATTTGCAACACTTGTCACATTTTGCACTCAGACTTCCTTAAGACAATGGGAAATATTCAGTGGCTCACATAACCCAGTGTTGAGTATGAACTTGGAAGTTGGCCTTTCATAGGATCATTTAGGTTAGAAGGAACCTCAAGAGATCATCTGGCCCAGAATTATGCTCATATGAATAGTGAATAGTGAATTCAGCATTTAGATCATGCTGCACAGGGCTTTGTTGAGTTGGATCTAGAAAACCTCCATGGCAAAAACACTACAACCTTCTGGGCAACCAATACTTGACTAACCTCATAACAGAAAATTGTTTCCTTGAACCCAGTTCTAACCTTCCTTCTTTTGTTTCATAGACACTCTCTCTTGTCCTTCTGCCATGCACCTCCATAAAGAGGCTTTGAATTCTTGCACACCTCCCTGTAAGTATGGAGAGGCTGCTGTTAGGTACCCTTGAAGCCATCTTCTCTCCAGGCTGAACTAGCCTTGGGCCTGCAGCATCTCTGCACAAGACAAGTGCTCCAGCCTTGACTATCCTAATGGCCCTTTGCTGAACTTGATCCAATTTACCAATGTCTTTCTTGTACTGGGGGGCCCAAAACAGGATGCAGTATTCCATTTGTGCTCTAATGAGCGCCATGTAAAGGGGAATAATTACTTTCCTTGATCTACTGACTATGGTCTTCTTAGTAAGGCCAAGGAGGCCAGCACACACTGCTGACTCATATTTACACATAAGCATGTATTAATACTGCACCAGACTACTCTACTGCATCTCAATGATGTGCAGGCAAAGGCTTTATCTGAGCCAGAGGTAGCATCTTTGTGGAGACAATCTTGTATTGTTAGTGACACAACGTTTCAAACTTACCTGGCTGTCTGAAATTGATTTTCTGAGTAGAGGGCAGCTCTGGATTTTCTAGAGAGAAATACATGCAAATGTGCTGCATAGTTTGTATGCCATCCAACCTGCATGGCTGGGAAGGAAGCCTGTGAAATCAGATGTTTGGGGAATATGCTGGTCTGACAGTGAGCAAATCTATTGTACAGCACCTATGCCAAAACTAAGTATTTACCATGCAAGTGTAGATGAGTTTTTCTGATACTTCCTCTTTCTGGCAGAAAAATAAATTTCACCCATGAAAACCTTTCGTAAATACAACAAATACTTTTCCATGCAGCTCTCATAGAAGCTGGCTGGAACACCAGCCAGTGTCCTAAAAAAGAGGAAACCTGGATAATATGGTGTGTACTGGAAGAGCTCTAACCACCTTAGCTACAACATAGCACTTGTTCCTCAGCTCTTCATTACTGTCAAGTTGCAAGGTCCAGATGACTCAGCCTGCAGCCAGTCTAGTGTCACCACACTCCTTGGTGCTCCTGTTTCCAGTGACAGTCATGTTGGCCATGCACAGGTCTGGCAGAGTTTTTTAACTGGGATTCATGCCATTCTTCTCAGGATTCTCCCCTAGTAGGTAATAAAAATGTTTCCTTTTCAACAGTTTATTTAGTAACTTTTAAAAATTCTATATGCAAGTGAAGTCCCATATACAACAGGGATATAGCAAAGCTGGCTATTCTTTTGCTTGCTCTGCAGCTCTCAGTGAGATTAGGCCTCTCCTTTTTTGACTCGTGCCGTAGGCTAAATATCTTTCTATCCCTTTCACATTTACTTGGTCTTCAGTTGAGAGCAATCTTATCTCCTGGAAGACTCTCTCAGTCCTTTCAATTATTTAATTCCACAGACTTCTACTGAGAGTTCACAATGGAGGAGATGAAGGGACTGTTACCCTTAAAATTGAATATAGAATATATTCCCCTCCAGACAGTTTTTTCTTTGTATTTATTATTTACACACACTCTCTGACTTTTAACCTTTTACCCTTCATGCAGTGTGACATTTCCATTTTGCTCGTGGACTCAGAGTTCACATCCCATTGATTTTCAGATTTATAATCCAAAATCTTTGGCTGTAAAATTGTCCACTGCTCTGGTCATCCTCTTTGTCTAATCTGTAAATGCTGTATCAGAGCTTGTAAATTCTGGTAAATGCAATGCAGTATGGACTGTGCTTCCAAATATTTGGTATCTTCTCGGCTCATGATGTTTGCCACACTGTATTCAGTTCTGTCGTTATACGACTATGAGTTGGCTCTTCATGGGTCTTTTTGCCTCTGTTGTCTTTATATATATATATATATATATATATTGGCTCATATGTCTACACCAGAGGACTGGTCTGCACGCTTTATTCTTCATTGAGTAACTCTGCTCAGTAAACTATAACTGCTTTCTCAAAGGTTAATCTTGGATTGTCCAGTAGTTTCTCTGTTTTGCCTCAGATCCACCCAAATTTGGTATCTCAGGTTGTCTGTCTATCTTTCTTTTCACCAGCACCGTATGTTTTCAGATTTAGTGAAAGATTATTTAGATTTTCTCCAGCAGTCTTTCACATTTCCAGGCTTTCTGGTAGAGCAGGACTTTTATCATTCGTCCACTCAGGTATGTTTTTTTTTTTTCCTTTTTTCCAGTTTATTGCTTTTTTCATGACTTGTTCTAAAATCAAACAGAGGCAAGGATTATGGTAGAAGTCTGATGCTCTACTCTTAGTCGTCAGATGGTGTGAGTTAAAGCTCCTCCTCTGCACATTATTGGTACAAGTTGGCTCTTGTGAAAACAGGTAAAGTAACAGCTCTGCACACTGATGAATGTGATTTCTATTTTTCTTCACTGCTATTGATTTCACCGTTTTTTATACTACTATCAACATTCAGGATAAGACCATAATGAGGTGTAACTTCACCACAGTGAGTTATGACTTAAGCCATCTTAGAACTGCATATACAAAAGATAGTATCAACTTTGAATGACATCTATGTTAGATAAATGAAGGAATTAGACTTATACTGAAACAGTATGTGACTCTGTTTGTTAGAGCTAATCTAACAGGAATATGGGTAGTCTGTTCTCTGCTCCTGAGCTGAAATGGGAAGGAAATGCACCATAGTGCTCTCCTGCTCTCTGCAGTAGCCATAAACTGGTACACCTAGAGCAGTCTCTTTCCAAGAGAGGAGGAATAAATTTAACCAAATAATCATGGGGGGAGGAGCATAATATAATCTCCTAGGTTACATCTTGGATGGGTATAAATGCAGCAGAGAGAGCAGCAAGGCTTCTGTAAAGTCAAAGTCTGCTTTACTGCCATGGTCTTTTGATCAGGTTGCCAGTAGGACTAGCTACTGGCCCAAGGATCTATCCTTATCTGCACAGGAGAGACGAGCTGTGGGAATACTAGCTGGTGAATTTCCTCATCTTTTCATACTTGCATCTTCAGACTTAGTCTCAACTACCAGAGGCTGTTTCAGAGGATTCATGTCACTCACCCAACTCGGCAGCAAGGCTCACTGATAACTTTTGCATGAGGAGCCTTGCAACCCATGATGGCTTTGTAAGTGGCCATGTAGGACCACTTCCTTGTCCTACATCGACGTTGAGGTGGGACAAGAACAAGAAGAGTAGTTTGCAAATGGGAGGCTGAAAACTTTTGCCTCTTTAGTTTTCAGCTAGTCTAGACCTTTGGTAACCAAAGCTTGTGCAAGTGAGTAACCATTAAGACACTTCATCTCTCCTTATCTCACATGTATGAATAACAACCCAAATCCTATAAGATCTGCAGCTTAGGGAGCTATGATTTAACACAAAATTATATATGAAATGTGTATGGCTGTGAAATAAAACCTAATAAACATACATCAAGAGATCAAGGAAAAATGTGGTGCATTACACAAGCTTTTACTATCATCACAGTACCCACTCAGATCATCAAGGTTTTTCTGCTAAAGTAAAAGGTAAATAGATAATACTCAGCTTTAGATTTTAAAGTTCAAAACTATTCTACAATTTTATTCCCCATGGGCCGCCTAGATTATTTTCACTGATTCATTAAAACAAGAGAGATATATCTTCTTACTGTCTCTGTTTTCAGATCTTGACACTATTTGATCAAAAATGAAGTTTGCAAATGTCAAAACTTTTCAAGTGACTTCACTGTTTTAAATTACTTTTAGTAGAAGAATAACTGTCACTGAAACTGTGCTCTTATCTGTTTATTTTAGTGAAGTAGTGTGATATATTTGTCTTTTTCACATAATAATATATTTTGAATAACATAACATGCATTTAATATGCCTACTGTCATTTGAGAAAATTAAAAATATTTTCAGCGTTTCAAATCCTATCTCAAGAAAAATGGCTGGGAATATTGATTTTTCACTCTTGGAACACAAATAATTTAAAAATCTTTGGAATTTTCCTCAGGAAAGAAATTCCATATTCTAACCTGACGCTTAATTTCTTGCAAAAGCATCTGTTTTATAAACGGTGGAGGCTATGCAAATTTATGCAACATTTGACTAAATAGATCCCATCGATGAAACAGAAGAAAATATTTACATCTTTTGCTCCAGGACATTTTTGTTTTTCAAAGAATTCTCAAAGGCCAAAGGTTTCTAATCATTCGAATGAATATTAGCACAGGCAGTCTGCAGGCAGGTTGGGCCTCATTGTGGTAGATGCTGCACAAACATACGATACGTGCCAAGCCTTGTCCCAGAGCTTTCACAGGCTGAAAACAAGCTGTAACAGGTGGATGACGAGCAAGGAGAGAAGAGGAAGTAACTCTTACAACAGACTGTTCTAGTACCACTAATTATCTGTGGAACTCAAAGCCTATCAGTGGCAGCAATAAAAAAATGTTTCAAGGAAGACATGAAAACCAGCATCTTTTTAAGTTTCAGTTTCCTAGTATTACACCCAAAAATGCTGCCAGCAATATTCACCAGAAGTTGTCAATTTTTGGCAATAATAAGGCAGTATGATCTACCCTGCTCAGTAACCAGCCTTTGAAACACTGTTGAGGGTTTGCAAAGCTTTTCTAAAACATGGACTGTAAAATAAATATGAAAGATTGGCTTAATAAGAGTAGACTAACAATTTAATGTGGTTATAATTTTCAAAGACCCTATGCAGTAAGTATCAAGAGTTGATCTTAAATTCTATTCTGTTTTCTTATTTTAAAATTACTTTACATTTCCCAGTGGAGGTTTTAAAGGTTTGCTGTTGCATTCCATCTGAAGAGAACCATGGATGATAGCACACACAAACACATAAAAGTTAGCACAACCAGGGATATTAGATCCGCCAGTATCTTGTTTTCCTTCAGTTTGCTACTGCACTTCTTAAGAGTTACTGAGTTAGTGTTTCCAGGAAGACAACAATTTTCTACTGCGTGTAAAATCTTGTTTTAGCTACAGAATTTTTGAAGTTTGAGGGTTTTTTTAATACTCTGGGCAATTTGCGTGCATTATAATGCATCTCAAAAAATTGCAAAGGGCTTACTTTTCATCTTTTATGATGCCTTTTGACAAGTCAGTTGCATTGGTACCCAGATATCTACCATTGCAACATTGACTTAAACTGTTACCACAGTGATGTTACTCCAGCTGTAGCAACATCATATTATACAAATATAATCATCAAATTTAAACGTACTTTATGAGGAGCAATGCAGGCCTCCTGCCTGATTTAAATCAAGACAAAGGAAATCCTTGTAATTGAGATAGAACTTTAATCCTATCTAAATATATTTTTATCCATACAAAATTTTAATATAATTCTATGCTATTTCCATTGGTTTGCAAAAATAACTCTTCATATATATGCTGAAAAGTCACTAAAGATGCATGTGGAGTGAGACTGGCTTTCAAAGCTGTAACTCTTTCGATATAATCATTGAAGAAGAATTTAATAGAACATCTTCTCTCCCATTTTGCCTCTTGCATGTTTATCTTTTGCAGAAAGCAGTATTTCTTTCTTCACCAGCCTTTGTTCATTTGGAGATCTCATGTAATGCTTACAAGCTTTATAATGAAGGATAAGATTTGGGAATGTAATTCAGTATGTCCTTGCTCTTCTAAATGCTTGAGATGCTCAGAATCCTGCAGTTTTCCAGTGTTATTGATTTTGTAGGTTAACTTCTGTTCTTCTTCAGCTTGCCAATGAGATCTTACAGCTACATGTTTTAGAAAAAGCATCGTCAGTTCTTTTCCCAGGGTTATTGACCTTTTCTTGACGTGAAAGGCTGAACGTTTGTCAGAATGTGTACTGTCTTTAGAGAACTAAAAAGCCAAGGAGGAAGAAGTCCTTCAAAGAAACAGAGCAAAGGTGTGTGAATTTGTCCCTTACTTTTGTTCTCTCACATTCCTTCAAGAAGGAACAGCACTGAGTGTACCTCAGGTAACCCTAAGGGCTTATCTGAGATGTGATAGAGAGGTGTCCCTAGATTGCAATTCTGTCTACTTGATGGCTAGGGCTTTCCCTCCTGCTATCATAGAGGGAAGATTTTGCACAGGAAGTTTATTGGGCTTTTTAAAATCTTTGTTAGTTGTGGAGGTTTCTAATTTTTTTCTAATTACAGCTCTGCTAAAGGTCATAGATCACAGATTAGTTAATAGAGTCACAACTTCAAATTTTCATATAATGCATAATAAAATGTATGATACCTAATGATGCATGTGATGTAACAATATACCCTCACTTGACCTTTTACTACAAAAAAATAGAGTAAAAATTCCATCACATGCTTCCAGAAGGAATTTTTGCTTCTGATCTCTGAGAGGACTTCTAGGTGTCTGGATTGGGTCTTTATACCTTCAGCTAGAAATGTAATGGTAGTCCTTTGTTTTGACCAAATAGTAGATAGCACTTTGAAAAATATTTACCCTTTTAAATTAGTATGCATGACTGTTTATTAGACTGCGTCTTCAGTCTGGTAAGCAGGGCTCTTGTGCAAGACTAGATGAGGAATGTTATCTACTGGTTATAGCTGCATACTGGATGGCATGTTAAATTCAAACACTGCAGGAATGTAAATAAAATCACACATAAATAGCAGCTGTTACAGAGAGGCAAACAGAGGCAATCTTCCTGGCCAAGAATTCGTATCTTTTTTTCCCTGTGGCAATGGATGGCCTACACCAGGCTCCTCTCTCGCTACATGGCAATACCAAATGCACATGAGGGGTGCAATCACCTAAGCCCAGGAATTGTAAACACCTGATATCCCTATATGCTTGGGACAGAGCAGACATGAAAAGTGGTAGCTTTGAAAATTGTGGGCTGTGTCACTGTGGCAAGTTGTGCTGTCCGCTTTCCACTTCCCTCTTTCCCAAACACTCCTCAGATGAGTGCACGGAGTGGACTGTGACTGGGATGAATTGTTCTGCCACTGGTAACCACCTGTTAGCAGCTTTCTCTTCTTCCAGGTTGGCTAGGCTGCCGCGTGAGTTGTTACATATCATCACCTGCTTGGGCAGACTTCCCTGGGAAAGACAATAGCCAAGTACACGCGAACACTGGCAACAGAATATTCCACCCACCCAGCAGTTCTCTTTCAAAGGACCCTCAGGAAAAAGGGCTTCTATAAATTTCTCAGATGAATTTCCCTGGCAAATCACAGGTGATGGGGGCTGGTGAAGAGGAGCAATGGGAGATCCCTATGTAATAATACTTACCTGCTATACAAAAATGTTAGGAAAATTTTAATTGCTCAAGCAGAGAATAGCTATCTATGTGGATATGTTTGTGTGTTTGTATTAACTCCAAAGGAAATTAATTTTCATTTTTCTCCCCTCTGCCTTACAGATAACTAGGTAAGACCTTGGCTGCTCCACAAATTAATTTTATGTCATGTTGAGAACATTTCTCCTTTACAGCATCTTCAGTCATAAAAGTTCATTGTACTAATTACTGATGCTACACCCACTATTCTCATCTGACTTTCAGCTCCTGGATTTCTAGTACGTAGTGGGCAGTACCAGACGGCCCCAGATACCCCCAGCTGAGAAATTGCACAGCAAGGTGGGTGCAGCTCTCTTACTCTCCATCATACCTGTCATCAGAGATGCCTATCTCCATTAACTCCCTCCCTGCCTCCAGGCACTCAGCTTCATTTTTAGTAGTATTAAAATGTTTACTGCAAGGTCTCTTAAAAAGATGAGGTAAAGAGTCATCTGTTGTAATAAAAAAAATCTAGCAAATCCGTATTTGTCATATTTGGGGGCACCTGGAATACCCTAGTAATGTAGGATATGCTGTGAGAGCCTGTTTCCATGCTTTTCTTAATTAAAGGAGTTTTATTTTTATATTGTTAACTGTAGCTGAGGGTAGAAACATCTTTATCTTTTTGGTCAAATGGAATATTGATATTCCACCCCTATCTTCCTTTATGTGACAGTACTTTTATTTCCAATCTGTAAGTATTCCTTTTCTAAGTAAATAACCTTTTTAGGATATTCTTTTCTTTCAGTACCTTATTTAATGAGGGTAGAATTGTTATAAAACAGAAAGATCAGCAAGTGACTCAATTCATTTTTATATACCTCATGTTTTTATTTGATCTTTCCTTTCTCTTTAGTCTAACAAAATAAAACAACCTAACTTTTGCTCTAAAATACCTGATTTCCAAGCATTCTCTTGAGAGGTAGTTGTTGAAAACAAATTTCCATTTCCTGATTTGCTTTCTAAAATGTTTATAGTGTCTTAGGCATTAAAAGTTTCTCCAATGATTAAAATATGCATAAATATTTCCTAAGTAGTTCTCAAGTATTATCATGGAGTATCTTCTGAATATCTTCTGAAAGTGAAAAATTCCTTACCTTTTTTTTTTTTTTTTTTTTTTTCCTGCAAAAGATCTGGGTCCCAAGAGATGTAGAAATAATCAGTGCTAGAATAATTTAAATAATTTATAGACAAAAAAGTATGCTCCTTAGCTGTAGGATGAATCGCTTATTATATACCTTGCTCCTAGATCTCTCCTTGTAAGTTTAATAGCCCCTGCATACTTCCCTGTTTTCTTGCTGGCAATCTATATTTATCCCCGCATAAATCTTATGCCTTGTTAAATTCATCCCCTAATCCCAAATTATGTGATAAAAATATGTTACTAAACTTTCCCAAAAGTTGGGCTGAGCTCATAAAATTCTATTTTAAATTACAGTAATGCTGAGCACAGATGGAGAAGGGCTACATCTACAGTAAATCATGAGTTACAAAGACTCACGAGACTGTAGGAAGTTAGATGCCTCAAATTTAGACTGACCAGGAAGCTAAATGAAGGATAGATGTTTTGGTTTGGTAACTTGAACCAAAAAATTGATTAGATGAGACCAGAAACTCTGGATGGATTTGTTAAATAAAAATCTCTAATCTCCAAGACCTCAATGTTTCATTTTGAGAAAAAATGAAAGACATAAACTGTCAAGATTTAATTAAATATACATGTTCATGCCTTTATTGCCCCCAAGACATCAAATCATTTTAAAACCAAAATGTAATTTTCAAAGAAAATAGAAAATGTTTTAGAAATATTGAAATAAAAAAGTTAAAATAAGTCAAGTTTTCTATGGTTTTTACATTCCCTTCTCTGTCTTTAATTGCCCAAACCTGTTTGCTGAATGTGATTGCCATTTTTTAATGGTATTATTTTTCCCAACGTTCCACTCTAATTTTGTGTGCATCCAATCTACTGTTTGCTGAAAATGACAGCCAGCTCCAATTAACCTCCACCAACGCTCTGGGTTAGGAGCTGTCCAAGTAAGCTACCAGGAAGCACTGAGGTCAGGGTTACACTTTAATTATTGTTTCTCTCCAGGAAAGAGATATCTCCATGTGGGACGTAAGAAAATGTCTTCCTCAGTGCATGGTTCATGGCCCTGAAACTTCTCCCGGATTTTGCTGCCTCTGCTCTTTCTTTCCAAAAAAGAAAGCAAGTCAATCTTTTAAAATGCTACCACGTGAAGAGGGAATGGTGGTTGTGCTTCTCCTTTTATTCAGTTGCTTGTTAGTGGTAAATCTCTAGCCTGGGGTGAGAAATACTGGGGTTGTCTTTTCACAGTGATGGATAAAGACAGGCAGACAGAAATATAGGAGGATCTGATGAGTGAGGATTAGTCAGCAAGTGGGCCATTACTTCAGCAAGGATGTGTCTGCTCCAGCCTTTCTGAAAGGTATAATGAAAAGGATGGGTTTCAGAGAATGGTGAGGAATTTTTGCCAGTGTTAATAGGAGTTCTTACAAGTGCAAGGACTTTGAGAAGGCACAACGGCGCCGCTCGGAAAGGGGCAAGCAGACAACAGGGGTTCAGGTTGTGGCTAATCAGATGCAGAGGACAAATTACTGCTAGTGGATGAGAGACGCTAGGCAGGATGCGAGGGGATATGATTACATGCCCTGGCAGACTTTGGAAGTAAAAGCAAGTAGCTTATGTTTGACATGGGAGACGTGCAAGGTTTTTAGAGTGCTTCACAGAGGCAGCGCGAAGCATCTGCGTGCTTGCAGGACTGAGGCTAAAAAGGCTAAAACGTCAGATTTGCAGAGAGCAGCTGTGCTGAATTCTAGCAAGCCAGTCAAAAGCCACTACCTATCACTTACAGATGGAGGGATGTCATTGGCATTTCCTGCTTGCAGGTGGCTACCTGATGCTTGTGAAAAAAAAAATGGGGGAGTGGAAGGGGAGGAGAGGTGGCGTTGGAAGGAGACTCCTGAAGTGTTCAAAGTGCTCTGACTGAATGGCAATTTTCGGGACGGAAAACCATATTGGGAAGCAATCTGCTGGCTAATCCAGAGGTTTGGTCAATTTCAAGGTGGAAAGTGAGCTTTTTTGGTTGTAGGCATGCCAAGAAGTCTAATAAATACACGGAGAAGGTTTAGCTGCTGAGGGAGTGACAGGTTTGTGAAAGTGGCATTCCAACCACAAAATACATCAGGAGGTCCCAGGTCTCCAGAGTTACTCGGAATGGGCCTCCTAAAACATTTTGTTTGCTTTGCTAATTTGGGCACAGATTCATCAAAACGCTTCAGCACATGTTTAAGTCAATAATTTTTAAATACAACTTTACTAATAGAGCATATGTTTTACAGTCATTATTGCTTTAGGAGCTTAACTCTTTTTCTGATCAGCCAGCTGGTAAGTTATTGCTTCACTGAATATAAGTTATTTGAAAATGACATCCTGAATTATTATATGCTAAATATCAGAAGTTCTCTGAAGTGTTTTTTTAATGTATTTATTTATTTTTGGTCTCTTAACCCTAAAATTTTCTCTAGTTCCCCCCTGCCTGGATAAATATTCTTCTGTTGTTTATTCAATTGAAAATTCAGGTATCAGTTAAATAGGCTAATAAGGTGTTTGCTACTTGGATCTTAGTAGCTTAGTGGTATTCACTCTATTTTGCTTTGAAATTGTAGAGGATATTCAATTCTTTATAAATAATCATATTCATTATTTTATTACAAAATTTTGTATGTATCTATATTTATAATAATCAAACTGTACCACTGAAAAACAAAATCATAACACAAGTTAGTGCACTGGGGCATTTCATTTCCTTTAAAAGGTGTAGTGGAGGGAAATGCTTGAGCTAGAGTACAACTGTTTCTTTCAAGATGCATACAAACAATTTTTGAGCAGTTGAATGAAAATGGACTACATGACTTACATGTCTAATTTCTGAAGCTAGGCAAATGAATCATTCTGATTTCTATCATTCAATAGCTTATTACATTGTACTAATATATTTAATTGTGTCTAACCTCTTTTAGTTTTGATTTGAAGAATGCACCTATGAAAAACAATGTTTTAAAATTTTTAAATTATACTTACTGTTTAGTTGTAAATTAAATATGCTGTTTAGCCTATTTGTAATTGTTTATGATCAGCAAATGAAAATGTAGTAACAGAACATTTCCAGTGGGCTATTCAATTTAGATCCCTTTAAATATTAATGAGAATCTTTTCATTTGCTAGAAAGTAGTGGTATATTGTTCCTGAAGAGGAATGTGAAAGTGAAATGGCTTTTGGAACTTACAAGCTGCATTGGTATTTGCCTTCACACAGTGTGAGTCATCAATGGAAATGGAATAAAAGAGAAATGAATCTTGCAGGTATTTCATCAGAATAAATTCTTCCTTCATCCTGTAATGAAATCTTCACAGATAATATCTAACAAGGCAAGAAGAACTCTTGAAATACATTGATGCGTCAGACAGATTCTGTCTTTAAAGTATTGTATCGGAATGTTGTTGCCGAGAAACTTCAGCTTTTGTGAATAAAGTACCTAGCTGAAACCGATATATGGTTGAAGAGAACATAGAATAACATAATATTCTTAGAAGTGCAACTGCCTATCCTGAAGTCTTCTCTGGAAATGTCCTAGGTTAAACTTTTGAATGAATATACTTCTCTCTATTCAATTTCATAATTGTTTTCAAATCTGAGTTCATGTTCAGGCTATTTGGTCATGTATAACCTACTGGAAAGAACTTCCAAAATTCTTTTTCCAATTCAGTTAAGAAGTGTTAGTCTTTAATGATGCATGAATCTTCCAGTAAATTGGTTCCTTTCCTATAGTTAGTTCACTTCAAAGGCTGAAAGCCGCTATCCTACAAGATACTGGAGATTTTGTTCTCCTTTTCAGAGTCAATCTTCTCTCTGCTTCCTGAATCATTTTTAGATATCCACCAAATAATTTCCCATGCAGATAAGTTTATCATTAAATACTTTTTATACTATTACTTTGTGGCAGATCTTCATGTCCCACTGTGCCAGGCACTCTGCTGATGTACAGTGAGTGACAGGCACCTTTGTATATAGCTTACAGTTTCAGTTGGCGAGGCAAGAAGAATATGGGGAAACAAAAGCCTAAGAAAATAAAATGATCTTCTAGGGAGACAGTAACTTTTCCAAAAGTAAGAGAAATGTCATGTACAGAGGACATATCTTAAAGCTGAAGATGCAAGCCATGTCAGGGCTGAAGTGTCTGTACTGTGCATTCTGCCCTCTCTCCTGTACACCTGCCACAATACTGAGAATAGGACAGTTCCCAGGGTCATAGCTCTTAGAAGAGATAGGGAAAAATTGTATCTCAAGAGAAAAAATTGAGACCCAATGGCAACCACAAGACTTGTTTACATTGTGGCCTTTCCTTTATTTTGATACTGTCTTTACCAAGTCAAGGTGTCTGGCCATGCTAGTAACATCTGGAACAGTTTCTGGTTTCTTGAATCCCAGTTGCACATTCTGTGCATAGTTGTATACTAACATATAATAACAATGTGCTAACAATAATATTGAAGTATTTATAAGTGGCCTACTATACAACACAGCTAAAGCTCAGTTCTTCTGAAGTTTTCTGGATCTTTTTGATAGCTGAACTCATATTTTCCTGAGGTTCCCATCCACGACTACAATAAAAATCACCTGGCCTCCTGAGGCTGCGGCACCCCGGCCGGCAGCCCTTACTTGAACTCCTTGAAGAACTGCGTGATGCAGCCGTGCTCGGAGCCACAGGGCAGGTGGAAGCTGCGGCTACAGCCCTTCTCCTGGCAGCTGATGTACGCGCCCCTCTCACCACAAGCGAAGCAGCCCTGCAAAGAGCACAGCCACCCCCATCGGGGACCCGCACTGGACCTCCACGGCCAGCCCCACACCTCCAGGAAAGGCCCCAGGCTCTGGGTCCTGCTGCTCACAGCCCACACATCCGCCTCATGGAGGAGGTTTCTGCCTACGGTGGACCTGCTGGCAGCAGGAGCGCCGCCCAGAGCTGCCCAGAGATGCCAGCCTTTCTTCCCCGTGGCACAGGCTGAGCTCACGCAAGGCTGTCCACGAGCAGACGCCCCCCACCCTGCCGGGCCCTCACCTTCTGGGCTGCGCTCTTGATTTTGTGCTTGATATCTGCAGGCAAGAACCCGCAGATCCCTTCCTGCCTGGTGCCTCGCTGCACGAGCCCGCTGGCTACGTACTGAAAAGCAGAAAGGTCCAGGAGCTCGTGAGGTCAGCGAGGCAGGGCGCGTGGTTGGGCAAAACTCGGGGAGCCCCCAGGGCAACTCAGCAGGCAGCACTCGCGCACGCAGAGGCCTTGCTGCTGGTGTTTTGGCCCGCAGATGTCCGAGCTGACGTCTGCTCGGTGACACAGCATGCATGCTGGAGGGCAGAGGCAGCGGTGCCCGGCGGTGAGCACCCGGCCAGGGCCTGGGGCAGTGTCCGGGGAGACACCCGGCAGGGCCCCGCGCTGCTCCGGCCTTGCTGGTGTCGGTCAGGGCCGGAGGTGCTGCAGAGGAGCTCCGCGGCCTGGAGGGGACGGGGCGCTGCCGGCAGGGCTGTCCCGGCAGGCGCCCGCGCCCCGTCCTGGGCCCCCAAAATTTTCCAGAGTCCTCATTGGTCTTGGACCAATTTCAGCTCTTGTCCTTCTTTGCCACAAGGGCACAAGGGCTGGCTCGTGGTTGGCTTGTCGTCCATCGGGACTCCCAAGTCCTTCTCTGTAGGGCTGCTCTCCAGCAGGTCAGAACCCAGCCTGTACTGATGCCTGGGGTTATTTCTCCCTTGGTGCAGGACTCTGCACTTTCCGTTGCCGAACTCCATGAGGTTCCCCACTGACCATTTCTCCAGCCTGTCCAGGTCCTTTGGAACAGCAGCACAGGCCTCTGGTACACCAGCCACTCCTTCCAGTTTTGTCTCATCAGCAAACTCATTGAGGGTGTACTCCGTCCCTTCTTCCTAATCGTTGATGAATAGTTTGGCTAAGGGTTTTCTTGAGATAACTCAGAAAATAAACCTACTTTTTAAGTTAAGCGGAGATATTTATCATCATGCTCTTATGTGCTCCATTTGCTGCTCTGTCTCCCAAAATATTTTCTGTGAAAATATAATTATCTGTGTGTGTTCCCTCACATGCTGCTAATCAGGATAACATAAATGAAAAATAAATTACATAGGGTAACATCATCCATAGCAAGGAATTATTTCTGAGCTGATGTGATAAATAATAAATAATTGCAATGATAAACAATTCTGTTAAGGTAATGGAACAATTTATGATGCCACCATAACTCAGATTCAGCATTGATTTCAGGTAACTATCATCCTACACAACTACAATGTTTAATCTATGGCAAGTTTCCCAATGACAGTGATTTAGAGATGAGGAGGAGGAAGACAGAGATGTGAGAAAGAGCAAAGCATGTGTACTAATCCAAAAAACCTCACTCTATGTTCCGGTACATTATGCTATAACTGTTCATTTAATTGTTAGGTTCATGTAGCATAAGAGGCATAAGACTAGGCAGCCCCCATTCATTTAACTGCTTCTCATCCCCTTTCAGCAGACGGTTACAAATCTCGACAGCTTATTGCCTGGGCTTTGGCTCCCATGTTCCTTTCTAACTTGTCTGAGTCACGATTAGATTTTCTACCCTTTAGCTGCAACTTGCTGCCAGATGGTTTTGGCTGAATTTAGATAGGCACAGATGCCTTCATGCTTGCTGTCTTTGCAAACAAAAAAAAAAAATAAATAAAAAAAAACAAAAAAAAAAAAAAAAGAAAGAAAAAGAAAAGGACAAGAAAAAAATCCCTTTGATCACACTCCATGTTCTTTTCCCTCACTTTATCTCTGCATGTGTATTTATGCCTATATGTGAGTTTGACCTGCTGTGAAAAAGAATGGGCAATGGCAAAGAAACATATTGCACTGACAAGTAATAACAACAGGCACGTTTTTCTATCTTCAGAAAAAAACTGGAAGATTATAGATCATTTGCAAGTGTCATTTCGTATACAATATACTTAGAAATTGAACTGCATCAGTAAATCATTCCCATGAGTCTACTGAGTACCTGCTAGTCTTTTGTAGACTATCTATTGCTCTTTCTTTAGCACTTTTCTATTATTTTATTCTCCTTAACTCTTAATATTTAATTCAACAGAGAGAGAGAGAGAGGGAAAAGTCATGTACATTAGAGGGAAAAGTCGTGTGCATTAATTATTAGTGTTTAGATAACAGTACAGAATAGTATTACAAGTTTTACAGCTTCAGGTTTTGCTCAAAAAATATGTTTAACAGAATAGTTACACATATTTCTGTGGTCAATACTGTTCTAAATTGTGACACAATTAAATTAAATTTCAACACAGAATCCTTTATCTTCTACAGAATGATAAGCAATGGTTTTAAGATTCAATAAATCCATCACTCAAAGCCTTTCTTAGAAAAGGGCATAGATGATATAAATCTAAACAAAACCCTGAGGCATGAAATGCTTTTGAATCCTGCCTCTCTACCCTCCTGCTGGGTCTCTATACATGAAAATCTGCAGATGAAGTCCTCCTGTCTACCCATTGGGACCTATAAGATTCATAGTAAAACTAGACTCAACTGCTCTCTTATTTGTGCTATTTCTCCACTGCTCTATAGCCAACTTGGCATCTTGTAGAAGTTAACAGAGTTAAAAATCTGTTTATTGAGCATGCATCCAAATTATGGATGAAAAGATTTAGATTAAGTCACTGTCTTTTAGAAAACTGCAGAAAATAGACAGCGGCTGTATTGACACACACCCCTCCCCAATCAGCAGATTTTGGGAAGCAACAAAATAGACAGCACTGCTCTTGGAAAAAAAAAAAAACAAACAAAACCTCCAGAAGCATCAGAAATCAAAAGTCTTCAGATTCTGAAGGAATCTGTTAGATATTGTCTATTTAAAGGTTTGCCAGTAATCCATAACTGAATAATCAAACCTTTTCAGTATGTTTCTCTACCTACATGAAAGATGAGAGCTAGAATTAAAACAGGAAGATGATGCAGTATGGATCATTAAAAGCAAATAGAGACCTACAAGAAATCTATTCCGCTATTCCATGTTTAATCTGCATTTGAATAAGGTTCATTTCACCTGAGCATTAAGATCTAAATCTAGTTTTAGTGAGATCTGAATGGTTTAGGAACTTGTTAATGCTGCTGAGAATTTACACTAAAACCTGAAAAATTCTAATTATGGAGAGATTATTTTTATGAAGAGATTTGGTCCTACTTTAATAAGCAGATCAGAAATATACATTTTTTGGAACCTGTGGAATACAACCAAAGTGGCTGATAACTTGTGGAAATGAGATCAATACAGTTCCTATCCAGTAGATCCCTCTCCTAAAGGCTTAGCAAAGAAAATCATGCAGCTTTCGTGTGAGAAGTAATTGAATCAACAAAATAGTAGTTAGCAATGTTGCAAAAAAGGCAGATATGTGCAACTATTTGGAAAGATAACTCTCACCCTGCTAGTGACATGCAGTGGGAAAGGCAGTACTAGTACTATGACACATCTTTATAGTATAGCTAGTCAGTAAAATGTCACCTTGAGGCTTTATCCTGTTGCTTGTCACAACAATATCTGAGTGTTTTCCAAGTGAAACCAGTAGTGTCAGGGAAGCATACATGAATTTCCTAGAGTACTTGGCTTACCTTCCTGGCTTGTAGTGAAAAACGCTTCTTTTCACATTCATTCGTAAGTGCTTGAATAAGGCAGCAACTGGAAGGGGATGCCTTGCGCTGTGACTCTAAGCCAAGTAAGACTTGACTCCCACTGTAGGTTCCACTATCAAACTGTTAATGCAAAGAGAAAACAGTGCAGTAGGAAAAAAATAAAAACAAAAGCAACCTGCAAAGTTTGAGTATTGGCAGAGGATTCTGTTTGACATGTTAAACTATTAGCGAAGCTATCTGGTACAGGCAGGTGTAAGAAATGATTCTAGAACTGGTGATTCAGCAAAGCAGATGGCCTTTGCACATCTTCTACAAGGAAAAACTTCATTTTTTTTTTTGTTAACGTGGTTTCGATTAGACAACAATTGCCCAGCTGTGAGAGGTTTTTAACACAAACTGGAGCTGACCGTTTGGCATAGCTGGGGCTACATAGTATTCTGAGCTTTTCTTTCTCTAACAGAACATATATTTCCTTACTGCTGCATATATTCCCAGTGCTTGCAAGTTCGTTTTGTTCTAAAAGGTCTGACTGTCATAAAGGCACTGGGGCTGCCTGCAGGGATAGCACCTATAAGATGTATGATGAGCCACCTCTACAGTTTGTGCGGTAGTTACATTAGCTGTTCAATCTCTGTGGTAAGCAGAAAAACTTGAGCTGCATCCTCTAGGCAGATTAATGGTTATGTGTGATAGACCACTGCATCACTTGGGGTTTCAGTGTGAAGTGAGAGATAACTCGTCTTCATTTTACTTTGGCACTCTAAGCAATGCTCACATTTAGAAAGTAGGATGGCTAGGAGGTATTTCTGTACCTGTCTGTAAAGTGCAATTCCCCAGTCTGTGAATCAAAATTGCCAAGTTTCTCCTCTGCTCATCCAGTTGTGCAGCTCTGCAACATCTCCCAAGACTCAGCGCACACGCCTTTATTATTCTCCTCTCTCACATTATATCAGAAAGCTCTTGAAACTCTTCACAGGGCAAAATTTTTGATGGTCACTGCCTGAGAGACAACTGGCATGTCACCTGTGATGGGCATTAAAAATGCATCAATATTTTATGAAGTATTTTAAAAAGTCTTTAGATTATATTTATGAAGATGGGCTCTTTACAGAGGTATTCTGCTGGAAGAAAGAGTGAGGACAGAGGTGTTAAGGGAAGTAAGGTAATAAGTGGGTCTGGCCAAGTACTCAAAAGATGAACAACAGAAAAGAGCAATGGATATTTTAAAATGATTTCTACTTTCTAATTTCAAATGTTTTCTTCTTACAGCCTCACTGGAATCCATACTATTTTAGGACATCTGATGGCCATTAAACAAGTGATCACAAAGTTTGTTTCAATATGCTTTGCACAACTAGAATTACCTAGTGCTGACTATTTGCTGTTGTATTTGCACACATTTAGCCTGACCTTCCTCTCTGTCAACCAGCAGGAACCAGGAGTAGCTCTAGTGCATTTATTGACTTCCATCCTGACTGAGATGATGGGATGACAGTAGCTGACCTTTTACTGCCCAATGTCACACCGAATGCCTGAATAATAATTCAACCGGAAGGCAGCCTAGACCCTTCCTGCTGACATTTTCCCAGTGGAATTATTTATCTAATTACTGTCTATGATTTTGCTGTGTTTGAAAGGTTCCTTCCCCCAGGAAATATGTAAAAGAAATATATTTTTTTTCTTCTATTGAACACATTCTTGACTGAATCAAGAATTTAATCTTTTCATGAAAGTCAGCATTTTGGCAACATTTGTGCTTTTGTGCTAGATGCTTTTCAAGAAGAAGCAGACATACAAGATGTTCATGTACAAATGTTACTGCTAGGAGGCTCTAGCAGCCAGATGTTTTTTTTTCTTTTTTTCCAAGAAATGTGCTAAGCAAAAAAAATATGCTTAATAGCAATGCAAATATGTATTCTGCCACTTGGTGACTTTTTTTAACCATTCAAAAAGTTTTGAAAACTAACAGGGTGGTACAAAAAAAAATCAAAAAAAGATAGCTAACAGCCCCCTCCCCCCCTCCCCGGCGTGATTCCACTGATTTTGCTGCAGTTGAACACAAAAGGAAAATAAGGGAATAAAGGCATACTGTCAGCATTTTCATAAATTTTATCCTATTTTTTCAAACAGATGCAACTGTAAATATCACAAGATTTCAAGAAATATACTTCAGAGTAAAAATAAATTAGCACTGGAGTAAAAAATAAACCAAAACTGCTAAAATTCAGAAAAGCATTAAGATGCTTTTAAAAGATTTTTAAAAACATAGTATTCCTGTGAGTATGGTCGTGCGTGAAGTTAAAATCAAGAGTACTTTTGAATGCTGTCCTGATACATGTCCTAAGTTTCTGAAATAAACCCATCACGTTGTGGTTATTTTGATACAATTTTCTAATTATCCTGTTAATTACAGGAACTTAGTTTAAGTGCCCTGGATGGCCATTTCCTGGAGGACTTCAATACTGTAGAAGACTATAGAAAATGCCTGGGAAACATTGCTGTATTGGACTATTCCACACCTACTAAAGAAATATGATTTTGATGTAATTAGAAAGTTTAAGAAATTTTTAGGCCCTACTACCTCAATATCTGCAGTTTTACCTAGAGGTTTTTCTTTTTTTTCCTTAACACATAATTTAATTGGAGGGGGCTCTGAAAACTGAGCTAAGACTATTGTTCAAGTTGGAAAAATAAACATTCATAGTTTAGAGAAGGTTGAAAATAAATCAATCTATCTGATCTTAATTTATCCCTGCACTATATTGACATAAACATGTTTAAAACTTTCCACAAGTGTCTTGCCTTATCTACTGGACAGAAGCAGTGAAGTTCAATTTAGAAACATAAATCTAAAAAAAAATCTATTTTTTCCTAATGTTTAACATTATCTTTCTCCTCACATCTGATATACCAAGTACTATTTGTATCTGATCTATGGGCAGATTTATTCTTTTCTCAGGGGGTTTTCAATGACATCCATCACTGTATTATCCTAGTAATTAATCAATTTATCTAATAATGTATTAGCAGTTAACTTACTCAATTTCACAATTCCTGTGCTGTATGGAAGAACATTATCTCAATTTTATGACTTGGGAGCTTAGGCAATGAATATAAAACCTATCCACCTCTTTTGGACACCTAATTTCAAATAGCAGGGCTCTGACTTTCCAGGACATAATATCCCAAAGTTGTGCTTTATACATTTAAACCACAACCCCAAGCAGAATCCCTGTCTGTGTGATGCACCTTGGAAAATCAGACATCAGGAGTTTAAATCAGTTCTCCCAGAAAATGATCTTCTTAGGTTTAAATAATGTTTTTCGGCAAGATCTGAGACAAAGCAAGGAGCTGGTTCTCCAGGGCAGGACGTAGTTGATGTGTGAGGAGACTGTCCTCTCTCCCTTTGCCTTTTTCCTTCCTCACCTCTCTGTTCCTGCATATAAAGCAAGAACCTTGCATTCAGCAGTCACCTTCACTTCACAGCCCTGATTCATCCTGTATCACACAGTAAATGGGACAGGGAAGAAACTGAATGTAATCATGTAAATAAAACCCTAGAGTATTGCACAGATGTGGGCAGAAGGGGCCTGATTGTTGGTACCTACCCAGACCTAGCGCATCCTGCCTTAATCCAGAGCTGTATTTGTGGGGAAGGTCCTACTTAGTGCAAAACAGGAGGTTTTTGTGGCGTTTTAGCTGCCAAAATCATGTCTCTCTGCTACATATGTGAGATGAGATTTTTCTAAAATAAGAAGTTGTGTTTGGTTAGGATTTTTGCAGATGTTAAAAGCAAACCTAGCACAAATCTGAACTGTTGCTATATTTGAAGTTTATTTGAAGTACAAACTCCAAGTTAAACCTTTTCAAAGGAAAGGCCATAGGCATTCTTTATGATAGGCAAAATATTTTCTTGTAGAACCCCCCCCCCCCCTTTTTTTTCTGGAAGGAGAAAAAATATTCAGCTGTAACTGTAAATATGTGGGTGAAAAACTGTTTTGAAATAGATGCCCACACTAGAGAATTTCAGCCCAAACATTTCAAATATTGTAAAGTTATCAGTAAATGAAAACAAGCTCTGACATAGAAAGCGTGAAACACCTTTTCATAAATGCTTTTTTGCTAGATTGCCTATTCTGCTATGTAGTACTGGATGAGTTACAGGGACAATGTCATCTTTATATGTCTGAGGTAAATAAAACCCTGATAAAAATGAGGACAATGTTTTGAACTCTGGTTCAAGAAATTTGTCCTTACATATTTCATGTTATTAACCTGTGGGAACAGCTGATTTTTCAATGTGAAATGTACAGGGAAGCAGGTTTATGCAAGTGTAATTACAGCAAAATGAATAGCTGAAATATGTAGTTTCTTGAACACATAATGATCTTTTTGATCTAAAAGGATATTTTTCATTTCCTGGTAGCTGTAGAATATCAAAACAGTAATATTAGTACAACTTCAAATGAGTAAATGTCTAAATACCTTCAAGAAAAATCAGTTCTGTCCAGTAGCTTCATGGTTCATGAATTTAACATGTAGCAGGCACTGGTTTTATTCCCTTCTTTTTTTTAAGCAGGCTGGGGCCATGTTCCCCATTAATAACAAATAGTTTCAAAAGTTTGTTGCTAATCTGTGGGGCTCAGAATTATTTCCAGGCTACCGAAACCATGCAGATGCCCAGACAATTTCCATCTCTTTGTTGGGCATAGACCTGGGTTTCTGCTGGATGAAAACCCAGATATATGAACCAGAAGGGAAGTCCAGCATGCATTGGCCAAGTTCCTAAGCTAAATGCTTAGGGGGGTGAGACCTGGTACCTGCAGAGCATCTGTAGACAGTTTCCTGAAGCTGAGGATTATCAACTGCTGCTGCAGAAGTATTTGGTGTTGACCAGAGGAGGGACTAGAACCCAGGTATCCCCCACAGTTGTCCTAGCTGCTCTCTAGTAATGTTTTAATATATGAAGCTTCATTAGGAATAATTGTGTCTTTACCACAGAATTCTTGTAACCTGATAATTAGGATACTCATGAAAGAAGAATAATACGTGTGTCTAAGGAAATGAGACTGTTGATCAGGAGCTCCTTCTGTCCTGAGGTGCACCCAAGCATCCACTGACTGCTTTGGGAGGATGGGAACAGCCCACCACTCAGAGAATCTAGCTTGATATCTCCATTCTCATTATTTCCCAAGTACTATTCAGGTTTAATGATAATTTATGCATAATTTAGGGGCAACTGAAACCCCATTTTCAGCAAATTTATTATTCTCAAGTTAAATTAGTCCATTTCTACTGGTTACCACATTTTATTCTATTATCTTAGGTATAGGCTTTCACAAAACAGTGCAGTCCAGTCAATATCTGATGTGTGTGCATTCTTTCCTCTCTTTTTGGGGGAGATCTTACATATTTATGATTCACACCTTTGGTATTTCACACCTTTTATCATTTCACACCTTTGGTCTTTTTTATGTTCTTTTGCCTCTCTTCATTCCTTTGCTTCATCCATTGCTTCTGTCTGGCAATATCCCATGAAAAAATGTGACTGAAAAGCAATATTCAGCAGCTGTGGTTTTCAGCACCTTTTATTGATTGAGTAGTAATGGTTTTATGTATCTCCTTCAGTGAAACTTGCAGTATTTTTCAGTTGGATTATTTTCTGGGTTTGTTGTAATGGCAGTTATGTATTTCTGCTTTTGTCTTGTGAAATAAATCAATTTACTTGCCTTGACAAGTCTTTTCCAACATCACTGGTAACAAGGTGGTGACAGGTCTGCTAATGCTGCTCTTTTGGCTGCCATATCTGCTCTCCTATTTCCTTGCGCCACTGCACTATTTCCTTTTGGGGGGGCTTTGCAATGCATTATAGCTACTTCTTTGGGTTCCATTATTGCCTGTTAAAATCTTAACATCTCTTGTCCATACTTTACGTTGCTTCCTTCTTCGCAATCTGAGCCTTTTTCTTTGAAACACAATACCCGGCAAGTGCCCCAAAATTTAACAGGCTCACTGACGCTTTTAGCCATATTTGCTCTGAGTCATCTCCAATCAAGATGTCATCCACATCTGTAAAAGAGTGTCATTTTTATTACCTTCCTGACATTGAGCTGGCTCTTTGGCCAAGCTCTCACCAAACAGGGTAGGACTATTCTTGAATCCTTGATGAAGAACCGTCCAGCATGACTACTCCTTCCTCCTCGTAGTGGGCCTTTCCCATACAAAGGCAAAAATTGTCTGGCTTTGTTCTTCTATGGGGATACAGAAAAAAAAAGCATCTTTTAAATCTAGCACTGTAAAACAATTGTTAGTCTCAGGCACTGAGGCTAAAAGAGTAAATGGGTTTGGCACCGCTGCATGTATATCTTTTGTTATCTGGTTCACTGCCCTTAGGTCCTAGACTAGCCGATATTCTTGGGAATGAGATTTCCTTACCAGCAGGATTGGTGTGTTGAATTCAGATCGACACTCTCTAAGCAAGCCATATTGCAAGAAGGCATTAATTAGGGGTCCCAATCCTCTACGTGCTTCCAGCTTGGCAGGGTACTGATGCACCCTCACTGGCTTCGCTCCCAGTTGTAGCACTGTTTTGTCTGGGGTTGCATTTTCCACTTTGCCTGGCTTCATCGAGGCCCAGACCAGGGGAATCACTGCATCTAATACACTTGAAGGGATACTTGCACTGTTATCCTCCAAAGCTGATCCCATGAAAAGGTAGATTTGCGCTCTCCATGCTGATTCTGGAGGGATGTGGAGCTGCACGGAATTCTTGGACAGAGGTTATCTGTGCATTCAGGCTGCACAGTAAATCCCATCCTATTAAAGGGAGGGGCCACTTTGGCATATAGAGAAATTCATGAGTCAATTTAGTACCTCCAATCATACACTCCATTGGTTGCAATAACAGCCTCAAAGTTTTCTTCCCCTAGCCCCAATAATGGTGGTAGTAGTCTTACTTAAGGGTCCTTTACAACAAGTTATCACTGAATGAGTGGCTCCAGTATCTAATAACAAATCTATAGTTTCATTCCCCAGCTTTACTGGAACCAGGGCATCAGCTGGGGAGATTCTCTTTTTCTCCCCCGGTCCCCTTCATTCCGTATTTGACCCCTCTAATATAATTCAGTCGGGGCTGTCTGGGCTCTGTGGCTTTGTTATCCTTCTTCATTTTGGACATTCATTTTTCCAATGCCCTTCCTATCCACAAATGCGCATTCATTTGGACCCTAAGGGGGCCGAGGGAGGCCTCCTCCCTCCCCTTCCACCTCTTCCTCTTCTGTTACCTCTTCCGCTTCCCCTGCCCCTACCTTGGAATTCCTCTCCCTGAAGGGCTGCTGCCAGGAGAGAGGCCTGTAGTTTCAGTAGGCTTTGTGTTTCTCTTTTTCCATTTTCATCTCGATTATTATATACCTTATGCACTATTTCTATCAGCTGTGAAGCAGACGTTCCCTCAGCTCCATCCACCTTCTCTAGCTTCTTTCTAATATTCTGAGCTGACTGGCCAATGAAGAGCATATTAAACTTTCTTTGATTTGCTTCCTCAGTTGGATCCAAGGCTGTCCACTTTCTGGCTGCTTCACAGAATCTTTCATAAAAGGCTGAGAGATTTTCTTCGGGTCCTTGCTTTACTTCATACAACTTTGATACAGTCTTTGGTTTTGGAAGCCCGTATCGAGCCCTGTGTAGAATTAACTGCTGATACTGCTTCAATAGCTCCCTACCCCCGCTCCTATTTGGATCCCACTCTGGATCCCTTCTGGTGGGTAAGTAGACCTCAGGATCCCCCTTTCTGTCCCTTTTCTCACCCTCTTCTTTTGCCTTATCAGTTACCAGCCTCCTTTCTTCCCCCATCAGGAAAGTGTTCAGCAGTGCCTGCATATCTCCCCAGTTAGGGTTATGAGTTATCACAATAGTCTCCAAAAGTTGATGCAGCTTCTCAGGACTGGGGGCAGGTTTAGCTAAGTTAGTTAGAGTGTGGTGCTGCTAATGCCAAGGTCGTGGGTTCAGTTCCCATATGGGCTGTGCTGAGGGTTGGACTAGATGACCTCCAGAGGTCCCTTCCAACCTTACCATTCTATGATTCTAATTTCGGTGCCTTTATGGAATTTTCTCTGTTTCCGTGCGACCCCCAGCCGTCAGTTCCAAGTTTCCCTCAGCTGGAGCAGAGCCTGCTTATTCATTGTAGACTTCACCCTGAAAAAGGCTTCCTCACATGCATGTTTTCACCACTCTTCTGAGACTACAAATGGGAATGCAATGCTAAGTGATTAAATGAATTGTTTCACATCATGCTGCAGAGATATAAGAGACTGAGACAAAACCAATGATGACTTTGAGAGATAAGAAGCTCACTATGAGATTATAACAAAATAAGTAGTGCAATCTGAATTTATTAGTATTTTGCAGAAATATTATTTTAAACATGTATTTTAATGAGTTGCGAATGAGGTATATTCTCATTTGGAATGCAGAGCAGGCCCAATCATTGTGTATGTATCACACAGTCCAGCTATTAGTAACAAATCCATTAACTTGTTTCTAAGTTATGATTAAATAGTGGTACTGTAAAAACAATTAAGTTGATAGGAAGAGGGTTCTAGAAGCACCATGAAAGAAAGATTTATCCATCAGTTCTGAACCGACTCTTTTTCATTTCTTGTTTTGTTTTATTTGCACATCACATGGATTTGGACCTCATTACTGCATTGCTTTCCAAGACTACTATTTCTGCTGAAGTTGCACCATCTACTCTCTGAAAATAAACTGCAACCAGAAGACTTCAAAGCGCTGTTCAGTCATGAGTCAGTTATACCTCAAAGTACCCTGCTGTGCCAAAGAGGTATTCCACAGCCATTACCACAGTTTATAATATGGTAATTGAGATATAAAGTGGTTAAATATTCCATCCTAGACAACTTGTGAGGGAACTAAGATTCTATATGTACTTTCAAAACAAACTCAGAGCTCATAAGTCTTGAGCTCTGAAACAGTGGGTAAGTCATACATAGTATAAAACAGATCACTCTAGGACTATGAAAATACCTACTTAGAAAATTTTCCAGAGTCCTCATAGTGTCCAATCATCCACACTCCAAAACATCTTGGAAACAAAGACTGTTTAGCTGGTGGCAAGAACTGAAAATGTGAATGTGATTCTCTAAATAAATCTATAAATATTTCAGATAATCCAGCAGTGAGGCAGTGGCAAGCCTGGGTCTAGGAGCCAAAGGAGATACTTGGCTAGAATAATAGAATACTAGAAAAAGCCAAATATTATTGCTCTGCTGCCTTGTTTGGCTGTGCCAAATTGCTAGAGAACTGGGGTTTCTACATCTGGTGTTTCTGCTCACAGGGGAATCCCTGGGTTGGAAAGTGGATGTGAGGTTATTGCTTGACTGTGGAAATGATCTTTTGGAAACAGTGATTGCCACCACAGTCCCTCTGCTTCCCAAGTGATATAAGAGGCTACAGAACTGGCTCTCCTGGCCTTCCACCTTTGCCTCTCCCTTTCTCCTCTTTCCTAGAGCAGGAAGGGCCTTGGCTTCTCACATGAGCCAGCTCTAGGTAGCTGTAGCAGCATGTAGCTTTTACATAGACTTTCATGAGTTTCAATGTCCTAGTGTACTGCTAAGTGCCACTGGAGCTGCCTGAATGATCCTTATGAAAGACTAGTTTCAGGTTTTCATTATCATTTGACATGTTTAGTATCTTGGTTCTCTTTGTCTCTCATGTGAACTTACCTTGAGTTTTGGCCAAGAGCTTTCCTCCTCCATACATACATTTCCACTCTGAACATAGTTCAGCTAACCGATAGAGTGTGGTGTATGTGAGCCAGGTAGCTCTCCCCCACTGCTTTGAAGGTAGCACTTGCTTTAATGCTTTTTGCAAGCCAATAGCAGAGCCCCCTCACGAAGGTCCAGCAACGCGCTGGGATGCTGAGACCATGTCGTCCAGGTCCTCCTTTGTCTTTCCTGGCATAGTCAGTGGTGTGAGCTTTGCCTGCTGCACTCCTGTGATGGCCCTGTGCATTGCAATGTGTGGCACCACAAGCCACATGGAGGTGCTGCGAGAAGCAGAAGATTCATAGCAACCTGGCAGTTCCTTCAGCTGTCATTCAGGCAGGTAGAAAGCTGACACCTCTGCTGTTACATGGCCCTACATGAGCGTCAAATGAGCTTTGATGTCTTTTGCATTTCTATTGTGTTCTGCCGCAATTCAAGGCTGCGAACTGCCTGATGCAGGAACCATCTCAGTGGAGCATTTGTTGTGCCTAGCACTGTTTCGCCTTCTTGTCTGCGATTTACTAGATGCTATTCCAGACGTTGAAATATATATAAATCTATAATAATAATTATTTTAGTGTTTAAATGTGTGTTTAAATCCAAACGGATGCATTTGTTTGCTCTTAAGAAGTTCTCCGACAGCCATTTTCATTGTGGAAGTATGTTTTCATGATGAAGAAGACAAGTTAGCCAATTTCTGTGGAATCCAAAGTCCCTGTTTGAATAGATGTTTTCCATATTCATATTACTGTGTATATGTATTTGTAAAAGCCAGTAGTTTAAAGTAAATATTATTAAGCGACTATATAAAATTTTCTAAAATGAGGTCATAACACTGATGAACAAATACTGGACAGCATTTTGAAGTGTTCTAGCTGCTTTATATTTCCATATTTAATATATTTTAAATGAAAAATATGTATTATATAATATATGTTTATGAATAGCACATTTTTTATTTGTTAAATAGCTCACAGATCCATAGTAACTGCAGAATAAATATCCATTTCAAAGTAATAGGATGAATCATTGCACACTTCTTTATAAGCCAGGAAGATCTGAAGAGCAATTTCAGAACCTTTGTGAGCCTTGAGTAGTGCTACATGTGTTTGTGTTTGCCTGTTCCAATATGGCTTAAGGGATTTAATGTGGCCTCACTGCTTTGACAATAAAGTCCCATCTTAGAATTTCTAATATCTTGTGTTAAAGCTCTGTCTCCTGACAATTTTCGTGACAGCCTGTTGCTTCATTCAAAAATCATGAAACTGATGACCCAAATAGAAAGACAAGGCAAAAAAGGATGTGGGTTTTCCTCAGTGGATTTTCCACACTGATTGTTAAGAATGTGAATATTTTCATTCTTCATACATAGCTTGCCAGCTGGTTCAGCTCTCAAGCTGCCAGAGTTTTTTTTAATCTTTAGTTTTGTTTTTCAGCTGCTCTGTCAGAAGCATTCAGTTCTCCAAGTGCCATTCAAGCTGTTTCCAGTTACTTCTCCAGAGACAAACTCTGTGAATATTTGGAAAGAAAAATAGAAAAATTAGAAAACTGGATTTTCTGCTTTTAAAGTCATGTCAACAAGCCAAGTATATTGTATAGATAGTCTTTATTAATCAAAAAGGCTTTAAGCAGTGAAAGTGGAGAATGTACTGACTTACAGTGGTTATCCAAAGATTCAAAAGCAGTAGTAAGAGTACAAGGTAAATAGATTCTAACTGGGAGATTAATAACTCTGCTATTGAGCCATAGATATTAGAAATGGCACCGGTGGAAGGTGTTTATATGCAGGCATGCACTCTGTTTGATATCCTTATCACTGTGCCAAACTTCAGTGTTTGCAGGTTAACTTCACATTTTGTCTGCTGATCTGCTTTTCTGGCCATTTCCTTCCAGGATGAAAGCTCTCCATTGCGCAGAGCTGAACAAGCCCACTCAGGTAGTGGAAGCAGCGTAGCTATATTGCAGTTATATTCCATTAGTCTACATGTTTCCCAGGAAGGTTTCTGCAGACGGGGCTCAGGAAGCTCTGCTGCCTGGCACTGCCATGGGCAGTGGGTATCCACTGCAGCGGGCCCTCAAGGGTATGCCTGGGTTTCCATGAGTGGGGACATTCCCTGTCGGCTCCAGGCTGGCTGTGGAGGCAAGACAGCTGGCTGGCCTCTTCGGCCCCAGGGCCCCCAGGGAGGCCTTCACACTTTCCAGTGGGTGCCTAGCATGGGATGCTGGCCCTGGGGTGCGCCCTGGGATGCCCTGCAAATTCGGCTAGCCTGAAGAGTCTGCAAGAGCGAGGCTCTCTAGGACCTGACTCTTCGCAGTACTATTGATTTTCAAAGGCCGCTGCTAGTTGTTAAATGGTCAACACTTCCAAAAATCACACTCCAGAATATTACAAAAATATGTGTCAGTTTTTTAAATAGTAAATCTGTGGACTTTACTTACCTTATATCTCTGTTCAATGGAAGCCGAGTTTGAAATCTCAAGTTATAGGGTAAAAGAAGAAGCAACTTTTGTGCAGCTTATTAATAAAATAAAATAATTCAGAAATTGAAATTGGCTTTACTACTATGTTGCTACACAAGGTATACATGCTGTGATCAGTCTATAGGGTACTTTTATAGTTGCATAATTAGTGTCTGTATGTGATACTTTGCCAGAGGCTCGTATATGACTAAGTTGCAACTGATGTCACTAAAAAGAAGTCAGATTTCATGTCTGATTCTTGAAGGTGGGCAGGTGCTTGAAATTACACTTTGTGAATGACAGCATTAAGTGATAAGAAGTTAAATAGATGATACTAAGTCTACTTTGTTGTTGTACAATGTACTTAGTCAATGTACTGAGAGAGGCCAAGCACTAAGAAACCAGGATGAGAATTGTATGCTTGCTTTTGAGACTCATCCTGTGATGCCTGTGTACACAAGAGCACAGATGCTGAAGAATGGAAATTAAATGATCTGGTATTGACATTATCACTCATTGATGCTTGGATGCTGATGCTTTCCTCTCACTTGTAACTCTCTTCCCTTTTGATGCTAGCAACAAGCTAGTGCAGAACACGTTATTTGATAAATATGAATAGTTCATGTGCTGAGTTTTAAATCCATGGAAAATCTCCTGCATTTTCTGCCAATTGTGAGTAAATGGGAGTTTCTACTGATTAAAGATTACAAATAAAAATGCAGCACAAGATTTCCTATGTTTTGCATTTTCATATTATATTCCATTTACCCTACACTAAATTTAAAAATATGTATTAATAAAATATACTTTTCACGAATTGTTGGAGGAAGTGGAGAGAGGAAGTTTTGGCAACATGAAAAGGGGCATTGCAGCAGTCATCAAGTGTGGGAAGCTTGTAATGGAAAAAGCACATTAACTGCATATGTCTTGCTAAAACAACCATTAGTGACATTTATAAAGACTGACATTTAATTAATCATCAGTGGGTCCAAAAACTGGAAGTCCCCAATTGTCTATGCTATGTTTCAGGCATTTTGCTACTTCTGACAGATAGCGTTACGGTTCCTTTGATTCTTCTTCTTTTTAGGGGCTTATAACATGCAACAAATTTAAATTCCTCAGTTTTGAAAGAAGTCACAGGGCTCCGCCCTATGAGGTATAGACCTTTTCCTTTGTGAGATTTTGTGAAAGTAAAAGGATACTCAGAAGTTAAAGAGAGAAGCAATTTTTTGTTGCTAGAGGAAACATTCATATTTTTCCCCATTAATGCTTTATGATGGACTTACACTTAAGAAGAGTTATAGGGAAAGTTAAGGCATGTATTGTCTCAGTGGATGACAAAGAACTAAAGGGGGAAGAGAAGGCGTTTGTAATAATCAGACTAAAGATAAAATGCCATTAAACACAAACATTTTGCCTGAAAGTCTTCTTTTCAAGCTCTAGAGAATATAGGAGAAGAAAGAACTTGTAGCACAACTATCCTAAATGAAGAAAGTTGGATCCAGCCACTAATGCTATCTTGCTTCCACAAAAAAGATTTTCTGTATGTGTTTATGTTCAAGTATAAGTGTAGAATTAATTTAAGCATACTAGGAATGCTTTACAATGTGTAATTTAAACTGAAACCTTATCTAATCTATATGTTCTTACATGATGCCACCATCTATATGTATTAAAAATTGACAACCATACCTAGATGGTCTTGCAACAAACAAAGAAAAGCCAAATTTTGCTAATGACCTCTAAACTCTCATTTTGGCAAGATGTGTAACAATTCAGGTAACAGTCGTGAAGTTCAGTGAGACTTGAATGAAAGTTCTTTGG
Organism: Rhea pennata; assembly: GCF_028389875.1. NCBI lineage: Eukaryota > Metazoa > Chordata > Aves > Rheiformes > Rheidae > Rhea > Rhea pennata. Next base: position 113,233,017 of record NC_084664.1, on the reverse strand, counting down.
ACTTTATATTTCACTTGATTGAACTGGAGAGTTTTTATTCTGTTTTTATAACATCATTCACGTGAATGGTGCTCAAAAAAGCACAAGTGTCGATTCAATAAAAAAGATTATGCTGTAAACTCTATGGTAGCAATGTAATATAAGCAACAGTGGCTTACAGAAAAGCAAATGAAGGGAAGGTGTATTGGTATCATGGTTCAATTTATCAAGCGTTATGTAGGTGGCAAGTAATTTCAATATATCTGAAAAAACAAGTACAGCCCTTGTCTTCAAGAGCTTATGACGTAACATCCTGCCTCTACTAGACTGCTGCAGTCCTACTGTACCATGGAGCAGTAGAAGCCTTCAGTGTACTACTGCTCCTACGGTACCAGAGGAGCAGCAGAAGCCTCCAGTGAATGGAAAGGTGAAAGATGGGGAGTAATTTAAAAGAAGAAAGTGAGGATGCTCGACAGGATCAGTTGAGTGTCACCAGAGGTGCGAAAGAACCTGTGAGAAAGTGAGAAGATGAAACAAAGAAAACAGTAAAGCAAAAATGATGCAGCTGAAGAATAAGGACAGGAAGGGGGAAGGCAAGAGAGCCTGGAAGGAGCAAGTGGGAGGGCTTCTGGGCCCTGCCTGGGCTTTGGTGATGGATGAAGTATAGCTGCAAGGAGTCTGAGTGCAAACAGGGGCACAATACTAAATACCTGGGCAAAGCTGTGCTCAGAAAGTAAGTTGTGTGGATTTTAGGGCCTTCTGGTTTTTAGTTTTAAGCTCTTAACCGCCCACTCCTGCTTTTAGCACTTTCATACCTTGTTGGATCTCACCCTTATAATATCATTCTTATTGCAAATTGGAATGATACCATAGGAAGGATGAAGAGGCTTACCCCCTTAACTAGTCTACTGAGCTAACGATTTAAACTACGCAAACTAATCCCTTAGCAAATGTATTAAGAGATTTAAATATTTTTGCATTTTTTAACTGTTTTGATAATGTTGACTACTATTTTGAGTTTGGAGATACTTAAAAAAAAAAGAAAGCTTGTAATAAAAAAAAAATAAAGAACTGAAGCCCTTAACTTGCTTAGGTGGTTAGCATACAAGATGTGTGCAAATGCAACTGTACTTGTTTAAGAATATTATTACATAATTTGGTTGTGGTGAATGAATTCATGGTTTCTGTGGTCCTGAAACATGAAACAGTAGAATTAGTACCTGATTCTGGTCTCTCTTTATTTTTAAATCAGATTTTCTTTGTCCTCCAAAAGTGACTCAACTTAAGCAAGGTTTCTTAAGTCTATGATACATAGCAGAGATGATGAAACCAAAAAATCTCAACTTCTTTAATACCCTAAATGCCAGTGATGATCACAGATATAAGATGTTGGTGAATATTGCCTTGTTTGACAGGTCTCTGCAAAGAAGGGTAGACAACTCCCATGCTCATTATCCCAAAAGAGAGTATTGAGTAAAATATCTGGGCAAATCTTTAATGAAGAAATGAAAAGCTGAACATGCTGTATAAGTCTAACCTTTTATTTTTGAGTGGGTAGAGTTAAATACAAAGGAGGATTTTTCTCCTTATTCACTGCTTTTAATTGTTTTCTAGGAGCAAGAGCAAAGCCCTCTAGTGGTCCAAGAGTAAGAAGTCTGCTCTCAGAAGAAATTACGAAATCATCAAAGCAGCTGATTAAACGCTGCGGGAGTCTGGGAAGCAAACAAACAAACTTTGATTGCACATGGTTTGTAACTTCAGCTGGGAAGAGAAATGATTTGCAGATGACTCTTGTGCTTCAAAAGTTGCCATATTTTTGTTTCTGAATTATGGCTCTTCCTCCATCCCCTCTCCCCAACTTCAGTGTTTCCCACCAAAAACAGTGGGGTTGCAACTACAGAGTATTTTGCCTTTCATGCTGCCCCAAAGCCTCAGGCTGGGAAGTGCTGAGGTTTTGGGTTCAGAGGCAGTTGCCTGGGCTAGCCATCACTGAGCTATGACTGGGAAACCTTGGGGCCCAGGATTTGGCCCCAAAGAGACTGCCAAGAAGACCCATAACAAGCTCAGAAAAGAAAGGAAAAGGGCAAAGAAGCTGATTTTCTGCAAGAAGTATGCCTGGCCAGGTGGATTCTTCTGGCCTTCTCTGACTTCTGAAGGAACGTTTCGTGTCAGTAAAGCAAAGCTTTCCAAAATGTTTCACTGTATTTTTTTCCTAATTAACAGCATTTGTAATCCTGTCCTAGTAGCTTTTGATGCGTGTTCAAAGGCGTGACTTTTACTCTAAAAACATTCATTGAAAGAATAGTGCAAAATGCATGTGAACATCTATTTGCATAAATATGGGTGCCAAAACTCTTTTCTGCTACGAGTTGAAAACCCCACTGCAAGTCAGGGAGTCTTGAGTAGAAAGAAAACCACATGATTCAGATGATCAGACCCACCACATAGATAGAAAATTGTAAATAATAATAATAAAAAATAGAACAATTCCTGAGCAGGCTACAGGCTGATATGTTTATAGAAATCACTCATTGAAGAATTTTAGATAATTTGGGATCAGGGAAAAATGTTAATGCATATAATTTTTTTCTTTTTTTTCTGTCTATGATTAGCTTGTTTTGCCATATTAACTAAAACTTATATATGCCTGTAGAAAAACCAGCTACATTACATTTTCAAGGTGCCTTGGAAAATACTGGGAAGCGTTGCTGAGGAAGAGGAGGTTAAAATGTCCATCCTAATGAACTGTCTTTGCCACAGGTGGCACGAGGACTGATGGCTCTCCTACATCTGGGAAAATCAGAAATAATTCCATCAAGGCCGGGGAGTGACACCGATGCCTAACGTGTATGAGAGGAGAATGAGGACAAGCGAATTCAGACCCCACCAGGAGGGTGGTGGCAGGCTGCATAGTTTCTCCCGTGCCCCAGTGCAGGCACCCACAGGGATGCTCCGCCTGCAGACACCAGCTGAGCCCCAGTGATGTGGGGGGCAGATGGTGCTGATGAGATTAAACTCCAGCAGGTATTCCAGACGAACTCTTCAATTCCCAGGTCAAATAGCCTCCCTAGCTGAGAAAAACAAAGTGCATTGCTAGATTTTCCTCTGTGGACATGATTGAGCTTAGATAGGCTCAGCTGCACCTGATTAGAAAAAGCCTTAATAAGAGGTTGGCTTCTCTGATTGGAGACACTGCAGAGCACAAAGAAGGTTATAGTTGAGGAATATGTGTACATATATGTGTGTGTATATCTATATACACACACACACATATTCATTCATACATACATACACCCATGTATATACACATATATATGTGCACACACATATTCTCTTAACTAGGCTCAAAATGCTGTTTGCGGAAGTAAAATAGTCAGCAACTTTGCTTATTTAGCTTTTTTTTCATGACAGATAAAAAATCCTGTCAGTGTAAGCAAAGTTCAAAATGTTTTTTCTTCTTTTCTCCTTAAGCTAGAGCCCTCATTTACTCATATATGCTCAGATTGTGGTTTTACCACATTTAAGTTTTAAAGATATTTTGCCTTTTCCCCCTTTTGTCACAGATTAATGGATGTATAAGATCTTCCTAAACAAAATTTTTATCATATAAAAATAATTAAAGACAAAGAGGCAATCTGCAGAGGAGAAGTAGGGAATATATGTAGAAACATATTTTATTAGAAAAAAAGTTACCTGTTAAAAGTCTCTGTTAGAAATTAAGCACTGCAACAATTAAAACTACAGTCCTTTCTAAGTCTGAATGTTTTCTATCTAGGCCAGAGTCTCTACAACATATTTAGAACATATTTTGCCTGGAGAATATCCTTTTACCTGAGTGAGGTAAATGTTTGCTAAATATAAATATATTCATTAAAAACAATTTAGATCTATTTCTGTTTTTCAAGCAAAGATATGAAGGTAGTTTGAATACTTTCCAAGTTCACAAGCTATAGAAATAGAATGAATTTAACTGCAGCTATGCTCTGTTTATCTTTATTATTTGATTAAACACACTTCCTTACAGAGGTCATTAGTGGTTCATGTCACTGGATTTCTCTCCTTTCATCTTATAAGACCGAAAGAACAGAGAAACTGATTTTGTGGGACAAATGGTTCAAAAATAGATAAATGTTTCAGTTTACAAGTAATTTGGGGCCTCTTTAAGATCTCACTTTTGTCTGTTTCAGTGGCAAGGAGTTCATCTGACAGCAACACACTTATATTGAACTATTGGCCACAGTAAAGTTAAATAATATTTTTCACTGTAACTGTCTGCTGTCTCGTGTCAGCTTGTCCTGAAAAGTCCCTGGGAAAGCAGCAGCACTGACCTGTGAGTCAGAGACACGAATCAGTACTAGGCAGTGGAGTGCAATGACTAAAGAAAAAATTGAGATACCTAAGGTTCCTGATCTGCCACTGCATTTTACTGTGACTTTCAAAACTTCAGTTAACAATAACAGGCTGGGGCTGACTTTGTTGCCTTATTGCTATTTTGGAGTTGTAAATCTAGAAAGTAGATACGAAAAGCACTTGACTGGCCTAAAGGTATCTATGCTCAAGGTATCTATGTTCAGGTTCAGTCCTGAACACATGAGAGCTCAGCAGCTCTTCATGCAGGAGGTTTCACAAATCAGGCACTATCCCCCAAATCTGTAGCGCCTGTCCACTCAGCCTGCCCTAAAGCATAGCTACTCACCATCAGAACGAGCTAAGTGCAGCCCCACATCATAATTTCTCTACTAGAAAGCATTTCTGTGCTAAGGAGAGCTTGGTAGACATCACGTTCCCTTCCCCCAGAAGACCACCTTGCCAGCAGGTTATTGCATGCTTGAGTATGATACTCTTCTATTGCCTATAATGTCCCCTGCATTTGGAGAAGCACTGAGATCCAGATGTTCTGTCCCCTGCATGTTTAATCCAGCCCTTGGGTGTAAAATTTTACTGCTCCTTTGCCCCAATGAATGCTTAATTCTGCCAAAAAGGTGCCACTTAATCTATTAGTGATGTTAAGTAGTTTTCTTCAAAGGAAGAAAACCAAGAACATTGTAGGGTATGGTGATTAGTGTGGTCTTTTGATGTTGAAGGAGGTTTGGGTTCTTGCTCTCTCAGACAGAGGAAAAAGCTGAATTTGTCACCTTTATCTTAGCTGAGTGCTCTAACATAAGGCTGGTTGGTGCACAAGCTGCTTCTACAGCATTTGGCTGTACCTGACTAGCTGGACTTAGGCACTCACCTTCATATAAAAGTTCAGCTTGTTAAACCTATCTGAGATGATTCCTTGCTCCAGCTGATTTATATACATAGATATGTGCCTGGCACTACACAGACTTACCTCAGCTAGTGCCAAATAAAAGTAAGTGTACACAAAACATCTGAGGCCATGAAGTGCTTGCTGAGTTGCTGGAAGTGGTATAGCAAAGCACTGCACAGGGGTAATTGGCCGAAACAGAGTACTATGGTATGTGATCATACTGTTTCCAAAGCTACGCTTAGTTTGCATGTTGCACAGATCCTCAGAAATACTTAAATGTTTGATTTCAGTGAGACTTCAGCACAAACAGCTCACCAGGTGTCTGTCTGCCTTGCTTGCAGCTAGGGGTGGGGAGGTCTTCTAGACAGAAAGATGCCTGAAAGTCAGAGACTGCAACCTCAAATCTGTTTCTTTAGACGTCCATTGTAAAAAAAATAATTAATTATATTAAAGGGAAAAACAAAATAGGTGTACAAACTACAACTGTTTGCCAGTCATGTCCACATAAACAACTTTGATTTTAGTAAAGAGATATAATTAGACAAATCAATATAGAGCTGCTATGTAATTGTTTTCTTGGCATATACAGTTATTCACTGTCATGCCATATAGGCACACTAGAAAAAAAATTAAATAAAAAAGAAATCAGTGTTATTTCATTTTTTATTGCATGAAGAGAAAATGAAATTTAGAGGAAGTGGGTGTCTTGAAAAAGGAGGAGGAATATAAAAATCTGTGTGTCTGCCTCTGAACCAGAGAAATAATTTTTGAATTAGATTTATTTTGTGCCATTCTGCAGGACAGATGGAGAAAGAGATTGGATTATTTAATTGTCCTTTAATGTAGATATCTCAGAAGTCATATTAGGGAGTTTCAATAGCCAGGGAGGAGCAATCTAGAAAAGGGATCCCAATATTGACTCCTCTATGGTTTTCACCAGCATATACTAGTTATATTCAAAGTGTGGTAACCCTAATTATGTCTGGGAAAACCTTTCCTAGGCAATATTGAGCTTTGAAGAACACTAACTAGTACATTAATTAAGCAATGTGGAAGAGGCTAGTGAGGATTGATATAGGAGGTGTAGCTAGCAAAAGGCGTTGTGCAATACCTAATGGTACCCCACAAGGTTACTTTTAAGAGTACTACTATACTTAAAAACTAAAAAGGAGAATTAATTGATTTGAGTTCAACAAGTTAAGAAACAACTTTATTGTACACTTACACATTGTGCTATTTCTAGTATTGTCCTGTCATCAGTGAAATAAGCACCTTAAAAATGAGAAAACTACTTGATCTGTTATCAAAAATCTTTGTACCTTTCCTCACAAAAAAGCTACAGTATAAGGAGCAATCTCCTACAAATTAACTTTAGAAAACTTCTCAGGAGTGATAAAATCTCCCTCTGACGAACTTCCATAATTGTTGGGGCAAAGTATTACCAAATGTTTTGTGGGTAATATTCTTGTACTGATATCTGGGATTTAATAGAGCTTCTTTCTCCTTCTCTCTTCATCAATCATTATGGATTAGATGTTAGATAAGATTAAATAGGATTCCACTTATGATGGAAATTAAAATCTTTGTCTCAGCAGGCAATCTTAGCAGGTTGGTCTGACCTTAAGAGATTAATGATTTCATGGGCAGAAAGAGGGAGAACTCTTCCTGCCTGCCTGCCTTCCCATCTTCCTCCCCTCTTAGCTTCCCTCCCCTCCCCTCCCCTCCCCTCTTTTCTCCCTTCCCTTCCCTTCCCTTCCCTTCCCTTCCCTTCCCTTCCCTTCCCTTCCCTTCCCTTCCCTTCCCTTCCCTTCCCTTCCCTTCCCTTCCCTTCCCTTCCCTTCCCTTCCCTTCCCTTCCCTTCCCTTCCCTTCCCTTCCCTTCCCCTACCCCTTCCTCCTTTCCCCTTTCCTTTCTTCACTTTCCCCTTCCCCCTTTCCCCCTTTTTTTCTCTCCTGCTGCAGACCCCATTTCTCCATCTGTGAAGCACAGGGAAGAGCTGGAGTCCCAACCTTGCAGCCTTCCCTATCCCTCCCATCCCATAACTTTAGAGTGTGGCTGCAATGACTTACACTAGACCTTTCAAACTCATCACATGTTTCCCAGACAGCTTTGAGCTCTTTTTGGATCACATGTTTCCCAGCCAGCTTTGAGCTCTTTTTGGCTCTCTTCCCAGGTACTGCCAAAGGTGAAGGCGGCTGATGTGCTCCAGGCTCCGGCAGTTTCCAAAAGACAACAGGATACGCCTGAGAGGAAGCAAAGGGACTATAAATAAGTGTTCCAGGTGATCTAATATTGGATGGCAATGCTCCATTTGTTATTTTTGTATCTGGCTAAGCAGAATCTTTGTGCTTTGTAGAGAAAGGAGAAATGGCAGGAGAAAATGAATAGCCTCTCAAGCAGTCTGAACAGTAAAGCATATAATGTGCTGCTTCACCATTGCTTTCATCATTTGTTTAGGTGCACATACTTCATGCAAATAGGAAGGAAATACTGGGAACAAGCCAACCAGAGAACACGGCCTTTATTAATTTATGCTTTGATGCTTAATTTTAGCTGGCATAACTTGCTTTCATTGACTTTGGTGGAGCTACTCAGTGCCAAAAGTTAAGCACATCTGCAGGACTGTAGTTTTGTTCAGAATACTAATCCAGAGACCTCCTTGAAACCTTTAACCATTTACGAGAACATGATTTTTGAAAAATAACTTTCTTGAACTTTAGAATGCCAAAAATCCAGAGAAAGAAAAAAAGTGAAATTAACCTTTCTCATTTACTACTTAGTTTTTGTGTATAATCTCTATTACAGCAGATTCCAACCTTGTAAAGAACTATATAATTAGATTTTTCTTCAATTAGGAGACTGTAAGCTTGCCAAAGAAAACATATTTTGAATGTATCTTTTATCACACAGATCAAAGATCACATATATCTGTGCCTATAATGAGGAGCTCATGCACTAATGTTCTATAGTGGTCCAAACTTTACAACGGCAAAAACCTTTGATGTATCACTAATTGGTTTTAGCACTACAGATTAGGTGCTGAAATCAGTAGGCAAGAAATTGTGAGTTGTAGGTGGAGAAGAGATAATTCTGATTCTCACCATATGCTTTGAGAAAACTAAATCATTACAGTATAAGCAGAAAAAAGAAGGCAGAACTTGTTGCTTTTTTATTTTTAAAAGAGACTCATAGATTATCTGTATGATCCAAAAATATTCTTTATTCTCAATCATTAAAAATCTCCATTTCACAGTTTTTATTTCTGTAGAAACAACACCCATCTTGCCTGCAATGTGCTATGCATTCTAACACCTAATGTGTGGTGAAGAATGTAGTAACAAGGGAAATATATCTGCATAACATATGAAAAGTGCCAAACCTTTAATTCATTTCAGACACTGTACCACAAAACAGCAAACTCTAACTATAGGCTTCAGCTACACACAGGAAAAGGAGGAGGAGGCAAGCGATGTGGTATGTGGTATCAAAATGATGGTCCATGTCATATCTTTGATAGCTTGTAGATTATATGAATTTATTATTCACATAGTAAGTAATAATATATTTGGTATTGCCTGAGGATTACTGGCAAGCTGGGAAGAGGAAGCTCTGTTTGGGGTTGAAAACTATAGGGCTGGTCTACAGAGAAAAAGCTACAGCTGCATGCTGCAACAGACATGTCTTCAACTTTAAAATATGCTCAGGTGTTCAGCGCTTACTTTTCCTTCATGAAATCTGATTTGAATTGCTCTATACAAGCACACAAGCATGTGCATGCACAAACACACACACACACACACACACACACACACACACACACGCTTTTAGTGTACTTTGTTTATCCCTCAAACTCAAGATTTTGTGCTTGCGTCACAGCTGAGCAGTTTATCTCAATAATTTTTAACAAAAAACATAATTATGTAACCCTAAAAAAAAAAAAAAAAAATTCAAAGCCCTTCCTTCTCTGTGTTGCCACAATGACTTTGTTTAAACCAAAAAGATTAGGTCAAAATTTGAAGTTTAGCCTAACTTTGCAAGTTAATTGCTGTTATTTTCAAGCCTTGTATTTCTTTTCATGTGTGCACATGTGCAAATCAAAGCATATAGATTTTTTTTTTTTAATTTTTATTGTGATTTTTTGCATATCACTAGCAATCCAAGAAAACTCATTGTGAGATCCTGACCTAAAGCATGTCAGGACTCCTTACCATTCACTCCAGGGCTTTCTCTCCATTGAAGTAGAGGATGAAAGTGACATTAATATATATTATACCCAGATGAAAACTCCTTTATATTGCTAGACTATTTATGAAAAAGAGACTTAGGTCCACTATATACAATTAACAGTCCTGTTCAGAAGATCAGAACTGTCATTCAGGACTTCCAGCTTAGTCTTTTACAGTAATTACTATTTTTTAATGTTACTTTAAAACAACACAAGAGGTAACACAAAATGCATAACATCGCAGTAGATTTCCCTTAAAAGTGAACCATAGGGTGTCCTTCTTTGATGGCAGGGCAAAAACTGAAGGCAACAGTAATATCTGTCCTTTTGGCCTTGAATCAAATGTTCCCGACAGACTTTGATGGTGTCCTGAAAGTACTGTTTTCTTTGTTGATTCTCCCCTTTGGCGTACTTCACTAATTTAATGTAAGACCTTCATACATTTTTCACATATATTCTTCCCAGCTGATCCTCTTCCTTTCATCTCAGTAGCAGAGCACCACACTCTTACATCAAACAAATCTTCATTTAAGTCATTTTTCATCATCATTACTCTCCTTACATTTATTCATTGTGAAATACTGCCTTCTCTTTTTCTCTCCTGACCTAAAATATTACTTGCTTTAAATCCACACTTAGCAGAAGAAATATTTGCATCTGAGACATGGTCAGGATTGTTGAAATATCTCAGGTAATCTTTTCACACAGTGTTGGTGGCAACATTTTTCAGATCATTTGTAATTCACTGTTGAGCTTCTCATGTGATCCTGCCACATGAATGCAATATGCAGGTCTCTAACTGCTTTTATTATGTATTGTTCTACTACAGAGAACAAAATGTAAGGGGACTGAAAATAGCTGTGGTTTTACACAAAGATTTTACATATTGCTGTGGTATAGGTGGAGAATAAGAGAGCCTGCTTTTCTTCTATTACTTGTTTTATGCCAATACAACCTTGCTTTTTTGTTTTTAAATATGAATGTGGTATGAACTATGGAGGCTCACAACTGAGTTAATTAAGCATTGTGCTTGGTGGGTAATGGCAGCAGGGTAAAGAGAAATCGTTTCTACTGGAAGCAGAGTGCATTCTGTTTCCTCAGAGAAGTTTTATGTCTACTTCAAGCTAATCCGTTGAGTATTACTTTGTCAATGGTGTAGCGGAGGTGCCTCCATGTAGCTTGGCACTGAATACTTTCCTTTGGTTGACTTTTATAGTGATCTGTTGGATACTGACATGTCAGTGCTGGTGGTCATCGGTAGGGTAGCGGCTTCCCTGAATAGGCGATGTTACAAGGGAACACCTGCGAGGGCTCGCTCCTCACAGCTTGGAAGTGGCTACGTTGGCCAGCAAGATCGCTTGTGTTCACAGTCCTGCCATCTCCATCATTCTGCTAAACAGCAGTGAATCCATATTCACAGCAGATCTGCTTTATTTCCCAGATCCTTTTTAAGTTAACTTTAAACTTGGCAGTGGATTGTTGACTATTAGGCAATTTCTTTCTTTCTCCAGTCAAGTATCCACGGTAATTCTTTCAATTTTTAGGTTGGATCACCAGGAGGTCAAAATCCTTTCTTCTTCTCAAGGTTGAAGCATCTGTGTCTGTAATATTGGGCTTTACAGAGAAATTATAGAGAGTAGATCAAACAAAAATATCACAAAAGAAATAACTTGTTGAATCTTTGCACTTAGCTCAGTGCTTCTGAGATTTGCTATAAAATCTTAAGATCCTCTGTAAACACAGTTAAAAATTAGTGCCTATAAGATACACTTACCTCATGTATCTTCTGGAATACCAGAACTAATGGAATTTTCTTATTCCAATGCTTTTATGTTAATTCGTAACTTAAAGTGGCTGTATTCACACCATCTACCTCAGATTATGTCAGATATGTAACTCAGGTGCAGTTAAGATCATCTGAAATTTGGAGCTTAGATTCCTGATATAACCCTTAAGAGCAGTATGTACTCCCAGGAGGCCACTGGAAGTAGCTCTGGTGGAAGCACAAATAGGGTGCTTTGAACCCACTGTGACTGTCTACTGAAGCATCATTGAAGGAAAATATTTTAAGAGCCTAATGCAAAGTATCTTCAACAGAGAACTACAGCTTCTGGAGAACAAAAATACCACAAATATTGAGAAATAGTTCTTTAGACTTCTTGTGTGTGCACTGAGCAGGGCTAATGTGCTTGGAAAGAAAAAAATGTGGTACTGCAACAGCAGCAAAAAGAATATGATAACATGTATCAATGTTATTAATGTTTAAGTACCAGGAGCTGTTTGTGGTGGTTACAGCTTTCTTTCTGCTGTGCAAATATTCTTTTGAATAGAAATATTTGTAAATAAAACAGTACAGGTTGGCCTGGAATATAAATTGCATAAAATCTTAAATACAGACCAATTAATAGAGGCAGGAAGATTATTAAATATCAGCTTTCTGATGGAGAAAGTTGCTTAAAAAGAACACGTAAAGAGGAGATGAGTTTGAGTCCCATAAAATACCAATGTGATGTAAATTGCCAGTCCACTGCCACTGACTATCATAGTGATGAAGATTGCACTACTGTGCTTGCAGTTTCAAAAATAAAATTTGTGTGAACATGCAGGGAGAGAGAGAGAGGGAAAGGAGACATTTCCCAAAATAGGTTGTGCAAAATGTTTCAGTTTTCTCTATTTGAGGTGTTGTCGATTATGTGGAAATATCAAAGACTGCAACCTTCTCAGCTTACCAGTGATGCTTGCCTCCAGATGAGCTGTGCTCACAGATTCAGCAAACTCTCAGGTATCTATAAACAAATCCTAGTGCTATGAATCAGAGTAGAGTTTGTGCAGAAAAGCTCCTGGTAACTGCTAAAAAAAAGAAAAAAGAAAGAAAGGAAGGAGAGGAGAGGAATTTGACCGTAGCTATAGCAAAGCACCTATTACAGCGGGAACAGAATATAACCCATTTTCTTTAATACTGGGAAGAAAATGAGAGCATCCCTGCCCCCAATGGTAAGTAGTCAGTTTTGAGAGACGGTGCATCTCGATGGATAGGCTTCTTTCAATTGCCAGTAACAGCTCACGGTTAAGTGTCAGCTTCAGACCATTATCTTCAGTATTGACATGTCATTAGCTATCCAAACTATTACCATTCACTGGGAAACCTTCTCACAGACATGAGCTACATGAATCAGACACCACTTCGGATTCAGAAACTAAAGGATTGTTTAGCTCTGCTGTATCTACAGTAGATCAAAGGCAAGAGGGATGCGAGACTATAAATCTCACGCAGCAGCAATAATGTGAAGCCGTAGTGAAGCTGGAAACCATTTAACCTGGACGTTCACCTTATACCCAGTAAGGTTTAGTGGTAACAATGTGCTTCTTAAAGCAGCAACAAAACAGGGCTGGTTTGCTCAGAACCTGCAGTGTGTGAAATATTGCAACACCAAACAAAAACAACTGCATTCTTGATATTTAGATAATGTCAGTTCTTGAACCCTACCTGAATCTAAACTTTCTGTAACTGCCACACAGTAGAGTGTTCTGCGCTTTCTGTCTTTGCTGAGCAATGGAAAAAGCACTTAGATATATTACTCATTTTTGACCCTATCAGTCTTTATCAATTTTAAAGAGGCCTTTTCTCCCAGTGCTGGGACATGTCTCTGTTTCTGGGATCTGCACAACAGAAACTGGAGCAAGCCTCACCTCTAACTGCACATTCCACTGCATAGGTTGTGGTAAACTAATTAAAAGGGCCTGTAATTCATAATGTAAGAAAAAGGGCAATTCGTTGTAGTTTGGATCTGCCCTACAATTCTTATTAGAACATTTTTCTCGGTCTCCCATTCCCCCCAACACCCCAATGCATATTCCATTTTTTCAGTAGGAGAAAAGTAAAGGAGAAAATGAATGAACAGATTAACTAGTTGTTGCTTCATTATTGATCTCACTGCTTTTTCTATTCATTGATCTCGTAAGGCTGGACAAAGTCCTAAAATTAAGAGCAAAGTTCTCTTTTCATCATAGGTAAGATCTGAGTTGTAATTGCATGTGGTAGGTAGGGTAAAAACATTTCTAACAGTTATGTTCAGAAACCTTTTGAAGTGTTAGCCTTTTTGGTTTTCCAATGGAAATCTAAAAAAGTTAACCCAAAAGGAGAAACTGTATTTTTGCTTTTTGAAAAGCAGAATATTTATTATTTCATTTTTTTGTAATCTCTAATTTCTCCTCTTCTCTGTTTGCCTCATTTTCCTTTGTGATAAGTAGAGAAAACCCAATAGAGAGAAGAAATTCTCTCTTTTTTTGTGGCTTTCCTGAAGAGAAATCCAAGAACTTGAAAAAACCTAAATATTCTATTTAGCAAAAAAGATACATTTCTATTTCCAAAATGTTTCTGAATGGAAAAATTTAATAAGCTCAATTTATTAGTATCTTGTGTTATTAAGAAGTCTCAAATTTTTTCACTCTGTTTCTGAAGTGTAATGCTTTTGCATGTACTATTGCAAAATTGCATGTACTATTGCATGTACTATTGAAATGATTTTTATAACACTACATAAAATTAATGACAGATATCAGAGAACAGTACATGCCTGCTTAATGGTAACTTAAAACCACATGGCATTATAAGAGTATACATTAAATAAAAGATGATGTAAACAAATTAACCGTAAGAAGTGCTATGTTATTTCTGCAAGCAGATAGCTTCATATCTACTGAGACTACTAACTTTTTTTTGTTTTTTACAAGATTTCTAAATATTCCTGTGGGTTCCTGTAGGACTAAGCACTTCCACTTCCCCTGAACTCAATGAGAGATGAAGAGGGTTCATTTTGCAACATTAATATTCATTTATAAATCCAGTAAAGCCTGATGGCATTATTATTCTGTATGCCCATTTGTATAAAATTTGAATTTCACAAACAAAGTAATTTTCTGCTTAAAAATGCATAGGATGCAGATTTTGATTTTAGAAACTTTGCTCCTGTTCTTAGTGGGAGGGTAGCACGTATAAACTCCCATTTCCCTTACTAGATTTAAAACTATTGGAAACATACTGAAAAAAAATCTTTTTATCTGGAAGGGATACTCTGAGAAGTGCCTGGCTAGAAGAATGTGGTAGAAGCAATGCTGATGTGTTAATGTCATAGAGTATTTTCATGAAGTTTGAATAACTAATGATAACTGGTCTAGAAATGGTGTTAGTCTCTTGCCAAAAATAGAGTGAAACTCCTGTGGGCTACTAGTATGGTGATCAGAAGGAAAAAGATCCTAGGTCCTAACCCAGTTTGAGTCACTTATGCAATAAATGAATTCGAGATGCAGACTATTTTAACATCCTATTCCTCTATCAGTCTATCTGGAAAATCTACTAAAACCAACAACTCTAAGCTAGGCTGCCTTTTCTTTTAATAACAAAATTTAAAATAATAAAAGAAAGATTTTCATCTTAAATTTATTTGAAGCCTACCTGTGAAGTCTATTATATTTCTCATTTTCAAGTGATGCCTTGGAAGAACCAAAGTATTACTTTTGGCCAATATGTAACATGATTTGTAAGGGCGCTTCACTGTAGTCACAAAACAGCAGCAGATACCAACTATAGCAGAAGTGAGAGACCAGTTTATTTTCCATGGTACGTCCATTGATATTTTCCACTTTTGTTTGTATTTCTTATTAAGAACTGAATACACCTAAATCTCAAGCTCTGTATTTATCGGTGGGTAAAGTATTACTTTTTTCCTTCTAAGTGCCTTCTCTGGAAATATGCTCATTACTGTGCCCCGGCTGGGAGTCAAGAACTTATCGTACCAGGATACTGTCAGCATGAAATATGAATCCATGTTGTTTTTCAGTAGCGTAACTGAAAAAGAGAAACAATTTTTACCTCATCAAAATATTCTTAGAAGTAAACACAGATTTATTATCTACTCAAATGACCTGCCGTGACAGGCGAAAAGGCATTTCTCTGGTTAGGACATTAGCCTAGGGATCTATTTCCTGCTCTTCCACAGACATCCCTTGTAACCTGAGAAAAGGCATTTAGTTTCCCTGTGTCTCAGTTCTGCATCTATCAGGGGCATATTAAGCATTTCCTGACCTCACTTTGGTTTTATAAAGGCAAATTTATTAACGAACTGAGATATTGCCAAGAGAAAGGCAGTAATTCTACGTATGATGTCCAGCTAGGAAACTACAGATAAGAAAAAGCTGTTAGTGGAAGAATAAAATTACAGCCAAATGAGAATGAAGTATTGCAAAGAAATACACATTTAATACATTGTTTTTCCATGTTTAGCCTAATTTCAGTGATTAATCGAGTATTTAACAGAAAAGGAACATTTATATTTATTCAAGCTCATCACAGTCAGTAAAAGTGTGCAGAGAAAAAAATCAGGCTTCCCAGCAGCTTTTGGAAGATTTGTCACTTCTACATTGAAGGTGGTTTAATAGTCAATGAAATAAGTCCAAAATTAGATTCATCTCCAGTTACTTGATAACTTTTTGTTATTTACTCAACAGATGACAGGAGCAAACATATTCGGAGCAGTAGTGGTCAAAATTTTTTATGCTAATACTGTATGTACCTGCAGATCAGTGCTTCTCCTTAACTTTTGTGGAAACCTTTCCTGCTTTCTGGCATGGAAAAAGATGATGGTAACAGGACCTGGCATATTCTAAGAGATTGTTTTTAGGACAAGAGTTATCTGTTAATTTGTGTGTGTATGAATATGGATCAAGAATGTATGTACCTGAGTATGCAAAAACGTAGAGGTCTGATCTCCTGAGCTGACCCTGCTGAAATTGCTTGTCTGAAACACTGAAGGAAAGAAGAAAGAATATCAGGGAGAAAAAAAAAAAAGTTGACAAAAGAGAAAAAGAAAATGGTGCAGTATCTGGTAAGGAGAGCACCACACATCTTACCTAGGAGTTTTTTTCAGAAGGAAGATGCACCAATACTGAAAGAAAGGAATAGCAAGATGTGCTATTGCATTGTGGTATCTACTATTTTTCTCATTTTAGAACTTAGAAAGTAAGAAAATACTTCTTCCTTGTAAACAAACAATTTTCATAGTATTCGGAGAAAACTTTGTGTAGCTGGATATCCCAGAAGTATTATCTGTGTATTTACTTAAAATTGGCCAGGAGACCAAAACTTACGATACGAATGATACAAAACCTTACAGTGATAGGTGTAACCTGGTTTAAAAGCCTAGTTCTCCTTCATAGGATCCAATTGTGGATCCCATTCTGTCATGACAAACAGAGAAGTGTATAAATTCATCTGCGGCATGCAGCAGTCTGTCCCCAGGGTAGAAAGTAGAGCGGAGAGAAATATCAAGCCTGTATTCTCTAAAAATCAATCCTGTCTGACTAGAGAAGGTGTAAACATAGAAGAGTTTCTGCACAGCTGCCTCGTCACAAGGGACACAAATGAAATGTAGATGACAGAGATAGACTGACAACTTGGCTGTGGAAGTAATCTGTCCATCTCGTAGTCCCTGCTTAACCCCGTGTGCTAGTTGCAAAGCTAGGCAGTACTATGAGATCTGTATTTATTAAAAGGAGCTAGGCACTGTCACAGTGCTGGTTGTCTACCCAATGCCAGGAATAAATTAAATGACAGATAGACTAAATAGAGCAAAATGCATAACCTCAGTAGACCATTCTATGCTGTCCTGGCAAACAGCCTTAGACGGTGCTACTCAATTAAAATCTGCTCTCTGTTCTCCCCGGGGGGGGGGGGGGGGGAGAGGGGGGGTAATAAGTGTTTAAGGCTATAGACACTTTTCAGAGGCTTGTAAATAAATTAACAAACATGTAAAACTTTGGCAAAGTAAATACTGATGAAGTTATTGCTTGTAATGATATCAAGGACCTTACCTGTGTGAGAACTGTGATCACTAAGAACCAGGAAGCTAGCTGAAAAATAAAAGAATGCTCAATGTGACACCATATCCATGAAGAATATGATATCCATCTGGGCTAAGGTAGGAAACACTGAGATATTTCCTAGCACTATAAAAGTGGCACCGGGTTGGCTTTGTCCATACCATGCTACAGTTCAAACTTTGGTACACTTACCACTCCAGTCCCTGAGCTAAACAAAAAAGACCTAGCCAAAAAGAGGATTAGAGTAGGGGACATCAAAATTCATTAGATATTTGAATATTGAGAATGCTGTATTTTTTGGACTAAATTTAGAGAAACTTGTAAGGTAATAAGGAGTCTTACCTGTCCATGAATCTTACCTGTCCATGAATTATGCTCTTTAAAATCTACAAATCTGTCCACAAATTTAAAATATGATTGAACTAGTTAAAAGTGTTTGAACTGAGAGCAGTTCTGATGAAGAAGGAAAAAAGCGTATAGATCATGCATTCAGTAAAAGAGTAATTCCCAGGGAGTAAAATTGTATGGTAGCTTTCCCACAGTTTGGGCTACTAGAAAATTCATCTCTTTCTTCCTTACCTTCACAACAAACAAAACGGTCAAATGCTAAATTCATAAGACAAAGTATTGTGCTCTAGCAAGATAATGCAGAAATTGTTCAATTTGAACTTGTAAAGCCAAGTAACGTATATGCTATCCTGAACGGATGATCAACAGGATGAAATAGAAATTGCGCCTTCAGATACAGACTCCCCATTTAACTCTAAAAATGTGAACACTGTGCAAAAGATACAACACTAATGTGAAATTGGACATTCTGAAACACTTGCAGTTAAAAATATTGTATGACCATGTACATTGCTGAATAAAGGTCTAAGAAGTATCTGCAGCAGATGCTGAGGTGCCTGGGCCCCTGTGCAAGATTTGCTCAGAGTGAAGAGGTTTGGGGAATGGGAAAAACAGTTGTTTAGGGGAGAAGAGCAACATAACTAAATAACTAATTGAGGTAAGATGGACAGGGAAGGGAATCACATTGTGTTCTGTGTAAGGTTAAATTTTCCTCTGTTTAAGGAGGAACAAAGTATTAGCTGGCAGCATGTGTTTATATTATACGAATTTTGGAGGGTCTGTATAAAGAACATCAGCTGTTTCACTCTTAGAGATTTTGTTCAAAATTTATTCACAGTATTCCAAATACAATTTATTATCTTTGGTCTACATGCGCGGTTCATGTGTACTAAGTGTCTCCTTAGTATGAATCTCTATAGCAATTTTCCTTTGAAAGCTAGTTGGAAGCTCATTATCCAGTACCATGGTCTTTTACATGCTCAGACCTTTACCTCCAAAATACCTTCCTAAAAGACCTTATTAGGTAGGACTTCTACTTGTGTTTTAGAAGAGAATTAATTTGAGATAAAGAAATAAGGTGATGATAATAGAGTTGTTTATAACATTGCTTCATAACATACCCATTATAGAGTCTTTTAACATTCTGCAGGACTGAGTCATTTATCACTCCTGACGGTAGGTTACAAATAATTTCTTTGTGCTCTTTAGGACCCTTTTTTAAATTTCTTGTTGCAAGAAATGTACATTTCAAAAATAGAGTGCTAAAAATATTTGTTTCTAACCCCATTTTCTGTGTATTTGGAGTGTTTGGGTATATGAAAATACTGTCACAGTTAAGGTGAAGACACAAACTGAAAAGAGAAAGCTGTCTTTAGTGTCAATAATACACCTGAGATTTGAGATATTATATGTGATTGACTGTGCCTAGGTCTATTGAAAGTCAACAAACACTGCTGACAGATGGATAAGGATTCATTATAGTTGCTACTATAGAGCGAAAATAAAACTACAGAGTTTATTCTGTAAATATAACCTGTTTGCGTATGGGATAGCAGTTTTCTCACTGCTACAACATTCTCAGAGGTGCTTTAATTCACAAGTGACAGTCATAAAACTAACTTCACAATCCTGTTTCATTAAAAGTGTGCATTAGCTAGTGAATTCTGCAAATGTTAATGGATTTTTCTCTTTGGGCTGCTCATTTATATTTTGTGAATGCTCAGTGGTTGAAAGTAATAGCTACTGTAATTGGCTGGATAAGCCATGTGACTTTATTTTTTTCTTCTGATTTAATGAATGCATTGGTAAACATATTGGTATTTGTAAGTGAAAATTTTTGTCACTATGCGAATATTCATGCATGTTACATTGATGTAACTTCCTGTAAATAGGTGTGCCAGTAAAACTCAATTTTATGAATGTTTGCAGAAAAAGAACACATAAAGGAGATGATAAATTGGAGGTAAACAATTTGAACATTTGTGGTAATATTTAGACTAATTTTTTCATAGATTTTGCCTAGTTTTGCTTAAGAACAGCTTCCCTGTAAATTAATGGAGATTTTCTCCTATAGCCATCTTCTTGCTTCTCAGAGGAAATGCAGAAAAGCTGTTATCTCGACATATATTGGGAAGTCTAACCTGTCACCCCTAGCAAACTCAGCCAGATCACCAGGGGACATCAGGCTGTATGAAAATGTCAAGAAAGGTGATACAAGTGAGATAAGATTGAGATAAAACAGAATGTCTTCAAAACACTTCTAATATACCACCAAAACCAGTCATTCCCTTCTCAGACTGTCATATTCTGTGATCACATTATTTTGAATATTTGATCTCCATTCCTTTGGTTCCTAGCCTTTCTTTCTACAGCTATCAGTAGTCATTTTTTCCTGCAACTTGCATCAAAAATGGATCTGTACAGCAAAATTACTTATGCTCATGCAAGTTCTACGTTGGACTCAATGTGCTGCTGCTATACTTCTATAACTGTACTGGATTGGCAGTTCTTGAGGTCCAATATTTGTCAAATCTCTGATGGAAATCTGTTGAATTATCTGAAATTTCTAACAGGATTCTTTGAAGAGTAGGTGGACTTTTATTCCAGGGCAAACTCTGCATCTTCCTCCCCACAGTTCACCTCTGAAATTCAGCGATGCAGAGCAAAATGAGGCAGCTGCTTGGAGCCACCTGCCACGGCCCCACCCTGGAGAGGCTCATATTTAGGGTTTGCTGGTGATGGGAGAACTTGGGGTGCCCAAGTGGCCCAAGTTGAGGATGTGTCATCTGCCCCTGGAAGAGCATGGGGCATCAGTGCTGGGGTTCCTGCTGCACCTCTGTAGCTGAAGCACTGTGTAGCATGCACCTGACCGTGAAGTCAGAGAGACTCTCAGCTGAGGAACTGGACACGGCTTCCTTGCCAGGGCCCCAGGCAGGTTATTTGAGCTTTGCTTGTATTTTCTGATCTTTTTACCTGATTGAAGTTTTCGGCCTCCACAGATCACTGAGTTTCCAAACTACATTGTCTGTCAGCTCTTCAAAGGTCCTGCAGAGTCCCAAATGCACAAAGCTCTTGATCTAGCTCTGCCAGCAAACTGGCAGAGGGGTCCTCCTTTAGAAACAACCAAAAGGGAGTACACATGGGCCAGAAACAGAGAAAATCAACCAAAATGAGGCATCCTCCAGTCAACCATCTGGTCAAGTGCTATAGGTGTAGTAACACCCTCCAAAGCCCCACACTCCTCTTAGGAGTCTCACCAAGCACGACCTGGTGTACGAGACCATGCTGCTCACCTGCAGTCTGAGGTCCTTTGCTCTGGGAGAAGAATTTGAGGGAAAATGAGAAATAGGAAAAGAGGGGTGAAAGGCAGCAGCAAGAGGAGAACAGGGACCAGAGCCCCTAACTGCACTTCATGAACATACCTGTTTCCATGGACACTACTGAAGTGAAGTGCCTGTGAATTTGGATATGGGGGGACAACTATGATGCCCCTTTTTGCTTTTACCTCTCATGTCTCATGTACTTTCACTTTACTAGAGCGATCACTGACTTGGGACCACCGACCAAAGCAACCTTTTGCTTTTGAAGTTCTCTAATCTGAGCTCATGCCTCATCAGTTTTTCTTAGCACAAGAAGTTATTGATGAGGAAGGATACAGAATATGTAAACATGATGTGTCACATACAGGGTCAGCAGCATTGTCTAGAGAGTGATCCTCTGCTTTGCTGCAGTCTTCAAAGCGATGTCACTCCACAGGCAATGTATAATGCAGTCTAAAATATGATGGTTCTCACTGTTTGTAATCTAAATTGGATATGCCCTTATTGCCCTCTTTGCCAGAGCTATCAAGGGCTTAATAGCTTTTTTGTGCTTGCATGATTATTTCAAATCACCTTTTCAGTAACTTGCAATTTTACCATAAGCTATGTTTGATCATGCTTGAACTTGCAACCATATTATTCAAAAGATTTACTTTGTTTCCTGATAACGGAATTCATATAGGATTGGCTAAATAAAACAAAACATCTTTCTCATTGACCCCGTGACTAATTTTTTTTCCTTTTGTTGGTTGTCATCACCTCAAGAATTGTCTCTACTTCCTCTCTGCCTTATTTTCATCTTGTTCTCTCTTGCTGTTATTTCAGAGGTCTGGGAATAATGGCTGCATCTCTCTTTGAATCACACTGCTGGCTTCCACACCACTTCTGTATCACATTCACAACCTGTAAACCCTGAACAGCTCTACCAGCTGCACTGTGGTCTCTATTAAAAATCTTCACCCTTCTGGTTAATGCTTTTCTGCTGGTGACCGCGATGATGTTGCCTTGCTATCCAACTGCTTCATTCCTCACCTACTTTCATCTTACTAGTGAGATTTTGTGATAAAAGTGCAGCATCTACCTGATAAATTGCTGTGATTCTTTTTCTTGGTGAAGTTCAGTGTACTGCTTGCAAGGCTGGTGAGTAAACTTTGGGAGCTTTAGTGCAGAAATGCTTTAATCTACTTTATCTCCCTCTTCCTACAAATCCTCTGAATTCCTACTCTCAGTAAATTCTTATTCAGTAATATTTGAAATTCTCTGGAATTACACTGATTTCCCAACACAGTCCCTATTTCTGTGTAATTCCTCCAAGGGCTGTTCTTGAGATAAGTTGATTAAACTGACTGTTAATAACTGGGTTCTTGACCCCTACAGTACTCTGCTTGCAGCTCACGGGTTTTCTCCTGACTGCCATTCTTTCTCCAAGGAACTACATTGCTGAGGAAGGCGCAGCATGCAATCTCTCCTTCATCTTTCCCTGCTTTTGCTTCTGCTCAGTCTTGGACATGGGCCTGAATATAACCTGAGTGGAGTGCAAAGAAAGAATATAAGCCACTCCTGGCTACCTGTTTGCAGAAATAATTGATGTTCTAGGATAGCATGGACCTAGCTAGAGCATTCAGCAAGAGGAGACTCATATGGGAAATATCCACTGTTAGTGGTGAAAAACAGTGTGGCTTCCCTCTGGAATAAATCAGTGAGGGATAACACACGTCTCTGGGTTTTCATAAGTGCTTCTATAGTAGTCACAAAATACCTGCTTGACCTGCAAACTGAAATACCCCACTTGTTGCAAGGTGAAAACTACCCTCTGTCTGCCCTGAGCTTTTGAAAAACGCCTGATTCTTATACTAGTAACCCCACTGAGAACATCATTAATTGAAAAATAGGGCTGCAAATACCGTCTTCTGTCTTTTTTTTCTTATTAATATTCATGTGCCATAACCGTAACTGGACTCCAAAACTTTTCTATTGACATCTGGTTTTGACCTGTGGGTCTCAGAGGTGTAGAGATACAACATGGTTGCTTGGCAACATGAACACACCAGTTAGCCGGAGGTTATGAGCATTTTTAAGGAACATTTTCCTTTCATTATTGGTGAATGGATAAGAGGGCAGATGACTCAGGCTATGATGGCTGATCTGGATTTTCAGCACTCATAATTTAAGGCTTTCTGGATGCAGAATTTTGACTGGTAAGGACATGAATTTAAACCCAGGCTTTTACTAACCCCAGGACTGGAATTATTAAGTTTAGATGTTCAAGTATTTTAGATCTTTTTTTGTGTGTGGGGGGGGGCCTCAGATAATAGTGTATGGAGGAGATCTCCCTCACATGTCTTTTTTAGAAAAACCCTGTGTGAAGCCACAGAGTAAACTGCTCCAATCTGTGCAAATTCTCACAAAGCGGGAGAAAGGGGAGCACCGGCTCGAAGACAGCAACTTCTCTCTCTGCTCTGGGCAATGCCTGCATGTATTTTCGCCTGTGAAAGGCAAGTATCTTCCACCTGATGGTGCACAAACCTCAGTGCAGCTGGCAGCTTTTTATCACTTGCTTTGCATTTTATAAGGTATGAGCCCACACGGCGCCTGGGCATTAAGGAGTTTCTAGAAAGTCTAAATATGCGTAAGGGAATGATAATCTGACAGTTATCACAATTTCTTACTTCCCAAAGGCTTGCCAAAGATCAAGAGCTTCATCACTAGATCAGCTGACTCACTGTGCTTGTTTTTGTTGAGGACCTGTGTTTTGCCATTGCTTCCAGTTTCAAATCAAAAGCTTCTGATTAGGGTCTTCCTCCTTTGCAGTTCTTCTGACTTGATTTAGTTTATAAGCCTAGGTAAATTTGCTACCTCACTGTGGCAATAAATCAGGTAAGGCAGCAAATGTATAGGAAAATAAGTGGACATACCTTCTTGGCTTTAAGGAAAATTCAGACAGAGATATAAGAAACTAAGAGAAGTCAAATTTTGCAAGAAGATCTAGATATGTTTGACATATGCACAGTGGCTCTAGACTTTACTCAAAATTGATGAAAGCTGCAGTAAATTAGATAGCCTCTAGGCTTACTTACATTCTGAATTTAGTCCTATAACTTTTTTTTCTTCAAAGGTGGCAATCAAATCATCCATCAGGTTGTCAGTACATTGTCATTGTGTCATATATTAATCTCACTTCTTGTATCCCCTTCTCGTTCATTTCAGTGGGAATTCTGTCACAGATAGAGACTACTTAGTCACAATATTCTGCAAATAAAATAGTCCAAGAAATAGTTAACTAATAGGAAAAAATATGGCATCCAAGTTTGGCGATCTGTGGGTATACCGTGCTAAATGAATGCTATAGAGAGGGGATTGTAGGACCCTACAAGTATATTTTTACTTAAAACATCACCACATAGAATTTGACTTGCTTCCTATTAGGTGATCAGCGGTAGGCTTGAAGTTAACAGTGATATCAAATAGTTTACTTAGGTGTCAGTTGCAAAGAGAGAATTCATAGTGGAAACAAACAGGTAGCATAGAGTAACATCTTTAAGAGACGTCGGCTTTATACAACTGTGAAAGCACAGACTTGTCTCTACTAGCAAACAACAGGAACAAGTCTCATGAAATATTTTATTCAAGACCCTTCTTTTGTTCTAAGCTTCCTGCAGAGAACTGTGGCATGTGTTGCCACCAGAGACTGTGGATTAAACACAAAAGCAAAGTGGATTTGCAAAAGGAACTAGAATTTGTTCCATACTGGCTTTCTTTACATTTGTTTTCACACAACAGTCCATCAATACAAAATAAACCTTAAATGATTCAGTGCATCAGTACAGGCCCATGTCGTAGGAATCTTTTCAGCTTGTTTTCTTTAAAAAAAGATGAAGGAAAATGTGTCTTGAAGCACCATCTTTTCATCTTCTAAAAACGATCAGTGAGAAAATAACAAGATATGGCAAAAGAGAGAAGGTGCTTGGCTGAAGTAGGGACTGTTGGATTCTTTCATGGAAGGGGAACTTGTGCATATTCTGATTAAATTCCCTGCAGCTGAATTTGTGTGTGTGATGCCAGTGGCAGACACACTTATTTGAGAGACTTTTTTTTTTTACCATTTATTCTAGAAAATGTACCACTGATGATAGCAAAAAGAAACCCGTCTCTACCAGCAAAAGGTGATTGTTTAGCTTATTGTGGGAATTAAAACCACCCAATGATACCGAAATGAGGTGAGGTTCAGCCAAGATGCACCATGTCTCTGGCCATGGTTGAGCTCTGTTGATCATGATCTAGGCCCTCATGACCATTTTGGCACTGAGCTGTGGAAGGGCACTACAGTTTGCCACAAGCTCATGGTCCCCTGATGATCCAAATCTGAGAGCCAGTTATAGCTCACCTGTCCACCTTCCTTTCCATTCTGTGGAAACAATGATACACAGGGATGGGTGCTGATGGTCTTGCTGCATGAACAGATCTCAGCACAGAGCCAGGACAGAGAGCAAGCTTGCTATGAAGTTTGGAAGTTTCTGGGTTTGACTAATCTACAGTGTAGAAGAGGGGCCATTTTATGGCTATTCAGGTGTAAATATATTTATTTTAATGAGATTCTCTAATTCATACCTTTAATTTTATTTTTATTAATGCTGAAATGATGGAGAAATTCTTTAAAAACTCTGAGACAGTGATTTCCATTAGTCTGAGCTCTTGCACACTGAAGATAAATGTATGATAATGTCATTTTCATTTCCCTTTTGGGATTTTTTGATATCTACATCTTGTTTGCAAGGTCTCTGTCTTTATTAATGCCTGTACAATTTTCTTGTTCAAAAAAATTACAGGGATTGGGTGGGTAGGAGATGGCTAAATTCTCTGAGGCTACTTCATTGCTGTGGGATCAACATAGTTTTAGGATATTCAGATTTATACACACAAAAAAACGTACTTTTTTTTTTAAAAAAAAAGGCAAAACAGACATTCCTCAGAAAATGAAGGGAAAGTCTACCTTTTAGAATAAGGAGAAAGAACTTAACGTGAAGTTAGATGTAATGCACTAGTAGAAGAAATTTTGCCTTACATATGAAGGCTCCACAGTACTAGCTTCCAACTTTCTGTCAGCTTTATAGTTCTAATTCACTTTTAGAATTTCAAATTAAAACCATTTTTGTCCAGCCGTTCTATTTCTTGGAAGAGATCATTGAATCTGGCTTTGAAATCTGTGATCCAAACGGGGAAGGTCTGTGCAGCCAGCACACACTGGCCATGTCATATGGCATGAAAGCACACATTTAGGGATCCAAGGGAATGTGTAATGTGATGCTGGGACTAGAAGCACTGGGGATAAATCAGGCTAATTGGACCTGAGCTTTGTTGGTGAATGGTATATGTGGAGTGACTTACCAGGCAGACAGCACTTGTATGCTTCAGCTCTATATGTTCATTTCCTCATTAAATATTGTTGAAGTACAATCAAGTGCTACTGAAGCAATGACAAGTGTCTTTTCTCATAATACTTGTGCTAGCCAATGGGTGTCTATTACAACAGACAGTTTGAGTAATATAAGCTTCATCCAGTATATCTACAAGTGAGTCTGCCTCTGATTACAGCTTTTTAAAAAACATCTAAAGAAAATAATAACCAAAATGAGGACATTTAAAAACTTTACAAGCAAGCAGGCTTGGTGCAGCTGCCGATGTGTATACCTTCAAACTTCAGTACTTGCTATCTGCTATTCAGCCATGCGATTACACTTAACTTGCTTGACACATGTCCAACTATTTTCTGCCATTTTTATTACCTCCTGAACTTTACCACCTGCTGCTTTGCCATAGCTGCTGTGATTAGCCATATAGCACTGTGCTCACACTGGAGTGCCCTGGGAGTGTGGATCACTACAACTGGAAGAAAAACTGTTGCTGAAGCCCCACAGCAGCTTTTCTCTCATTGCAATGGCCTCTCTGTTCAGCTCGTTGCCTTAGTACATTTTTATAGGCTGGTGAGAACACAACTTTCATCAGAGAGAATGAATAAGTTGCTTTGCAGCTGACCCCTGCAGCACTTAACTTCAACCTCTTGCACTCGTGTAGGCTTCGTTTAATGTGTTCAGGATGAAGCAATCTCCCTGTGTAGCAAGCCTTGCTCATAGGGGCAGACTGAACACCTAGGTACTTTGGGCAGCTTTGCAGACTCAAGACAGGTCCTGAGCGAGGAAGCAAAGAAGCTGCTGATCTGCCTGCCCAGGTCATACATTGCCAAAAAATGAGTGAGGACCAGAAGGCCCCATAACTGGAACATCTCCTTCCTCAAACCTTTCTGGTCTTTAGGGCTCAAATTCTTTTTTCTGTAACCTAAAACAGTGTATTTTTTCAGGGCAGAGAATTTCTAGTTTCAAACATCTCATAAACAAATCTGAATCAGTCAGATGATGAGCCTCTCTTATCCAAATGGAGTAGTCAGTTTACATTTGTCAGTAAATTCCCTAAGGAAAATTTCTGAACAAAAAGAGAGGAACAGTTTGTGAGTCCTTAAATGAAGGCATATCAGAGATATTGAAAGCAATGGTATTGTTGCTTAAAAACCAAGAGATTCATCTCTCTTTTTTAGCTGCTTATCAAGAAAATAAATGAACCTAATAAGCATCATCACTAGCTCTATCAACACTCTCCAGAACTTTAACGGCAAGCGAAAGTGCAAAAAGCCCTTTGACCCCCCAATAAACCAGCTAATTTGCAGAAAAATATCAAGCAGCCCTACGAGAGTTCCCCCTCGGATCTGCTCCTCCTTCACGGTGCGGCTTTCGCTTCTCTGCGACCACAAGGTGGGGCAGCGAACCCCCGCTCCCCGCAAAACGGGGCGCACCCACCCGAGGTGGGCGCAGCACCTGCGCCCGCAAGCCGAGCAGCCCCTCGCGCGCGGCAAGGCCGCTCGTGGACAGCTGGCTCGCCGCAAACTTTCCCCTAAAAGGAGAAGGCTCAGACTGCCTCCGCCTCGCCGCAGGCGTTAGAAGCCGCGGTGCCCGCTGTGCTTCCTGCCGGGCGAGAGGAAGAGGAGAAAATCAGCGCAAACAGGTCTGGCGGGAGGTCGTGGTGGAAGTGGGCTGCCCGCTGGCTTTTGGCTTGGGTGCTCCCCGCGCAGGAGCCGTTCGCCTGCTCCAAGGAATTGCAGGTTCGTTACACAGATTCATGGTTGCCCTTCTGAGTCCATCTTTCTCCTAAGGAAATAAATAAATCGATTCAGCCTAGCCCACCAAAATAATTGCAGCTCACCTATTCTACAGGGGTCCGTAGATGACATAGTTTTTCAAATACCACAGCGCAAGGGTAAGCCTTAAACGAATCCATTCTGACCAGAATCACAAGGATGAGGAGCAAAGCGTAGGAAAAGAGAGAGAGAAGAAGAAAGTATAATACGAAAGTCAGTCTCATAAAGTGAACAAACTCCTGCCCACATTATTTTGCAGTTTGTTTACTTGTGGCTTCATTAAAATTGCATGCAGATCCAATGACTAGATTTTGTTAATGGCCCACAGAGGGACAATCATTGCTGAAGCCTGAACACTGTGATCCATTTTCCCTAATTATTACTTTGTAACCATTTCTAATTTGACAGCTCCTGCTGAACAAGGGTTCATTTATTTTGTTTCATTGTTTTGTATAAAGAAACATCAGATAACAGTCTGCAGCATTAATAAGGAGAAACACTAATTTGAAACATACATTAATCGCATGTTAAGAGCACATAATGGCTTTCATTGGGACTGGTGGAAAGGTGTTTAATTGTAGAATCCCTTTAAACGGTATAAATCACAGTGTTGTGTTGCTTGCTTAGCAAGAAAAAAGGAGAATATTTAATTTCTTATAGCCTACAAGTGAAAAATGGAAGGGAACGAAGATTCTTTTTTGACCTTGGCACTATTTTTTGACTGCCAAAAAGATGGAATAAAGGGATATATTTTCTCATGATGAGCACATTTCTAAATTTGCATAGTTATTAGTTATATGTCAGTGTGCTTTTGTAGGTTTAGTTGATTTCCACAGAAGAGAAACAGCTGGGGTGGTCAGGTGTTTCAAGAAATCCAATATAATTCATTGCTTTTTGAGGACTTTAACATCGAGTGAAATATTTCTAAAATGGCAATGTGGGACAGTAGGACTACAAGGGTCACCAGGTCCAGTCCCCTGCTAGCACAGTCAGTCACATCAATCTTTCTTTCATGAGCTCATGGAGTACTCTCTGAAATGTATCAAGGTTTTTAATTTTGATTTTTCTTTTAATTTCTGTAACCTAATTTTAGAAGGCCATTCTAGAATTCCATTTTATTGTTTGCCTCACAATTTGTGTCATCAGGAAATTTCATTATCTCACTCTCCTACTTCCCACAAGCCAGTTCCATATGCATTTTCTGATATAACTAGTCCCTGTCTGTGACTTAAAAATATCTGACATTTGTCTATTTGTTTTCCTGCCAGTATCTCTGATACTATAGTTATTATTTTCATGATGTTCACCCCGCTTCATGGAAATGTATTGCATTTCAGTCTTCATTTTGCTAAGCTAAACAAAACAAGCTGTTTTTATCTCTTTTAGTAAGATAGGCTTATTGCTTTCCTGTATGTATTCTAGTTTGATTTTGTCTTTTTTGAGTTTGAATGATTGGAATTATAAATTCTTCTCCAGATGGGATTTCCTCAATGCTTTGTACAGTGGTATTAACACATCTTTATCTCCCCTGGAAATATTATAAATAATACAGCCTTGGATCTTTCTTTTTCTTCCCTTCCCCCCCCCCCCCCCCCCCCCCGTTACAACACATTGGTAGATCACAGCTCTCCTAAGAATGCACTAGTTCACCCAGACATTTTTTACATTTTTAGCTCTCAGCTGATGATGAGTCAGCTTGGAGCAGTCATTTTGCTGTCTTTTTTCAAAGGCATGATTTGTACTTCTGCATATTGGTTTTTCTTGAATTTAAATCATTTCTATCTTTCCAAGACTTACAATCATTCATTTATTCCCGTAAAATATTCTGATCTTCCTGAAGTACTAGCAATGCCTCAAAAATTTGTGATACCAGGAAGTCTGATTACTTAACCCTCCTGCTTTGCTTTAACCAGTTCCTTACTCATTCTATGATTTAACCAGCTCCTGTCTTTTCCAGTGTGGTCTGCCTCAAATGTTTTACTGAAGGTCACATAAATTAGGCGTACGGTGTCTGCTTAATCTAGATTTTTAATTACTTTATCTCAGAAAGATATCAGATTAATCTCATTTAGTCTGCTGCAGTTTATCTGACTTCTCTTTTCCCTTCTTCTTTATTCTTTGCTTCACAGTTGATCTAGAGTCCTGCATAACACTGGGCTTGTCGTTGTAGGAAATTCTCTGCATTCTTAAATATAGCTACTAAATTTGTTATTCTCCAGCTGCTCAATAATATTGCTTTCCATTGTTTCAATGCCTATTTAGTGAACAAAATCCATCAGCTACCAACTCCAGCAAAATCTGTGCTGAATTTGTTTTTCTGCCTGTATCTGAGGTCTTTGTATTACTTCTCTCTCTAAACACATTGTAAAGATCTCAACTCAGTCCTCTCCCTGAGAGGGTCTGTCTATATGCCAACACTAGCTGAGTAGGACTGCTTGTATTGACCATCTCATAAATGATTTTGCACAGTTAGGGTGTTATGGTATCCTCTCTTATTTTTTTCTCATTTCTCAAGCTGTTGACATGGAGTCCTTATAATATTCTATTTTTCCTCTCCCAGGTGTTCTAGTTTCTCTGTTTTGCCACCCATATACCTTTCATGGGTGTATAAATATTTTCTCTCGTGTCCTGAAGTCGGCTCAGCTATCACATTGTAGGTTCTCACCTGGTATCTTGCAGAACTGCAGAGGACCTCCCCAGTAGCACAGGGCTGTTTTTACCAACTCTGCTCTATACATCTAAATTGCAACCAATGTTCGCTGCCGGAAAAAAATGATGGGAACTCCATATGGTAACTCCCAACTCAGAGAAAGCCTACAATGACCATGGTGGTCCGGAAAAGTTAAACAGATCAGCTTAAAAATCAGACTCATCTTAGAAAGTATGGCATGGTCTATACTTTGCAACATCAGTCTGCTTAGACAAGAGGAGTATTTTTGTCTTTTAATCAAAATTGCCATGGCTGTTTCATTACATTCAGATCATAGCAAAGGTACCTCAATTCCGATGGGCCATGTTATTGTCAGTTTACAGCAGACTTGGTACGTGTTGTGCTCAGACAGAGCGATAGTATCTACAGTTGCTGTAGCAGAACAAAATCCCTTGCGTTCTGCTTTCATGCTGGACACTCCTCAGTGACAGTATGACACTGAAATAGCAGGCAGTTGTTTTTCACAAAGCTCCTTAGTTTTGCTCTCAGTAGCTATCCAGCTGCGTGATTGACATTCAGGTCTCTTTTTTCTCCTGATGGATGCCCTCTCTTCACTCTCCAATTTAATCTAACCAGTACTGAATTATCTCTTGCTTGAATTTCTTCATTAGCTTTTTGTTAGGAGACGTCTTCCAACCTTCTTGCCTCGGAAGGATAAAACTCAGTCTCCAATACTTACCTTGCTGGATAGACCTACATTAATCCCTGTTCACCAGGGAAGAGATCATAGTACACTTTGCAGGTAGTGAGGGGCATTGCATTGGCAACCAGGCCCTGGAGGGGCCAGGATGGAGAGCTTAAAGGACTTTACTCTCCCATGAATTCCAGAAGAGATTAAAGGTGCTTTGCCCCAAACTGATGTGTAATATTTGTGCCAGTGGAGTCCTGGCAAAGCATGTGTTAAGCTGTGCTCACTTTCCGTCCTTCAGCCCTCCCCTGCATGCTTGCCAGCTCCATGAAGTCTGCTTCCTCAGCACCGTGGCTGGTGTCTGCAACATGAGCGATACAAGGAGGAGGAGGAGGATTTCTTCGTCTTCCCCTGCTCTTTCCTGGTGCTACCATGCAGGCTTTGTCTCGTTATGTGTGATTGTTTCATGCTGGCACTCATTTCGGTGCCCAGTCTGGATGATCAGGGTGCGCAGCAGTTCCATTTCAGTAGTGCTCTGCCAAGAGCTTTCCACTTAGCTGTAATAAACTGTGCTGAACAGTGCTTCCCTGACTGCTTTCATCTTTAAACATAACCTTTTTTCAGGTAATACACACAAAATGGATCATTGATAACTAAGATGAGAAGCAAATTTTAGACCCAATTTTCTGTACTCTCTGTTTAGATTTCTTTTCTGATCTTTCCCTTACCACCTTCCTTGCCTACTATTGTAATAAGTACATTATTACCACAGGGTAGGAATATATTTACAGATGTAGAGAGAACCAAAACAAGTAAGGAGGAAATACTCTCACTTTTTTCTTGCAGTTTGTTAGTTACAATCTCTCCTGAAAATAAGAAGCTCAATACTTGCACATTTGTTACTCTTTATTTATGTATTTATAGAACAACTCCTGCCTTTCTTTTCTCCTTCTAAGTGATGACTCAGTTTGATTTCCTGATTTATTTTGTTCTACCTTACAGATACATTTTTCAAATTCACAAGAAAAAACTTCTCTGCTAATGCCATTTATTAGCAGTTTTTGTGCCTACAATATGCTTTCAGTTAACTTGAACTCCTTTTTCTCTTTATTTTCTTTGGTTTTGAATTTCTTGGACAAATCTTCCTAGAGAATACTTCAGCTAAATAGATTGCTGAACTTGTAGGTCACCCCTCCCAACTCACCAAAATAGGTACTTTGGGATGTAAGTCAGGTGTGTGTGCATTGTTAGTAACCCAGGAATGAAAAAGAGTGATTTCTATGTGCAAATGAACTCAGGCTCCAAGGCTGACTCTTCTTTTATTTTATTCTGTTTTATACCCTAGACAGCTACCTCTGTTTTTTTCTCCATACATTACTGTATATAAAAAAACCCTAGGCCCTGCTCAGCAAGTTTAGAAGCTGCCTTAAAATCTATTCAGATTTCTATCTTCTGGTTGCAAGCTCCATATTAAAATTCTCTCTTTTCCAAAGATGCTAGTGGTTCATCTCACCTCCATGGTTCTCTCTTTTCAAAAAGATATTTACATTGGTTGTTTATTAAAAATCCTGTCAGATTCAGATCTCCTGCAATGTTTTGGTGTTTTGCAGTACTCAGTCTCCAATACTCACCTTGCTAGCTAGACGTGTATAATTCCCTCACTAATTACTACTGTTCTTAAATACAAGGATAGCTTTCAGTTTGTGTGGATTTCTATGACAGTCTTCAATTTTGATTACTAATTGGCAGCTTTTTTGAATTATTCTGATTTCTTTGAGAGTATTGGTCTGAAAAAAATCTCACGAGAAGAATAAAAAGTGGTTTTAGGGAGAGGAGTAGAAATACATTGTGTGAGTAATTGGACACCAGTATCTTCAGAACTCTACCTTCAGATTCCAGACGTAAATGAGAAGGAAAAAATATCCAGTTCAAAATAAACAATGCATTTACACAGTCTAGAGCCTCATAAATTCATTTTTCATTTTGGAAAGGGAAGGTGAGTTTATTTTAAAAATTATTTCTAGAGTAAAGAATTTTAGCTATATAAGAGAGTTGCAACAGGCCAATGTGCTCAGAAACCCACAAAAATAAATGCCATAAAACAAGCAGCATGCATCTGGTCTTTGAACATTCCCCGAGAATGGAAACTGTTTGAGACCTCAGAATGTTTGAGCTAATTTGTCCTAAGAAAATGTGACTTTCTAAGAAGTTTCTAAGAAGCTATGCCAAAAGAAAGTACTCGAGGAGAGCCATCTTTACCTCCTAGGGAATACTTCTTATGATCTCTACACTGTGTTGCCAGGAACATCAGAAGCTGCCTTCCCAGTAAAACTATTTCACTGGATCTCTTATTTTTCCTTAGCTGAAAAGTTCTATTTTCTAAGTCTTTTGATTGTTATACAAGATAGCATAATTTTTTAATATAGATTATTTTTGTACCAGGTAATGAGGTTCCCACAGTCAAACCTTCATTTGTCAGGAAGCAAATGAAATCTATCAACCTCAGAGGGCCTATATGGGTTTACAAAAACAGATAGTATGGTGCTTAATACCATATCATAGATCCTTTTGTTAAAAATTGTAGTGAAACTAGAAATGCGGTACTGGAAGAGATGGGAAGTGATCCCTTAGTTTGTATTTTGCTTTGATCAGGTATCTCTGCAGTGTTCTTGATCCATGTCTGTGCAACATTTTTCTAAAAATCCGTTGGTTAAGGAAAATTTGCAGAAGATTTTATCTCTCAATAGCTCATAGGAGGTCCTCTCACAACTGGAAAGTTTTCAATTTGGCTTTTACCTAGCATTAAATAAATTTTTCTTGTCCTGTGCCCTCAGAGCACAGAGAACAGTTAAAGACACTCCTCTTTATCAAAATATTTTACTTAGTGGCAGACTTTCGCCATGAATCTCTTATCCCTACCTCTTTTCTTACCCTATCTCACCTATTTTCACATTGTGAGCTAAATTAGTGTACTGCTTTTAATTTAAAATACTTACACAATTTCAAAATCAATAATAAAGTGCTATCTACACTCTGTGTGTATTGTTGCAACTATTATGCATTCACATTTTGGTGATTCATCTATACTGTAAGCCTTAACTCGGCCTAGGAGAGTGTTACCTCACACAAATGTCAAATCTTCTCACTCAAGTGGAGGTTGATGTGATCATCAACCACTAGGCCAGTTAGTCTGTTAAAACAAAAAAATTAGTTTCATTTGATATGATATTTTCTTGATGAATTAACTTGCCTTTTAAAAAAAAATCTGAGTATTATCTGGATGTTTCTAAACTGACTATTTTAGGTCTTTTCCTTGTCAAACCTAGTCTAAGAGCTTCAAAATTCCCTGACCGTTCCACTTATCCTCATAAAAAGAAACAAAAATTCAACTAACGGCTAGCAGCTATGTGGTGCAATTTCACTTCTGCTACTCTACCTGTCTTCATCTAATTTTATATAGCTCAAAAAGCATCTAATGGTTGAGTAATGTCTCCTACTAGTGCTTTAAGTATGATAAAGAAAATGTCCTTCAGCTCCCACCACCTTGCATACACTGAACTTACTGAAGCAGTCCTTAATATTTTCTTTGCAGAATTCCTATCCTGCTAGTAAAACAAATTTAATACAGAGCAATCAATCTTTTTTGCAAACACTAAGTTGAAGACATTTTTTTGGTCTTCCTTATTACTTGTATAATTTTAACTTAACTTCATTCAAAATGAACTAAAAATGCAAATTATCTTCAAGCTGTTAAAAAGATATATAGAGATGTTCAAGTCCCTACAGAATCACCTACAAATGCTTACATATGTCAGTGTTCACCAGCTATTACAAGCTGTTTGATGACAAGCCTTTATAGTAATTTATTTTCTACCTAAAAATGTGACATATAGTTGTTTGCATCTTATTATATAACATGGACCAAAATTTATTTATGTGTCAGCAGTACCTATATAATAAATACTTTAATATTGCAGTATAATAGCTGTGCATGCATATATGTTTGTAAATTCTGGTGCATTATTATGTATATGCTTAGACTTCCCTAAGAAGTCTAAGCTTGATGGGCTACAGTTTAATGGGAGTCATGTTCCAGGTATAGCCTGGTGCTCTGATGTACGTCTGCACTAAAAAAAAGCCTTCTGATTTTCAGAAATCAGAGTCCTCTAACAACTACAACCATATCCAGTATGCTCAATTGTTCATCAAAAATCAGATTTAGAAAGATTCTAATCGCTCGGTCTCCCACAATAAAGTCCCATTATATTACCCCAATGGCTCACATAAAAAACAAGCAATTGCATCAAAATAAAGAGAAACCAAAATAACTTCTTTAGATATATTTGTATTGGTTTTCAGTTTTTCTTTGTATTATGTTTTAATATGGATCCATTTTTTCAGTAGAAAAAAATTAGTACAACTCAAGAAGAAAAAGCTGCAAGGCATTTTTTGTTGCTATGTAGAAGTCATATTGTCAGAGTTGAATTTTATGTTCTGCTCCTCTTCCTTTACAATATTGTTACTGCTGCTATGGGACTTAGTGCCTTTAAACTCCAGGCCATCTTCCAGTTATACAATTTCTTTTTTCTGGTGCTATTAAAAGTAAAGCCTGAAAAACTGTGGATTTGGGCAAAGTGAAAAGTCAGTTCAAATTAATTTAAAATGGAAATTTATTTTCCTATCAAAAATGAAAATCAAATGGAAAAAAGACTATAAATGAATCAAAATTTCTCCATTAAGTTTTTTTTTTTTTTTTTTTTTTGCATTTTTAAAAATGATACACTTCAAAACATCATTTAAAAAATAAAATTAAAATATTTCACAGGAATATATAACATAGAAGTAAGAAGAACCTTCTGGTTTATTCTTGTCCCTTAACATTTTAAACAGTTTTATCATATATTAGGCATATTTAAAACCAAAGAGGTTCCCACATCTAATACACCTACTGTATTCACCAATTTTTCTGATTTTTTTCTAGATCTCTTATAGCTAAAAAGGTTGTGTAAGTAAATTTTGAATTGAATTCTCAAATTGTTTCGGTTGTTCCAAATATGTATTTTGCTTTAAAAGTATTTTAACTGACATGTTTTTTGTCCAGACTACTACATTCAAGGATACTGACTGCATAAAAGCGGAGTTGGAAAGTGACATACACAATTAACTTTAGATATTACTGCTAATTTTTTTATTAAAGTTTCACTTTTTGATTTGAGAAATGACAAATTTGTGAGAAATTGGGAATTTTGAAGAAGTTAGAATTTTTGTATTCTCCATCTTTCTCTAACTTTCTAGAAGACATGAGTCTTCTAGAAAAAAAAAAAAGAGTTCCAAAAAGAATGGCATTATAATATAAAAGCAGAGAAGAAAGAGAGAGAAAGTTCTAAAAGCCATAGCAAAGAAGGAGTAGGGTAAACCATAAAAAGTGGAAAATCGAAAATTTTCAGTCTACTAAAACCCAGATATGCAGACACTCAAAATAGAAATGGAAAGTATGAAATGGAAATAGAAAGTAAAGATCAAAACTGCCAAAAAACTTGAGAAGTTTGCATATTCTAGTTTGCACAATACAGTTCTTTTTAAGTTCTCCATCTGAATGGGACTGGCAAAACTTCTTTGGCTGCTTTCTACTCTTTAGCTTACACACAGGAAGGAAAAATGGATCCCAGTGAAGGATTTACTGTATTATACAACCACTTGCTCTTTTAAATAGAAATTTCTATCTTGTTCAGTGACATTCAGGTTGGTTTTTACAGAATGACTCAGACCAATATAATGAATGAGGCTGTTGTTGGAGAGGCGCCTACTCCATTCATCCCGGGAGCTGGAGAGCTCGTGAATGGCTGATAGGGAGAGAAATACAACCTTGCACCTGATGCTACGGAAGAGCACTCCAGAGGCAGCAAAGATGCCTCCTGGCCTCTTCCTTAAAGTTACATTTTTCACAATAATTTTGTCCTCCCATCCAGATGCTTCATTTGGGATTCCTGGGACCTGCAAAGTGGGGGTGCTGAACACCTGTACAGGTTATTGGAAGAAGAAAGAGACAATAAACAGGAAACTTTCCATTCAAAGTCTATCTTCACCCTGATTTCCAGTATGACTTTAGGCAAACCAGGTTTTCTGCTTCTGTTTTTGTGTTTATTCCCATCTGGAGTCAAAGCACACCTTGTCACTGTAAAATTTCCTGCAAAGTAGAAACAGTAGGATCCTCATTACAGTCCTATAAGCAATCTTATTTATATGTGATATCTTTTCAGGAAGTCAGACTTGATATCCTCAGTATTTGCCTATTTCTAAATATATTTTAAGTGTACATAATGTAACAATTTAATAAATTGTTCTATCAGTTATAAACTTTATCAAATGTGGTTTTGGACCAAAGGTGAAATAACTATTGAATACATCTGATGCTGTGGGACTTTCACTGCAAAATACTTACAGAGTGAACTGAAACTATGCACCAAACTTTCAACCAGACAGCTTCTGCACTTCTTTGAGCCCTGTGGTTTTAGAGTAGGCCATAACATTACGAAGCTGTTAAGAACTTAGCTCCAAACAACATAAAGAAAAAAAAAATTCACATAAAACCTTTTAGCTGAGGAATGTTTCTAACCCACCTCTCTCCAAAGGTTGAAGAGAGGGAAAAGGTTAATTTAAAGGATATCAGAGTTCCTTCCAAATGCTTGAAAGAACTCGTTGCAGCAGTTTATAGCAGGTAGTTTATGCTTGCCTGGGTGTTGGTGCTTTTTAGATTTTCATAGGCAATGGGACTAAATTATTTTACCATGTGAGGGTTTTAGATTTCCTAGCCACCTAAATGATGTAGCTTCAGCTTTGTTCAACTGCAGCCTCCTGCCCCTACTCATGTGACCATGCTGTTTGGAAGAGGAATATGAATACATTCCCTGCCTCCTCATTTGGAGAAAAAGAGTGGGAAACTCAGACATTATCATAAACATGCCTGATTATCTGCCTATACATCTGTCTGAAAGGCGCTGAGAGCAGAAAAGATTCTCAAGGCAGAAGGACCTGCCGTTCATGGGAATTGTCACCAACAGAAGGCAAATCAGTAAAGAAAAAGTCCATCTTCCTGGGCTGTCTGTGTTCTCAAGCCCTGAAGGTCACTCAAGAAAGGCAATAAACATTGTGTCTGCAGCAACCGGTTCCTGGGGCACACCACCACTCTTAGCATCAGTAGCTATCTGAAAATGCATGTGCTGATTAAATTATTTTTAGTGAGCATGACATATGCTTGGAAGGAAAAAAAATAATTTTAAATACCAAGTGACAGTTTCCTTCCTTTTTAAAGGGAAAAGATCTCCTTCGGTTGTGAATGGATTGTCTTCACTAATAGAAAAAATGCTTCTAACTTCTTTGAATAATGACTGATTTGAAAAAAAAAATGTTAAAAAGTACATGTCATCCTTGGGACTTACTATAACCTCTGCATAATTTTTCACTTTACATTGTATTCTGCCATACCACGTTTTCATAGTCTCTGAAAGTTTTTTTATCCTTTCACTATGGTAGAGAAAGTACTGTCAAAAAGAAACAGGGAGACTTGTAAAGAGAAACGGATGCATGAATAACAATTGAGAGTACATTCCGGGAGCTAGTATAAACACAGATAGTCTCTTTCAAACCAGTGTGGCTTTTCGCTCCTTTAAAAAGTTATCACACCAAGGCACTGATGGATAATATTTCAAATTTAAAACGGGCAGCACTCTGGAATTACTTTTCACCTTGATGGGGCTCAGACGGTACACCAAATGGGTGGGCTGGTATTTTTGAAGGTTTGCTAAATACTCAGCTGGGATCTAGAAACAAAAAGATACCAGTAAGGTCATGACAGCCTGTGCTTTTTACAGTATTGTCACTTGCTATCCAACAGAGAGAAAAACACGGCTGAACATAAAGCTGTGTGTTTATCTGCAGCTCCTTCTTCATGCGGAGAGCCCTGCTCCCTAAAAGAACGGGAAGACCGCAGGACACTCGGCTTTTCAGAAGATAATTTGCACTTCCTGTGAAAGTTCCTGAAATCTCTACTTTCTCTGTGTATCTCAGCAACCCACCTTGCTAATTTTGAATGGTATTACTTCATTTCCTTGCAAGCTAATAGAGAATTTAGACCTTGAAAACGGCTGTCTGTTCGCCACCCTCCACTGCATCTGCAGTTCTGTCTTCTCTCCATCCATCTTGTATTTTTCCACCCACCCTTTTCCTCCTCCTCATCCCTCGTTTGCACCGTCACCAAATATTGCTTGTAATGATTGCTCAAGTATTTAATGTTCATATCCCTTTTTTAGTTTGTTACTGTTAGAGCATGAACAGACTGGTAGGACCTCCTTTAAAACAGGGAATTTTAAGTGGATTTTGTTTTAATTTACAAAAAACATATAATCTCAAAAGTACTTATTTAATAATCTCCAACTTTACTCTTTGCTGAATGTGAACAATACAATCTGTTCAAAAAATAGAAAGCAGTAATTATTTATTTCCAAGTATTTCCTTTTTCCTCTTACATTTCTTATGGCTGTGTGCTTTTCTTCAAATTGTCTGTGGATTTAATTTCTCTTAAGATATGAATCAAGAAAAGTCTGGAAATGCATGCAGTTTGAAGAGAGCTGCAAGAGTAGCAGTGATTTCCAGGCCCACACAGGCAGACTGCAGCACATGCTAGTGACCCATGGGGTGCAGGAAAAAGAAAAGGGAAATGTATTTGTTTAAAATTTCAATGGACTAAGTTCAAATTGTTTCTTATTTGTACTAGAAGAACATAATACTCCCTTTCAAGAAGACATCTGTGACAATAGCCGTCACTGAGGCTTTTACTTTCTTTTGAGCAGACATACGGAGTGAAATATTTTAAAGAAACCTTGAGTAACCACAACAGTTTTTCTTATGTAAGATTTCCTCTGCATGCAGAGGACAAAACTCAGAATTAATAACTTTGCTTCAGAGTTTTTAACAGATGTAATCAAAAGCAGATTCTGGCAAAATGCACTGTTTCATAAGTGTATTGACTTTTTATCAGTCATACTGAATTTCAGCCTTTCCATTAGCTACCTTTATGGGAGGCATTAATTACAGAAATGAGCTACTGTTCCCAGCACAGCTGATTTATAAAGATGAGACAAAACCAGTGTTTAGGAAGCGAAAGGAGATGTTGCCGTGTTTTTGCCAGCATCATTTTTTGTGAATGCAACAAGAAATATTTACCTCTGGGTGACTGCTCTTCTTTCATTTAATTAAGCTGACACAGACCCCTACCATGTAATGTCACAGTTCTGCACTTTGAGGTCCAGGGTCCAACATAAATCAGAGCAGATGCTGGTCATCCTTGCCCACACAACTGCATGTGCAATGACGTATTTAAAGAAATCAGGAGGTAGGCATTGCCTGGTTATTTCCATGCAAATTTTGAGCATATCTGGAGAAGACTTTTCCTTAAATCCTCTTCTTTCTAATTCCCTTCAATTGCTCAGACTTTCTCCTCCAGGCCTTAGCATCCTTTCTACTCCTCAGCACAATCGTTTCCTGAGAATTCCTGAAGTTTGTTTTGTTTAGCAGTGCTCAAAAAAAGAAAATCCAATATTAGGCACTAAGAAGGGAGCAGTGAGAAATCAAAGAGCGTCATTAATATATCATGTAAATCCATGGCACACCAGCATCTCAAATGCCATATACAGCTCTAGTCCCTCCTCAGCAAACATATAGTAGGATGGGACAAGGTTTGGAAGAAGGACAGCCAGGATGATCAGAGGCGTGGGATGGTAGTCCTATGAAGGGGTATGACTCTTTTTCCGTCAGGAAAAGAGGCAAGTGAGAAAAAATATATACATATCTATAAAACCTATAGCATGGAGCATATAATTTTTTTTACTAAAAAGCAAGTTCAAGGTACAAAGCCAATATTCCAGTTTGTATCAAATATGGTAGTTTAGGTGGGAAATGTAGAATGTGGAAGTATTAAAATATTATGATTATTTTTTCTCAATAACTTCAAAACAATTAACTTTTTTTGCTTTGAAAACATGTTTGGAAAATAACTATGTTTAGATTTTTTTTAATTCAGAAGATTTTTATAGAATATGAAAATCAAATATGACAATTATATTTTGGGTCAAAGTAAATGTTTTGTTTGACCACAACAATTTTTGATTTTAATATTCATTTTTTTCAGCAATAAAATTGCAAGACCATTTTGTTTACAATTCTCTGTTAGATCTTAACCAGAATGGACGACTTGAGTTTTCAATTTCTACTTTCTATGATACAAAATTAAACAATCAATTTTAAAAAAGATATTTTTCTCCTTAAATGGCATTTCCCCTTGCAGCAGAAGAGTGCCAACAAACTCTGCTGTGGTTACTCTCTGCATTTGCCATTCCTTCATCAAAATTAATTTTAATTTAGAGCTATTCCACTAATTGCATTAATATCAAAGTTACTTTATATTTTCATCAATGTATTTAAAGCAATAACTAATCTGCTCTGCTGAGTATACAGAGTTTTTTTGAGGGTTAGCCAGTGGCTGGGACTAGATACATCTGTATTTCAAGCTAAGAACCTACATTTGGCATCACTTTGTTTGCTGTATAAATCAGTTGACCTCAGTGACTGTAAGCAGGGTGATACTCAAGAACAAGGTGGTATTGGAGAACACAGCTTATGTCTCACATGTCATTTTAACTTACCTATAACCTTTTTTTTTCCCAGTCGTTTTTTCTCTAAAGCGAGAAAGAATAGTTTTTCTTATTTAGATTTGAGCCTGGGAAGGCTCTGAAAGCCTTCTTTATTTTTATAAAGATTTTTCTCTAATTCTAAGAACTTCAGAACATTAAATAAAGTTTTAATAAGTTTTAGCCTTTTGAACCCTTCTCACAAAAAAAAGGGGGGGGGAGTTAGTTGCTTGGAAAAAGTAACAGCAAGTCTGAAGAAGAGCTTATCTTAAATTATCGGTACTTCAAAAGAAGGTTTTACAGTAAAAGTTCATTAAAAGGATAAAACCTGGATATGATAGGCTGGAAATAGCCTGTAATTGCTGCTAGGAAACATGACTTATGGACATTCTCCTCTGAGAACTCTGGATATTTCTGGCTCATTTTCTCGTTTCAGTTCCAAATGGAAGACATAATAAATGTGCCAATTAGATGCTTAGGCAAAAATTTAAATTTTGTCCTTAGGCAAGCCTCTGCACTAACCTTGTAAGCAGAAATACATATAAGCAGCCCTGTATCTCTTAGCGTTTGGAGAAAGGGAAAACAAAGATTTAGAGAGTTCCTACAGCTGAGCACTCGGCTGAGTTCTCTCACTTCAAAACTCCTACTTTATACTCTCATCAATGTATTTAAAGCAATAACTAACCTGCTCTGCTGAGTATACAGGGTTTTTCTGAGGGTTAGCCAGTGGCTGGGACTAGATACATCTGAGCTCATCCATGAAAGAGGTCTTTCGCTCTCCCTGTCTCCTTCTGAGTATGAGTTTGAGTTTTATATTTTCTTACTAAAGGTATGAAGATAAAACTGTGATAGTGTGTTTCACTAGATCTAAATTTTAGTGAGTTTCCTATCATTAGTTTTACATGAACTGTAAACCGCTACTTCATTTATTTTATTTTCAACCTTATTAATCTTAATAATTCAGTTAAACACCTGTGGTGCCTATTTTTCAAAATGATGTCGGTTACTTAATATTCAAGAAATTATAAACAGTGATTAATTGGTTTTAGTATTTAATAAAAAGATTAAGATACAAATCATGGTCTTCATTTTTTTCTGCCTAGTCACAATGACAGAGAATATATATATTATACTTCATAGAAATTGAAGGAACATTGGGAAAGATCTGTTTGACAAGTTACAGCTGATTTTCACATAGGAAAAAAATGAATGAATGAATGAATGAACTTACTGGCATGGTAAGTTTATCTTACCATGCATGTGTGTGAATACATATGTCTGAGTGCATGTGTT
The DNA here is from genome assembly GCF_028389875.1 of Rhea pennata. Taxonomy (NCBI): domain Eukaryota; kingdom Metazoa; phylum Chordata; class Aves; order Rheiformes; family Rheidae; genus Rhea; species Rhea pennata. Next base: position 113,189,514 of record NC_084664.1, on the reverse strand, counting down.
TAAGAGTGTGTGTACATATAAATTCCCTGTTATCATTGGTCAAAGATGGTCTGAAATGTGTGATAATGATGTGAAGAAATTATCATCATCAAAATTAATCAAAAGAAAAGAGTGTCAAGGGGACAAACTCTTCTCAATTGTCCCGTGTGACAGGACAAGAGGCAATGGGCAGAAACTGAAGCACAGACAGTTCCGCCTGACCGTGAGGGGGAATTTCTTCCCTGTGAGAGTGATGGAGCACTGGACCAGGTTGCCCAGAGAGGTTGTGGAGTCTCCTTCTCTGGAGATCTTCAAGGCCTGCCTGGATGCAGCCCTGTCTAACATGCTCTAGGTGACCCTGCTGAGAGGGGAGGTTGGACTAGATGATCTCCAGAGGTCCCTTCCAACCTTACTGATTCCATGATTCTATGAATTTTAGAAAAAAAAGTCTAGTCGCCCATGAAAGTAACTGAACATTAGGGATTACTCAAAAGCAATTTTGATCACTATTTGTTCTACAGCTAGGAAAAGTATCTGGTGCCTGCTGCCATGAAGGGGATGGGGCTGGAGGGCTGCTTCCCAGTCGCAGAGTTTCCATAATCTCAGTCAGGATTAATTCAGGCCAAGTCCTCCACTCTGTTCCCACAGTAGATTCACTACTGTGCATCTTTAAAAGGCCAATAAACCTTTAATAATGTATTACTGGAGATTATTATGAATACCTACTACAAAGGCTGTTAGCTGCCATAGGTGATCTTTAGACATGTGGGCTTAAAAACTTTGGTAGTACTGCTGCGCTTTTTCTTGCATTTTATAATACACTTTTTACATCAATAATTTTCTTACAATGTCTACTAGTTACCTATTAACAGATTTCAGATTCTTCATGAACAGTAGCGGAACATGCCTCCAGGCAAATGATCAGCTGTAGAAAAAATTATAGGAAATAAGCTCGGTCAACGACCAGCAGTGGAGGCCAACACAGATATTTTCCCAAAGGAGGCAGCATTGAGCAGGAGAGCTGGTCAAGGAGGACGGATTCCCTTCCCACAGCCACAAGCCTAGCTGCACATGGGCACAGCTCACAAGGCAGGGTGAAAATAGGATGGATCCTTACCTGAAGTACTATATATATTTAAATGGAAACATCATGGCATTTGGTCCCTTGTTATCAGTGAAACAGTAACTGCATACATACATATTTTCCTACAACTTCGAAAGATATGTTTTAAGATATGTGTTTATTTCCATTGATAAACAAGAGAGAAGAAACTTCTTTAGAAGATCAGATACAATTCTAAGATTTCTTCTTCTTTTCTGCAGTGTTTTTTCCCTAGATATCATGTCTTCCCGAATCCCATGGTCATGTGAGTTATTGTTAAGATGGGTCATGTCAGCAACATCCTTTATTTTAGGCTTTAGAAAAAGTCTTGTTACCGTGGAAACTAACATATCACCTGCTTGAAATAATATGCACAAGATAGAATTTGATTTTTTGCACTGTGGAATGTTCAAGGGAAAGTGTTCAGTGTTAAGTACTTTTTTTTAATTTAATGATGTTTGAATGATATTTTTAATGATTTTTCTCTGTAATTTTCCCATATAAAATACTTTTACAAAAAACTGAGTGCACCAACACATACATCTATTCCTACTGATTCCTTCAGTTTGTGATAGAACTGACAGTACAAGTTATTTTCTATACTAATATTATAAAAATTATATCAATGTTTTATTTCAGTCATTGCATTTCACTTACTCCATTTCCCTCCAATAGTTCAGACAATAGAGTTATTAAGCTCAGGCAGACAGAAAGGTTTTCCATCAGCTTAAATTTATCTAAATTATTTTATTCAAAAATTCATAGATTTTAGACCAGAAGTGACCATCATGATTATCTAGTCTGTAGTCCTGTTTAGCACAAGTCACAGAATCTCTCCCAGCAGTCTCTGCAGCAAACCATGAATATCTAGCTGAACTCTTAGGAACATATCCTGGCTAAACACCTTTGTGTAGGAAATACAAGCAAACATCCAGACTGAGATTAGCTTTTGCAGCTGCCAGGGTGAAGGCAAAATATGTATCCTAAATTTCACACGCTTTGCCTTGTCCTGGACCTTCTTAGACCTGGCCTTTGCAGCAATTTGACTATGTTGTGATTATGTGTTTCAACCTCCGACGGCCACATTTCCTCTCTGACTTCAAAGGCCTCCTGGGGGTGGACATTGGCAATGTCTCAGCAAAAAATCTCACTATAAACAGATTTTTCATGCAAAAATTTGCATTCTTAAATTTAAATATTTTCTAAATAAAAGTGCAGTGATTCATTCAGAGTCAAGCATAGCAATTTGTTCCTGGAGCTGTGGTGATCTGACCCCTCTCCCTCAGCACATACTCTCAGTTCTTCGTCCAGTTCTGTCTGCTCTTAAACCTCATTGATTTTCTATCAGTCATTTAAGTGCCTGTTATGCCTTTGAAAATCTTTCCAGACTGTACAAGCTATCTAGGAATTAATGTACTAAGCAGATGATCATCAATTTTATACTTAGTAAGATATATTGAGATAGTAAAGACATATTTCTTTAGTAGCATGTAATCCTTTTCTTTCTCAATGTATTCGAAAAGCTGGCAATGATATTTGCTGAGTCTAAATATAGTAGTCAGCACGATAAAGTAAATTATTGTAGTCAGATTCCAAAGGAAAGATTGCTAGCGTAACAGAGAAAAGAAAAAAAAAAAAAAAAAAAAAAGATTTCAGTCAAAGCTTCTGCACTGATTTTTCTTCAAAAAGTAAAAATCTAAGAATTTTTCTATGAGTGTTTTTACTCTACATATGAGACATTTTTCTTCCTCTTCCTTTTCATTAAGAATTTGGAAAGGAAATGGGATTTGCATTAACAAACTTGCATTGTTAGTATTATTTGTATGTATTACACAGACAAATTGGTCTCGAGTCTTTTCCCTCTGACAGGGAGCATAAGTCTGCTGAATACACCGAAGCTACACAGTTGGAGATCCAAGGTAAATGAGAAGAAATCCAGCTGTTCTTATGAAATTTGAGACCTCTGTGGTTTTTTGTAGATTTAAATACATTACTACAATGGATTCTAATAGGTTCTGCTCATTTGAGAAGAGAATTAAATGAAAAATATCTGGTTTTTGATTTAAACTTGGGTTTGCTAAATCTGACTAAACCAATCAAAGGTAATCTTCATAAGAAATATACATCTTTCATATGTGTTTTGTATGGGCTGCACGTATACCTTTTTATGCAAGTTCTTCTGGGCTGGTGGTATAGTTATTTTAATTTTGTGGAAAAAAAATGCACTAAATAAGAGAAGGCAAATGTGGGGTTTCCTTAGCTTGTGCTTGGGCAGTGACTTTTCCACTTATTTCAAGCAACAAAACAATAGATAGCGAATACATTGTTCTAGGAGAAGTGCGGGAAGAGACAGACAAATCACCTGCGAAGAAAAATACTGCACCTGTATAAGTCACATTGCTTCTCCTCTCCAAATTACTGAAAAAAAGGATTGCATACCTGACAGGATAAACTCTCTCTGAGCTCAGTCCTAGAAAATAGGACTGTTTTTTTCAATCATTTAAAAGTGCAGTTCAAGATTGTCCAGGCTGATAAAAATCCAATGGCTCTTGTCATAAGGAGGCATAGTTGGACCAATGCAGTGATCCACCAGCCAAAATTTCTCTAGTTTCAAACTCCATAATAGTGATTTTATATAACATTTTTTTTCTCTTGCCTAGAAGAATGCATTCGTTTTAATTTTAAAGTTACTTTCTACTCATCTAGGGGGATGAGGTTCTTAAATGACACTCAGATCTGAAAAATGATTATATATTTCAAATAGACACTTTTTTCCTGGAGTTGCCTTTTTAGAACTCACTATCCTGTTCGTCTGCCCTGTTTGTCTCTTCCCACACAAGGTATAGAAAACATAGTTAGTCCACTGGTTAGATCCACTTTGAATCCACCTTTCATGCTGCCTAAGAGATCGTGCATTTACCTTAGAAAAAAATACAGGATTAGAATCATGAATCATGTTTTATCTGCAACATAGATAGCACTTTGCTTACCTCTTTGCATTTAGAGGAAACCATCTACTATAATTAGGGAAATGTAGTCATTATTTCAGTAAAATCTACCATCAGTCATAATCTCACAGTGACCAGTGGAGACTGGGAAGAGGAGTGGGATATAATTGTGCCCATGGATGTTTTTACAGGTAAGCAAAATGCTGGGAACTACAAAATGAAAATTACCCAAGAAGCCGGAGGTCTGAATGTGAGGTAGAAGTGTTAGGACTGACTTCAGTGATCACACGTTACATCATTTCCTTTCTGTCTCCGTTTTACATCCCAGTTGCAGGGAACGGTGCCCAGCACCATAATACCTGCTGACGCTGCCTGGGATTGTGCCCTTAGAAGAATTCCTTATTGCCCGGCGTCTTTGGGGCTGCTGAGAAGGAAGCTGGATGTCTCCTAGCTGACCTATTACTGATAGTGCATGGTAATGCTTGTGGTAGATACCTGAGGAAGGTAGAGTGATTTAAGTCGGCTGGGTACTCAAGGTGATCCAGCACCTGAATTTCGTATTTGTTATCTCTCTCTTTTTTCTGTCTTAATTCTATTTAATTCTAAAATCTATTGTGCCATTTCCTGGAGTAAAACAAACAAATCAGATAAGACCAAAGCTGTCGAATTTCTTTAGGTATTAATACTAGCAAATCTTTTTTAACCAAAAAGGCAACTTTTTAAATCAAATAAATAAATAAATTTATGTATTCATAGAAGAGAAATAAGAGATGAAGTATCACAGTACGTTACATAAAATGCAAATTGTCCAAACATATTTCATAATAACCTTAGCAGCTGCAGTCCTTTATAATCTACTCTTTAAAGCAGGCTTTATTATAAATAGAAAAGATGATTTTTCTCATTACCATTAAAAATCAGTAAAACAAGACATTCAGCTGTTTCCTGGACATTTCTTCCATTATCATCCAATAAGACAGTAAGAACCGTCTTCACTCAAAAACAGAAAGAGATTAAAGAGTCTAAAATGTCTTTTTTATTTATATCTCACTACCACCACATACTTTCAAGTATTATGCTCATTTTATTTTGAATCCCAGATGCCCCAATTAAAAACAATCACTTTTACATTTCTGAAATTTTCTAGTCTGCATGCTGTGCTCCATAAATCCCGAAGAAGCAGGTAATGTATAGCACTTCACATGAAGGACAAATTTTGACACTGAACAATGTGAGGAAGTCTAGTAGGCAGAGGTTAGATTTGAATGATATGTGAAAGAGAGAAAATGGAATCAGAACTGAGGGAAGATGAGACAGATTTTAGGAGATTCAAGATCCTGCCAAAAATGGAGAATACACATATTGCTGGAAATGATAGCACAAGGATAACAGCATCAGGTGTTGCTGCTTGTAAGCCATTTCAGTGAGGTTTCCATGCTATGGCTGCTGAGAGAGTGATTGTCCAAGTAGTTGGTGGCTGGATAACCTGAATTTATGGCCACTGGAGACCATGAGTAACAGACAGCCCAGAAGACCAAGACCAGCCTCGTGGAAACACACGGAGCTGTGGCTGCCTCCCAGTCTAGCACCACCTTGGGTCCCTTCCTTGCACCTCGCCATGGAGCTGGTCCTGCACAGCTCATGAGGGCTTAAAAACCATACATCCTGGGATGGCAATAATCACACCTGGGTAGAAAATAAGGGTAACGCGGTTTGAGTACAGGCTTCTTTCTTTTCCTGAGGTTCAAAGGGGGGGATTGCACTTAATTGATAAGCTCATAGAATCCAAGTTCCTTGCAATTTCTTCATTTTTGAAGGTAACACGACTTACATAATTCAAGCAGAGCTACAAAAAAAGAGAGTTGCATTACTGCTGTAATGCGATATGTAGGAAATGTCTATACGGCATAAGGTAATGCCGTGTAGAGATTTCAGAAATAGCTGGACTTGCCTAAGCAATCTTGCTGCCTTGCTTTGGTACTCCACACAGGCTGACTGACATTTCTCCTTAGACTGTGGGCGATTTGAATAATAATGTGGAAATCTGAAATACCTGAAAGAAGCATAAGTGGTAGGGTCAGTAATACAACTTCCAGCATAGTAGTCAAACATCTCAAATGTAGATGACACATTGTTAAACAGATTTGGACATTCTGGAAATACAGAAGACCAATGGCATATAGAAAGCCATTATCAAAACAAATGTAAGTCAACAAGATGAATGTCAGGGCTAATTAGAGGTGACTGTGTTTGAGTTGGAAGTTCCCCTAGCCACATATGATATTACAGGGTAAGAGAAGCTAGAGTGACACTGAAATCAGAATAAATGGCTGAAACTAGTTTTATTTTAAGCAACAGCAAAACTGCCTTTGACTTCAGTGATAAAAGATCAGTTACAAAAGGAAATCCGCTAAACTGTCAAGCCAGAGAAAATTATACAAATTTGGATACTATATTCACAGGAACACTAATCTCAATTGACTAATAAGGAAAATATTTGAATTAGGATATAGCAGAAATAGAAAATTGGATAAAGACCAAAAGCAGAAATCCTACAGTGGACAGAAATATTAGCAGTGGTGATGGACACTGGGTTTTTTCAGCTTTGTTCTTGGAGAGCTCTGAAATGAAAAAGAAAAGATCATTCAATGTAAAAACTGAAGAACAAGAAAAAAGGAGGAAAATTAAGTTTAGATTGAGACTTCAGGGCCTGAAAGGCTTTTATAGCGCTCTTCAAACTAGTATTATTAAAAAAAAAAAAGTGTAGACAGTATCACAGCTATTATATTCCTACCTCCAGTCTGCAAACCACTGTGACAGTAAGGCTTCAAATATCTTTTCGTAAAAGAAAGAGGATAAACACTTCCTTCTTATTGCTTTCTTGTTCTAAAGGGCTATGAATACACACACTATTAGATACAATTACATTTACCATTATCCCTCAATCTGTACAAGGCTGATGCCACATGCAATATCTCCTTGTGCAAAGTGCAGTATGTGTCTTTCTGAAAGTTCCATTGAGAAAACTGCCAAAAAATGTCCGTTCTTTCCAAAATATTATATCCATTCTTAGCCATAGCAAGTACTGTTTTCTTTGACCAAGACTATGTTACCAACCAGCATTGGTTTCTAAGACCAAATCTTGTTCTAATGTATTACATGAACTCTATTAAAGTCTCAGGAAATAAATTTTATATTGGAAAGAGTGATACTTTAAAATCTTAAGAAGCTCCATTAAAATCAGAGGAAGTTATTGGAATGTACAGTGATGTGACTAAGTATAATTTAGGACCTTGTTGACAGCAGGAGTTTCTGAAGACATCAAACATGACTTTGAGATGTAGGCTTGGAAACAGAAAATTTCTTCCCCTACTCAAGAGAAACTTCTGGTTCCAGGAAAATCTGCTATCAAGAGTCAGTTACTAACACTGATTTCAAAATTAGAGTATTTCTGAAGGAAAGGAAAAGAAAGGAAAGGAAAGGAAAGGAAAGGAAAGGAAAGGAAAGGAAAGGAAAGGAAAGGAAAGGAAAGGAAAGGAAAGGAAAGGAAAGGAAAGGAAAGGAAAGGAAAGGAAAGGAAAGGAAAGGAAAGGAAAGGAAAGGAAAGGCAAGGCAAGGCAAGGCAAGGCAAGGCAAAAGGAGAGAAGGGGAGGGGAAATGAATCAAAAAGATAAAGTGTTATCATATTGCCGACATTTGCCATTTGTATTTTCTTCACGTGTGTCTTGTCGTCTTTTTAGGCAACTTTAAGAACTTCACAGATAGTGATTAATACAAACTTTGTGAGTGAGAAAAGCCTTATGTTTCAATTCCAGATAGTAAACTGAGTTGTGGGGAACCAAAATTAAAAACTATTCAAAGTCTAACAGGCAGCCATTGGCAGCTTTGGAGTAAAGATTTTAATAATCACGGTTCCTCAACAGTCATTAGAAATAACTTTCTTTCTATACAGCTAATATATTCAATTGAACAATCACTTGTTGGGTAGTTATATCTAGTAGGTACATGATAAATAAGCGGGTTGTCTCTTTCAGCCTGCGAAACTGCAAAGCTTAGCTACAGCAGATAGCTGAACATCTGATGCAATTATATTCATTGCATAGTTAGTCTAGATTTAGTTTCTCTCACTGTGTTGGTGTCTCTAGTTTATGCTTTTAACATGAACTACTCAGTTCCTGATTAGATCCTGTGTCAGACATCTGAAATTCCCAAGACTGTTTCCCATCTAGCTTGAGGAATCCTGTTTTCGGGTCATGAATATAGCCTCTCTGAACAGGAACATGGGTACGGTTGCTTAGGAACCAGACAAAGGGATTCAAGGGAGAAAGAGGTGTAATGGTAATGAATGAAAATATAATCTGTGGCAACATCTGACTCACGCGGGTAACTGGAAGACGCTTTGTGCCTGTATAGTTGATCAAATTATATGTTCATTTCTGTCAATTCATTCTTGTAGCATGAGTCGTAATGCCCTTAATTATCATTTATCTGTAAATTAGGTCTCTAACCATAAATCTGGTCACACTTTGTATACATTATCTGAGGGAACCAGAAATTAAGAAATTCTCTATGAGAAAATCTGTTTTAACAACATGCAAACAAAAATTAAGGCTTTATTTGCAACTTTGTTTGTGGAGCAGCGCTTGGGCAGCATTTACCTTGGGATCTCTAATTACAGTCAGATATGGTAGACTAAGGTTGATGATATCAAAATCACATAAATAAACTTCTGTCATAATTGCTGCATGGCAGTTCTCTTTGGGTAGAGGATGTTTATGATTCAGATCTCCGTTGCCTCCTTAGTGAAAGCACAAACAACAGCTGTGTAGCAAACGTAGACATATGGTAATACAATAGCATAAATTGAATATACCTCAGACCTTTAGGTCCGCATACAAATAAGCTGGCAGCATGATTTGGGGTAGGCTGGGTGTGAGGCAGAGGTGCCGGGCCCAGCTGGGGATGAAAGGTGGGTCGTGGTGAGCTGGCGGGCAGGCCATCTGCCCAGGCCACCTCCAGCGTCACCTTGCAGCTCCAACGCCGCCAGTGGCATCCACGAACTCTGGGAATGTCCACAAGGCCAATAAGTGAAACCAGCAGCCGAGCTGTAGCTCCCATGGAAATTGTGGCAACTGGGAGGGCTGACAACATTTAGGCACAGCATTTTTTCAGTGACATTGTAAAGAAACTACTTGATGTCGTGCAGAAATAACAGGATTTACCTATAATCTTTCTCCTTGACTCTTATTTACAACAAAAACACATGCTTCCACCAGTGTGAGCTGAGAATGGTTCAATTAATCCATGTTAAGTGCCCCTTTACATCAACAGAGCTATCTAAAAGGTTTTCAGGTGTATTGGTATGTCTAACCGAGCAAAATAAAGCAGTTTGGTGGTGTTATGCAGTAAAAAGAAGCAGTCACCTTGGCTCCTGGCCCTGCCACCTGGCCCCCTCCCTCTCCCCTCACTAGGGATCTCTGCCCTGTGAGCCGCTGTGCAGTTCAGATTTTCCTCCTCCATAAGTAGAAGGGTTTTGGGAACAAAAGTTTGTTTCCCTCATAGCAATTTTGACACCAATGATATATTCATGTTATACTGGTAACCAAGAACAGCTTGCTTACATAATGGGTAAATAATTAAATAAAGTCATTATATTATGCATTCCTACATATACCTTATTTTTAAGAATGTCAAATGGATTCAAAAGTTAAGAAATGCACAAGTAGCCTCAATCCAGCCAGGTGATGACATAACTTTTAATTACTAGCTTGCAGCAATGAGTGTGTCCATGTGTTGTCTCAGGTTATGTGTAAAAATGCATATTTTAATTTCATTAGTTAATAAATAAGGAAAATGTTTAATAAGAATACCAGTGTTCCTATTCTTCACATAGGACTGTATGTTACTACTGAGAACTACTCACACAGGGCTAACAGTACTAAGACCTGAGCCTGAGGTCACAAACCTCCAAACACACATCCAAATTAGTTCAGAAAATTTTCATTCTCTATAGGGGTCAGATTTATACATTTATCTCCCACATGAATTGTCAGCTGAGCTGTTTTTATGTTTTTACAATAAAATGTAAAATGTAAATTTCCCTAATTCTTTAGACTGTAAGTGGGAGGAGACAGTAGGTAGTGCAGGCAGCCAGGAGAGGCACCTAGCCCATGTCAGCTGGACATACAGGTGATGGTCTGCTCTAGTAGCTGTAAGTGGAGAGTACTGATGAGTGGCCTAAGGTATTTGAAGTGCCCATTCAGACCTTATCAAGGAAAAAATATTGAACACCTAAATAAAATAGGATTCCCAATGACCAAGTGAAGAACTTCTCTGCTCCCCTGGGCTCAGAAAATGTTTTGAGCAGAACTCCAATTAATACTGTGGATGTCACCCTCCAAAACTACTTTCACATCAGCCACCACTCTTTAGGATATTTTGGCAATGAGCATTGTACAGCCAAAAGTCACATGAAAAACAGAGCAAAAGAGAATCCTGTTTGACTTGGTTGTCTTGCAAACATGGACTACAGATTTTAAAGTGTTGAGGGCTCTGCAAACTTCAGGTTAAAAGATTAAAATCTTTCCAGAGTCAGTGGGATGTGAGTTTCAAATTAAAATAAAATTAAATTGTGATGCTGAGGTGTCTTCTGAACTCAGTCTTTTCCTTTTCCAGCAGTTGTTTTTCATGCAAACAGCATTGTCTTAGCAAATCTAAAGCAGCAACCAAGAAAACACAATTGATTTGGTGAGTTGTTCTCTGCTGGTAATTTACTTTGATTCTCTCCTGTGCCTTAATTGCACCATTCCTCTCTATGGAATCAGGTTTGAATGTGAATTTCGCTGTAATTTGTTGTTTGCTAGGTTTTGATCTGTCATTTCAAATTTTGATAAAATTATCAAGAGCTCATGCCTGGACATTTGATACTGAAGGAAAGAACAAATATTCTATGTATACTTACTAAACATGAAACAAAATGCTACTCTATGTAACACAATCCAGTATAAGAAGTCGTGTTCAAAAACACCTTATGAGAGGACAGGATGGGCTGCTGGAAGCAATTATCTGGCTGCACTACTGCAGGCAGGATTTCCCTGACTGAACCACGGGAAGCCCTTTAGAAAGTGCACCATGACCACTCTGTGGGCCAGCAGCTGCCTGCTGCTTCAAGAGCTTGTGCTTCTCTGGATTTGCATCACTTTATGAGGTGAAGACTCTTTTACTGTTAAATATATGATCCCTATTTGTTCTCCTAAACTGCATCCAGGTCACCCTTTGCCCGTTCCTTTATTCATTCTCTTCCTCTTGAAGACCTGCCTATTTCCCTTCGTGCCTCCACATCCACTGACCTTCTCCCATCTTTAAGAAACTGGCCTTCATCCCCTCACATCCTCCTTTACGCCTCCTTCAACATGGGATGGGGAAAGACTTTTGGGAAGGATCAAAACTGGGAGGAATGAGAAAATAGGATGTGAGAGGAAAAGACAAGGGCTTTGTATTTTAATTTTTCAATTTTCTTTAATAGTTAATCCCCATGTCACTTCTTCCATTTTTTCACCTGGGACCCTTTGTGAGGCTGATAGTCTTATAGGTATTTTCACAGTCCCATTCACGTCTTAAAACATGGCACAATGGCAGTTTTATTCCAACATATTGCAATTTCTGCAGAGTCCCAGGACTTACTGAAATAAAATGCCAGTGCTCCAGAGCCAGCTCTGATAATATCTTTAGAAACAGGCTGCATGGACATGATAATTTTAAAATGCCTGCCTGATATTTAACATTTTCCTTAGTCATTGTTGGAATGGAGAGCACTTTGTAATCTATATCATGTGGCTTTTTCATGAAATGCTCACCACAAATGTTTATAGGACAATTTGAGTTTTCCACACTATTATTCACAGTACTTAATTTCTATTTAATAATGGTAAAAGTGCAATGTTAGCATTCCATTTTCTTTCTAATAGACTTGAAAAGACTATTCATTACTCTTAACACTCCTGCAGATTTCTCTTTCTGAACTTTATAATTGCTTATTCATTAGTTAAAGAAAATACATGGAGGCATGAATATAATAAGGCTTTGTACATCCTGCCTGACTAATACCAAGTTCAACCCATTGATCTACTGACTTTTCTGCATGGTTTTCTTTTTTTGCCTTTTTCCCAGAAAATGTGGCACTCCTCAGTACTAGTTTACCTCCACAAAAAGTTTCATTTTCGACTGATTGAAATTTTCAAGTGAAATAGTATTTCAGACAAAAATTCCTGACATGTTTCAAAAATAGTAGTTTCATAGAGGAATGGGGGAAAATATTCAGGCTTCTCTCTTTGTTCCTTTATACACTTATTTAAAAAGGCCTATTTGTCTCTAATCTGTTAACCAAATACCTATCATCTATTGCCAGTGAGAAAAAGCAGTTCTTGATGCAATGGAGTTAGAAAAAGTATCCAATGTTTGTTTTAGTCAGAACCATTTCTGCTGTATTGTGACAGTTATTCAAAATGTAGAACCATCAGCTTGTCTCTTTAAGGCAGCTCTAATTGCCCTTTTACCCCTCTGTGTTCAGGACACTTGCCGTCCAGACCCTTTGCCTCTCCCCTGGGTCTTCATTTTGAGCCTTCCAAATGCTATATTCCTATTCTTCCTTTTTCAGCTGCTAGTTTTACTTGCTAACCAATATCCTTTCTCCATTTTAGTTCCCCTTTTTTTCTGTAACTTTAGGAACTTTCGAGTCCCTCACTTCTTCAGTCTTGCTTGCTTTCTCTCCCCTGGAGGCTTTATATATTTTCATTCTCATCCAGACTTTCTTAAATAACAGTCTCTTTTACTGACTTTTCCTTTTTGGTCAGATACGTTTCTTTCAGATTCATGCCCAATTCCCTTATCCAGGGAATCTATGGTAAGCTGTCCAGGGAACAGGGAAATATATGGTTTGACTCTGCACAACTGCTTGAATTTGGCTTTTTCAGAACAAATTTTTGATTTATTCACTCAAATCTGTCTATTCACTCAATTGTAAATGTCATCATATAATCTTTTGATCACGCAAAGGTACATACCAAACAAAGTGATAAAGAAGGTTGTATTTTCATATCTTTCCTTATCTAACTCTTGCAAATTGTGGCCCATTCCCATCAGCCATGTTTCCCTTCCTTTCTAGACTGGCAAACAAGCTATTGTCTTCTGCAATTTCTGTGTCTTCAGGTCTTTTCTGAGTTTCTCCCTCTCTTCAGCTGCTAGCAGTCAGTTTGTTTCACCTCCTTTTCTGAGGGTCTTGCATTCATTAATATTTAGTTTTGCCTTTGATCCTAGGGTCTCCTGTCAACTTGAATAAAGTCAGGCAAAAAAAGTCATCTATGAATCCTCCCTCCCTGTGTTCCCTTATGGAGACCTGACTCTCAGATTTCCTTTCTCTTAACTGCATCCTTTCATTTAACTCTGTGAAGCAAACCAGGATAATTTTAAACACATAAAGTGAGAGACATAGGGAAGTCATCATATATAATTGTATCTTTCATTCCAAAAGTCAGATGGACTGTAGAGAAGTTCTGTCCATTAGTGTAAAACAGCTTTGAGTAAAAACAAAAGCAAAAACCAAAAAAACCCACCAAAATATCCATAGGAAACCATTTAATTTCTTATTTTGTTCTGTAGTTGCTATTCGTGCAGATAAACTCATTCATCTGTAGAAGGACTTTTAATGATACCCACACAGGCACTTCATGTCTAACAATAAAACATCACAAATTCAGTTAGTAACAAGTGAAAGTGGAGATAAATCCATAAACATGAATTCTGCAATTTGCAGAGCCTAGGGTTTTGCAGAGGGTTCAAGGGACATGTACTTCACTGAGGCACTAAATAGTCATCAAGGCCTCATGTAGTATTTTTATTGTAAAATCTGTGTAGGAAGAAGCAAAATCACTATCAGATATACTATTTTTTCTAGTGAATGCCTTTGCTGCTCACATCAATGTTCTCTGTAAGAAATAAGTTTTATACGTTTTTTCTCTGAAAATTTTGTCTGAAATTTGTATCCACCCAGGAGATACAAATTTATGGCATGATTTGTCACAAAATGTATTTGCTACAAACAGTTTGAGATTAAAGGCATATTTATTGTAAGTACTGAAGTGATGAATTAGATGTTGCATGGTTCATCTACACTTGTTGTGATGCTACAGAGCTTGTTAGCAGTCTAAGATACACAATAATTTAATGCCGGCTTCAGGTTCCATCTATTTTCTATTTTAGGTTTAGGATTTACAATTATATTGTCATCATATTTCAAAACAGCAGAATGTTGACTCTTTGCAAAAAAAACCCCAAAACACTTATTGACTTAATAAGTATCTATGTAGGAAACAGTGACGGCTCACTCAGCAAAAGCATTTTCCTTCATATTGTCCTGCTCAGATGTTTTCTTTACAAAATAAGCAACAACAATATTACCTGAGGAAACAGTTGAGTCTAGAGATGTGATTTATACTATAAATTGTTTATCCTTGATACACAAACTTTGTGCAACTTTAAGTAACATTTGTTGACCTATTTTTTGGATCAATTCCTCCATGTGTACACTGTAGGGAAATTACAAACTTTACAGTTTTTCTGTTAATAAGCATACATTGCTTTTCTTGACTGCAGTGTATATGGAGAGAATAGTTAAGTATCATCATTTTTGTTTGCACTTGCAAGTGAGTTTAGTTATTCTATTCTCATATATTTTATAACACAGATGGGAACATGAAAATCATTTTTTCTGCTGCAAATTATAACTGTGCATTTCTATGATTGTCGATTCATAGCTCAGCAACTACTGGCCTGCATTATCCTTTCTGCAGTTATCATCCATAATAACAAATTATCTCAACAGTGAGCAACAAAACTTGCAAACTATCACAGGATCTGAGAGGTTCCTGCCATGTTTGTCTTTAAATATTCACTTAAATTTTAAAATAAAGTTGCATAATTGTGTTTACTCCACGTATGTGAATTTTAGGAGCACATGCATGATCAATATATGATCACATGAATGGTGGCTGAAAGAGAAAGAAGCATGATTGGGCAGTAATGGAGAGTAGGTTTTAAGTTTCCATCAAAACAACTCTCTTGGAAAAACACTGTGTGAGTGCTGAAGCGGTGTCAGACCCTGCAGGAAGGAAGAAGAATAAGATGCAATTAGGAGATTCATTCAGGAGGTATCCCTTAAATTTGGGGGTGTTACTAGTTGGAGCAGTCCAGCATGGTGCCGTTTGCATCAAAAGCGCTACTGAGATTAATAGCAGTCCATCAACCTATCAGTTCCCAAATTCACCTTGATCCTAGTCTTCAGGAAGACAGGTGATGTAAGAACCATGTCAGTGATGGAGCAGGATGTGGGGCTAGCAGCAGGAACAGGAAACTGAAACTGTAAAATGCTTGTGTCTGGCACGGCCTTCTTTAACCCAGAGCTGAGAGCAATCCCACTGCCTTTGTGTGGAACTGAGTCAAAAATGACAGCCTGTTTGGACACAACATGAAATGACTCAGGTAGGCAAGATAGTAAGGTATATGAGATGAGGAACAAACATTGAGGGAGGACCTGTGGGCTCTCTGTACTAATGTCTGCCCATGCTATAATTCACAAGCATGTTCGAACCTCAGACAATTCACCCTTCAGCTCGACTCTGTTTTCTACCTGTATTCATACATTTCCACAATTTGCTAAAAAAAGTACTGGTGCTATATTGGATAGGGACATGAATGGATGATTTATTAAGCATGGAATAATTAGGAAGATCCTGATGTAATCAGCTACTATAAATTGGTTATGTTGACACTTTTTACTAGGAGATAATGATAAAGGTTTTTTCTTCACTGGCTCTTACAATTAGTTTTACATGAAAGATGCTTTAGGCACTTTGCTTCTCACACATCTTACATCTTTCAGGATACATTGTGGAGGAGAGAGGAGAAAAATGTTATATAAGCTCTTATATTCTCTTTTTGTATTGCAAATGCTATACCAGCTCCCCTTTGACACTTAATATTAGCACAATAATAAGAACAGCATTGACAGCGAACATCAGAATACGGATCACAGTTTCATTGGAAACGTAGGCAACATGTGGCTTTTTTGGTTGTAGTTACCAATCAATTCCTTTCTTTTCTTAATGAAACTTCTCTGAGGGGAAGATGCTTGTGCTGTTTGCATGGTAAATATAGAAATCTATAAGTAAACATGAAAGAGGTTGAAATTTCTTCTTGTAAAGTTGCTAGGGAAAACAGCAATTTGATTTTGTCCATAAAATATATTCTCTATATTTGCTCCATATATAAAGACAGCTTATCGAATAGATACTCTGAATAAAAAACACTATTTAAACTAACTCTAGTTAAACTTAGTATTTATCATTTATCACAGACATAAGAATAAAATGGTCATATGTCAGTAACTATCAACAAGTTTAAGAGTATTCTATTGTATCTAATCTAATGTATCTATTCATAGTAGACTGAAGCAACAAAATACTCTTAAATTTGAAAGACTCAACAATGGAAAAACACATGCGATACTTAAAAAAGAATTACACTTTTAACTCAATGCATTTTTCAATTTTACTAAGATATGTCACGGCGACACTGACAAAACATCTAGCTGTGGGACTGCATGGTTTTGAATCAGCAATATATTGAGCTATACCGCTGCCAGCCTGGTTGCCATGACTGTATAGCAGCTGCACAGTATGACAGCAGTTACACTACACAAATACCTGGTTAATTGCAGAGGATTCAGTCAAGACCAGGGCCCCCACCCCAGATCACTGGATGAGACAACAACACCAAGATGAAAACGGTCAGCCTTTAGACCCCTAAAATAAGATTTAGCTCTAGACGGCCTGTTTGCAGAGGGGAATCTCCTAACTGGCGCAAAGGCAGGGCATGGCAGATTGGTCTGCCCTGACTTCCCGCCCCTTTTCCCTTTGTTGCTGCCGACTTGTAAGCCATCCTTCCCCTTCCCGAAATTCTTTTCTTTTTTCCTTTCTTTTAGGAAAAGGCGGGTGGATTATATTGGCAATTAGCCCAAAGACTGAGGGAGGCTGAGGGTGATTAGTCTAAGGGTTGCTGTGGGGCCAGATGGGTGAGAGTTAGAATCACAGACTTTAATTTATGTGCGTGAGGGAGAACAGTGACTTTTGAGGTGCAGAGAGGGAAGGGAAGGCCTGGGCTGAGCTGCAGGCAAAGCTGCAGAGTATGATGATTTTGTCTGTGCTTTATTTTTTACCGTGTTTTGTGTCGTAAGATTTTGCAGGTAATCTCTGCCTGTTCAGGATATGACAAAAAGAGCGGTTACCATGCCTCACAAAGGAAGTTCTTGGGGCTTAAAAGAGCTTTTATTTGGTAAGGGAATATATCTGCTTTTCAGTGCTGTCCTTATGTGTAGCATGCTCTTCTGGATTTTATATGAACATGTCGCTATTGTTTGACGTGGGGGAATCTTCTAGGCAAGCTTAACTGGAACTTCGAAAGTAGAGATTAAAACTATTTGAAATAAATATAAGATGTAAATAGGACAAAGACTACCATGACAAATCCAAGTATGATACTTGGATTCAAACTTCAGGAGAACATGGACAAACTAATTTTAACTAGTTTTAGGATGAGCTTTGAAAGGGACACAGCTATATTAGCAAAAGAACCATCCCTCCCTGTTTTCTATTGGGTTTAGAAAAAATGCATTTGATTCATCCCTCTCTGCTAACAATTCAGTTCCTGTCAAATAGAAGATATGAATAGTGGCCTTGGGTCAACTATGACTAACTCATCTTTGCAGTATTATATAACTGAATATTTACTTAATATTCTGAATATCTTCAGCTGCTCAAGTAAAAATTGTAACAAGTCTGGAATAGTAGAAGGTAAAAATCCTGAAATGTCCTTGACAGTGATGACAAACATCAACAAGATTTACTTTCTGCAACTTAAAATTGTATATTGAAAATGTAGAAGTACATAAATTATTTTCTTAAAGGTCAAATTCTCTTAATACTTGGATTTAAGTAATTTGGCACAGAGATGTGAATCAAAGGTTTTAATTAGAAAAGAATAAGTTTCTAATATTGTCTTCATTAAAACCATTTAATAAAATTCTTCTTCTCTCACAAATTTATCTTAAAACAAAAATATGTAGTCTAATTTTAAAATGTTTGCTTTAATTGTGGTTTATCTTGAGGGGAAAATTGCATTACAGTTTTTAATTAAATGCATAAGATTTCTTTGGCCAATTTTTAATTATGATATAGTTGAGAATAAATTCTAATTTTTGGTTTAAATAGCTCAAAATCTCTTCAGAATAGGAAATTCAGAGAACTTTGTGTATTGACAATGAAAACTCCTTTATGTCAATAGTTCTGTGATTCACACAAATAAAGTCTACTTTGTGAGTGTGAGAAGGGCCAGAAACCCGGGTGGCCTAAATCAGTTTAACTCTGTAGGAAACAGTGCAATCAGTTTGATTAACAACAGTAAAAATCTCAGGCAGGCCTAGTTCAAGGTAGGAGTTTACATTTCCTTCACCTAGAAAGCGGAAGGGTAATTCTGCCTTAAGCAAATGTTTAACTTGAATTCATAACTCCAGAAGAATTTCAGCTTTAAGACAGCTAATGCAGATAGGAAACATATTACAGATAGTTTTTCTGAGGATCATCTTTAGAGAATGTGAGAAAAGAAAGAAAAAAAAAGTAATTGTTTTATTCTATTTTAAGTAAATGGCTTGTACTCAAAGAATGAATAACCATCCAGTATTTTGTTTTCATGAAATATGTTCACCTAGAGATAATAGCCTGACAAAACTCAAAAATTCACATAAGACACATTGGTTTTGGTATTTTGTCTCAAAAAGTCAAGATTTGATAATATCAGAATGGAATATTTTGATGTTTAAAGAGATACACCATATTTTTTTTTCTTTAAACTAGCTCTTGGTTTTGAAGTTCAAGCTTCAAATTTAAGATTTAAACTTCCATAATTCTCTGTTATCTTTCAGGGGTAGTACTAGATTTCTAAGGATGGGAACTCTAACTCAACATCAGAAGTAGTGCCAGCATAAAACTATGTTTATTTATTTTTCAGTAATCAAAAATTAATACTGTTTTAAACATGGCAATCAGACAAAAAAATGGATGAAATGAGGAAATGTCCCTCATCAGTTGTCAAATATTCCAATCTCCTTTACTTACGTATTTAATATCCTGTGAAAGCCTTACTTATATAGTAATTAAGAGCATTTAATTGTGGATGATCTGGGGGATCTGCTGATGACCTGATTTACTGCTCAGCATTCTGTTTTCTAGAGCTACATGATGCTTATTCAAAGTGGTGCCACCATCCATGGACTTTACATACCTGGGAGGGAGGCAAGAGGTATGAGACACCTGAAAGACTTCCATGTTCTGCTTTACAGAAGACTGAGTTTGGAAAGGAAGATAGTCCATTTTGAAAGTGTTCATGGAATAATTTCTCCTCTTTTCTTATATTTTGGGTTATAGTTTTGGCCTTGATACATGTGTGTTGATATCATGTCACAGACTCTTCTGTACTTCCTTATGATTAAATGAAGCTGGCAATTTTCTCTATGGTGTTAGTTCAGAAACTGGAAATTGTTCTTCCTACTCCTCTTTGTTATTGGGAAAAGTGGACTTTTTCCTTTGCCTTTTACTTTTTTATGATAAAAAGCAAGTTCCTGAAGATATCTTCTATCCCTGTGCAATATTCAGATGTCTCTAGAACTATTAAAAAGGTTACTGCCATTGCTTCCTTGGTTTAAATTGGATGGATTCACTTCTCTAGGGTTCTCATTATTTGGATGTTGTATTACCCTTTATTTTCTTAATTTGCCATTTGTGGCAGGCTGCATATTTGAGTCTAATTGGAGGATTCAAATATTCTGTTTGTAGAGGATTTTTCCAGGCCTGCATAGTATCATACTAGCACCATCCATCTATATAGGACAATGATCCCACAACAGAACTGCATCATTTCTAAACTAAAACTAAAAGCATATTTCTCAAGAATGATGAATTCCTAGTTTTCCCTTTCTAACCTAACCCTTCTACTTATTGTTAGCAGAATAAAATGATATTATACATCTGAGTGAACAGAACACAAAGAGAAAACACTTCCAGTTGCAGAGAAATAAAAAGGAATGTGCTTAGAATAATTCCATTGAAGTCTTTTTGGATTCTTACTGAGTGTGACCAAAATTACAGCCATGCTACAATAGGAGTCCGATTATGTGTAAGTGCCTCAGCTGCCAGCCAACAGCTCTGAGTGTATCTGAGATAGTTTTAACCTGATGCCAGGTTCTTTAGGGCAGCAGGAGATGAGGTCAGATGCTTTCATGAGGAGGAATTGTCCACGGGCACGATAGGGGAGCCAAGTTCTTTCACCACTAGTCTCATAAAGAGATAGATACACTGTTGGTATTAGAGTATCTGCTATACTGTATAGGAGACTGGAAGGCGAGGACTTCTGAGTTTCATGTGTAGGACATCTAGAGGCATTGCATGCAAGCAAAGCAGTGGTTTTGTTTCATATTAAAATCAGTGCTCCCCATCATTATACTATTGGCATTCTAATGCGATAACTTAAGAAAATTTAGCATTCCCCACACCTGAGAGAGTGGCACAAAGAGCCTACTATTTTGCTATCTGGGTACAGTTAGTCCTGCTATTGCACATTTGGTCCAATAGTCATACAACTTGTGGAAAGGCTGAAGGAAATCAGCCTAGAATTCAAGTAGAAAGTGTGTTGATGTGGGTGTTACTACCTCAGTGAAGGACATCCAGTGAAACCTCATAGTCTGTGGTCTTGGGTTAGCAAGGACTAGCATATCTGCAATAAAGCACATATTAGTATTCATGTAACTGTGCTGGTTTTTTGTGTCTTTATGAAAATAAATCATCTTTGGAGGAGATAATTCCAGATCTAGCTGCTTTCTTGCATTCCTGAATCTAAAGAACGTTTTGTGGCTCTTGGGTCTTTCTCCTCTGCAGCAGCAAATGTTCAACTTGGCTTGCTTGAGAATCAAATCAAGGTCTGATGACCTTGGGTGCAGAGACACTCAAGTGGCTTTGTGTGTTCCATTGAAGAGAAACTATGCTTGAGGGACATGATGTCTGAGGCTATTAATGCTGAGATGGAGTTTACTAGAGGAAACACTGCTCTGCTTGAAGGCAGGTGTTCTGCTTCAAGACTTGACATATTATGTCCCCATAGCACTGTAATGTAATATAATTCTAGAATTATATTAGCTTCCTGATGGAGGAAAATGAGGCATAAAGACTGTGTAATTTTCCCAAGGCAACTCCGTGTCAGAGCTAAGAACAGTATAATAATAGCAATGGTATTGTTGGAATATCACAGTTTGAATTGTCCACCATATTGCAGGATACCAAAGTGATTAGATGCTGACACTGTGCATGATAACACATAACAAAGCTAGTCTAATGCCTGTTTTACTACTCTCTGTCATACTGCAGCTCCCAGAGCTGAGCTGCGCCTTTGCCCCAGCAGTGGTAAGGAAGGAGGACTGGAGGAGTGCCTTGAGCCCTCTCCCTGCAATTTCCCCCTCCCAGCAGCGCGGGAGTAGAGCACTGGCATTTGCACATGTGGAGGCAATGAGTGCTCGTGGACCACGTTACAAGCGAATGGGAGAAAGAGCTAAATTGGAGCTGGAGATCTCAGCACTGTAGCTTTTTCCACTGTTCTCTCAGTTATTGGTCCCAGTGGCCCAACAAAAGGAGATCATCTGGAGAAAAGGAGCTTAATGGGAACAGACTGAATGCGACCTCCCCCACTACCAGCCCTCTCCTGTCCACCAATTCCTTCTCACAAGGCTCAGCTGGTATCTCTGCGCTTCCGGAAAGAACTTCTGGGAACTAGTCCAGTGAAAGGTTCAAATGGAACAATTTATTACCTGAACCAAGTCCAGGCAGGCCAACTTCTTCACCCCTGCTGGCACCATAGTTCTGTAAAGCTGTGTGTGTGAAATGAGTAAGAAGGCAAGAGAGCTGCACAGGACCAAGGAGCCTGACAGAGATCTGCTTCCTTTGATTTCCAAGCTCTTGTCTTATCTTTTTTGTGTTAAGATACCAGCCTGAGTATCAGTGCCTGGTTTACAAGACAAAACACAACTCTCAACCGACTGTTGCAGTTTTGATGGTCCCGTAAGGTTCATCTCTTCTGATGTGCATTATTAACTGGCATCCTGTAATCTTCCTCTGACCTTTTGTAAGGGGGTAGCAACCACTATACATGGCTAAGCAGCTGGTTGTCATTATTCCAACACACTGAAACTAGATACCAAACTCTACTGGTGATTAAATGAAATATTTTGAAAAGACAGCTCTTTATCATGTGTAATAATGAATGTTTCTGCTGCCTGCACGAAGTCAGAGGTTTTAAAATAATTTAACAGAAAGGAAAGAGTAATGTCTCTCCAGTGTTGAGTTATAAAATGCTGGATTCTACCTAGTTATCTATGTTTCAACTATCTTTTTAAAACTTTGTTTTCTATAGCAATAACACTGTTTAACTAGTATTGTAACATGGTCATTATTCTTTATACCATCTTAAAATTAGATATATTTTAAATTAAATTAATATTCACTTTAAATTAAGGTCAGATTTGATCATCTTTTCTTGGGCTGAATAACCTCCTATACCCTAACTGAAGAAATGTGCTCTTTAGAACTTGATCTTGTGTATGCAGATGAGCAATGACAAATTCCTTAAACTTTAAATAATTTGCTTCTGCTGACTGTGCAGCGTATATTGTGGTAAGTCACTTCCAGACAAACATAAAGACTCGTGCCCAAGATTTTGGGGTATAAAACCTAACAGCATACCTACAGATTCCTTTCCGAACATCTGAGTTTCCAGTTTAATAGTTCCATCAACATCGTGAGAAAACACTCTGAGGCCATCATTAACCTTGTCTATTGAATTTCAGATACAGATGGATTTGCTGAACCTGCATCACGAAAAATCAAGATAATATTGTCAAAATGAATTTATACAGCAAAGAATTTGAAATGAGGGGTAAATGGAGAAACTGTTAAACAAACAATTCTTATTGATGTGTGGAGTAGAGACTATAAGACTGAAATGATGAAAAGGGATCAGAAAAAATTCCTGAAAATCAAAGATCCTCTGTGTTTTGAAAACGCATATATCTATTTGTAGGACATGACTGTGCAGTTTAATCTGCATTCTCCATCCATTCCTCTAGCTGAGATTTTCAGCAATGCAGAGCAACTGAAGGAACAGAATTAAAGCTGCAAATATTATATACCTTTTTATGATTGTATAACAGTAATTGTGATTGGCTTCAACACTCAGATCCCTAGAATATTATTGGCCATTAAGAAAATTACAGTGCACAATTATTTTGATTTTTACATATGTTATTTCAAAATCTAAGCAGCATTAGCTTCAGTTTTCATTTAGCTTTGTGTTCAGTAATGTTACAATAGCAAGGAGTGTAGTCAGTTCCTCACTAATTACCAAATATTTGTATTACTCAATTAATCTAACCATTTACATTTTGTTTAGCAGCAGCTGTTGCTGTTTTCTCAGAGCTTGTCTTTAATCTAAATGCTCAAACCATGAAACAGGAATACTGCAGGAAACATTCGAGAGACATGCTTGTTGAGAAACTGCTGATCCCAAAACATGCTGTAAGTGAATTTGCATGGACGAATTAAATGACCCGTACCAACTTCTAGTGCTATCAAATACTATCATGAAAGTGACAGGAAGCATATTTCTACCCCTTAACCATTAATAAAGCTACACAAGTAAATTAGGTTATGCCACTCCATCTTCATAAATTGCTGATTCAATAAATCACACTTGAGAAACAGCTGAGTAATTACAGGATGATGCTTGAAGCAATAGGAGCCTCATTTGCATATTAACAGACATTTGTTGCAATAATTTCTGTCATGGACTGGTAAATGCTAAACATGATTAATTCGACGAGCAGTGCAGTTTGACTTCTGCAACGCACAGCAAAGCGCGGCATTCCAAAGGCTGCAAATGCAGCCTGTGCTTCACCACAGCAGTAAAGTATTCAGGTCTAATTAGCAACAAAAATGCACACAGGTATATATTTCTCAGAGAATATTTTTCCCCAGTTTCTTATCACGCAAAAGGTCTTGGGAAGCAATCTCAAAAGCCTGGAAGAAAGGAAAAAAAAAAAAAAAAAGAGAGATTTTTCTAAGCACCAAGTAAAGCATGTTCATATTTTCTTCTTTTCAAACGTCTAAATAGACCTAGAGAGAAGATGAAACAGCTTTTCATACAGGGTTAAGGCTGATGTTATTTTATCTGCAAACTTCTTCACCTACAAGGCATAGCAGCATGTATCATGTAAAATTTCTAAAGAGCTTTTTTATACCTGAAGACTTCTTTCTTTTTTATTTGTTCCCACTGATGGTAACAGAGAATTTGGTTGTATTTATACCACTCTGCTTGATAAATCTGTGACGGCAACAGGGGCATCTAGTTTCACCTTAGCAAATGTTGATTTGCTCTCTAACGATTACCTGTTCTTTTTGTGTACTTAGAATTGCTTAGAAGGAAAATTCAATAGTTCCCTAAGCAATATAGCTGTGTACCCTTTTTGTACCAATAAACAGTCACTTAGGGGACTACAAGATTTAAGAGGTATAAATGTATATCAGCAGAACCTAGAAGCTGACTTCCCTCATGAGCCAAAATGATGAAATGTTACCAAACCTCTCCAGAAGGCTGTTGCAGCTGAACTGAAACTTATGATTCTAAGAAGAATTGATTGCAAAGCCAGGGTCTGTTTCAGATTCAGTATATTAAGGGTCTCCCACACCTGTCAAAAATAGCCTACTGGGATTAAATGAGCAACATGACCTAGTGGGCAAAGCTGCCTACAGGACAATGTTAGCCTATCAGTTCTTCTGCACTAACTTTTAATAGACAAAACATTTTCACAGGAAATTCACCTTTCGTACTGGAGAGTTACAGAGGGCTTTGGACGGAGTTTTTTTGTTGTTCTTGTTTGTTTCCTCCTCCCTCCAAGTTAGGGGTTTAAATACGTATCTAACTTTGGGAGAACCCTGTTCCCCCCCAATGGGTCCTATAGAGATTAATCACTTGAGTAAATTGTCTAGAGAGGGAGGACGCGAATGCACACCAGAACTGTAAATTGTTTCCCCGTCCTAAAACTCTTTCTGGGTAAGAGAGAACAAAGTAGTCTCATTTTCACTGAATGTGTTTCTCCTCCATCTCTTTATCACCAGAACAGGTACTAAGGCATCTCCAGCTCAAGAAAACATAAACACCCATGTTGAGAAACACCCATGTGAAGCAGCCCCAGCCTCTTCCTCCCCTCAGCGGAGAGTTCAATGCCTCTGAAGTGTAATGCACATGCTGGTTAAGGACTATCTTGAACCAATCAATAGGAATAATCAGCACAAGAATATATCTCATCTCTCTTCTTTCTCTACAGCATGAATCACAGCCACAGTTAAGTTGTCTTTGCTCCTCAGAGATTAAAATATCCATGTTGGTGTACTCAAGCTGGCTGTGAAGAACAAACCGTATATAAAGAGGATCTAGAGAATCCTTCTTGAACGAGTCTGTCATGTTGTTTCTTTCTACTCAAAAATTCCCTGTCCTGAGAGAAAGATGTTTCTTCAACAATGAAAAAAAACTCTAGAATCAGAGATCTTCCTAGTAAAAGTGAAGTGTTATGTCCTTTCAATTCCTGAGCAACAGGGTACCTAGCAGTACTATCGATGACAGCTTTCTTCAGCTGTCCAGGGCGATCCAGAGAAATATAAGCATTTTCATTTGCAAGAGAACTCTATCCATAGGGTAGGGCCTTGCTGTCTTCCAAGCTGTAATAATGCAATACATTCTGCAAAAGAGAACAGTGTGAATCAATGTGGGACCAAATTATTGCAAAAAGGGGCAGTTCCCTTACAGAGCAAAGAATCTTACTAGCACACCTGACATGAGCATTCATAATTATCTGTGCCTGCATTTCTTCTTTTTTTGGTGGACTTTAGTATCTTGGCTTTCATCAGGGAAGGTCTAAATGGTTAGGGCTGTCTCTGCTTTATGTAATACTGTCACAGTTGGGGTCATCAGGGGCATCTGAATTCGGAATGCCATGACAAAAAATAAGAAAGAAACAGAGGAACAGAAGAATTAAAGAACATTGCATTCTGAGACAACACCTCTCATTTCTCCAAGGGTCTAACACTGCTCAGAAGGATGTTCCTCTGAAAGTACCAAATACATTAGCAGCAGCAGAATCAGAAGTCAAACTTTTACATCCATGGATAGCAACAAAAATATTCTTTTACTAATGGCTTAAGTGACTCCCATAACTCTCAATATTTATATTTTATTTTAATCCATTCGTTTGTTTATGGACACAGTCACAAATCACAGAGTCCCTGAATACTGGAGTTCATACTTAGCTTTTGGAATTTGCTGAAAGATGGATAAAAGAGCTTCATTTTCACCCAAATCATTCATTTTAGAGTATGTTGTTGAATTTTCTAGACAAACAGCAGAGGTCTTTTGGGGAATGCCAGGGGGTTATCTTTTCAGTAAGATGGAAATCCAAATGGAAAAGGAGCCACTAACCAATATTAGGAAGATTTCTGACAGTTCCTGAAGGAACATAAACTCATGAGTGAAGTATTGTAAACCAGAAATATTGTGTAAATATCAAGAATGACAGCATTAATCAAACTGTTACAGGCTATTGTCATTACTGGCTTGCTTCTCCTCAACTGAGATGTCTCCACAAATGATGGCAAGAGAAAAAAAGCATGAATATTTTGAGAGATCCACCATCATAAACCCACAGATACACAAGGATAAACATATAAAGACATGGAGAGAGGCAGAAGTCAGAGAGTCAACAGTCTCATATTTACTGGAAATTTATAAGCTATCTGTCTACTTTAATTTTTAATATAAGCAATGGATTTCCAAGTGGGGAATTTGTTTCTAAAAAAAATAGGAACTCCTAAAGAGGAATGGCTTTTTTTTTTTTGTTAGTCTCACTACTAGACCTAAAAAAGACTTTAAAAAGCAGTGATGAGGAGAGATCGTTCTTTGAACTGCCTCAAAGTTTTTTCTTGCTGCCTTATTTTTTTGTCATGTTTGTTCCAATGTCCAAGATAATTAAGCAAAAACAAACTTTGTACAGAAGAAAAAAAAGAAGCAGACTAAACATTCAAGCTGATGAAACCATTTCATCTAGCTGAAGCCCTGATAAATGCATGAATCAAACAGTAGAGCTTCTTATGACCAGTGACATAAGAAGACAGAAGGATAATGTAAGAAAAGAATACAAAAATTGGTACAATACGTTGTATTTGAGGTATATAATTTTTTGACTAGTCAAAATATATTTAATGTTATCTTACTCAACAGACATGCCAGGTAATTTTATGTTAAACAGAAACAAATTGCTATGTTAGTGCATTTACCCTTTCATAATGTTGAGGGCACTGCACTGTTTTTTACTGTTTCAGAAGTTGCATAATAGAGTTTAATGCAATGTTTCTTTTTTAAATGATGTATCCCTTGAGATCAATATTTGAGCTTTGTCAGTTTAAGATTTACTGAAAATCTATCCAAAAAATAGCTCCCTCAAAGCACAGACAGGGATAACATTTCACTGGTGCTTCCTAGTCTCCTAGGTTATAAAACATAACAGGACCATGTTGTTGCTATATGCATCAATTCCCTTTCCAGTCAGAAACTTTCTGCAAAAATTGTTTCTCTAAGCAAGATCCATGCATAAATTAAAAAAAAAAAATACAACAAAGAGGAGAGGAATAAAATGTCAACATGGATGTAAAGCAGACCAATCACACACATTTGTTAACTGTTGGTGGGAGCAGGTTTTGAGGAATTTTAATGAAAAAAATGTGCAATTCCGACATCCTTGAGGATAATAAAGCCCTGCGCATTGCAGTTTCTGATCTGTAGCCACCAGCTGTGGCCATGAGTGCTGGCACTCAAGCAGAGATGCTGATGGGTCTTAGCATGGTCCAGAGAGCCACCATTACATCTGCAACACCATGGGCACGGGAAGCATTGATGTAACTGTGTGTGAGTCTGAGGAAACATTTAAGGATACCTTAGGAAAATTATTGACAAAGTTCGTCTCAAAGTGACCAGACTCATGTGGTCTTTCACTGTTTGATCTCCTTTCAGCTAAGGAGAAGGGGCTGGAGGACTGCTGCTTTGGGATTATTTATTCTGGGAATGCAAACACGTTTTCTGGATTACAACAGCCTTAGTCGTTGTAGTTATCATCAGATGGCTCACAGTGACTTCAGACTCTTTTATTTAGCAGTATTTGTGAGTTCCCAAGCAGGCACTGGAGAATATTATTAGTTATGCTCAAATATATAAATTTCCTTTGTCAAAATTTAATTTAATTTGCTCAGCTACCTACATTTAAACTGTCTGATCTTCCATCCTTATCCTTATTCTAATTCTGATTGATTTAAAGAAAGTGAAGTCAACTGCAAAATGTGCTACCCTGACTTCTCTTTCTTTCTCATAACATTTGGAAAAAAACATCCAGCACCATTAATCACAGGCTCTTGGACACTCCTTGGTAACTTGCCAGTGGATTTATCAGTGTTCCCTAACTACCTCTTCACCAGCCCAGCGTATGAGTACTCCTTACATCAGAGATGTCTGTTCACCAGATATCTCCAGTCTATGTCTGAGAAAAACACCTTTGAAAGTCCGCCAGAAGACTGATTTCCTTTTTCTCTGTTTAAAGGCTTCAGAAGTATTTTGATGAAGATATTTAAGAAGGGCTATCACACTATGATCTTTGGTTTAGTCTCTATTTTATACTCACAGCTTTTGGAAAGCAGAACCCTCAGCTTAGATGGAGATATTAGTATGATTAAGCTCTATAGCCCCATACATTTAACTGAATTTATCTCCTTACATTTTATCTTTGGTAATATATAAATTAGTGGCTGGTATGTGGCTCTTAAATTTTTAATAAGATATTAAACTAGATAACTTATCATTTAAAGTCATCATTAAATGACAAATGAACATTTTAATAAGTGCAACCAGTAATTTATGTTGGTGTGAATTGGTCCATCGTCTTTACTATGCGGATAACTCAAGCTATTAACCATAGCACCAGGCACTTCCTTATGGCAGAGTCCTAACAGAGGAAATTTTGTGTTCCATTTTGCATGCATTAAAAGTTTGAAGTAATTAAGGCTAAGCAATATTTTATGCTGGAAAATGCCAATGAGAATATTTAGAAAAATAGATATCTCAAATTCTACAAGAAAAATCATGGAGACACCCCAGTCTTGGGGGTGGAGGGAACATTCATTTTTTTTAATCAAACTTCAAAAGATTAGCTTTTAAGTGCAAACTCTCTCTTTCATATGACATCATGAAAATCAGTCATGTAGATATCCAGGTTTTCTCCCATTGTTTTGGGCTATTCCAGACATAAATCTAACTTAATATTTAGAAACTGCCAGTCTTTCTGGTTCAGCTATTCTCCTTACAGTGTAACTGGTTTCCTACACAGATTGTTTAAAGATGTGTGACGTAAATTTAGCAACTTGAAAAGGATTTACCTGAAATCGGTGTTTTGGGGTTTTTTTCTGTTTCCATTGGTGAGGAAGGGAGAAAGAGAAAAAAAAGGTCTTAGAAGCAGGGAAACGAGATAATGATTTTACTAGGTCTCTTCTGTGAGGTAGAGCTCAGTCTGTGAGATTCTGTCAATTGAGAAAAAGAAGTCTGGAGACCTTTAAATAACAGACTGAAGGTACCTATAGTAATAAGCTGTAGTGATAAAGCTTGTGCTATTACGGATAACCATAATACTGCAAATTAAATCTTGGTGGTGAAGAACCTACCTTACAAGGCAGAAATTAAAGGTTTCTATTGAAATATCTCTACAAGCACAGGGAAACATAATGATTCTATAAGTCCCAAGGACTCTCTGCCTATCTGTATTTGAATCATAGAATCATAGAATCAGTAAGGTTGGAAGGGACCTCTAGTCCAACCTCCATGCTCAGTAGAGTCACCTAGAGCATGTTAGACAGGGTTGCATCCAGGTGGACCTTGAAGATCTCCAGAGAAGGAGACTCCACTCTCTGGGCAACCTGGTTCAGTGCTCTGTCACTCTCCCAGTGAAGAAATCCCCCCTCACGTTCAGGCGGAACTTCCCGTGGTTCAGTTTCTGCCCGTTGCCTCTTGTCCTGTCACATGGGACAACTGAAAAGAGTTTGGTCCCATCGCCTTGACACCCGCCCTTCAGGTACTTGTACACATTGATCAGATCCCCCCTCAGTCTTCTCTTCCCCAAGCTGAAGAGGCCCAGCTCTCGCAGCCGTTCCTCATAGGGCAGATGCTCCAGCCCTCTGATCATCATAGCCCTATGCTGGACTCTCTCCAGTAGCTCCATATCTCTCTTGTCCTGGGGAGCCCAGAACTGGACACAGTACTCGAGATGAGGCCTCAGCAGGGCTGAGTAGAGGGGCAGGATCACCTCCCTTGACCTGCTGGCAACACTCTTCCTAATGCACCCCAGGAGAACATTGGCCTTCTTGGCCACAAAGGCACATTGCTGGCTCATGGTCAACCTGTCATCCACCAGCACTCCCAGGTCTTTCTTTGCAGAGCTGCTCTCCAGAAGGTCAGCCCCCAGCTTGTACTGGTGCCTAGGGTTATTTTTCCCTACGTGCAGGACCCTGCACTTGCCCTTGTTGAACCTCAGGAGGTTGCTCTCTTCCCAGCTCTCCAGCCTGTCCAGGTCTCTCTGAATGGCAGCACAGCCCTCAGGTGTGTCAGCCACTCCTCCCAGCTTGGTGTCATCAGCAAACTTGCTGAGGAGGCACTCTGCCCCCTCATCCAGGTTGTTGATGAATAAGTTGAACAGTACTGAGCCCTGGGGGACGCCGCTAGCCACAGGCCTCCAACTGGACTCCACACCACTGATGAGGACCCTCTGAGCTCTGCCTTTCAGCCAGTTCTCAATCCACCTCACTGTCCACTCATCTAACCCACCCTTCCAGAGCTTCTCTAGGAGGATGTTATGAGAGATAGTGTCAAAAGCCTTGCTGAAGTCAAGGTACACAATGTAATAGAGCAAAAGACAAATACAAGATACCGCTTTAGACTGAAGTAATAAATAGGAAAATGAAGTTTGAGTGGCTTGAAAATAATGGAAAGAAAGTCTTGATTCAAGAAGAGTTAGAGGCCTTAGGGAGGCATATAAAAATGTTTAAATTTCCAGGCCCATCCAGCTCAATTAATCTTTCAAGCATGAAGGATTTTAAAGAGATTCAGGTGCAACTGCAATAAAGTTTATACAGAACTAATGATCTCCTGTAGCAATTAGCTCTATATAGAGTAAGGTACACACAACAGAGCATCATAAAGTTTTACTCCTTTGGGAAATCAAAACCCTCAACTGTATAGTGTGAATATCAGCATCCAAAAACATTCTCATATTGAAATTAGATGGAATTTACACAATACTAAGCTTTTTATTTTATTGTCAGATTTTTTTTTCCAATTTGGATGGCAAGAGAAGGGGTGCACTTGTTTTCCCCCTATTTCTACCAGCGAGAGATCTGGGTAGCATGTGAAAACTGATTGTGACTCTCATATTATGAGTTTATGTGGTGTTTTATATAATGGCTCTCAGTTTGCTCATATTTTAGGCACTATCAATATATAGGTGCAAAACATTTATGACAATTTGTTTTTCATCATTTAAATTAATAAATTTCTGTGAGGATTCTGCTCATTCTCCCTGGCTCTGCTCACATATTTTAGTACAAGATGTGCTGGTAAGGTGCAGAGATTTATGTGAAATAACAAAGTGCTTTCAGTCATATTTCTCGGTGGAAAGTGTGCTGGCGTAAACCCAGTTACAGGTGTACTAAGTCCTGACAGATATAGAAGAGAGGACGAGGAGTAAAGGGGTCGTTTTGCCCATCCTGGAGGGCGATCCCACAGGCAAACTGATGAGGAACTAGAAGAACATGTGCACTTTTCAGTGCTCTTCTTTGGAAAGAGAGTGTCCTACCAGGTAAGGCAGCTGCCACAGGCAATAGAGGGAAGGCAAGAATGACGCTCAACAGCAGCTTAATGAACCAAACTGCCTTTGCTAGCATGTGGCAAAAGTTTCTGTTCTTTGAAAAAACTGGAGGTAAATGTTGAGATACCCACAAAGGACCCAGTTCTCCACTGCTCTGGTGAACTTGGATGCACACCTGAGCATGATCGATATAAAAACCTGTAATTTAGTTTACAGGCCTGGATATCTTTCCAGTGAGTTGCGAATGAGGACTCCAGTGCTGTAAAAAGGCCAGATTAAATTTTTCTGTCCACGTAGAATCTTAACTGCTTGAATCATGCTGTCTTGTCTGGTGCTTGTCACAGTTACAAAGCTTTCTTCTGAGGTATAAATAAAAGACCTATGTCTCAGCTTTTAGAGGAATAGAAGTCTTCCTTTAAACTATTTATGTCTTCTTACTCTGCAGTCCACGGAGTAACTCCCTAGATATATATAAATTTTAAAGAACATTTCACAGATACCTGACAACATTTCAAAATTATACTGTAAAAGTCTGGTATTTTTTAGCTGCTGGATTTGCAAACACTTTTCTATAACAGTAGCTCTTCAGAATGGTGGCAAATATCTTAATTAAGAGGATCGTTCCAAAAATACGTAATAGCATTGCTCATTGGTATTTGCAGCTTTGCTTCTAAGGGATTTTCACAGAAAGGGTGGCATATGAGAATATGATAAGCATGTCCTATCTTTATTCACTCAACAAGATATTCTGCCTTTCTACTTTATATCTTATCTTTGCAGAAAAGTATGGCACAGTAGTCACAGTACATGTTACTGGTATGTCAGTCAGCACTAGGGAGATTTGCAATGTTGCCTTTTGTATAGCAGAAATTCGCAGTGACTGGTTTTGTTTCTCTTCCTGCAAGTTTAAGTAGACTACAACATCATGTTAATAAATACTTAAAATAAATTTTCAGAGAAACGTGTAAGACTACATTTGGGAAGAGAAGGAAAAGCCTTCACAGGAAAAGCCTGCAGCAACAGAAAACATCAATTTTGTTTTATTAAATCTTCCACAGAGGTTTTTTTAATGCTTCTAGAGGCATATTTATATTAGTAAAGAAGAACCTGCCAAAACTTGGATTTGGTTCCAGCAAATCTCAAACCTCATCATCATGATCTCTTTCCTTTGTAGAATATCCATAATCTGCTTTTCTCTCAAAAAGTTGTATTTTTTTTTTTTAATTTTTTGCTCTCACAGAACTGCACTCATCTACTGCACCTTAAAGAACAAGTAGGCGAAGCTACCTATTAAAACTGTTCTTTGGGATGGCAACAACCTGCTACCACAAAGAAGACCGGCTGATCCGTTATGCCGGTATGGGATTGGACCAAGCAGTTTACATGAGCCTATGAAAACTTGAGGAGACTTTCTGTGTTATTAGTCATGTGTGAAAGAGAACAGCGGCGCAGCAGCCCATTGAACCTTAACAAGCTATTACTGTACTGCCAGACTGGTTTTCTTATCTGTGATGTACAGTAACTGCTTCCTGCAATATCAAACTTGAAGAAGCCAGAGGAAATAAACACTATTCAATGTTTAGCAACCCTGACAAAGGGGTTAGCCTTGTCGTTATGTCCGTATTAGAGGATGAAATAAGAGATGAGTTGGTAGCTCTGTCTTGTGATCCTAAGGCACAGGAGGCTTGTGGCAAAGGTATGGACAAGACTGAAAATTATCTCTTGGTTTAGGTTGGGGTTTGTATTAACCCCCTTCCCTTCCTCTCCCCCCAAAAAAAGAAGAGCAAGACTGTTCTTTTCGTAATCTCCATCACTTACATGGTAACAGAATAGCATTAGTCGGAGGATATTATTCCATATTCCTCTGTGATGGCTAAGGACATTGTTTTGGATTTCTTACCATATTGGATTTCTTTCAACTAAAACTTGTTCTTGGACTTGTTTCTGTATTTGAACTGGAAAATTTACACACTGAAATTCTTCTGTGTGCAATTCAGCAAATTTGAGGAACCTAGCTCCATTCATATTCAATTTACCATTCAAAGCTTCTCCAGAATCTAAACTGCGGGGAAGTCCAAGACTGCAAGGCAGACTGCATCTTTTTCTTGATGCCTCATATCCTGATTTGTGAAAAGTTTTGCAAAATATTGTTTCCTTGGGACTTAGGAATTATCAGTTGCTCAATTTTCAGTTTGTACAAAAAACTCTTAAATACAGGATATATCAATGTCTGAGTTGTTTTTTGTAACGGCTTTTGCAAAACTAAGGAAGCTGAATGAGACAGTCATTTTTGCATTTAATAAGAATTTCTCTGTGCTAGTATGCCATACCTGAAATACACCCACCTCTGAAGCCTACAGAGTGAGTGGACTGTGGAAACCACAGTTTGCAATAATACATCTACCACACTGTAATATCAAGGAGTGCCTGCACAGTCTTTGGAAAGACACATTTAAGTTATAGATACTTTAGAGCCCACTCCTGGAGCCCTGCAGTGTTGCAATCTCAACGTTAAAAACCAAGAGCGTAAGTGTCTTATGAAGAAGCGGGCATTTTAAAAGCTAGTCTATGTGCAAATTATGATAGAGGCTTTAGACAAGTGAAGACTTTTACAGTCATTAAAATGAGGTGCTTACTCTCCCAAAGACACCGGCAGGTATCTCCCAGGACATAGAGGGGCACCAGAAGCTCACAAAATGGTCCTGCCTGGCTTGAACCAAAAGAGTAGGGGAATGCAGAGCAGATGGACAAGCTGATGCTCTCTCTGTAAACCTGGCAGCGTGGCTGCATGGTGCAGTGCTGCACGTTAGGGATCAACAGGCTCTGGCTGAGCCTGGGGAGCCCAGTGCCGCACGCCGCCACATGTCTATGCGTGACCTGCATATAGCAGGACGGGGAAAGGGCAGATAGCAGTCACATGTCAGCAGTCTGGCCTGTTGCTGAAATGACTGTTCCTCTTTTACTGAAATATTAAAAAGGTCATGTTTTTGTTCAGGCTATCTGATCTCAAGACAGTGTCATAGTTTTCTCAGTTGAATTGCAGGCTTTGACAGGAAAAAGCAGGGCTTGGTTGATGGTGTTTGGATGTTTTTTTTTTCCCTGTTCCTCCTTTTTTTATCAGTACAAGACTGGAAAATTTGTAAATGGCTTTATAAATTAACCCTTTAGATTTGGACTCTTATACTACTAATGTAAAAAGCAAGCTCCCCTAAGTGAGTCAGTAAATCCTCAATGAAATTGAATAAGTTACTGTATGATGAATTTGTAAAATATCTCCATTGATTAATTTAGCCTTGGCTTCACCATTGACATCAAGAAACATAGGAAACATCAGCAGAGTTAAAGCTCATAACAGTATTAGTCTTTAGTGCAAAAGGAAGTCACCAAATATGCAAAGAGATTTTTATATATGGTAGATGATGATGCCACTGACAAATAAATGGCTTCTTTGCCATGCTGGTGATATATTTGCATCAGACATTATTATCTGATTACAGCAAGAAAAAGTAAAAAATAAAGGAAATATTCTAAGAATGTGAGATATTGGAAGGGATGGCATTTGAACACAATAACACTAAACCACTCACCAAAGCAAGCCATAGTCAATTAAAGGACAAAATCAAAAGGACTCCTGCTCCACATGATTAGAGGAAATGTCTTGTGATACAAAGAGTTACAAGACCAGACCTGTTGTCAGGACGGTAATTCGCATGTACAAATCATTCATGAAAGTGAGTCCTAAGCAAGACAACTGATTTCTGACCTGAACTTAATTTCAGGTGAACACATTTTGTTTGTCGGCTTGACATTAAAGGCTAACAAAAAGGGCCAAGATCTGCCTGTTGGAGGGAAAAGAAATTGTAAGGGCAAAGCTTGCACAACAGCCTAATAATGCTAAAAGCTGTCACTGAGCTGGTTACAATCTTTTCATTTAAGAGAAAATTATTGCCCAGACCAACCAAGATATATACTTTGCTTTGTACTAACTCTTACTATTTCCAGCCTAAAATTCATAGCCAATTTACAGCCATATGCTTTTATGTCAACACTGACCTCTCCTTTCTCCTTACTGTTTACCTCCTGATATATTTATAGACTGCAATAGTATCTCCTCTCAGCTTTCATTTTGTCAGGTGAAAAAAGCTAAGCACTTTTACTCTCCCGTGTAAGACAGGCTTTTTATTCCCCTTTCCATCTTCACAGTCACTCTATGTACCTGTTCTAGCTGAAGGAAATGTTTCTTGAAGGTGGATAAGGTCTTGCATGAATGAGGTTTCCCAAAAAAAACTCCACAAAGGCATTAATACTTCTCGATTGCCCTGCAAAATACTTCACCTTACACTCTAATGTTTCAGTGTTTTTTTGTTTTCAGAGCCACAGGGCATAGCTCAAAGTTATTCTATGATCAACAAACATGCTCAGGTTTTTTCTTTCCCTTTTAATTCTAATCAACAAGCCTCCAATTTATAGCAAAATTTTCTTGTTTGTGCAAACATCTACACCTGAAATAGACATATGAAGTGGGAGTAAATGAAATTGAGGCATCTGTGATCCATAGCTATGAACACTTTGCTCAGTTTCCAACTACCTTTAGTGATACCTAACCGCATTAGGTAGAATCTACCTTCCTTGAAGCATTTTAGGGTTCTATTTTAAAAATCAGATTTACCATCTATCCGGATGGGGAACCTGAAGTGAACTTTCAGGTAAAACATCCAGAAACTCTCCAGAACCTGTGGGATGCTACACACCCACTGCGCCGCAGGAGGCCCTGACTCTTTTATGATAGCAGTTAATTCTGCTGCAGAAAGGAGTTCTTGGCTAACTTTCCATGAGATCTCCCAGAAATACTTTGGCACTTAGACTGTATATTATCAGTAAATCCCAGGAAGCAGGTAAGTGTGGTACTATGCTGTGACCTCAGCTGCTCCTAGGACCATCCTTCAGAAGCAATTTAAAGGTAAATTGTTGCAGGCACTGTTGTGTTTGACATTCAGCGTAGGCTCCTGCTGTAGGTGTCTGCAATGTGAACAGTCATGTCCCATTCAAATATCAGTGAGATAGTTCTCAAGATGCCACTGACTATATTAATTAAATCTTCACAATACCTCACTCATATGTATGCTGGGGATATCTAAAGTTCTTTGTATTCCTAGAGTTCTACTTCGTGCCCCCAAATCCAAAAACTAGAAAATCCATCTCCTGCTTAAAACTGACAGAATTCAAAAATCAAACACTCCTCTAACTCTCAAGCTAGTCAAAAGCCTAAAGCATCTTGAAACAGTAGTATACCAAACACAGAACAACAAGAGCAGAATGCACAATAATGTCATTTTCTTCAAAACAGTATTTATTTCAGAAATATAAATCTAAATATTGTCCTCAGACACTCAAGTGGTAGGAAATCATCCATGTTTCCTATTAATTCAAATAGAATTAAGCAATAGTACAGGAATTTTCAGTTTCAGATCATGAATACATTTTGTGAAATGCAAATGAAACAATTTTTATTATTATTTATATCATGTCAGTATTTTTGCCATATTCTAGGACCACCTGCCATGGTTCATAGTTTTGTGCCGTATAACCTACGCTACATGTTAGGATGAACTCATTATTCACCATGGATCATTCCTTTGGCTCTGACAATCCTGTCTATGTGCATGCCTCTGACTTACCTCGTTTGACATGGGTCTTTGAAACAGCACACACATAACAATGTGCATATAAATTAATGAAGGATAAAAGGGAGGGAGATAGCAGAACTTAGAGATCAAGTCACAGCTGATAGCATTTAGTAAGCATTATAGAAAGATAAATATGTATTGTTCTAAGATTGGCTAACCACACACAGGAAATAAATACTGCACTATCTTGCAGTAGCTCTCTCCTACACAGTGATACTTAGATATGTTTCTCATTTTCCTTTTGCTGCTGGCCATGCTGCTTAAAATTAATGCCAGTTTATTTTGAAACATTTGAAAGTGTTGGGTGTCATTACAAGCCTGAAATAGTCAAAGATCTGGTAACATGACTGTTATAATGTCAATGTACTGCAAAAGATATAAAAGGAGATAATATCTTTTCTTGCATGAAGAAACTAGAAAAGGCCAAGGTGTGCCACAGATACCATTTTATCTCCTGTGCCTATATTGGTAGAATGCTGCTTGTATAAGTCATATACACATATTGCACTCATGCTAAGTAATTCAGTGACTGCTTGTTGGCACTGAAGAAGGAAGAGCATAAGTAAAGTTTGCGATCACTATGGAAACTGCTTCTCTTGTTGCTGTGCTGGCACTGGCACATCTGTCAAGGAGAGCAGCTACTCTGACGGCTTCCTTCCAATAAGCCTCTGCATGATACTTACATCTGGGACTGGACCCAGGGCTGGAGGGTTTATTTCAACAAGAATTCGACAGACTACATAAGCATGATTTTTTTTCTTCCACTTTTGTGAGACAGCTCTGCATTTTGTTTTCAGTGTTCAAAGAACTGCAGGGTAAAACACCTCAAGAGGTAACATGCAGTTCTTTAATACCATGTAATCCACAGCCCAGATATTTTAGCAAATGAAGAGAAAATCTAGCTGATAGATGATGTGCTTTGTGCTTCTTCAGTCCGATATGTGGTCCAGTAAGATTCTGTTACTGCTGAATTTAGGCTTTGGGGACAAGTTCCTTGTAGAGTCGTCTTTTCTTATGCTGCTTTATGCAGGAGATGTCACTTTGTTTTCCTCCTCAGCACTCCAACTCAGATCCACCAGTGTAGGGAACCTACTAGATACACCAGCACATCAGAGTGCATTCCGGTGTTAGCTTCACAGGAACAGAAACGCGCGAGAGCTGAGAAAGGGAGTTTGCGAGTGACACCGCTCCGAAGCAAATCGGCAGCCAGCAAATGCATAGATACTTTTGTGGTTTACATACAAACACAGACTGGCATTTTTATGAGCCAGACACTCTTGTTAAGGTAGGATTTGTCTTCAAATATACATGACAAATGGAGGCTTATTTTGTTTAATTTACAGTGTGTTATCTTAAATAAACTTAAAAGTTTACTGTGACACATTAGAGCATCTCACAAAGAAGTAATCATGAGTGTATTTCACAGACATATTGAATAGAAAGTACATTCCCACGTACAATTTTCTAGTACCCATGAAATTCATAGCGACACCAAAATGAAGTGCAAAGTCTCATGAAACCTTTGCAGGTAGCAGGTTAATCTTTTTGTTCTGAGGCGCCTTTTAAAATCTGAGCCTGATATTTGCTTTCAGTGCTAATTGGCAGCAGGATGATTTGTATCATACAAGGTCTTCACTGCTTGTAGTACCTTTTAAAAGAAGATCTTGGGGCTGGATGGAGACTGAATAACTTTCCTGTAGTAAATGTAGCAATTGTTCAGGGCAGACATAATCCTACAAAACAATTTACACTTAAGGTGGTGAAAAACCATCCAGGCTGACTGCCTAGGCTAATACACTTATACATTTAATGTAATTTAATGTATAAAAACAAGAGAAAATGAAGCATTGTGCAAACAACTTATTCATCATAGACCCCCCAAAAATGCCTTTAGTTTACCATTAAGAACAACAGTTCTTACTGTACTACAATTTCTTCTGATCAATATTCCATTCTTTATCTCTTATAAATATATATTTTCTTTTCATGATCTAAAGATGAAGGATATACCTGAGTTTCTAAAAAAAGTGGCACAACGAAAAAAGCAGATTGTTGAATTTTCTGATCCTGATATACTTTCCTAGTTCTATTCTGAGTTAATATAGCATTATCTGATTGGAAAGAAACTTCTAAGGCTTTGCTTTTATGATTTATATTGCACCAAAATCCCCACTGTGCTAAAATAAACAGTTACTTATTGCTTTTGTTTATGTATAATTGACTTCAGAGATAAGGTATTATTAATTTCTAGCTAACAGTTAAGATAATTAATGGTGCATTTACATCAATGTACATCCAAACTGTAGCGTTCTCATATTTAATCCTTAAAAGCCACTAGGGTGGCATGTTTGGCAGTGGTTAGAAGGAATTCAGGCATGAAGATCATTGAATAGTTGCTCAACAGCTGAATCTTTTAAAAAGCTTTACCATGTTTATTAGTGCTCTGAATCTAAATGGAAAACCTATTTCTTTGGCTAGGAAAGAAGGGAATGAAAAATGAATGGAAGGAGATATCTTCCTATCTGCCACTATATTACTTTTGCCGTGGAAAAAATGAGAACGAGGGGGAGAGAGAGAGTTATATTTTTCTGAATGTTTTAACTACTAATAAGTTTTTAGAATTAAAAAAAACCCTTTTAATGGTATTTTTACATTGCTATATTGGGGGCTATTCAGATGAACTTCACTGAGGAAGAATTTGTTTGTTAAAGAGAGTTAATTAGAAAAGGTCATAATAAGTTTAACAACCTTGTTCACTATCTGCAGGGGTTGCCGTAGCATAAGCAAAATTGTTAACTTCAAAAGAACTCCAGGTTTAAATCTCTTTTCTCAGTAGTTTTGGACCTTCATTTGCTATTCCAAGTACACACGGATGTGCTGAGGCATTCAGCAAATACAATGCTGGGACTGGAGCACAGATACACACAAGTGTATTTCTGATGAGTTTATTTGCTGGTGGAATGACATCAAGATCCAAACAGCTGGAGGGCATGGTCACGCTTCACTCTCAGGAGCAAGTGCTGCCAGAGGAAGTTCAGAGAGCCTTGTTTACAGCCATGAAACAAGCTCCCTACTGATTTCAGTATCTGATGTTACACAGATACACAAACTCAGTGCAAATTGTCCCATCTGTCCCTCCTCCTTGCTATCTGTGCCAGCAATGCAGCAAGCACCTGTGCTCCCCTCTCCCAACATGCTAGCATCCCATCTCACAGCATGATAGCAGTGAGTATAACGCAGGGAGCAGGGGTAGGAGGAAATACAAGGCATATCTTAAACTCTCTTACTTACCACAGTGTACTGTGGTGACACTGGAATGTGTAACAGTTCTCTGATGTGAACTGCCTGAAGCAGCTGCAGAGAGAGGCAAAGTGTGTAGGTTGTCTCATCAAGGCTACACAAGCAAGTGAACGCTACAGGTGTAGGCTTAACTCATGAGATTCTGGACTCCCCATGTCTTCTGAAAAGTCTCCTGTTATTCTGTATGCTGGCAGGTACAACTGGCTTCAGGTTGTTATTATTCTGCAAAGATGTTATTTTATTTTTGTGCAATATCCCACACGATCAAAATGTTTTGAGTGTACTTGCAGCTCAGCAGGCTTTTTACAGGAGGTGGAATTAGCCACCTCTGTAAACACTCACTGTTGGAGAATTGAATCATCATAAAGGAGGTTGTATTCTTTCTGATACCAGCATTTTCTGGAAGTGTTACTCACAGGAATGAAAATATCTCAAAGCACAAAAGTACTTTTCTTCAGAGAGACTGGAAGCAATTTGGCTGTAGAATATTGGAGATGCTGCAGGAATTAGGCTGCCTGGAAGAACTTGGCTTACCAAATTTTGCAGACCCTTGGGAAAACATGAAACTAGCTTTCATCTATTCGAATTGTCTTGTGAGGCCATCTCCCGTCCTTCCCTCATGTTACCCTCAGGAATGCTCAGAATTGCTATATTTTTCTGATGCCTACATCAAAATACTATGTTGATTCTATATTGATTCCTATAGATCTAATCTAAAAAATGTCATCACTGCACAAAAAAAAAGGCCTTTCCTCTGTCCACTTGCTCAGATTTTTCATTGCAGAACCACAGTGTATTTGCTGCAAGTCTTTTCAGCACATAATCACACCCTGCACCACCTTTACTTCCATGTCATACTCACTCTATTTCAGATTTAAAATTCCACTCTGACTCCCTAAATTGTCACTTTTACCAAAAAACACTTTAGCTTTCTGGCCCTTTTTAATGACATCTTTCGTCATGCATGTGTTGCTCATCAGGCCAACTGCCTTTCTTATTACTATATAAACGGTAAGTATCATTTCTCTCTTTCCCTCTTTTTTTTCCTTACTGTTAAACACATCAGTGCTCCCTGGTCTCTCACTGATAAAACTGTTCCTTATTCTGATTATTTTCCTATTTCTTCCCTTCAAGTTTAGTATTTTTTCTTTTTGGACACTGACTTACGGTAGATAATAAATTGCACTTTTCTCCCTGCTGAAGGTTATATAAACCTTCCCTTCATGACATCTGCCTGTTGGGAAAAGTTTAATGGAGTGTTTTTTTTCTATAGCATTTAAAATGCGATCCAGCAGCAAAAATATTAACTTACAGCAACTGATAGCAATGAGAACACTAAAAGGATACTGTGTCCAATTTGATGTTAGCAATTCAAGTAATTAAAGAATTGCATAGGATTTAGATAAGAGCTATAAAAATGAATAAACTATAAAACTGAAAAGTATGCCTTACAGAGAATGGTGTGAGAAGTTCAACTTGCATAGGTCAGAAAGTAAGTTGGAGCTAAACACTGAATTTAGGGCAAGCAGCCTATGCTGCCTGATCTAAGTATTCAGAAGATATTCAAGTTGCCTGGCTTCCTGAAATCAAACCCAAGGACTTTTTCTAGTTAAGCCAGATATTTCATTCTTCAAAAGATTTATGTTACATATAGTGAATAGAAAGTTTCAGTTTATGACAGAAGCCTCTGAAATGGTAAAGAAATGATGAGATCTGTTAAACCAGATGATTAAAATAGATAAGTCATATCTTCTGATGCAAAGGCAAAGAAAAATAATAATAAATAGACCTCAAACCCCATCACTGTGATAGTGAGAACAAATCCTGTCCAAATCAGACAGTTAGACTCAAATATGTGAACAGGCACATCAATGGCAAATTTTCTATATCACTTCAGAATATTGGCCTAAGTGCTCTGTACTTTGGCTACAGATGTTGCCAACCACTGTGGCTTCAGAGGAAGATGAAAAAACAAATAAACAGAAACAGCAGGAAATTTTCTTCTGACCCCCTGTAAATACCTAATTACACCCCTTAAGG
Organism: Rhea pennata; assembly: GCF_028389875.1. Classification (NCBI taxonomy): domain Eukaryota; kingdom Metazoa; phylum Chordata; class Aves; order Rheiformes; family Rheidae; genus Rhea; species Rhea pennata. The sequence goes on along the minus strand of NC_084664.1, from coordinate 113,146,302 downwards.
ATGAGCTCTGATTAACATAATTAGCATAAATTAACATAAAGCTCAAGTATTATGAGAGTACTGAGATAGCAAGCTTTCCTGAAGCTTGGGCATAAAAAAGAAGTTGGAAGAAGATGTGGCAATGGGACAAAAATTTCTCAGTTTATAAAGGATTTATTGACTTGACAGTTCAAATGAACAGCTCTCCAGACAGACTGTCAGACAGCCCAAGAATGTATCTATGAGGCTGTATATTTTAGAGATATAACCATTACCCCCCAATGTCTTTCGCTGACGAGCATTTTCATCTTACTTTAGATCTGAATTTTTCTAACTCCTACTGCTGGACACTCATTCTTGTCATAGCAATATCATCAGTGTTGCAAAATGTGACTTATTGAACACTTGCAGCATGTATCACAATCAGATTCATTATCTCAACTTCTTGTTTAATGTACAGAATTAAACCAAGTACTTCAGATGACCTCCACAACACTGATTTTCAAGCAAAGCATTTTTCTTGCTTTTTCTTTCAGTTCTCCCTTTAATATTGATTAAAGACGATTCCAAAAGATAATAGATTCACCTTTAAAGTTATATAGAAACCACAGCTGGATGTGGTAAGTTAAAAGTGGTGATGTAATGGGAGACTGCATTTGCCCACACTGGGATAAGGAAGTTATTACCAGCCATTGCCAGTTTATCACATGAAAGTAGAACAAGGATCAGACATCTGTAAAGTTAGGAAAAATCAGACTAGAAATGAAACTGGACATTTGCTAAGAGTGAGGGTATTTAAAGATTGAAACAATTTATTTGGTGTTGTGATAGGTTCTCCATCACTGGAAACATTTCAATCAAGGTTGAATGTATTTCTCGACGACATGCTCCAGTTCCAACTGTACTAGGCAAGAGATTACCCCAAAGCACTTCTGGTTTTATAATCTGTGAGGCAAAATCTACAGGACCTTGTATCTCTCTGCACAAATGGCAGCTTAATGGCACAGAAGCAGGACTCAGCCCTCTCTGCTGGTGACTGCCAAAGGAGGTTGAAGGGAACTGCTGGAGCAGACTCCCTCCTCTTCCCCTTGCTTGTAGACACATTTGCAGTATTTATATTTGTGGGATGCCAAATTCTGTAAAAATGAGATATACTTGGGACTGAGCATGTGAGATAAAGACCTCTTTTTTGTTTTTCTCCTAAGGCTTCCTAACCAATTCATCATTACTGTGGGCATTGCAGATGACAAACTGAATGAGGGGATATCAAGAAATGAAAAGGAAACTAGAAGACAGACCAGTTAGTGTTGCACAGAAAGTTTGCTGATGTGATGAATACAAATGAAATCCATTAGCTTTAGAGCAAATTACGTTCCAGTTGCAATCTATGTACTTTGTTTGTTTGCACGTCACTGCAGTTAGAGCTGTCAGCTGAACTAACTGGTACAAAGTATCATTTTGAAATGTTTTTGCTTCAATAAGAATCTAATTCATGCAAGAGAGACGAAGAGCTGACATGTTAAGAAATGCTGCGGTGACAGATTAATCTCCTATGGACAACAGGGGCTTGCAAACCTTGAGCAGTTACAAGCTTCAGAGAGGCCCAGAAATTTGGACACTCTCCTTTCCTTTGTCTTCTTGAAGACGTACAGTGGGCATAATTCCTTCGCTAATAACTTTCTCCTATCTCCAAAATAAAAATACATTCCTTCTTGTGCTTTCAATTCCACATGCTCTTTAAAGCTTCAGAAACAGAGCATGAGACCCTTTTTTCATTTGGGTCTTACTTTCTCTGGTTATCTTGCCAGCACATACCCCATGGCATTCCTCCCAGGCTAGTCCCTCTCTTTGTTCCTCTTCCGGGCACACACCTTACTTTCTGCTTTGCACAGTATTGAATTCCTTAGGAAATCGCTTTCTTACAAACAGCCTTCTTTTAAGCTCAGTCCCAAGCAATTTGATGCAGTCCCTGTCTCCCTCTCTGAGTCTTTTCATTGCCTGTGCTACTGGCACGCTGGCTTACACCAGGGCTATGCACTGGAGCAAACCAAGCAGCCTCCCTGCAAGGGGAACTGGCACTGGAGAGGGTATTTCACTCCTGTGGCCTTGTCTTGCAGGCTGGCAACCATATGTATTCATGTTCCTCACTTGGGAAAATCCTTCATTGATTTCTGACATGTTTGGTAAAATCCACAGGCCTTTTTTTTTTTTTTTTTTTTTTTTTTGATCTGAAGCCACAGGTTTATTTTAGAGTATCAAATTAGGATGCCTAAAGCTTATTTCTTCTTCATCTTGCAGGGGATAGAAAGGCAGAGAAGGAGACTGTGAAATAATTAATAGAGTGAACAGCATTCTGCTATCCAAATAATCCCTTATACAAAAGTCACTTTACTCTCTTCTAGTAATATAAAGAAGACTAAAATTTCCTTTCCTTCCCTTTTCGGTATCAAAATGGAGTTATGGAGCCCAGGTGTAACTATAATTCAAGCTTTCCAAGTATGTCAATTTGGGAAGTTCAGAAGATCTGTGAGTGTAGAAAAGGAGATAGAGATGTGTGGGGGGGACACTGTTACAAAGTTGAATATTACATATTTTGACTTATTTAAATTTAATGAACCCCAGAAAGCACTTTTAGTGTTTACTTTTTCCTCATTTGATTCTAATTAACCTTTCCCATGATTCAGATGTCTGACAAATGTGGAGGGCTGCAGGGCTAAGTGCTTTCTTCCCATGATTGACTTTAATTAAGCTTGCTCTAGGCTTGAAACCCTTGTAAACTTAGAGAACTTTATTTTAATTGCCTTCTGCCAGATTTACTTATGCTAGATAAATATTATAAATCAAATACTAATGCTATTAGAAGAATGAAGAACTGACTTGCAAAGTAGTTGTCTGCCATGGTGAAATGTGTTATACTTTAAATATGAATAGAAAGTGTCATGGTGGAAGAAATATGACTGATTTCACAAAGGCAGCTTCTGGAACATTAACAGCTTTTACTTTTCTGTAGTGTAGGTATAGTAAGAGACGAAGTTTAAAACTATGGTTATTCTTCTCCAATTTGAGTAGTAATAAGCAATATTCATGTTCCACACTAGAAATTATTAAATGGGTACTTGAAGAACTTGTTTCACTCATTGAACTGCTCATGAACTCACTGTTGCAAGTGTTGGAATGAGTCAGTTCAATCTTGATTAGGTGGTTTTGTCGCTTAAATCACATGGCATACCTGTTCCCTGAGTCTATCCTAAAAGAGTCATCAGGACTCTTTGACAACCAAACAAACATTCAGGCACCACTACTTGTACAAAAAAACATTGATTTAATTATTCAAAATGTTGCAAACAGAAATACACTCCAGCAGATATTTGCAGAAATGAATGAAAGATCACCCTAATTTTTTAACTAAACACAAAGGTTTTATCTAAAAAAATGTTTGCGATTTTTTTTTCAGTGCTTCCTATTGAATGATCGAGTTTTGAAGAGAAATTCTGTCTACTTCACAGAGAATGTCACTGCCATGACAAGGAATGACAAGTCTTATTTTCATTCTCAATTTTCATTCTTATTTTCATTTCATGTTACTTTTCTATGAACTACACCGTGAGTTGTACAGACATCCTGATTTTCACCAGGGCAAGATGCTGTGCACTTTTGTTCCTTTTCCATCGTACAGTAAGTTCTGAAGAATCTACTGAGCTATACTTACTGATTATACTATTCCTTATGACGGGTGCGACCGGGCTGGCTCTCAGATGTCAGATACCATCCTGACATCCTGAGAAACTTTTTGCATTTGCTTTGGCCAAAAGCTCTTATCCTTAAAAAGTACTGTGGAGTTTTTAGTGGAAAGAAGCTTAACACAAAACTCTCTTTGTGCTTAATTACAGTATAGCAGTGGTCTTAAAACAAGGGCTAATCTTCAGTAGCCAGCATCCTTAAAATAGAAGGTGACAAAGATTAACCATGTTGTCTCAATCTTGACAACTCTGTGCTTCCTTCCATTTTTTTTCTCTCTTTTCTAATACATGGCAGAATACTCTGAAGTATAATCAAAATGATTATGAACATGACTTAGATCAGGTTCATTCCAAAACCAGACTGGACTGCAGCTGGACCCATAAGCAGTGCAAAAAAATGCCTAAGTATTCAATCAGTCAAGTTATTAATACATACATACACATCCATATACATACATACATGCATATTTATTAAAGAAAGTTTCTCTGGAAATGGATCCTGTACAAGATAATAGATTGACAGCTTTGTCAGCTCTGTTTATTCAGCTGCTATGCACAGCTGAAGCCCTCAGAGCAGAAGGGTCTCCATGGGGAGCACCTTTTGCTTGGAAAGAATACTTCCTTTTTGATACTCAGCCTCCAAGAGGCAAATTAAAATCAAGGTGGCAGCTTTCAGACCCCTGCCCAGAACAACAGGATTCTCCACACCAACTCAAAATCAGGTACCAGAGCCTGCACAATATTGTTGAGTCAGGGATACAATCGTTAGCCTTCCTGCAGCCTGCAAGGACTGTGGTTTAATCCCTGAACAGGACATATCTGTGAGTCCTCTTGGCTGACTCCAGTGTGTTTTCAAGGTAGGAAAGGATACTAATGACCATAACAGGAGATGCACAAGTGGAATTCCACTTTTGGTGTACAAAAACATTTATTTTAAAAATCCTAAAGTCCTCTAAATAGCAGAATATGACCAAAACCTGAAAGTATAAAACATTTGATGCACTGTAGATTTTTTATGCTTGTGTATCCGTGTTTAGTTAGAGTCACAATTATTCATGGAAAAAATCCACAGTGATATCCTAGTTTTAATTAATTCTGTTTTACATCCTGACACTTTAACTTGCTCTTGATCAGTTTCTAAGTGATGTTTGACATGTCTATCTTTAATTCCAAGTAACTGCCAAATCATTTTGCAATTTATCAGAAAAGTGAAGAATAATTCTAGCCAGAAAGAGCTAATTTTCTTTGAGAGTGAAAGTGAGCTATTACAAAAGGCCTGACAGATTTAAGAAAAATAGTAGCATCATCAGAAATTTCTGAGTGGAAGACCCCCCTCAAATCTTCACCAAGAATATTAAGTAATTTCTGCATTACATAAACATTACAATGATCTGTCTTCAATGAAAAATGTTGTCTACATTCTAGTGCCTTATTTAGACTAAACTGAAAGCTCTGCACTCCATTATATGTGCTTGTTTTGTGGAGACACTTTCAATGCCATGTTTTTACCAGGTGAGAGTATTGACAATTGCTATCCATCTTTAATGACACTTATAATTACAAGCTAAACAGTAACATTTCTGTCTCAACATTTTTTGCTGTTAGTTAAAACTGTGCATAACAACCACAACAAATGAAAAATGTAATTCTTTTTTTTTTTTTTTTTTTTTTTTAGCATGTTCACTGTCTACAAAATCCTCGGTATAGGTAGTCACATCTCTTCCCTGTCGAGTCATTGTTATTTGTGTATAACTGTTGCCAGCTGCAAACAGTAGGAACAAAGACTTTAAACAGAAAGATCCTTTTCTAAAACTGATCAAACTATAACCTGTGTACATTTTCTTCTGGCTTGGAGAAATTAAGCTAGAGCTGCAGCTGGTGCAAACATTTTAATGAATTGTAGGTTTATTAAAAAAATAGCAAATCTAAGACAATTTTGCAGATCAATGAAGTTGGGTCAAAATTTGCATGATGTTTTGATACATAAGAAGAAATGGAGGAAATGTTTTCTAGAAGCCATTTTACTTCAAAATTTGCACCATGTAATGCTGTGACTTTTCATAAAAATAAATTTTCAACTTGAAATTCACTAATTTCTTTAAAGATTGGAAAAAAAGTAAATAGTATGATACCTAAACAAAGCATCAATGGTACAAAAACAAAACACCGCAAATTTCTCTGAAGTATGTTTTCCTTCACATTATGACTAGGACACTGAGCAGGACGTGGGCTCCTCACAGAAGCGCTCTCACTGGCGGGATTTGATTATTTTCAGGCTTGCAGGCATCGCTCTGATCATGCATCACAAAGCCTGCCCACTGAGAGAGCGGAAGGCATGAAACTACAATATATTGATACTGAGACAGAGCAGAGCAAACAGTAGGTAAGGACTATGACCAATGGCACAGCTGCAAGGTATTCAGTACCCAGCTAGCAGAAGCTAAAAATGCAGTCAGGCAGGGTTCCCTGTGGCACTCACAGTTTGACTTATTGATAATTAGAGGAGATGGGGACTTGTGCCACTTTCCTCCAGGCAAGCGAAGACCACCCTTCCATCTCAGTCTCTAAAATGGAGCTATGCTTTTCTGGTTTCTGTAATATCTATTCAATTCCTTTTCCATCTGCGCTGCAAAGTCAACTACATTCAGCTAGTTCTGGGGCTTGCACTAGGTCACAGCAGCCCTCAGGTCTCTTTTTGCTTGTACGCTATAAACAGGACAAATCTAATTAAAAAAAAAAAAAAATACAAAAACCATGCTTAGCAACTCCTGAGTTGTTCTCACAGTCTACACTGAGTCCTGATATAGTAAGACTACAGGTCTTCTTCCAGAGAACTGACTGAAAAAAAAAAATCGGACTAGTCAAGGAAAGATTTATGGGGCAGAGAGGCATGACAGTGTTTCTATGGAGGAATGAGATGAGGCTGGAAGCCCAGTATCCCCAGACCGCAGAATTTTCTTGCATCAGTGTTAATTACAGAAAAACTGTTTCTCTCCTTCTGGGGAAAAACAAACAAACCCAAGAGAAATTAGGAAAAAGCACTGAAAATAATGAAGAAATATGCAAGAAACCCCCCTGAAGAAGGACATGATGTACATATTTTTTTTCAATTGGTAAGGTTTTGTGGGATATTTTGGGAAATTCTTCCTTCGTGAAAGCGGTGATTATCTGGCAAAATGCAAAAAGGTGAATTTGCTTAAAACATTCTTTCCTCCTCAGATCCATAGGTTAAAAAAAATAGTGGCTGTGTTATTAAGATTTGGCTCACATCAAACTTACCTTCAGAAAATAACTTGCCCTATTGCTGCAGCTGGCTGGATCGTGTCTTTTCCTGTGATTGTCATTACCAAGCAAAGAGATCTGCCAAATTATTCAAAAGTGTATTGCAGTCCCAGCTCCCCTTATTATTCCTTGCATTTCTCACTCCTATTCCTTTCATGTTTCTCTGTTACACAGGGATATAATGAAGAAGTTACATAACTAATTAAAGCAGATGCATTTTTAATAAAGACTTTAGAATTGATTTTTTGAGAATTAACAAATTAAAGCCTGAAGTGTATCTCAATTCTATTCAAAACAGGCTAATCTTTTTTTGTTTTAGTTTACTAGAGTGCTGTTCTCATATGGATTTTTCCGAAGACTTGAGGTCTTTTCTTGATTTACCAGTATAAGATATACACAATATTTGACTATTTAAGCATGCTGTCAAATCAAAAACAAAGGTGTAATGCAACATAGCAATCAAAGAATCCCTAAAATTAACTGCCTCTGCAGGATTATCTAATCTTTTTTGTTCATAACATTGTTAAGATATAATTCCATTTTTATCACAAATGTACAAATGTAATGTAACTGCCAAAATATCAGGACCCAGAAGAAAGGCTCATCGAAATAACTGAAAAGATTCCAACTGACTCCATTGATCACAGGTGAATATTTTAAACAATATGGACATCTTATTGTGATTAGTTTTTTAATTAAAAAAAATCCATTTTTAATTAACTGCCAAATTTTTGCAATGCATACAAAGAAGAGTTAAGAAGAAAACCAGAACAATATTTGTGATACAAAACAATGCTTCTGTCAATCTAGGACAGGAAGAAGAAGAATGGAAAATTTGAAAATTTCCGTCTTTATACTAAGCCCCTGAACAAAAAAACCCTCAGTTCTTGAACACTTGACTTTCCAGTTTGGACAGCTGGTGCTTTCTTTTCCCACTTCTTTTACATTTAAGTTTCCTTCCTCCCTTCACAATTTATTTCCTCTATTTTCTGCTTGTAAGGGACAGCAGAGGAGAAATAAATCAGAGAGAGAGAAAAGGAAAGTTACATTTGGGATCTGGTTTCAAAACCAAAGAGCAAACTCAATACATTTTTCTCCCCATGGAAATACTTGTGAAAAAAAACATGCAAAAGATTTCCAGTCTTTATCTACATTTAAAAATTGTCATTATTAATAGCAATAGATACATTGGTATTTGAAGCCTCTCTCTAGGCAGTTAGAAGATAACCGCTATGAAACACTTAAAGTCAAATGCAGATACTAAATGTGTTAATTTTTCAGCTCCTGCGCACAAGTTCAGGGTTTTTTTTGTTGCTATTCGAAATGTTTATCTGTACTGGAAAGTTTGGTCTCAAATAGTTACTTTGCCATTTTAGTTTGCACATTTCAGGTTTGGCAGACTGAATCCAGGATGATTTCCTCCTCCTGTCTTTTGAATCCATAAACACTGTGCCACATCCTTGCCTCTGCTCTCTTCTGTTTGTCTGGAGCACTGGTTCTTTTGCTCACAAATGCGCAGTAATGGAGATATGTTAGGATACGACTAAACCTTGCAAGGATCTGCCTCATAATCCTGGGCTGTGGAACAGTGACTGGGGCTGTGACCTGAGTGGGAAATGGGGACACGCTCTTTCTCTCCGAGCAACCGGTGTAGATGGTGCCTGGCAGAGATTTCCACTCTCTGATCATGGAGTTTGTGTTGCTGTTACCTGCACATATTTAAACTTGGAAATACCAAGAGACTGAGTGATGAGCAAAGGGAGCACTGTAATCAGCGTCTATGCACACGTGTGTATATGTGTATAACTCCCACACAGACAGAGGGAGAAACCCTGCAGATTCAGGTACTTTTTTCCTGTGAAATAGCTTCAGGGTGACTGAGATGAATCAAATGGTTTGAAAGAACAAAAGTTCAGGGAAGTAGGTACAGCAATAAGCCCAGTGATTTATGAGCAACATGAAGGATTTACCACATTCTTGCATCAGCTCACATGATAAATTTCCTTTGGTCACTGCCTTCTGACTCACCATGAGAACTAATTTGCAAACTTGAGATCTGAATTGTAAATTATTCTGTTTATTATTCATGATGAATAGAAAATCATTGTATTAACATTCTCCATTTTATTCATTTAATATTTGAGACTGATTAAAAGTGAAATGTTGTTCAGATAAGTCTTCTAGTTGTACAAAACTAAGCATATGTAATTTTCTTCTCTTCACTATTTCTGGCATTGTCTTTTAGCCTTCCCTCATTTGAGCTGTTTTCTTTTTCTCAGCTCTTCAAATATTCAGCAATCTGACTTCCCAAGCAAAGAAATACTTTTAATTCTTGAAAGATTTGAGGTTTCTGTACCTGGCTATGAGTATGATTTCCTAAACATTGTCCTTTGTTTTTGCTGTTCCCTTGTTTCTACCTTAGTTCTCTGCTATTTCTTGCACAATGAAAGGTGCTGATTAGCACTCTGACAGGAAAAATCATGCAGGGAGATGATTCAAAGATGCTACCCAAATTTCACTAAAATGCAGTGAGAAGTCTGTAGTACTAACACATGCCTCCTCTTGCCAAACACACAAATTGTGCTTAAACTCATTTCACTGTTGTAGAGTGAGTTGTATTTCTAAGGAGTGGGTTTTATTTTCTAGTTACTATTTTAAAGCTCAGTCAGTCTGGTCAACCAGTTACCAATGACATGAGATAATTACTTAGCTATCAGAAAATAGTAGTATTAACTCATATGAAATGCACTGACAATACTGCAATGACAATAACTTTCCACTGGAAAGCAATATTAAATTTTCACGTGGGTGCAGTTATGATAATCAGTAAAACTAATAGAATTTGAGTGGGAAGTGAAATTGCAAGCATGTAAGATACTCCATGGTAATTTCACATGTATCCTGTGATTTTACATGCTTACCTTGTGATAAATGCCAGGTGCTTTGCACACCATTCATTGAGTTTTAAACTGTCTGCCATGTACCAGTATGTACTGAAGAACTGTTGCAGTAACTTCACAGCCCAGCTTTCCTAGCAGTAACTTGTTCCTCTACCTATATTCAATGAAGATTGACAGATATATCTCAATAAAGCCAATCTCCTGAGTGACAAGTCTGGGTAGAGAAGTGCATTTAACAAATCTGATAGCCTTCTCTGATAAATGACTGGCTGGGTAGATGAGGAGAGTGCAGTGGATGTTGTCTGTCTTGATTTCAGCAAGGCTTTGACACTGTCTCCCATAACGTTCTCCTAGGCAAGCTCAGGAAGTGTGGGTTATTTGAATGAACAGTGAGGTGGATTGAGAACTGGCTGAAAGGCAGAGCTCAGAGGGTTGTCATCAGTGGCGTGGAGTTTAGTTGGAGGCCTGTGGCTAGTGGTGTCCTCAGGGGTCAGTAATGGGCCCTGAACATAAGGAGCCACCTCAAAAAGCTACGTGGCAAATAGGACATTTAACCTTTAAGGCAGGGCACCCTACAAATTGTGATCATTACACAGAATCACAGAATGGCTGAGGTTGGAAGGGACCTCTGGAGATCATCTAGTCCAACCCTTCTGCTCAAGCAGGGTCAACTAAAGCATGTTGGACAAGATCACATCCAGGCAGGTTTTGAGTATCTCCAGAGAAGCAGACTCCACCACCTCTCTGGGCAACCTGTTCCGGTGCTCTGTCACTCTCACAGTGAAGAAGTTTTTCCTCAGACAGAACTTCCTGTGTTTCAGTTTGTGCCTGTTGCCTCTTGTCCTGTCACTTGGCACCACTGAAAAGAGTCCAGCCCCATCCTCTTGACACCCTACCTTAAGGTACTGGAAATATTGGTAAGATCCTCTCTCAATCTTCTCTTCTCCAGGCTAAACAGGCCCAGCTCTTGCAGCCTTTCCTCATAAAAGAGATGCTCCAGTCCTTTAATCATCTTAATAGCCCTATGCTGGGCTCTCTCCAGTCGTTCCATGCCTCTCATCATTTGCTTATCTGTTGTCCACGGTCCTAGCAGGGAAATCCATTCTGTGGATTGGCAGGGCAAGCAGCAATATGGACATTGTTCCCTACTAACATAACAGCTTTAAAATGTAACCAAGGTTTCATAGGAGCTCTGTGAGCTTCCTGACACACTCCCAGCCACCCTTGGCAATATTAATGCCAGTTCTTTTCTAGGGTAATAATAATCACTTTGTTTGCAATTCAGACAAATGAATCAATGATTGCAAGTGAGATGGCCAAAGGAATGAGACAAGATCATGACAGAAAACTTGTCAGAACAAACATAAACCCTTGTCAAAATAATGACACTAAGATATTGATGGCGATGAAGTTGGCAGGGAAGTTCAGACTATGTTTGGAGGAAAATAGGATCCTAAGAAAGTGAAAAACGAAATCCAAAACACCTCAAGACAACCCATATCTGTGCAAAAAGAATTAGTGAATAATTACAGATGTGGACTGATACTCAGTGAGCACAAACTGAAAGACCTAGAGCTTTCTCTTCGATGTTGTGCTTTCACATATGACAAGAAAGGCTTTGCTTCCTCTTTGTGACTATAGAGACTATCAGTTATTCCTCATCCTACATTTTCTCATGGAGCTCTGCAATGAATGGAGCTTCTTGTAAAACCCCCAAAGAGCATTCTGCCGATTCATCTTGAATTTCTGCTGGGGCCTGTGCTAAAGCATGGCTACTGTGTGACCCCTTCCAGTGATGGTGATGTCTTTAGCACACCACATTGTTCCTCACCAGAACTCATTCCAGTGAGGACAATTATCCGTGACAGAAACAGTGAAGGAGCAAATGGGGAAGACTAGGTATGGTAGGCATGCAAAGCTGTGGTGAAAGCAAGTCTAAAAAAATGTAGAAGGATACTATTTAGTTACTGAGACTTGTCATTATATCTATCATAAAACCATAGCAATGCAAAGCGGATTGTGTGCTATCTCTTAAAAAAATTACTTGCTATAGTACTTATATTTAAAGAAGAATAAAAATCTCATTACAGCCATAGCAATTCAAGCATCTCCAACATTTTGACACACAGATTCTGTAGAGCTTGTGCAAGTACAGATTAACTTAAAATGCTATTCTCGCCAGCAGACAGAAGTTCAACTGAAGAAGCTGAGAAACAGTCAAGGATAACAGATTGGACACTGACTGCTACTGAAGGTTTGTGAGACACAAGATGAAAATATGTCCAGAGAAGCCCAAATAACTCCCCGTAACTCACTTGATACTAGAATTCTGGTTTAGACAAAGCTGTTTCTGAGACACAGTGGGAGGTACCTTAGCCAGTCAGTGTCTTCAGACATTGCATGCCCATGGGAAGGCACACAGTTTGATTATTTGAGGCAGCCACAGTTTCATGACTTGATGCTGGCTTTATGGTTTCTCTAAGCTTTGGTAATTTCTCAACAATAAAGGACTCATGAAGAACTGTGAACTGGAGTGTCAGGCTGTCCTTGCCTTCTACAAACCACATCAATGCACAGAGGACAACCCCTACAACAACAGGAATACTGCAGTACAGAGAAATCTTAAGGGAACCAAATTAAAGCAGCTTCTCTGGTGTGGAAAATCCTTACTGCATGTTTAATCATATAATGCACTGTCCATGGTCCTCTTTTCTTGATAATAACATATATAGTAGCTTATAACAGCGGCTACTGGAACAATTAAAGCTTTGATTACTTCTCCTAGTTTTTGTTTTTCCATTTTTTTTTTTAATTTGGGGAATGGAAATAGTCGAGTCAGTCCTCAATTTAGTTTTAGGGATTAAAGCAAAAAAGGAAAGAAAGGAAGAAAGAAAGAAAATATTCCCACTCACATTCTTGGTTTGGTAGAAACCCTGTTTTGACAAACCCTAGATTTTATGCAAAGTTAACCTGTTGACATTCGTGCAATCTTCACGGAAAAAGTTAAAATGTTACTGCCAGTTCCAATTCTTCAGTGCTCTGAATTATTAGTGGAAGCTGGGAAAGAATGAAAAACTGAGCCCTGGAAAGTGATGAATATTTCCATTAGAAGTGCTAAGCAATTGGAATAAATCTTTATGAAAAGTGAACAACATGTGAAACAGGCAACAAATAACTGGAGGCAACCTTTTTTGTCATGGGTCAGTACAAAAATCTGTTTGAAACCATAGCAACTGCTAGTCCAAGTTTACAGCATTGTTAACAACAAATATTGAAGGTAGCTTACAGCACTTTTCTTATTCAGCAATATTATCTGCTTTGACTGCTGTGCCCTATAGATCTGTCTTCTGACCTGAGGCTTCTTCATTCGGAAGACACAATCTGTAAGAGACCCATTAAGTCCTATAGGTGTGCATACTTTATTTATTTATATCAGGCAAATTGTCTCTCATTGTACATTGTCTGGCTATTTGGTGTTAGATTTCCTTTCAAACATGTGTGACGAATAATAAACTTTCTTCAAGCAGTGTGAAATTTCTTCAGCCAGAATTTCTGTAGCCAGATTTTTTTCTGTGACACTGCCTGCCTTCTAGCTCATGCTCTGGTCACAAATGGGTAATTAGGAGAAGGAAATATTCATTCATAAAATTAAACTGTTACAGATGAAATGCCAATATACCTGCCTTTTCCCCCTCACGATTAAATTGTAAGGAACAAATTGTTTTAGATGTAGAACATAGACACACAATGCAGGAAAGATCCTATTCTGTTTTGGGCCTAACAGCTAATCCATAATACATTTTTCTCTTTAAATAATTATTTGTCTTCACTAAAGAAGTCCCTTAAGCATTTCCCTAACTTCTAAATGTATAGGTAACTTAAAGGATTCTCTACTCTAAAATGTTCTGTGACAACATTAATTAAACAACTTATCACAGCTATGTGTGCACTTATGTTAAGTATTTGCTTATATGGCCTGTTAAATCAGGACCTCAACCTTTTCTAATTATTTAGAATAGCAATTCAGAATTACCATGTTATCTAGGTAGGTCAAGTTCTTCCTAGAGAATTATTCAAATCTAAGCAAAGACATTTTTCCTCGTTCCCTTCTGATGATATGATGCAAGGAAACTGTCAGTTGCTTAAAGCTAAAGCCTGATTTGTTCCCGCTATTTGTCATTTGGCAGTTTATGTAAATGTAAATTTGAGTTTTTATCAGTGCCTTTTTTCCACTTCTGTTATTTGGTCCTTCTTCAACAGTCATCTTAAATTTTTACAACATGGGCCAGCTATCCCACGAGGAACAAAAAGATAGCTCTGACTTACCACAGAGGCGATGTCATTGAGAAGTTTAATAAACTGTGTGGTAACAAAAGGTCAAATGATCCACTGAAACATTTATATACACACCTACTCTCTGTCAATGTATAAGAACATTTGAACTAATCTGCTGGAATAGACTTTAGGAAAATTTAGTACATTCTCCTTTTGTACTTTTGTCCTTACTCTCTTAAAGCACCAACTGTACCTGTGCCTTATAAGAAAACATTACAAGTACTTAGCCTATGAATTTACTTTCTCTAAAGTACACAGGATTCTTTTAAATTTAGCATCAAATTTGACCTCCCTATTTTCAAGGAAGAGGTTCTTCCTTGAAGGGATCTGATGCAGATCCTGTTTGCATCAGAGGCAGTTACTAGTTTTCATCAAACAACTCTCCAACTGAACAAAACTCTGAATAGAAACTATATCTCTGGTAATCTGTATTCATAAGTCTTAGTGACTGTATTGGGAATAGTAACATGTTTCTAAGATATGGACTTTGCAGTCAGCTAATGAAATCAGCAAAAAAGTGCACTACTTCAGATATATTTGCCATAAGGTAATTTGTGAGGTATTTTTCAGAAGGAAGGAATGTGTTACAGGCTAACAAGTTTTCAATAATATAGACATTCTAATATTAATTGTTTGAAATTATAGGCGATATGAAGGATGACTACTATTTTTTTGTTTGTTTGTTTGTTTGTTTGTTATTTTTGTTTGTTTGTTTCCTGGCACAATATATTGAAAGCTTCTATATCTGAGTCAACATGAAGATAAAAGAGGAAATTAACACTCAGACAGTATGCTGCATAGTACCATCATTTTTTAACCTTCATAGTGAATTTTTAAGTGTGCTGCTGCATGAACTATTATAAACATTGAGTCGTCCAGCCTCATAGAAATTTGCTATGTGGAGGGAGTGTGTTTTTCAGGGAATGTAATAGCAAAAAGGTAAAAGCAGTTATGATTCTGATGCTTCCACTAACATTCATCAATAACCATAACACCTTGTCAGAGATCCAGTGCCTAGTAAATGCTTTGCATAGGTTCCCGACACTGGTAATTCTGTAGGTCTGTTTGCCTCAACAGCTGTGGAAGATACTCCTAAATTTTATAGGAAAGCAAAAATGCCATCATACTTTAATAGCTACAAAATTCATTATGTGTCTTTTTTTTTTTTTTTTTTTTTTTTTTTTTGTGCGTGTGTGTGTGTGTGTGTGTGTATGTCTCTTCTGCCAAGCAGAGTCCATGAGCCCATCACACCCACTTGCTTTGCTAGGCTCTGCACTCAGGAAGTTTCCTCAGCATCATCACTTTGCCCCTGTGTGGCATGATGGATAGAAATTTATCAGCTAAAGTGAAAAAGAAAATAGAATATACTAATGTAAAATGTAATAAACAGGTTTCAGACTAAATGCTGACGTGGAACCTGGCACACGTAAGAAGCACCTGTGATTCTATTTTTATGGGAGCTGAGACCTCCCAGTTGGTGTGGATTTAATTTATAACATTGAATTTTCAGTATTTTGAGCAACTATGTCATGCAGTGTTCTGTAATTGACCTGATGAACAACCTCAGATAGTAAAAAACTTGTAGATAAGGAATGAACCCAAGTTAATGTCCCCACCCAATAGGAAGAACCACCTCCATCTAATTCCTAGGAGATAAATGAAATGAGTAGAAATTAAGTCTTTGTTATGTCAACAGTTATAAGGAGAAATGCTTTAGTCTGACACTGGAAAGCTATATCCTGCTTGGAGCCTTTGACATTTTGGGGATATTCCTATTTGCTTGTTTTCTTTTTCCTTCCTATTACTTGTAGAATAGTAGCTGAATGGCCTGAGACATCCTTTCTAGGAGACATCTTATGCTTTTGCCTCACACGCTGTCTACTACCCAATATGTTTTGTAGGTGCTTTTGGCTATACAAAATGTTCATAAGGGAGTCTTTCTGCAAGCATAACTTTTGCATGTCCAAAACAGCTATTTATGGAACCAAACACTTTTATCTTGAGTGAGAGGAAGTAAATTAATGTCAGCTTGTAAAAATTCAAGAAAAGAAAGTCATTATACCTGCAGCCTATTCCAGCCCTTTTTACTTTAAAAGGTCATTTTATCTCTAGAAAAGGGTTAAAAAAAAAAAAAAAAAAAAAAGCTATGAATAGTTTGTCTTGCTTCTGGCCTTGCAAATCCCTCAACAGGATACTGATACCATTTATTTATGGTACCTTTTTTATAGCCTGAATAAACCTAATAAAAAAGCAAAATGTAAAAGATAGCATACAAATTCAGCAGGAGTTTTGCTTCCAGGACTGTGATAGAAAATGTAAGAAATAAATACACTAACACACTACATGCTCTCCTCCCAGTAAAACATACTAGGGCATTTTGGTGGTGAGGGCAGGAGATACCTGCAGAAGCATCTAGAACTTCCTCTGCCATTCCCCACTTCTCGCTCTCTCCATTCGGGATGTGCTGCTGAGCTCAGGCCAAGCTGTCCTATTAATGATGGCTCTCTTCCTCCCGCTGGCTGATCTAGATGCTGGACAAGGAGAATGATCCCTGGGACACTCTTTTTCCTTGCAGTCCTGGAAGGCTTTCTTCCCAGCCATCAGCTGAGTTACTCGTGAGCCCCAAGGACTCCCTGTCACGTGTGTGCTGTGACCATTCACATGTAGCTGCCTTACTGAGGCCGTGGAAAACATCTGACAGGGACCACAAAACTCCTCCGTGCAGCTGATGTTCACCAGAGACTCAGCCGCAGAACAACCTCACAATTAGGGACATACCCATCTAGTATCCCTTCTTTCCAAAAATCTAGATAAACCCTAGAGACTCAGTGACTGCCAAAATAGTTTGGAATCTTTCGTCTCTCTCTCCTGCCATTCTCAGAGCAACCCATCCTACACAAGTGTTTCACCAGTAGAGACAGCACCATGAGGAATGGATGCCATATCAACACATATCAAGAAGGACATACCATTTTCATATACAAAGCCACGGAGTTTCATCCTCATAAAGGATAACTGACTGACTTTCATGTACTCAGTTAATTATTTACCAGCTTTTCAAATAAAAAAACACTTCCAAGTATTATCTTTATTTCTTTCCATCAATGTCTTCACTTCATTCTAGTTAAACAACCAGTGCCCTGACAGACCCTTCTGGCACTGCTTCAGGTGTCTTGATAAAAAAATCAACCACTTCTGAATGATTTCCAGGAAATTCAACTGAGCCCAAAGTAGCTGTAGCAATTGCTTGAGGTAGGGTGAAGAAGCAAGGTCTTGCTGTGTGCTTGCAGCAATGTGATGAAGTTGTTTTTAAAGGGCGATGACAACAGTATATGTGCAAAAGGACTACTGTGTTTGATATTGTGTGCAGAGACCCTGATTCCACCTGTTATTTAAGAACAAGCATAACACGAAGCACGTATAGAGCATTAGGCTGTTTTGTTGAATCAAGATCCTGAACTATTAGATTAAAAACTACATTTTTCTTTTCAAATATTGTCTCCTTGATCCCTATTGGTAACCCCAGATCATAGAAAAAAATTTCCTCTATTTGTATCTTGGAGGCTGACACCCTTTCATACCATTTTTATCAGACTATATCAGAATGGGAGAAGGCCAGAGTATTGTGCAAAGACATTTCTCTGTTTCCAAACTCTGTAACTTATCTGACTGAGGCAATCAGTTCTGCACAGCATGATGGAGCAAGGGCAGATTGAATAGATGATTCAGAGGTGAGATGAGGACAAACATGTATGTTTGAATGGGATGGGGGCTTGAGTTATCATTTATTAATGTTTCATGAATAATAAAGTTTTTTCTTGTCATCAATCTCCGTAACTTGTTTGCCTGAGAAAAACAGCTGCTTAATAGTTAGCAATGGCAATTTGTTACATTACTTCCACAAGATTACAAGCTCTTCTGAAAGATAACATTTATAGTTCAATTGAACACATGCTGTATGTCTGTTGATTTGGTTGATTAAAAAATATTTAGTATATCGTGTACCAAAACAGTATGGAAAACACAGTTTTGATTCAACAGACATTTCAGTAGCAAATCGCCCAATATAATTGCTTAAGACAACTTATAATCCGTTTGATCATTGAATGGTCATTGAATGGTCATACCTAAGAATGAATGTCACTAGCATGACAGTTTCCTATGATATTCAGGACATTACTTGTGAATTGTTTGTGCAAGTACTTGAAATACTTGAGTAACATTGCTGCCTAGGAATGTGAAGGAAAAGAGCTTTGTGTATGTTGCTAACCTATCCTTTCCTGTATTAAAAACCCTCTTGACTGTCTCTGAGGTTACATTGGTGTTCATCACTGATGTTAATCTTCTGGAAAACCAGGGATAATGCTTGTTTGTGAGAAGCTGTTTGACATTTGAGTCCTGTGAAGAACTCTTTGAATATTCAACATCTTAAACTTGCATGGAAACTTAGTACAACATAAAACTTTTCCTTGCCGTAAAGACAGAGCCTGTTGCATGTTTGGTTTCATGTCCTTTACCAACACTGTAAGATTAACAGTTCCAATAGGTAATATATGAAAAAGGCTGCATAGAAGTCAGAAATGTATTAATTCTGCACAATGCCTTTAGCTGAATGTTAATGTTCAATTACATATTTACATCCAGATGTAAATAACACACTCAGTAGGCAGTAGGGCTTCAAGTGGAGAGCACAGAGGCTGACTAACAATAGTAGGACAGCTCTCAGTTGGAGTAACGTGGTGTAGCTCCTACAGAGCTTTACGTTCCACGCCCCAGAGATTATCCTGCACTGGTCATTGTCAGGGAAAAGACATGAGGATAAATGGACCCTGCTCTGATCCAGCAGAGCCATTGTGCTGTCTCCTGGTCCTGGGACCAGGTGTCTTTCTGCTTGAAGGAGGCAAGATTTGATACCAAGCCACACATTCTGCCCAGCAGGACTGCTCTTGACAGGAGATGGGATATCACGTCAGCACCGGGAGCTTGGCTTGGCAAGGATATCACAGCTTTCTCCTCACACACGCATCCATGCATGCTGTGTCTGTGAGATCCTTGTCCATGAGGTACCTTGTCCTTGCTGTTAAAAATGATTTTGTGCTGTTCTAGCGGTCTGCACCTGAACCTGCTGGAGGTATAACATGCACCAGCCGCAGTGGCGCCTGAAACAAAGTTTGCACCTTTCCCCAGCAGGGCATTCGTAGATATAGCCAATATCCAAGAATGCCCTGTGTTTAATCCAGAACATGGGATCACATCGTGTCCACCTTTGCTGCAGATCAATAAGTGCTTCCAATGAAGTGTATCATATTCATGCTAGTTTGACAGGCATCAGGACAGGGTCCGTTCTTTCTAAACAGGGTCTGTTCACTTCGTTCAGTATGTGACAACTAACTGTAAGCTTGTAAATATGAATGTGTTCACAGAGTAACAGCTAGAAAGCAAGCTCTCATCATCTAAACCTTATTAAATACAGATGGTATTTTGATGTTCTAAATGCTAAGAAACACCTTTATTCACCAGAGTTTTTGTTTGAATATAGCAAGGTTTCTTTTATATATAAGTCAGATGATATGCAGTATTACCTAGCCTAATTAATGATATCAGAATCTGGCAAGGATTTGCTGTGGTCTGGTTGATAACGAAACAAGAAAACCTCTGCTTTTTGAAATCTACTTTGAGATACAATAGATACAATAGATCTTTTTTAAGTATGGTCAATTGACCACGCATCCGCATAATGCTCAGGTTTCATAGGAAACTAGAGACCTATTTTGTCAAAAGTTTCTACTGTATGTTAGGAGAGATTTGTGTATTTTAATTAACATGTTGAGAAGTCTATTTCAAGAACGTGTAGGAGTGGTCTGGCTAATTAGCGACTGTCAGAAACCTTATATCAACATAGTTTGGATGTATGTTATTATTCTGATGCATTTACTGTAATTCTTGATCTAGTTCTCAGCTTAAAAAGCTGAGGCTCCGGGGCTTTTTCTTATCTCAGATGAGTTGGATGTTACACAATTATTAAGAGCATCAACATTAAATATAAATATATAAAAGTATTAAGGAAATGCTATATTCAAGTAGACTGGTCAACAATATTACATTTCCAGCATGGATATGCAAATTAATTATTAAAAATAAAAACAGATTAGTAATACTGATTACAGGCATTTTTCTGTTTTAATTCCATAATCAAATTCATTATTTAATTCGTTGGCTATAGGTGTTCTTTTTGCTTGCAATGAATAATATATGAGGGCATGTTAAATTTTTGAGTATAACAGCACACTAGCACAATCTTCTAGATTTCCTGTCTTCGGCCTAAAAAGAGGGGAATCCCCTATACCCATTCTTGCAGGGGATTTTAGCATAGAAAGGTATCATAGATGAGATTATATATTTCTCATGTTAGATCCAACAAGATCTGTATCATAGTAATCTACTTCTTTTGTTAGTGTCACAAATAGTGGCCTCAGAGACATACCGTCCTGCCTTTTTGTGGAAACCTTTAGCACTATGGAATTAGGCCTTTTTTAGTTTTTCACCACTCTCCTTCATTGCTTCCTAATGTACAAAACACTTAGGACAAAACTCCCCCCTCCCACCTCACCACCCATAGAGTGTCATAGCCTGGTTTTATGCAGTCATTTGAATAACAGTATGAAAATGCAGAATATTCACCACTGTAATTTCTCATTATCTTTTATGAGTAAAAAAAAGTTAATCAATATTAGAGTGGGTTAAATGTCTGAGCAGAGAAATCTAGCCCAGTAGAAGCAAGTACAGGCATTTTACTCTAGCACTACCAGTGTTATAATACCTTTTCTGCTTATGCATCCTGCTCACTTAATACCTCTACCTCTAATGGTTTTTATTTCTGTCTCTCATTGCAGGTACAGCCTATTTCATTGTCAAGGAATGGCACTTTTAAATCAGAATGGATTATGTAAAGTGCAGATTATGTATGTGAAAATACAGTATTTTTAAAAGATTTCCTTTGTCCTGAATATCAGGAAGTGAACCTATGTGCAGTCCCCATAAAAGAATGTGAGGGAGTAGAGAGACCAACAGGCAACTTCAGAGGGAGCAGGTAAGAAAAAAGGAGAAGATAGTGGAAGGCAAAGAAGACATAAGAACGGAAGTGGAGACTGATTTCTGCCTTTGCTATTCTAATACCACCAAGGAAAAGGGATTAAACTTTTTGTTAGCTACTGTATTATGCATTATGAAGTTCTGGACTATCCTAACATGAAAAATTTTGTGAACACCAATATGACCCCCCCCCCCAAAAAAAAAAAAAAAAAAAAAAAAAAAACATACATTCCATCCCCTGGTTCCTCAGATGCTAGTACTCACAGTTCTCTATAGGAAACTCACTTTCATGCATGGTGTCAATGTGGGAAAATCTTTGAAAAAACACTCCAACTCTCAAATCTCTGATCACTTCTGATCTGGTAAACTGAGAGATTCCCTTTCAGCCTGGCTCTGCACAGTGTTTTTTTCATGAACAATTTTTTTTTTTTGCCTGAGCATTACGTTCAGATTTTTAAGGAAACGGTTTCTTTCCTAGTAAGAAGCAGAGCTCCTAACAATCTGTTGACTTTGAAAAATTCTGAGAATTAATCAGACAGATTAGTGGATGGGCTTGGATCAAGGACAAACTGTTTTTGACTCAAAGTATAATCATTTCTGTTCAAATTGGTTAGTTGTTTTTAAATTAAAGATATGTTTCAGTGAGTTTATAGAAGCCAATGGAAGATCTGTTAGATTATACATAGATATCCACAGGATAATGTATTAACCCATCATTAGAACAAAAACTTAGAAAAGATTAAATAATTTGGAAACAGTATTGTAAGATTTGTTCTAAAAAAATCCTTTGAAACATAAAATACAAACTTAATAAAATACATATGAAAATTGTTAATAAAACAAAATCAAGATTGTTATGATAATACGCAGAGCAGGCTATTAGAATGTTAGTTACATAGGACAGGAAAAAATACCTATGTACCTACCTCTGTTCCTAGCTGAATAGTGAAAGACTTTGGAAACTCTTATGATGTGTATTTCTATAAATATATATCTTGTAGGGAAAATAACCCCCAAAAATATGATGAAGTTATTTTTTCTTAATATTAAATAGCTCAGTAGCCAAAAGATAATACATAGAATATTGAAATGCAGGTTAAGGAAACAGCAAAGAGCTACAAGGGACAAATGCCCTGAGTGAATATGTGCTAGAGAAATATTTATTTAAAAATAAGTCATGTTTCATCAGTTCATTGATAAATGTGTGCCTAAGAACATCAACTCAGAGCTGAAGTACATAAGCAACTTTTCAGAAACATAATAAAAAACTGTCCCTTCTTCAAAGTACTTACTATCCTGCTGTCAGATCTCACGAAACAGATAAACAACAAGGAGGGTAGGAATAAGCAAAGAGAATAAGGGGATGAAATCAAAAGAGTTTAGTAACAAAGGGATGTTTCAACACTCAGTCACTGCACTAGTGCAATGTTAATGCATTTCAAGTACAGCTTAGCTCATATTTGGCAGGTAATACTTAGAAGAAACACAATCTCTGTTTTTCTATCCATTAGAAAGTAATTTTATACTACCACATCTTAATTTCCTAATCCTGTAGGTCTTCCTATGCTGTACAAGGCTATTAATTTTTACTTCTAATCAGTGTAGTAAATCTTTCTATTTTTGAATTGCCTAGAAGTAAGTACTGATAGAAATAAGCTTTCTGAAGATGTTGCTCTCACACAGCTGGAGAACATGACACCACAAAGTGTGCCAAAATATTGGTCCACATAGTACATACACAAAAGTTTATTGGATAGCTTTCAAGTAGTAAGGAATTGTATAAAGTAGATAATTCACAAGAAACAGCATTCCAGACGTATATGAACCTTTGCAATTACCCTTAGGGATGACACAAGCAGTTTGAAAAGAGTTCTGACACAATGATTCACTGCAGAAAATGAAGGAAAGGTACAAAGGGTATGCAATGATACTGTAGATTATAACTAGCTAGTTTGAGCATTGGTGGTTACTAGTTTTCCTATTGAAATAATAACTATCATATTCTAATAACAAACACACTGCAGTCTAACATACAATTAGAAGAAGATTACCTGACATATAACCTATCTGATATAAAAGAAAGAGACACATAGAAATATTCTCTAAAAAGCCTCACTGAAAGTCTGAAAGTTTTTGACCTGCAGGTTTACTGCAAGACCTTTTTTTTCTTGTTTTCTTTTTTTTTTTTTCTGTCCTTAACAGTGATGAAATAGAAAGCATTTTTCCACTGAGTTATCACCTTTTGTGACTATTGGTAAACTCCTTAGTGATTACTGTTTGAAAGGGAACTAAAAGAATGATCTATTATATGCTTATGTGCTTAGAATTAGTCAAAGGACACACAGGACAAGAAATGGGCATGCCTTCTGATTGTATCTCTGAATCAAAACAAGTAAAACTGTAGTTTGAACTGTCCCCATTTAATTACTGTCACATTGTTAATTGAGGCTCTGACCTCTGAAATTAGGAAAATAAACCTCTGTGAGATTTGTTTGATGTTAAGATAGGTGATAGATATTTTAGCTTGACTTGTCTGTGTGATACGCAACACGAGATAACAATCTGTTTGCTGCCACTTCTGCTTGATCTACACTCAGTCCTCTTTGCACATCCCTAAAGAACTGAGTGTATCAGATTGTGCTTCATACATATCTCATAGGCTTCTGTTGGCATGATCTGAACTGATGGCTTCTTCCCTCCTAGTAACCTTGTATGGTAAATCACGTGTTCACAGATTCACAGTTCTGTGCAGATACTTAAGCTTTTGATCTTTAATCATCATTAATTGGCCCAAAATGGACTGAAAGCCAACGACAAAAAAGTCAGCATCCAAATTCTATAAAGATCATATTAAAAGCAGGATAAAATGCTTCTTCACATTTTAGAATGGGTCTACACTACTACTTTAAACAAGCCATCATATCTTCTTTATTATTCTGTATCTACCTCAATATCCAGCTGACCAGATAAAACAGCCAAACTTGTTTTAGAAACAGAGTAAATTAGTTCCTTTATCGTAGGAATGTGAAAATGGTGATTGAGCCAATAATGCAACAAGCACACTACAGGGCTGTGGTCAGGGAGTGAGGCTGTTCCTTGATTCTTGCTGCTTCTCACCTCCTTCATCAGGACATGCAAAGTCTATGGCAGGAAATAATAACGGTTCTCTCTGCTTCCTCAAGCCAGCAACTGGTGAGGAACAGAATAGAGCAAATGCTATGAGGAAGCTAATGGGCTCCAAAGTTCCTCTGAAGCTGGCAGTAGGTAAATCCTAGCGTGGGTCGCTAGCAGAATGGCCCTGTAACATCTGAAGAATTTAAGTTCTCACTGACTGCTTTCCATTACCATCCCTCCTCATACAGAGGAGAGTTGGATTCGTCACCATGCTGACTCATAGTTTGACTGTCAGGGGGTCTGGCAGCAAGAGCCAACTGTCTTCCCTCATTGCATAGTACAAGTCCTCTTAAATACTTAAGTGGGAAAATTAAGTAGTTCAGGGAGAGTTCTTTTCTTAACATCAGCATTAACAAAGTCATCATCTACCTCTTTGGATGGATTTGTGTCATCTTGTTCTTGTTTACGTGCATGTCACAGTCTGCTTCCCTAAATAGTATTCTGAAGTTATTGAGCATGGAAAACTAAAACTAGAGGAGAAAATAAATACCTCAGAATATAACTGAAGTCTTCCCTAAAAAATGTGGGCCAAGGGGATTATAGTTTAGGAGTACAAAACAAAAATGCTGGTATCTACTGAAACTGTGGGGTATACATAAAATAACAAGTGTATAATATCTTGGCTTCCTGGAATATCTTTAATAACTTGGCTACTAGATGCTCCCATCCATTTTACAATTATTAAATATTTAGAACATTACTTGGAGTACTTCAAATATAAAACCCTCCTCAGATTTTTTGATAATTAACACAGGACATTTGATCTCATCTTTCTAACTCCAGCCTGATGACAGAAGAATCTTTCATTAGGGTGCATCTGGAATACCAAGGAATAGAAAGTCTGGACCTATGGACCTATCCAGAGTACATTTCAATCCTGATGATTAAAGCCTATTAGCACATAATTTTGTGAATAAACATCACAAAAAAACATACATTTGGATGTGAAAAATGGTAAACTTTGACCACAGAGAGTTTTGAGGTGATTCTGAGTGCATAAAGAACCTGAGAGCTAAAATGGAAATTGTTTTACAATTTTCCCAGCATTGGTTGTTGCAGATATGTCCACTATTATAACAATGATCCTGTTTCACAGTTCATTTTATGTAGGGTGCCATAGAGCATTAAAAAAAAAAAAGAGTTTTTAAATAGTATTTTCAAAAAAGGTTACATACACTTACTTCTAAATTTAAGGATTTCCAAAGCTCTAATTATCATATTAAATCAATCAGTAAGAGGGGAGGTTGGCAGGTGTGAAGAGTTAGGCAACTGGAAGAAAAGGACTCAGAGTTATTAAGAAGAATTCTCTAATGTATCTACTTGTTATTCTGCAGGAAGAGAGCATCTGGATACTTGCAGAAATAAAACATATGGTAATGTATTGGTAAGATAGTGAGATGTATATTCTTTTAAATATGCTGAAAAATATGGCAGCTAACGTACACTTTTTTATAAATGCCTGTAAATATTTATCAATGAAATATATTGATATGAAACATACTTGACTGAACAAGTAGGAATAAGTGTGTAAGTAATAGAGCAGCATATTGAAATTAAAATATATATTTTCTCTTTGAAAAGAGAATTCATAATGTGAAGTGCTAAGTAATCTTACTAGATGACTCAGAAGAACAAGTTTTCTGAGCAGAATAAGTATGTGACTTCAGCTGACTTCAACAAGAGATGGATTTTCATTTTAAAAGTGTAGAAGTAATACTACATTGTTTCTATAATTCACATTGAAAAACATTGTCAGTTAGTCATCCTTCTGTTGGTATTCTTGATCACATCCAGAACTGCAGTAAGTATCCAGGCAGACAAAAAGACTCTTCTGAACAACCCTGAGAGAGAGAGAAATTTCTCCCTTCTCTACCCTTGAATATGGTCCTCCCAGTCGGTTCTGACTGATAGGTCCTTTTTTCCGTTAAGAAGTGGTCAGTTTATCTTCATCCCTATACGCAGATAGAGAGGAGAGTGGCAAGATGAAAGGAGATTGAAAAGGTGATTATTTAGCAATTTGCCACAGCAGTGGGAAAGTGTTTGTCTGTGGGATACTGGTTGTCAGGGTGATTTGTAGGTGAAGCTCAAGTTAATGAGTTTGTCCTTGATCTTTGTAGAGACTATTTAGAAATAAATGGCTCCTCCTTTTCTCTCAAAACAAACTAGGTAAATATGTTCCTCTGTTTGTAGCTTCCTAAGGCTAAATGTGAGGAAAAGCTTACCTGAATATATTGTCCCACATCAAAAAATAATGCTAGAGGATTCCAGAGATAATTGCCCCCTAGTTCCTTTTTCTGTCTGGATAGGAGAAATTCAAATTAGAAGCACTTAGACTTTATTAAAATCTTTTAATTCACCTGACCCATTTAGATTTCTGAAATGGGTGTGTCCGTATCTGAGACAGTCAGCTAGACTTCCTCAGTAACCCGTGGGAAAATGTTCTGTTTCAGCTCTTGATCCTTATAAGATACCTAGATGATAAACTTCTAAGATTTCTGGATGTCCATCAGTAGCCAGTCTTCATTCACTGGATTCTGTTGTTTCCACTGGTAAGATGAATAATAGCCATGATCAGTATGTAAATCAATAAAACTGGTAGATGTATATGTTAGTTGACCAGCTTGGACCTATGGAGTTAAAGGAAAATCCACTAGGCAATATTTATTTCTACTTTTTTAAGCTATAGAAAAGAAAATAACAAGACAAAATTAAATTAAATTAAAAATTAAATACACTTCTAAGAAAAATTCTTCATGCTCCAGGGTATATCTATTTAGACACATCATCTACCACTGTAATTGGTGCTGAAAGCCTTAACAAGTTGTCTAGAAGGTTTTTGTTGAATATATCCTTCATTCTGCCACTGCTTTAGTGTGACTGAGGAGATATGCACATCATGACTGGCTTAGAATCTATTGCTAATTGACTTAAAAGGGACTTTTCTGCATCCATCCAAGCGCATTTAGGTGATAGATCACACACAGCAATTGAAGCCACTACGAAATATCCCTAAGAATTAGGAGAAAGAAAACTTCTCAGTCACGCAACTTTGCCCTTTATTAGACTCTTGATCAAATAGTGGCAGAAGGGATAATGACTGCTTCTCAGTGTTGCTATATTAGAAAAAAATTGATAATTACAAAAGTTCTGGAAGAGTTTTCAAGAAAGTTGTGGTACACAATATTTGGCCATGGATCTAAGCTCCTAATAAGCTGGAACAAATGTTCCCTTGTAGTCTCTTTTTGTCATATGTTCCTATAAGCCTATGAAAGGATAGAAAAGACTGTTCATAGTTCAAACAAGAATTTCTTCTTCCAGTTACAAAGTAATAATGTTATTTAACTTCATCCATTTGGCTTTCAAATATCAACAAACTATTTTAGTCCTCTGCTTTCTAGGAAACTGAAGGCAGTCCTCTTTCCTAGACAAATAACTGGAGTTGTGGTTAAGTTATAGTCAGTCCCATTATCCAAACCACTCCATCTCCCTTGTCCTCCTCTCATTTTTATTTAGCTTTTATCAAAACTTTTAGTGTTTTATTTTCAAACCATTCTGGCCTGTGATTTGACTATGCACAGGACTCTTAAACTCTTTTTTAAAAGACATAATTTAATCATCAGACCAAAATAACTCCCTTGGAACCTAGATAGTACTCTATAATTACACTGCTATCTAGAATTTCAAAAAATAAGAAAATTACATACAAAAGTATTGTTTATCTTCAGCATTGAATTTTGAACTTCATTATCTTGACAGTTTTAATTTTCCAGTATAATTGATTAATCACTTACTAAAGCCAGATTTTTAGTTTAAAGCCATTAGGAATCTGAAAATGTGTTCAAAGTCAGGAAAGAACAGAAATTGAGATTACTTTTATGTCACTTAAGATACACATTTTAAAAAAAAAATTGATTGGGGGGAAAAAATATTTTCTGGTTACAACCATATGTCCCCATTAAAAAGTTTCTGGATGAATTATATCACCTTTTAAGCGTTATAATGTAAATACTGCTAAATCCCCAATGAACCAAGCACACAAACTGGTGATGGTGTAACTCTCTCTGGCATAGGATTTGCTTCCTTAGCCATCACTGTTAGTCATAACTATCACATGGTGTACACAGTGGGTAGGACCCCCAACCACAGAGCCATAAACTGTCGTACCAGCAGATGTGCAAACATGGAGCAAAAGGCCTGGTCAGCAATCTCATGAGATATGAAAAAGCAGTTGGAGGGATGCATAGAAATGACTGATTTAGTATCTATTGTTAACTGCCATAAAAGAGACTCTATCTTCTCTTCTGAACCCAGATGCGTTTAGGTGAGAGACTACACCTGGCAACAGGAGCCAGGAAAAAATACCCTTAACAGGAGAAAGGAAAAAAGTAGGAGAAAGCATGGCCAAAGCAGTGGGTTATGAAGGTGCTATTTCCAGCCTTGCTATAAATGGGTAACATCACGATCAGATTACATTTGTCAAGGTCAGAAAAGTGCATTTCTATAATTGAAATGTGAGCTGGCAGAGTGCACACAATTTTTTGTGTGGATGGCTAGAAAATAATGTATTTGAGATTATGGTTACATTGCAATCACTAGTCGTACAGTACAATTTAGTTTATTGGAAAGGTACATTATGGTTATAACTAGCATTGTCTAAACCAACTAACTGGAGTACAAGGAGCAACCTACCATGGCAGCACAGTGCTCAGCATGGGCAAACTGTTTGCTTTACATTTGCTTAACATGACGCATTCATTGTAACTAGAATCAGCTACTGCGAGGGAAAAATCTGGGTCTCCATATTGGGCTAATTGGGTGATAATAAAATGAGTATAGTAGTCCACCACTGGTATTTTCTAAGTCTGTTTCTTTCTCCATTGCAAGGCAGACTGAGTTCTGCTACACCTGGCCCTTCAGGCCTAGTAAATTAAAGGTTGTGTGGAAGAGCTGCTGATAACAAGCAAATGAGTACCTTCAAGGGAAACTTTTTTGAGTACAGTAACATATATTACAATAAATAAATTAAAACCTGCTTGTGCTGCTGTGGTCATATGTTGTGTCTCTGGAAAGACATGAAGAGTATGCAACCTTTCAGGGACTCCCTGTAGGAGCCTCCTGAAAGCCCTGAGGTGTGCAGGGGCTCCTCTGTGATTGTTTCACATGCTTGGAAGCAACTCATTGGGGAGGAAATAAGATAGTCAGGGACCGGCAGCTGGGTCGCTCTTCTGCTTCATTCATGACAGTTAGCAGAGTTATGCGGCTGCACATAAAGATCGTAATATGCTTATCAGTAGGCTACTGCAAATCACCCCATCTCTCTGTCCAAACTAGGAATGGTCCAACTGTGAGACAGATGCAAAGACTGTGTTTCTAATTACTGCCATCAAATTATAAATATGATAGCAAATACAGGAAAATATGAAGACCTACATGTTTTAAAACCAGGCAAAGCTCGATTTAAGTTAAAGTGAGGCATGGACAGGGTGATTAGCAGTGTTTTCCCTCCAAGCTGAGAAAAAGTCAAGAATTATACAGGTGGATGCAGCAATAGGAATTTTGCTTAGCCTGTTGTGTTCAAACAGTCCCTGTTCCTCCATCTACTTTGGTGTACTCCTGCCAAATGGGGAGGTTCTGGGAAAAGAGATGATGCCAGCTCATTTCTGGGGGTTTTGACCTATGCTAACCTGAGCACTTCCTAACCAGCTAAGTGAAAACTAAATGGGTAGCAGCCCTACTGGGATGCCCAGGAGCACTGAGCCTTTTGTGATCCCACTGGTCACGTTACCCTTAGAGCCAGCTTGGACTCTCCCTCTGCTACAGCACAGCCAGCTGTGATGTATTCTGATACACTACACTTCTTCAGGGCTTTTCGGTAGCATCTGAGCACAGGGTAGTTTTAAAGGATACTTTTTGTCTCCATGGTAGTGAATTAATAATGCCTTCTTGGACTTCCTTTGGGCTATTGATCTCCATAGCATATCTTTACAATTGTGTCTAAAAACGCTACCTGGTTGTTCATGACTATGTCACATGCCTCAAAACACAAATCTTTACTTTTATTTTTGATTGGCTTTTACCCACACATAGGTAATATAACCAGAATCCCAGCACAACAGCTTATCCAAGAGTGAAAGATGCAAACGCAGCTATCTGTAACTTGTTTCTTTATGACAGCTGCTTGCGTATGGGTTTTCACTCCTCTGCTATATTCTGTGCACCCTTAATTTTTTATTTGTGGGTAAAAAATCTGTTTTAGTATGTTACTTATGAATTGAGGGAGTAGAGTTGTCTTGTTGGGAGAAGGCTTTGCTAAGATTCAAAGAACTAAGTATCAGAAGGCCTTGAGGCAGTTTAGTAGCATACAGCTGTTGCATTGAGGTAGTTTAGTAGCATACAGCTGTTGCATTTTATGGGTTTGCTGTTAATGAGGTGCTATTGGAGCACTTCAAAACACGGCCTTGAGGATCATTTAATATAATGAATCATCCAAATTTAACCTAATTATAGAAACACACAAGGAAGCTAAATAAGTTCCCTGCTGAACTTCAAAAAATAGTTTATACTGTTTCATATAAGCTGAAACATCTACATGTGTGCAGATGCTTGACAAAGCAAGTGACTCAGATTCAGCCAAAGAAAAGTTAAGCTGAATTTTAAAAAGTGAATACATGTGCACAGATTGTTTTTAACGATTTTCTGAAAATTTTCAAACAAGCTTGTAGAATTGTTTTCTTTGTGATGTATGAGAAATGATTTAGGATTCACACCTATTCTTGGAAAAATGTGTGCCAGTGGATGGGGCAGGGTGATTTAACTTAGTCTAATGCAGCTCTTTTGTATCACTTTGCTAGTGCAAACCTAGCCTTAAAACCAGCTTCATGAACTATCTAATGATTAGATTATTAGCTTCAGGAGAAAAAACTATGCTATGAGTGTACAGCAGTGATCTTCAAGGGCTCTTTCCTACATGCTTGTCACTTGGTGAAAAGCCTAAAAGATTGCCTGCTATATTTGGGCAATCTCTACTTACATTTTTATTGCTTACATTACTTACATTTACAGCCACTGTAAATCTACTGCACTAGCTTGAAGCAGTCCAAGGGACCTTAGATAGAACCTCAGGGAAAGGAGGGTGGCAGAGTAGGATACAGGAAACCCAGAGGATGTTTGAATTAAAAGTGTAAGTACAATATACTGTGACATGTAAAGAGGAGTGCCACTTCTTGGATATTTGAATCCTTGATTTGGATTCTTTGATTGATTTGGATAAAGGCTCAGCTGTAGCAATATCTAGTTTTCAGCACTCTCATTCGAGACTAGTGTGGACCATTTCGAAAGATGCCAGAAGAGATATCTAGTTAGTTAAGAATAAAACCAAGGTAGGACACAGGAATAGTCTTTAAATATAAAGGGCTTCTGCAAAAGGGAAAATGATCCACTCTCCATTGTTCATTGGAAATAGAATAAGAAGCAATAGGCTTAAGACAAGATTTCTAGTTTTAAGGACAGTCAAGCCCTGGCACATGTTAAGGGAATCTTGGGCTCTTCCATATAGGAGAGCTTTTAGTATCAAACATTCAGCAGATAACAGATAGTCCTGAATGGATTCAGTAAAATCTGAATGTTCCTTCCAGCACTACGATTCACTGTTCACTACTTATCATAGAAGATGGTGTTGGATGCTTCTTACAATATTGCCTCTTATTCTATATCTATATAGGGAAATTAAACGTATATTTTAAAGTTGTATATAGCCAGCCTGAATTATATTCACTTGCATGTTTATTACTTTATTCTGCCCAAAAGATAGCTTTTTTGTTGTGAACCATTAAACTGAATGAATGAATGATTCCAATTAGAAAGGAGGATTTAATGGATTTTTTTCACTTGTACACATGAGAATCTTATATTTAAACAAGAGTGGAGTCTGTAGAAGACATAATGAGGGGTAAGAATTGGCAAGGCTCCCTCAGTATTTTTAAAATACTCGAAACTGGTTAGTTCCATGTAGGAGCCGTGTGGCATATGCTGTCAAGTCTGGAGGAGATAAGTTTAACTTTCTGAAGAATCACTATTTTAAAGATAAAATAAATGTCATGGAGAAATATTACCAGTTAGTTTGTTACTTAATAAAGCATATGACACAACTCAGCTGTTGTCAGGAAGATGCATGAAGGAAGAAATGTTGCTAACTTTTTCCAGAAACATCAACAACATCTTAAAATGAATTGAAGTAAATGACATCAAGAAATAGATCTTTCCATATTATGAATGCTTACTGTGAATAATACAGATATTTTCTCCCAGGTGTGCACAGTGATTATCTGTAAAATGTTGTATGATGTGATAATACCAAGGTGGTAGAAAAATATTAAAGAGGGCTCAGGCAAAAAGGTGAGTCGTGTTCGCCTTAACTAAAAATTCTGCATCTATCAAAGTATCTATGAATATTTAGTAGCACAGTAATGAGTTTCTATCTTTCTGCACATTTAGATGAGTAAAGTTTTGGAATGTTGGCTGTGAACTTGAGAACCTCCTACTTTACTAATAAGTGCGCTGCAACATACACTGGATTCAGTTCTACATTAAATGGCAGCCTTTGCGTGTGTAAGTACTTCTTTCCATACTCAATTTTTCTATTGCTATGGGCTCCTGTGTGTTAGAGCATGGACTGTTTTTAGTTTGGTTGCTGACTATCTAGCTGCCCACTACCCAGATTTATGACTTCGGCAGAACTTGTAATTCCCTCACGTTCTTCTCCCCTGGTTCTGGTGGAAGTTCAGTCTCACTGTTCATTAATAGATCTGATTTAAAGCCTAAGAAAGGAAAGCACCAAAAATTGTGTCTGTCTTTCCTTAATTTCACTACTCATCTTAGTTTCTTGAAGGCTGAGCAATGCAAACATCTTTAGGGAAAAGCAAAAAGATATCCCAAACCCAACAGTCAATTGAAACTCAGATACAACTTAACAGAATTTTCTCTCATGGGTGAAAGAAACAAATTGGCAGTGAAAGCATAATATCATGTGGTCCAAATGGCTGGAACTGAGACCTCTTTAACAATAAGAAACAAACCTGTGTCTTCCCATCCTGTATTTGTTGTTGGTTTCTCTGTGTTTTTATGTTTCTAGAGATACAGTTCTGTGTATTATGAGTGAGTCTATTTAGCCTTCTCTATTATTATAGTTTTCCGTGTAGAATCATGAGGCAGAATTTCTCCTTGTATAAAAGAATAAATGTGTCTTAAAATTACTTTTATATCTAAGTAGCAGCCAAGGAGTGGAATACTAACTGCAACTTGTGCCTGCTTAGTGTTTGAAGAAAACTAACCATAATGAACATTTTTGGATCCAAACTCCGTTGGGTGAATGAAAACTTTTAATCCTGTAAATTCATAATTTACTATTGCAAGCAAAGATTTTGCAGGCCTATTCCTGAGTGTTTTTTTTTCCCTGAAAGTGAAAGCCAAGCAATAGCTATGTACTATTCCTTGTGATAGAAACAGCAACAGGATATTGGTGTTCAGCTAACAGCATCCTTGAGATCAGGGAGTATCCAGTAGCAAGGTTCCATTGAGCTTCTAATAAGGATCACTAGTTAAAGGAGCAGTTAATGAGACTAATTGCACTCATATCTCAGGGATTTATGGGTCTGTCATTTGACAAGAAAGAAGAGATTCTTCAGTAAAACAAAGGGGAGAACTCAGTGCTGAGGTAAATATGCTTGTTACACAAAGTAAAGTAATCATCTGTTACAGACCCATGAGGCAAGAAGATTTTATATGAGCTAATTAAATATCATCCTGGAAAAAATTAAAATAAAAAAGGGCGTGTGTCAAAAAAGACTTTTTACAGTAAGAGCAAAATGAAAGATTTTGCTTTGTTTTTGGTTAATTCTTTGTTCAGATGCAAGTTGTGATTGAAATAAATAAAATTTAATATGGGAAGTGACTCTGGAATGGAGGCAGAAAGGGGACATGGTCTTTTGGAAAAGAATATTTAAAACATTTCCTAATCTTATGTTGAAATCCCAGTGTTAGCACAGTATCACTCTTCTATGCTAGCACCTGCGGTTGAGGAATTGGAGTGAGGCTGTAGCATTGCACTAGTCCTTAAACATGAACTGTGCCAGTGCTCTGCTTGGGGAGAGGGTGTGGGGACTAGAGAGAAAGCAAAGTGAACAGTACCCTTAGTTTCCTCAGACCTCTTCCAAACAGCCCTTTTAGTGGAAAAAATTAGCATGAAGACACATTATGGTTCACAATTAAATCCTGCGTTCGGTCATGACTGTAGTTTTGGTAGTGATCTCCCAGTTGATGCCGTTTATGGTTTTCAGTTCACTTTACAGAGGAGTATTGGAGCATGCAAACTGGATTTATCTTGGAAGAGAGTAACCCCGGTGTGCATGCTGGGAGTGTCTTTAGTAGTCCACAGGATCAAACTAGATTTTGTTTGAAATAATCCCCCAAAAATGTTGTAGCTGAACCATTATCTTGTACAGGGAACCAGCAGTGCTGGGGAGGTTGGTTCTAGTTTGCTTGTGGTTAAAGCCTTCAGAATAACAACTTGGCTTTAGATCTCATTCATTGGGAAAACCCCCGATAAAAATTAATGCTTTAGATGATGTCATATCCTGGTACACATCAATTAATGGTACAGCTTATAAGTAAATATATACTAAATATTTTTAAGTTATTATTCTACCATGGTTCTGATTCAGATTCTTCAAAATATATGCCTATGCATGAAAACAAAACAAGCCTGCATTTCGACTAAAAGCATCAGGCATTTGAGTAAAGGATTATTTTTCACAGCAGAGACTTGAGATTGCAAGGAAATGTTAGCAAGACATCTTGAGAAGTCTAATAAGGATTAGATTTGATAAAAAAAAAGTTAGTTTTTTTTGTCTCAATGAAACTTCTGCTTTGTTCTTTGATTTACAAAATTGATATTTGAAATGAGGCTTATGTTCATTTCTGTAGTTTTCCTGTAAATAATTATGAAGAAATGATGTCTAAAACTCTCTCTGTTGAATAGTTAATTGGCTATCATAAAATTTATGTTGTTAGAATTTGAAGCTTTAACACAAAAAAGTGTTGACTTGACAAGCAAATTATTCTAACAATATACATTATTCTATTAATTTATCATTACTGTGTATTGTATTAAGTGTATTGTTTTTAGACTCTAAAATTGTCAAATTAACTCTAAAGATTTTTATTTTGAATATTTTGCACTCTTAAATAATTATCCTTGCGGTTTCCCTCCCTGAGAAGCCTCCATTATCATCAGCACTTAAATACAAAAACAAAACAAAACAAAACCCCCGAACTACGATGACTACAGATAGGCTCCCATCTTCAGTGGTTATGAGACATTATCCTAATGGCAAAGTAGTGTATCATTATAAGGCAAACCACAGTAAGCATTAAATGTCTTTACAATATCCATATTAATAGACTAAATAGCTTAGTCTAGCCTTCTCGACTCTTCTGTAAGAGATCTCTCTCCAGGACCTCACTGGTCATCTTCACCCATGTGACGGCCAATTTCCCAAATGTCATTAATGCAAAACTGTGTTTCACTGCTCCCATCTCCCATAACCAATCTAATCATTAAAACAGTTACATGAAAAAAATAGTTTAGGCTTACATTCACTGTTCATATGTACATTATTTGTACTTAGATGTTGTCTAACTGGTTTACATGTCCTGCAGATATTTTTTGTTTTATGTGGACTATCCCTGAATTACTTAAATAAAGCTATAGTTTGAATAAGGGTACACTGGGACAAAAACAGTCAGGGCCGAGCTGCGTCTTATTCAGCAACAGCAACCTTGAACGAGAGTAGGATCCTTTGAAAAGCTGAACCATCAAAAGAGTTTTCATATTTCTCAAAACCAGCTGCAGATATGAGCAAGAATGGCTCTGGACCAGGATGGAGAAAAAAACGAAGCTGACCTATAGCACAAAAGAGGATATGAGCTTAAAAGACAGTGTTTATCAGGTGACAGGTGTAGTCTGAGGGGCTAACATATACGAAACAAACTATAAAACTCTCATTCTATAATATATCATTTGATATTTTTTAGGAGAGTGAAGACAGTCTATTGGTATTTCAGTGTTAAAGTAACAGACTTTTGGTTACCTGCATGAGGTAGATTTCTGTTCCTGGAGATTTGGACTTGGCTCTTTGTATGCCTGGGTATTTTTGTTTTTCTAGAAGTTTCTTTGCTGATAGTTACTCAGTTCAGCGGTATTTGAAGCATATAGGAACTTATTTAAAGAAAATTGGTTTGAAAAACTACCTCAAAATGAATATAATTCTAGCTTCTCTTTGTAGCTCACTTGCTCTACAATGTGATGCTCTTCTGGTACTTGTCAGTAATATAACATTCCAGAGAGCAAGGAAATCTTCTTGACCCTTACTGTGAACACTGCTTCATAAATGTAAAACCCACTGGGAAAGGATGCCACTAAGCTTTGCCGCTAGTACATCACTGAATGATGGTGCAAACTTTCCATTTTAAAACTGTGCCCTGCTCAGCAACTGCTCTATGCTTGGCAAAGGTGAGCTTCCCTTGCCCATTTCAGCGTACTGTTTTGTTAAACATCTTCCTTTTTGTCCTTAGGAACTAAATAAGAATCTACCGAAGAGATTTGATGGTGTACGGTAAAAATCTTTGCTTTTCTAGTCAGAGCAAAAGTACACAAAATTCATACACTGTTTAAGTTTTCTTTAAATCAAAATGCCAAATGTAGGCTCTGTGGGTGGAATTTATCTCAGTAACTGATTAAAAGCGAAACGTCTTGACTTTCTCTATAGTCAGTTGTGAAAGACAGGCACCTTTATAAGTGTGATTCATTTTGTCCTAAACATCTAGGGAAGAAGCATAAATCGCCTTTGTAAGATGCTTAGCTCACTTCATGACTTCAGAGGAAGTCTAGGAGATCAGCTTAGTCTATCAAACTTTTAGATGGCTGAAGTGAGATAGATCCCAGCTCAGGGATATCCAAAACATTTGAAAATGAGCAGAAGAAGGCCTTTAGTGTGCTCAAATGAATGCACAAGTATTTAATGTCATGCTGCCTAAATTAGGAGTCCTGCGGCCTGAAAGCCCTCTAGGGATGAAAGCAGAACGGGAGGCCACTCCCGTGGTGCTGGTTAACACCACCACACCGGTTAAGAAGAACATCAGTGTGGCAGTTATCTCTAGTTACTGCAGCGTGCAGCTTTGCTCAAGTTTAATGTGCGCACGGCAGTGCACTTTGTCTTCTCTCTGCCATTTTTAGACCAAGCCCCTTTTTCTCACCATTGAGGCATCTTCCTCAGTTTATTATTACTTACCAAACAAGCTTGCTTCCTTGGGAGAAGTAAGGTTAGACATGCACAATAGGGCACACACTTTAATCTAGTGGTTAGATTTTGACTGTGGTTAGAGTGGCTAGCCTTTGAAAATACTTTCCACCTTTGAGAGCTATCTTAAATGTATTTGCTTTCTTCTGGAAGAGTTTCAATCTGTTTTCTAAGATCTTCTGAATTCATCCAGCTCTTTCCTAAGGAGCATGCATGTTAATTAAACCACTGACATAGAACATATATATTATATTATATATTGGTAGTGGAGGATATCTCTGGTTCAATCTTATTCCTAAGGAAAGGGCTATGAATCCTGATGGTTGCCAAACTATGGGCATCACAACCAGAAAGATATAGTTAAAAAGACAAGGGATCCTCTCGCAGAAATAGCAGTAGCTATTCAGTTCAGGAGCCAGGTCCCCCAAATTAAAATTTGCTAATTAAAATTTTTAACATGAAGCCCATAGCTGCACAGAGCAGATATTTATACTGAGCTGTGGACCGTCTTGACAGGTTTTATTGTCAAGATTTGCATAAACTTTCTTCACCTTTGAGCCTGCAACATGTTTGAAAATATTTTCATAATAATTAGCAACTTTATATGTGTCCCAAATTATGCCCTAATTCTAATTAGAAGTGTCATTAGAGAATCCAGATCTGCTAAATTATCTTTTTGAGTTGATTAACTTTCCCCTTCATATATCTGATTTAAAGTGGGAATCTAATTATAATCTTTTTTCTGATTCAAAGCTCTGAAATATTATATGTTCTTAAATTACTCATCAGGGAATGTGCACAGTGATGGTGCTGAATGGCATATTTCACAAGTTTTATACTTGCCATATAAATTATTATTAAATTATATTCCCTGGAGTGTATGTGGTGACATCTGGGGTTGCTTCAGGCATTTGGAGTTCCATGTCTGTTACCAAATGACTATGGTTTCAGCCAGCTAGAGTAATACCATCTGTAAATTAATAAATGTCACCCTTCTGTGCTACTTCCTTTCAATCCACACGCATATCACAGCTTTCATAGTTTGATCTGCTTGCTGCAAAAGTATTGTATAAATACATAAAAATTTGACTGTTTTCCTGTTGTTATTTTTTAATGTACGAATGGAATAGAAGGAGGTTAATGTTCTATTTGTAATAATATCCAATTACAAAAATCCATTTTATTCTGTATATTGTTATAAGATGAAGATTTCACCTTATATGTCAAACTCCAAAGCAAGTCAAAAACTGCTTGTTACCTAGTGGTTCACAGATATATTGCCTTCCCAGAAATGAGTGAATTGACTATCTATTTAGTAGAAATGAGGGTTTTACAAACACTCTCCTTCAAAAAGAATTTCTTTAGAGACCAAATCATCAGGAAAATAATTGGTTCCTTTGTGTAAATCTGACTGAAGGGAAAACTTGCTTCATATATAGGAAAAAAAAATGTATTGTTGCTTGAACGACTGCATACCAGCAAGCATTTTAATGAAACATTACAGTATGTAGCCTCATATTTAAAGTGTAGTTGTAGCACCACAAAAGATAAATTCAATCTTTACTCAGAACATAACAGAAAGCAGGCTTGATGCTGTAATGGAGACACAAGACAAAATCCACCCCTGTACGGAGCCTTGAAACCATGCCTACGCAATCAGGCTCTCTATTCGCCCCCTCCGTACTGTATTTGGGTAGTGCAAGCCATGCTTGTGTTGGAAGTTGCCTCGTGGCTACATTATGTGCTGATGCTGAGCTGTGCTCTGGATGAGCTTCAGAAAGCCCAAGAGAAGAAAGATCAGCCTAAGCCATTTCATGGTTGGT
The DNA here is from genome assembly GCF_028389875.1 of Rhea pennata. Lineage (NCBI taxonomy): Eukaryota > Metazoa > Chordata > Aves > Rheiformes > Rheidae > Rhea > Rhea pennata. The sequence goes on along the minus strand of NC_084664.1, from coordinate 113,106,622 downwards.
ACCAAAGTATACAGTTCTTTGCCATGTGGTCACTTTTTTTTTGTAGCTATAGGGTTATCTCCATGTGTTTCTTTTGCTGGAGGTGTATCATGTCATCAGGGTTCTCCACAGAAGACCCTAACACCATCAACTGTAGAAGCAATGCAAAATCTCAGTGCCGATGTCCCCCCTGCATCCCTTGGAACTCAAAAGCTCTGCCTTCAATCCAGCGTAATCATATAGTCTTCTTTTGTGTTGTCTGTCCTCATATCTTCCTCAAAATATATAATACATATTCACAAAATATATAATACTTATACAGAAACTATAAACAAACCATTTAATAGTACTGAGACGTCACATGGTCATACAGAGAATTATGTTAGTCTCTTTAGCTCTGATGGCTTCTTAATTAGTATTTCTATTTCGTACTTCTGTTTCAACTACTGAGTGTGTGTAATTGCTTCTTCTGTGGCAGCCTTTGACTAAATGCATGCACCTTAGTCTGGAAATTTTAATCCTAAATCTTCCTCCTAGGTAGATAACCTCCTTTCCTCGTCATCAACATTTACTGAAAACTAAACACATTGCAAGGAGATAATGGAATTGGAATAGTTAGTCTATATTGGGAACCCTTTCTGATTTTGAAGTAGATCCTGTTTTCAGTGTGAAAAGCTTCCCCATATACATTTACCCGACTGTCTGGGTGCAGCTAACTGATAAGCACTCTTACCAGCTTTTGAGACTACTCTTTCAACAATATCTCAACAGGTACATGTAATATTTGCAACTTCTTGCACAGAAGTCATTAGTCCAAGTACAAGTCAAGGACCTATGCTGTAAGCAGGGCCCAAGTCCTGGATGGTTAATTAGGAACAAACTACAGATACTTTGAGCTTGCATGATCAGCTTAGTTACCTCTATATGTACGGTTATTAGACCATGTGATCACACTCTTGCTTTTGACCACATATGAGGCAGCTCCAATTATAACGATGTTTCTGAAACCATTTAGTAAATTCACCCACAGAAGTGAATGAACACACAGTATAATGGGGAGCATGGTGACATTTTGATCAAGTTGAATAATCTGCAACTCCATACAACCGATGGATTAGCAATAGAGACAGAAAGTTCCCCTCCAGAAAAAAAAAAAAAAAAAAAAAAAAGTCTCTCCCATAGAAAAAAATCACCACCATTTTTGGAAAATGGCGAGCAAAAAGAGTTTCATGGCAAGCCAATGAAAGAATACAGAGTGAAACTCATTAGCTTCTTGTATCCTATTCTGCCAAAAAGTGGTGTGCATCCTTATTAAAATGAGGTACAAAACCAAGTTTTACTTTTTTGATCTCTAAATCATGACTAGCCTAATCAATAGGAGGTAGGAATGGTGTCCTTTCAACGTTAGGATTTAAAAAAGGATTTAGAAGTGCTTAAGGTCACATGTTTTTAACAGCAATTTTCTAGTATGTGGCAAACAAAGTGGTAGAAAATATGGAAATATTTAACAGAAAAACATATAAGCTGCTGATCAAGCCTGTCACCACTGGCAGGCTAAAATGACCAATAGTTTTTACTGGGCTTTGCCTCCTTATGCTTAAATTCTATTCTGAGTAATTGCAGTCTGATACAAAATATGGAAAATTAAAAGTTAAACTACCTTAAACATTAGCAATAATCCTTCCTCTTTCACTATTCCTGATGACAGTGGTATTGAAATATGTGGAAGGTCTAAGCAGATTTGAGGTCCCCTTAGACTACACCATGTATATACAAGTACTAACCGATCCTCTCACTATAGTTTTTGAAATCTAATTTCAAGAGAAATATATTAAATAAGATTATTGAATAATAGGAGGAGGAAAAGAGAAAGAGGAAAAAAAGTATTTAATGATATAAATTATCCTCAAATAGCTTGATGGATCAGACACATGTATGTTCTATATAACTTTATCATATAATTTGTAATGTCTTATCAGTTTAAAAAATTCCCCCCAAATAAATAAGACTCTTTTTTCCACTTAGTTCCTCTGAAAAATTAAGTTTTCTGTCAAAACCTTTTTTATTACTAATTTCAGATATCTTTTGTTTACAAACTAATGAATATATGTACAAATCATCACTTTACATTCTCACTCCTCTTCTATAGATAAGCCATGGTATAAGTGATAGATTTACGAATGTTTCCAGATATTGGAGAATGTTATATTAAATCTGTGTTATGTGTTTTCACTCTATCTGTGGCTTTATCATTTGACTTCTGATTTAATTCTGTGAGTTTAATTCTAGAAATGATGAAAAATCAGTCTTTCAAAACTGAACATGCTTGCATTGAAGAAAAGGCAACATGACAGTTTGACAACAGTGACAGTGGCCATAACACAGAAATCTGTTGTTGATGGTTCAGATGGAAGAAAATAATGAGACCCTGCTTGTAGAAGGACGACATAGACTAAGGATGCTTTACTGAGAGAGCAGGGAATAATTCATCTGTGCCAACATCATATAGCAGAAATGCTATGAGACTTTTGGAGAGTCAGGTGGAGAGTTTTTTTTAACACAGCTGTTAGTATCCCACTGGAATCAATAAAGAGGAGATTATTATCATGTTCCATGTGTTTAAGCAATTAGAGGGTAGTCCTAACAGAATAATGATTGGATTCTATTATGCAAACCCTTGTTTTCACATCAAACATCATTTGGCGCCTATCACTGACCTAAAAAGGTATTTGGTTTTATTTCAATGCGCTATGGCAAATATGTGTGTTTTAAAGCTAACAAAAGGAAAATATGTCATATTAAATCCCCCCTTTGTCAAAATTACAGAGTTAATAAAAAGGGGGGAGAGGGAGTGTATAAAGAGAAGTACAACGGGCCACCATCTACTAAGGGCCATCATAAGCTAAGAGAAGTCTATCCATTCACAATATCATGCTTCTTCAACTAACCTAACCAGCAATCATTGCTTTGACTTTCAATTTTAAGTTCTTAAAAGGGTTCTGATTAGGTCAGACGAGAACAGGAAAACAAGGTCATCATGTCCTTGTTTCCTGAGCATCACCTGAACTGCCAGACTATGGTTCTTGCATTATCTTCAATATTTTGTCACCCTTCATGTCACCTTCCTTCTCCTTTTTTTTCTATTGAACACAAAGATATAAAAGGAAGTGTCTCAGTCAAGAAATGCCAGAAACTGAAATGGTAAGAAAAGCAAAATTACGCACTTGCTCCATTCTTGTATTCCTCCCCTATCATCTTCTAGTCTAGGTTGACCTCAGACAGCCACTCTCATGCTTAAGTGTGTTCTCCTGTTGCTTCTCTATTCTCTTCTAGTTGGTCTTTGGTCTCAAAAGAATGCATTTTAGCAAATCAAGGGAATCTCACAGTACAATGCTGTCAGGAGAAAAATCAAGTGTATTATCCTTGACCTGACTATTTCCAGTTTGATAGACCCTAGAACTTGCTGACTTTGCAAATAGGTTTCAGTGTTCCTGCAGCAAATAATTTTAGAGTTTCTAGTGCAGTAACATAGGGATATGTTTCAGCATTCACTGAAAACAATGAGAATCTTCTTACAGTGAATTGGTTCTGGATTATATCTACATTTTGCATCTTTTTCAGGCACATACTTATCCACCATCTCCAGCCCATTCACCAGGTCTTTCTTTTGCTTTTATTCATAAGCCGTCATCAAGGTGAGAGCTCTTTCACAGCACTGGGGACTGGACTGGCATGATCCATGAAAAAAACCACAGGATCTAACAGAAATCTGTAAGTGATATGGAATCAACAGGGACTCTATACGTCATCTAGCTGTGGTACCCTGTTCCATCTGCAGTGCTCAAGAGAAAATTGAATCTAAAAAAAAAGCTCATATTAAAAAGGCACATTGTTGGAGAGGGTGAGCAGAGGATTCAGGGACAAGAACTGAAGTGCTGAAGGAGACACTGGGTTTGCTGGAGCAAAACTTTATGGGCATAAAGAAGAAAAAATTGACAACTGGAATTAAGTCAGTGCTGGTGGATCTGATTTGAAGGCCACTGAAGTCAGTGAGCTCCTTCTCATTTATCTGGATAAAATCTGGTTCTGGCCCTATTCAAGTAACATTAACAGAAAGTAGGAACATATTTCAGTAGAAAATCTTTTTATATCAATTACTCTTTTGTATTCTAAAAATCATTTCTCGATATCACGCTAGCATGTATGCATCTAGGTCAAGAGAAGGTATGCAACAAAGTAACTGTTATATTCAAAGAAACTCTTCTGGAGTAGCCTGAGATAAGTTGATTTCGTATGTAAATGTGTTTTTTTTTCCTGATATTTTTTGCTTCTTCAGGGACTAAAAATTTATCTGTGCTCCACTGGCATCGTATCGTTTCCTTGCACGTAATAGGAGGCAATGTCAGTTTACAAATTGAAAAAAGAAAAGAGTGAGGAGTTTATTGCTCAATGTTCAAAAGAATAGTATGCTTTATGGATAGCATTGGCCTTTGTAAAATTGTTCCCTGTGGTGGTGTCTTTCAGTCCCAGGAGCTGATAAAGCCCTTATCAAATTCCACATATATATTGCTTCTGCACATTTGTTCAGTTCAAGCCAGTCCCTAAATAATTATAGCCCCAGAGAAGAAATTAGATTTGCAAGCTCATTCTTCAGCTGATATATAGTCAGCATACTTCCGCTGAAAATCAGTGATGTTACAGTGGCACAAATTGGCTGATAGTAGCTCTAAGCACTTTTGACTAGGTGTACCTGCAGGCTTAGCCATGACAATGGGATGGAGTGAAGCACGTTCCAGCTAGAAATCTTTGCAGTAGATATCCTTCTCGTCTGAGAGAGGAGTGGCTAGTCTAACTCCAACGGCAATTACTAATTCTTTGCACTAGCCCAGCTGTCTCAAATGGTGCATTTGTAAGGCGCAAAGATCAGGGTCTTTCACACTCCACCAACATCTTTCCAGCCTGTTAGCTTGTGGGTTTGGAGCTATAGGAAGTGTATTTCAGAGATTCACAAATCTGTTTCCTCTTTAGCACCCTGTTCATATCCAGATGGCCTTCAAGGTAGATGTGAGAATTTCTGCTTCCCTTTAGTGTCATGAATGCACACTGTCCAAGTCACAGCCCACAGAGAGCATATATTCAAAGTAATAACAACTATGGAATTGTTTGACCAGCTCTTTGTTGTAAGTTATAATTGACACTATACTTTTTTAAAAATGTCATTTATTCTTCCCTGAATAGAAAGTAAATTAACTATTCAGTTAATACAAAAAGAGCAAAAATAAGAACTCAGGAGAGCTAGCTTCTACCATATTTACTCCCAGTAAGTGATATCTTACTCTATGCATGATCTTCTGACTGTCCGAATGTTTAATACACAGTTATATTATTTAAAAGATACTTTGTGATATAAAATAAAGTAGTGATAATAGGGGTTTCTCATGGTATCCACCCCTCTTAGATAAAAGACAAACTTGTCTGTTGCTGCCTCAGATTACACTTGTCGGTAAAGATTTATTCACCATTATACTGTTTTCATGAAGTTTAGCTCTTTGAATCCTTGTATTAGTTTATATTAACCAATTTATTATTTATTACATTATTAATATGTGTATTGACTGTGTCTAAAGTATTTTCAAGTGAAACATCTCACAGCTTTAATAACGCTAAAGCCTTGATCCAAAGCCCAGTCAAATGGAAAGAAAAACTCCTCTTGTCTTTAGTAAGGCTTTGATCTAAATGCTTCTCCAAGTGCTCATTGATGTGTCTTATTTATACTTGTCTTGGAGTGGGCTTCAGACTGAAGCCATAGTATTCAGCAGAATACTCAAGGATCAAAGATAAGGTGTAAGCTGTCAATACAGAGTTGTGTGCCTCATGAAAAGTATTTTGAAAATAGTATAATTGGACCAGATTATGAAAATCTTACTCACAACAGTCTTCAGCTTCTTGCAAGCCTAGTCACACTGGATAGAATGGAACAACTCATATATCTGTTCCCATCAGAGCAGACAGTCCCTTAAGGATAAAAATACGTTGTCCTGTGTGCTAAAATACTTAAGCTAACATCATGTGAGATGGATGTGCAGGCAGAAGCTAATAAGACTAGGCTTTGTGTCACATTATCATAATTCTTCTGCGTCTGGCTCCAAATCAGTCTCTGTACAGCATTCTATAAACACTTTATAAAGCTGTCCCAGCTCACCTGGAGCTAGTTCAGAGATCACAGCATGGTAGACATTTCTGAATGGATCATTTGCTGTAAACTGGTTTATTAAAAAATAAAGAATCCACTGACTCTTTATGAGTGTGTCTTTGAAGCAAAAGTTACTCCTAGAATCAGCAATTTGGGCTTATTTGAGCTCCATCATATATGGGGACATTCTTCACAGCTTTCTCACTGATTCATGGATTATAGTCTACTTCAATCATTAACTCTCAGAATAACCTTTCTGTCTCTCAGTCTAGTAAGGAAGGTACTGGCTAGAAAGTGCAGGAAAAAAAGTTTGGACTCTTTTCTTTTCAGTGCCATGCTATTTAGCTGATTGATTGATTTGTTTTCTGAAAACATCTGCTGCCATAATAGAATAGTTAGTAGGAGACATCGTAATAATAAATACTATATGCTAACTTTTCTCAGTTACTTTGGTAACTAGCCATAATTATTCTGGCAACAATTAAACTGCTCATGTTGAAGTCAGATTTCACAGTACAAATTATGTTACACTCCACGTTAACCTCTTATAACAGTGGAGTCAGGTCTTGATTGCAGCTTCCTAGTTCACACTGAAGACTACTGTCTTCAGAGTAGCACTACTTCAGGGAATACTGCATATGCTTTTTTTGTCCCTCCTCAGGGTGGTGCAAGAATTCTCATTGCTGAGTCATTTAAAAGCAGACCAACGAGTCAGAGAATTGCAGTAAGACGTTGAAAGTAATGAACTTGCACTGATGCTTCCCAACTGATAGAAAGTTTTTACTGGAGAGGATTGGCAGAGGTGACTGGTGAGTCTACTCTACAGCTGAAGTTCCAGTAGTTTCTCCTGTATCACAGAGCCAGAGTTGATTTCAGATAAAACGCAGCCTTGCACTCTCTTCCTCACAAAGGTCTAGGTACAACCCCAGGAGGTCTGTACATGTTATTTCCTTCCTACTTTCTTTCTTCTTTTATTGATTCAATTTCCCTGTCTTTCTCTTGGGGAAGTATTTCCTGTGAGTCCTAGAGTCCTATTTCCTGACTTGAAGTCCTAGATTTTTCATTCAACTAGATGCAACCTAAGACAACCAGATAAACACAGAATAGATTAAAAGAATTATCTTATTTTTATTGTAGTTTAGAGAAAGGAATTGAAGTTGTTCCTTGGACCTGTACTGTTAAAAAGAGAGAGAGAGAGATTCTGTGTAATAAAAGACTGAATTGAAGTATTTGTTCTTGCAATTTTATGACTATGGTTTTTGAGCATTTTTCCCAATCTTACTTTGGTTAAGAACTAAATTTATGTTTTATGGCAAGAATTAGTGTGGAAATGTTTTAATGAGCTAGATTTTCTTGTTAACTTCCTGTCTCGCTTCCTTATAAACTGAGCCTTATAAACATGTAGTCTATATTATTCTTACAGTTGGGAACTTTTTGTTGTGTAAAAGTCACACATGAATCCATGATAAAAATGTAAATGTTGTAGTATCTACGATTTTATATCTTCCAATTCATTATGAAATTCCCCAAATTATCAATGAGAAATGTCATCAAGGCCATCTGCATAACATTAGAGATATTTGTCCCAGTTAATGACACTGTTGCTTCAGGCTACTCACTGGATCAGCACCTTCATCTGGCCTTGGCATTTGTCTTCAGTGTACCTTCACTTTTTAGTATTAAAAGTATCTTTTAATGCGACTCATATTGAAGAATGGGAGTGTATCACAAGTGCTTCTCAGTCAGAGCCCTAAGAGAGAAGCAATAGAAGTACTGTGGTTATTGAATACATCAATACTTCAAGGACTGCTGGACTATAAGGTTAACTTTTATGTGTTGCATATTTACAAGCCTTATACAGAGAGCTCTTGGCCTGCTGCATTCATTATAATCCTCATCAAATTATTGTGGATGCTTTTGTGAATTTCTCTAACTTTGCTTTTGAAAAAAAAGTAAGGCAGAGCTAGGAAGGAGTGTTTCAGTCACTCGTTTCTTAACATATAGCCCAGGGGATTCATCTCACAAGTAATGAATGCCAAATAGTGAAAAAATTATACTTCTGATAGTTCCTTTGTCTTCTTTCCCAGAGACAGTGTCTTCAAACTATGAGCTGCAGCAGTTCTACCAGCTGTCATGTGATTCCTGGTTTGTCTTTTCAATGATGTTCTTGATTATACTTTCAAACACCTCTTATACAAAGAAAACCTGAATGTCTTTTTTTGTCCAAGTGAGATATCAAAAAACTTAAGTCGAGTAAGTGATAGGATGCTTTCTTTCTCACAGGCCTTGCCCAGTTTTGCTTTAAAAAATTGTTTGAAATCTCCAAAAATACTTTTTGATGTAGCCAGCACATCTATTGTTCTAGTGAAACAGTGAATGGAATGGCAAGCCATAGTGACATCTGTATACAATAATAGGAATGTTAAAAAAAAATTATCATTAATTTATTCCCTACCTTCAACTTGCATGATGAGCTCTGACAAGTTGGCTCAAGCAGTTTATTTTTTAAATGTTCTTCATTAGCAGTGTACTGCTCTCCAACCATCTGAGCAACGTTAGGAGATCCTCAACATCTTTGGTTTTTAAAACGGGACAAGTCAAAATTACCTGCCTCTTTCTGACACAAGTCACAAGAGAGAGAGAACCTTGTTCTGCCAATGGAAGGGTAAAAACATTGTTCAGCACATCTCCAAAGATGCTGTGCCCTTTGCATGATTAAGGTGACTGGAGAATGATGGTCATTTATGCACCTATTTCACATGCAAGATGCCAACATAGCTGATTTAAAATGCATTAAAAGTGAAAGCATGAATATTAATTTTAATCATAATCAGGTGGAATCAAACCTAGGAATATATTTTTGACTGTGTCTCGGGAGTTTCTCTTTTTCTAGATCTTCCTGTGTCTTGAATGATGCCAATAACTGAAAACAAAAATAATCTGTCATCAGCACAGCAATTTAAAAATGTCCCCTAATCTAAGTTATTTAGCATTTAGCAGATTAATGTATCATTTTCAAGTGAAGCAATCGCTGTTTAATAGCCTGATAGTCACTAATCTGAACAATATCCAGAACAATCTGTATTTTCATACACAGCATCCACTTTATATGTATAATCTTTACTCGTGGTTATTTTCTCAGAATAAATAAAAGAACAAAATCTGTGAGTAGCACAATGATAAAGATGCACTTGTCTCGCCCCACGTGACTAAGAAAGGAGAGATCCTCCTTATGGGATTGGTACTTATGTGATGCATTGATCCTTCCCTCAGTGTAGCTCCTTGTGTGAAAAGGCTCAAGCAAGGCTTGTATGAGATAAAGCTTTAGTGCTTTAAAACCTCCAAAGTCTGGTCCTCAGCTCTCTCTGACACCATGCTTGGGCTCTGGTGAGCCCAAACCTGTGCTTCTAGAGGCTATTTCTCCTGATGTCACCCAGTGTCATCGTCCTCCTGACGACAATCATCACGGGGACCTATTACGTTTTCACCATTGAAACCTCCATTGCTTGTCATGGTACTCACCAAGGCCATCACAAGCAGTTATGACTGAACTTTTGAGTCAAGAGGAAGAGCAAGTGTTTCGGAAGCTGAGATCATCAGCTCTTGAGTACAGGACCTAAGAAAAGCAGAAGCTTTATGTAGCCCTGTGAAGTGTTTGCAGGAATGAAGGCCTTGAAAGTAAAACTGATCAAGTGCCTGAAGTTGTAGGTTGCTATTAGAACTAGCTGAGAAATTTTAATAAGTTGTTCTTTTTCTGTTCTCAAAAAAGCCAGGACACCCAAATAACCTTCTGTAAAAGATATGGGTTTCTGTGGCTTGTGCATTTTGAACTTTTGCAACTGCTGTTGAAAAACTTGTTTCATCATTTTTTTTTAAATAACAGTATTTTTTTTCTCTGCCAGAACCATATTTTCATTTAAATGTTCACATATACTGCAAGATATTTTTAACAGCTTTTTAAAATAGATCAAATAAAATGTTTAGAAATTGTTAAAATATTCCCCAATGAATAAAAATACTAAATCCTCCTTGTTTATGTATTTATTGCAGATTAGTATTTTTCTTCTTTATTTTGAGAAAGAGTATTTTTTTGAAACTTCCAAAATTCTTGGAAAAAGGTACGATTTTCCCTTCTCTGCCCTTCTGAAAACCTTTCAGAAAGCTAAAGCAAAATACAAAATTTTAGACAAGTGAACAAAAGGAGATGAGAGTTGTTTTGTAATTGTTTTCTTCATGCCTTTTTCATGCAATAGATAGGAAAAGTGGATTTTTCTTTGGCTTAGAGAGGAGTATTCATTGTTTCTGCATTTATTTGGCTTAGACCAAAAAAACTGTTGAGAGTAGGGAGGAAGAATTAGGTATTGACTTGCTTTCACCAGTTTTCATCCAAGTTTTTAGGGATTCTAATATTAGCAGGAAGTTATATACTTTATTTAATTAAGGGATATCACACTTTGTGGTGGGAGATGTGTATTTGTAAAAAATTCCAAATGCCTTAGCTATCTGCAAGGTTAATTTATAGAAGTAAATATAGCTTCAGAACATTTTTAAATATCCTCTGTTGTACAAGCAGATAAAGGGGAAGGGAAGGGACATTCCAAAGCTCTTAATTTCCATCCATTTGCATGCATTGCGCTTTTTTTTCCCCGCAACCTCACAATAAATAATCTGTAGAGAGTGACTCAGATTTGATTCCATCTGTGCTTTAACAAACATATAAACACTTTTAATTTGGCAAGTTAAGTCACTGGAACATTGTAAAGTAGAATTGTTGTACTCATTTAATAATAATAATTTTTTTTCAATTTGAAGTTTGTAATAATTCAACTAAATCCTTCTAATTTCAAAAAATTTATAGTACCCTAAATATACAGTTACATGAATGGAATAGCTAGGGAAGGTGGGGACTAATACAACTGTTATTGAAATACTGTACTAGATCCTGCAGTCAGAACAAGGGCATATTCTAATGTTATGAATTTCCATCAGATGTCTGGGAACACACAGAAAATTCCCCTTGTAACAGTAGAAGCTCAGAGCAGTGTAAGGTTGGTAGAAGCATGGTTGTATCTCCTACATTTTCATGAGAGGCCCTGATTATGAAGGTACTGCTGATAAAAGCTGTCAAAATTTGATTCTTAGGGAAACAGGGCTCTGGTAGTCATATTCTCAGCATACCTTAAGGCTACCACACCTGATTTCAGCTTGACCTGATCAGAGCAGAATCAGGAACTGCTATTACATCTTTATCAGGCTCTTGTCTGCAAACACATTCTTGTCTTTCCTTTTTTCTGACTGCGCAACAAGTTATGATAGCGAATTCCCAGAATGAAAGCATAGTTATGTGGCATGAAGGGGAAGTCTGAGAACTCGATGTTAGCAAACACCGAAAGGCAGCAGATTTACACCTCTGCTCTGTAGACGGTCATGCACCTATTTCCTAATACAAGAAAATAACTTGTCTGTAGAGCTAGCCATCCAATTCTGGAGGTGTTAATATGTACCTAGTTTGAGTGAAAGATAGCATAAACATTCTTATGATTATCTTTTCATGCTATAATAACATTATTGCAGGAGAATCATGACTTATCATTTTCGGCTACAGGTGTCATTATAGCTATGTCTCTTTCTTCATCTAACAGTACCTCCTTTAGGTAGACGTTTTTTCCTGATGGGAAGCTGGCATGACTGCATGGATTTGGTCACAAATACTCATGGACATTATGTGGAACATAACCATGGAAATGATGCTGTGGAAAACAGTCTAGTTGTGGGATCTGGACCTGCCAGCGGGAATCAACAAGTTGAAGCTATGATTTAGTGCAAATCTTAACAGATAGAGCAATACCCTGAGCACCTCTTCACTTCACAGGTCTTCCTCAGATGCTGACACCATGCATCAGATGAAAATCTGAGGTGATTAAGCTAGCAGTGCCCAAAGCACAAAGCAGTCCTAAGTGACTTTCATAAAGAGCTCATGCAATCTAGTGCCTTTCCCCTGAAGAGGCCAAGAGGTCTTTTAATTTGTAGCAGATGATTTCACTAAGCTGTCTGTAGTCATGCCTAAGTCTTTCTCCTGCATAGTCACAGTTAATTTAGAGATCATTGGCAAATATGAGTAGTGCAAATTACTAATCTCTGTGCACGTTATCATGAATTTACCCTGTCAATTTAATCTACGGCCATGTCTGCCAAGTTGTCTGGATGTGTTAGGTCATTTTATATTTCTTCACTATCTCAATAGTTTTGGTTTACTATAAGTAAAATTTATTTACCAAGGAAAGTTGATATTTTCCTGGTTACCCCCTTTTCCTAGCCAATGCCACATCCATTTGACTAGCACTGTCTCAGTGAGACTCATACTGGTGTTTATACTGTGGAAAGCTGAGTGTCTTTCTTTGTCTTCCAGCCTCCTGTCTGGGCAGAGCTCTGTTTATCAACACATAAATATTTTGTTTCCCAAGCAATCACTAGTGAGGTGCTTTATGAAAACTACTGTAAAGCTCAGATAAGCTTTATCAACTATTTTTTTCTGTCTTTACCTGTTGTACCACTTAATTTACTTGGTAAAGCATGGACCACAGATAGACTTTCAAATGAGCGACCTAGCATCCTTTAAAGCAAAAGTTTGATGAAATCTGTATTCATAATGGTAGTCAATCTTGGTAATCAATTTAAAAGTAGTACCTGTACTTTGGTACTCACTGCATTAAGCAACTGCTCTAATGCACTCCCCAAGCTTTTCAATGCACTAAGCATTTGTTCTATTAATGACCACTTCTACAGTCATTGTGGCAAATATTTGTACTCATCACATTAGCCATATCTATTGTATTAGCTGAAGCAAGGGCCCAAGCATTCGTTTACTCATGATGAACACTGTGCCCTATGTTTTTTCAGCAGGTACTCTGCAGCTCAGAGCCAAACCATCATTCCAAGGAGCCCAACTGTCTCGTCTGAGCACTGGATATAATGTGTTACTGTTAATATTATACATGGCAGTTCATTAAATTGACAGGTAAATTCAAGATAGTGTGCACCAAAATTAGTAATTTGCACTACTCATATTTGCCAAAGATCTCTAAATTAACAGTGACTATGCAGGAGAACTGGATGCAAAGTAGGTGTAACTGTTAACATTATACCATATTACAAAGTACTGATGATTAATTCATAAAAGATAAATACCCCCAAAATCAATACATGTAAAAGTCAAATTTCAGTATTAGCAATAATTTTATAAATAATGCCAGCACTAACCTCACCTGAAGCCTAAAGAATTTCAATGAAAATAATGTACAGTCAAAAAAAAAAGATTAATGTTTTTCCAGGTCTCATAACAAATCTACATGAGTGGACTACCTAAAAAATATGACAGCTATTCTTCCTAGAATTTAAGTGTGCTGTTAGATATATATGCTGAAGTTCATTCACCAAACAGAGAGACTTTTCTTCACTTGTTTCCTTTAGACAACAGTATATATATTCATTTCTTTGGGTTACAAAATTGAAAGCTGTCAGTTTGTCATTGTACGGATATTAGCACAGTTGAAACTGTAATTTTATTAATAAATTATTCATAATTTATTTATAATTAGCTGTATTTCTGCTTTTATGTGAATTTACAGGTAAGAAAGAAGTCTGCTTTCCATTGAAGAGCTGATTTTCCTAGAAAGCCAGTTTTCTGGAAAGTCTGCCTGTCAACTCATTCCAGTACTCAGATTTTCTAAGAGGACTATAAAATGCACACTAAAAATGAAGCAATCACTGGCATAAGTCAGCTTGGCTCTTTTGACTCCAATGACGGACTTAGTCCAATATCTGGCCCAATATTAGAAATCTTTGCCTTCCTGTATTGCTTTTCTTTAAAAGCCAGCTGATCTTGGAATTCAGATAGCATTTTATGTGAGAATATTGGAGAAGGATTGTCATGGAAGAAAAGAGTAGGCAATAAAAGCAACAGTTTATGGAAGGATGGAAGCGCAAGCACGTAAGGTAATACACTGGGAATAGAAAGCTGTGTTCACACAAAGCTGTGACCTGAACCATTAGACATGGTCATGTAAGAATTTTCATTTGAAATAAGAAGGCTATTAGCAGGACAGGAAATTCATGAGATGCGGAAGCAAGGATGTAAGAGAGCAAGGAAGAGTGCTCTCTGATCTCAAATCAACTGAGCCATATTGATTTATGTCAATTAATTATTTTCTCCTTTTTAGTAGCTGTTTTGGCTGTGCATTTAAGGAGAAGTTCTCAAAAATTCTCAGTATGTGTTAAAAAAATGCAATTAACATATCAAAATCCTGATCACATTTTTTTTAACTATTTCCCCAAATATGTCTTTTTGCTACTGCAAACACAAAGTCTAGAGACGAACCAGTAAAGGATCCAACCAACTCTTCACTGCCTTATAATCCTTCATGCCTCATTAACCCGGTATGATTTACATAAACTATTGAACCTTAACACTGACCCCAATAAAATTTGCAATAATACATGTAAAGGTCAGGATAACAAATTACAAGACTATCAAATCAATTTCTTATTCAAAGGATACTTTCCCAATAGTCTCATGGTAATTTGCTTGCCATGGGAGAAGGAAAATATGTCATGTGTGAAATGACTGTCCCTTAATTGTTCACTTCCAGACTTCCATGTGCTGCTTTTCTGTACTAGAGAAATATTGCTCAGTTGGTTAGAGCGTGGTGCTGCCAAGGTCACGGGTTCAATCCCCGTATAGGCTACGCTGAGGGTTGGACTAGATGATCTCCAGAGGTTCCTTCCAATCTCACCGTTCTATGATTCTGTATAAACTAGCATACATTTTCTAGGTGTTGTGCGGTTTCCACTGAGAGTTAACTCCATGGTTAACTGCTTTCTGATGGAGTACTTCTGTATGTCACTTCTGTGAGGAGGAGGAATGAAAAGAAGGTACGTTATTAGCAAAGTATTGTGAATTGTTTGGCTTGTAACACCCAGGAACCTCAGTCATGAATCAGTATGTCAGCGGATGCTCAGTGCTCTGCCAATGTTTAGCAAGATATAGCTCCTTTTCTATACAGCTGGGTTTGTTTGTAGTGGGTCCCAAGATGTTCAGTTTCCGTTTAACTATAGAGGAACAAATATTTCTAGCCAGAGGAGCAGTATTGGTAACATTCGTGCCAGAACTTACCTAGTGGAAATCCGATGATGTAATATTTTTCAGCAATACAGCTGAAAATGAAGTCTTCCAGTTTTTCAGATTATACTAACACCTACACTGGGTCTGCAAACAAAAGCAAGGTTTTTCAGTGCATAATTTACTTCTCAATATGACCCTCACTGAAATTGATTAAAAAATCCAGTCCCTGTCAGAGGCAAACACAAAAGTAAATGTCAGGTTATTTTCAGATTTTTTCTAAACCGTTTTGGGACCAAAACAGAGGACATTTTTCAGACTCCAGATTTTGCAAACATCAGAAGTCAAATTTTCACTAAGATAGTGACCTACTGTTTAGCCCATATGTTTGTTGCTTAAAATTGTTGAAAAATAGGATTACATAATGAAAATTTTAGACACCACTGCCTAATCTGACTGTTTATCTGAACTGATATTTTGAGACAGTTTCTTAGGCACCAGCCTCCTGTTGTTTCCTGTTGGTATGCAGTATGACTCAGTCTTCTTGCCAACATGAAGCTTGTTACTTAATTTTGAAAGCTCAAGAAAAATATTGTTATTTTTAAGATGTTGCATGTCCCTTACATGCAACGTTGATTTCTTTACTTTTGAGTTACTACTAAACAAATAAGCATCAAACCAATTGCTGCTGCTGCTATTGGACATATTCCAGGCATCCCTCTGTTCCCATTCCGGAGGTTATTTCCATCTGCACTACCAGAGTCTGAGCTGTTCAGCCAAGTGGAGGGAGGGTGGAGAGGCAGAAAAGTTATATCCTTTCCTGCTAGGACAAGTGGACTAAGTAGACAGGCTTACCTGGCTTTCACAAGGTGCCAGAATTGAGGAAGTACGTAAGTATGGACATAAAGGGAAAAAATGACCTCAGTTCCCATTGGTGACAGTGAAGGTTAACACATAGCTAAAATGTTACTTGGTCTTTGTTGAGTGTGACTTATCTCCTAAGCATTTAATAAAAGGAAAGTTTCCATGTCTCTGGAAGCCATTCACTCCATTTCGGTCCGCAGGGAAGCTGCCATACCAAGGATCTTCAGTACTTCTTTCACTCTGCCAACAACGGTTGAAAACAAGCAACGGATTTAAAAGATAGAAGGCAGAGGCAGGAGGATGATGGACTGACAGACCCAGTTATACAGAAATGGTTTGTTTGGAGAAGGCATTTGTCTATAAAAGGTCATGTAAAAATAAATGAAGCAAGTGAAAGCAGAGCAAGGTAAGCAGAAGGAGGCTAAGGCATAAATACCCAATTCTTTGGTTCTTTGTCTGTTCTGAAGGGGAAAAGAGTCAGGCTGAACCAAAGCATGATACCTTCACAATGTGAGTGAAAGTATTTTACATGAAAGGAAGGGTTCATTCATTTTGCAGAGATATTCTTCTTGTTTTTGACTTTAAAGGAATTTAAAACTTCTTACTATAAAAATAAGAACTGATTTAAATAAAAATCTCAAATTAAAGGAGAGAATTCTTGCATTTAAATATTTTTCACAGTGAAATGTTTTTGGTTCTGAATTTTGGAGGTTTTTAGTCTGAAGGCCTTGTGATGAAATTACAAGAATATGTGGGGAAAAGACTTAGAACAAAACTCGGTTTTTGGACATATAAAAATGGAGCCCTAGACTTTAAAAAATACCAGAAAGTATCTACATGTCACTATTTTATTCCCTGGTGGGACCCTGTCTTATTCTGAAAGGAACAGCCCAGCCTGTAATCTACCTTCACTGATGATAAAATCTGAGATAGTGTGCCCACAAGGCTGGATTTTCAGTCAATTAAAAATCAATTTGAAATGGCATCTCTTTTGTTGTGCTATTTACACATCATTATCCCACAACATAATAGGTTACAGTGAATTACAACTGAAATGCTAAATATTTCTTTTTAAGCCTCTTTAAGGTTTCTTTTATGAAGACAAAACACATAAAGTTGCCATCGATAGAAACCCTGCTGTTCCCCATTTTACTTGCTTGTTTATTTATCTATTCTAATAGAGACCCCCAGAAAGATCCTCGATTTCTGATCATGTTAACTTTTCCTCATATCCATCATAATTTTCTTTTAAACTCTGTAAGGATGGCTTAAACACCATTTTTGTTGGTGGTGATGGTGTTTTTTCAAATGGGGAAGCTGGCTTCACCATTCCATCATAAACTTAGTAAGGCAGGGCCTTTAAAAATATATTTATATATTAACATTTTCCAGCACATTAGTGCCACTTTCAGAATGCTTTCTCTGGTTATTAGCTGGCGGAAAATGCTCACATGTCTTTCTCCCAGACACAATGGAAAGCTGAGCTTGTTAAAGCTGCGAAAGCTTGGGATGCTCCTATCCCCTTTGTCAGCTCTGTCTTAGAGCACTCATCCCGCAGACGAACTCCCCTCTTCCTGCCGGCTCCCTGCAAGCCCTCTGTGCTCTGCCGTTGTCACCCTGTCACCCTTCCTGACAAGCTGTGCTTGGAAGAGTGGTTTAATGCATTTTGCTATCGGTGAGCTGGTCTGTGAGATGGAGGGCATTCTGGATACAAGTAACGCTGTGATTTACAGCCCTTGTCTAAATTCCTGCCATAAGATGAAATTGATGTTTCTTCTGATTAAACATAAGCCTCAGGTGGATCCGTAAGAATAAGAAGAAACATCCAAACCAGTAATCTAATTAAAAATAAATGAAAGTCAGAGGAGTGTACCCACATCTAATTTAGACCATACATAATTTAACTTTTTCTCATATATCTCAGACATATGAGTCATCTATTTTATCTCCACGTTTTAATACGACACCCTGACACTGCACAAAACCATGATGCAACTAAATCCTTACCTGGATCCAAAGCTATATCCTGAGTGTATTTCCTTAGTAGTTCTTAGTAGTTGCAGAGACAAGTTCATGTATCTGTGGTAGAAATTAAGAGATCCTCTGTAATTAGAGTTCACTGAATTGTTGAGGCTGTACCTGTAGGTGTGGGTGTATGTGTGGCTTAGACAGCTGAGCAGTGTTTTCTGTCCATTCTGTGCTTGCAGATAACATACACTCTAGTAGATAGGCCATAAGAACCTTTTCAAATGGTTCTAAAGAAATTAGTTTAAAAGATATGAACACTATCTTTTCTATATTCTAAAGCACTTTGTACTGTTATTTTCATTCTTGATTAGAGTGTTGCAAAGGCTTTAAATTAGCATTGGAGACCATCAGAGCTTTCTTTCGTTGTAATTATTTGACAGGGCTTTTAACTCTTGTTTAGTCTCAAAGGTAAGTAGAAAACAATAAAGCTAAAAGAATTTTTTGTTTTGTTTTTCTGTGTAAGAACATTATGTTCTTTCCACTTCTATCAGCTGTTGTGTTAACAGGGGATTAATTAAAGAGTCACTTGTTGCTTCTTCTTATATTCCAAATAGCTTTAATCCCTAAAGTTCCAAAGTAATAAACACAGCAATATCATCCTGCACACACAGAACTAGAAGAACAGTCCACCTTTGGTCTCATGTCATGAAAAAACTACAGAAAATAATAAAACTATAACTTACATAATTCCCTCATGAGTAGTACTGAATATAGAGAAATGCTGGAGGTTCTAGTTCTTCATGACATCTCTACAGAGTATACCATATATACAGAGGTGCAATACAAAAACCACAGAGAACACAATGGGTTTCTCCAGCAATATAGGGCCAATGTTTCCTTCCTGAGTGGCATAGGCCCAGCTGGCATTACAGCAGCTGATAATCTGGCCTGACAGCAAAACATCAACCTCTGATCAGCAATTCCAAATAGCTTGTCTTGGAAGGAAGTCACATTTATTTCAGCCTGCAGAGAGAATTTAAGGCTAAAATAATAAAAAAATGCTGAATCTTGTTAAAAATGCAGGTTTAAGAATTGCAAAAGAACGAATGTTGCAGATTGGCAGTCTGCCGTTTTCACTACAGCCAGTTACACTAGGTGTAAGCTTCTTTCTCTGTCCTACCACCATGGACAAGCTATCCTAAGAGGAACTGGGATACCTCAGGCCTCATCTAAATTGCTTAGCAGTAGTTTTAGATCCCTGAGTTCTGGTATGCACATTGGGTCTACCCTGGTTGTAATCAGACCTTGACCCACATCATCTGGCATTCCTGTCCATTCTCACCCATGTGAATAAAAACCCAGCAAACAGGCTAGAAAGGAGCTTTGACACTCCAAAGCCAAAGTCCAGACAACCAACCAGCCAAACAACCGAGTGACCAAGTCTCCATGAAGCGTCTCATAGTACAGCTGCTTGTTTTGCTCTAGATGTGTCCTAAGACTTAATGGCCCATTGATTCTTAACCTGTAGTCTGGAGACTATTGGAAAGATGATGCGCCACCAAGCACAAGATATTGAGCAGAACGATGGGGAAGAAGAGAGAATTCCTTGAATGGATCCTCTCTCAATTGTTTGTAAGCAATCTGCAAGACCTTTGAAAACTTCAGGTGCAGAGTTGGCCTCCTCTGGGCGTTAAACACAGCATTGCAGTGTGTTATGTAGGCATACCTTCAGCACCAAAGGGGAAATAACAGAAAGAGGAAGCAAGCTAAATAAAGAGGGTTAATTTAGTGTCTGAGGTAGCAATATGCCAAGAAGTCAGGAGTTAGTTTTGCCACTAAATAATCAGTAGCAAATGAAAGTACTTCATTTCACAACTTGGAATGGTTTTGCTAGGAGACCATTCCAGGCACTAGAGGGGTTACTGATGAAGATGCTCTGCACAAACTGCTTCCTAGCATCTCTGCCCTTTCAAATTCAGGAGGAAATGATTTTGATCATGAGTGGAATTGATGTGAACTGGTTTAATTTTCTGCAGTATCCACTGCTCATTGATCAAATATGTTAACATGGGGACAGACAAAAAATCCCTCCCTGGTAGTAACCCAGTGTCTGGGAAAGATACTTGTACTAAAGAATAAGAGAACATTGTGAATGCTTCCATTTTTCTTTCTCATTTAATAAAAAACTTACTTGCAAACAGAATCGTGGAAGGAGTCAATATCATTTGGCAAACAAACTTGTCCTAAATACATTAGACTAGGAAAAGAGGTTCTAAGCCAAATTCTCTCTACATATAAAATGGATCAAACACTATAGCAACTGATGGGAGAATGAAAGTTTGGCTCTTCATAAATAAGATATAAGGCAGCAGAACTCAGTGTCAACTTACATAAAACAAACCAAAGGACACAATGTGGGAAGGTCTTTTGGAAAGTCTCAGTCATCGATCTATATTTGTGACTTCTAGTAAAACCAAAAATAAAGTTTAACAGGATTCTCAAAAATGGTTTTGAAACTTCTCTGAAGTCATTTCTGTTTTCCAGAGGATGTAGCAGCATTCAGAATGAGGTAAATTCATCTCCTTTCAGTTTAGCGCTGAAGCTCTGTTTCCCAGAGCACCCTTAATGTCACCCAGTCTATTGGTGTGTGAGATGTGTTGATGATTTTGCTGGCCTAGGATTTATGTTTGCCTTCCCAGCAGGTAGCGTATGAGGTGGTCAGGTCTAGATGTGCTTGACCAATACATTCTATAGAAGCATTAATATTAATGACTTTGGGCTTTTCATCATATAGTGCACCCAAAAGGGGAGCTGGCAGTACAGAACATTTAGATTAAATGATATCAGTTTGAAGAGTCAGACCAAGGGGGTTGAAACCACTGCTACCTAAACTATTACTCTTGCAGAATAATAATATCTTATTTTTAGAATGTGGAAGCATGTTTCATCCTGGAGCTCAAACAGGACTCTAATAGTTATTAATGGCAGCTGTCACATATACATCTATTGACCAAGAATGAGTCATACTAGCCATACTAGAAACCCCAGTTAGCTGGGGAGTTGGGTTTTTTTTCTTATTATTACTTTCTTCTTCTTTCTTCTTGCCTTTTTTTTTCTTCTTTAAGTTTTTTTTATTAGCTCATTCTTCTGTAGGCAGCATGATAATGAAATATCAGAGAGTTTATCTGCAGTAGCCATTAGGATAAACTAATGAACTGTTCAGGAGATACAAGCAGGTCAGCACCTGCTTTGTCTGTAAATAATGCTGTTAAGGAGGCAATTTCCATCACTGTAGGTACTCACAAGTTAATTTAGAAACTACCAGCTTTTAATTAGTTATGCAGCCAGCATACTGTGTGACAAAATCATGCAGCAAGCCCTTCAATTTATTTTGAAAAATACGTCAAAATAGCCTTCCTCCCCCTAAAGATTTAAGGGACTTTGGTACCAATATGATTAACATTAATAGTTAAAAGAGAATTACCTTAAAAATTTCTGGTTATTGTCTCCCCAAACTAAATGACTTTTTAACCCATTTCCATCTTTATCAGGCTACAGTATTTGCAAATTTAATTTCAAATCATGACTTTCAGGAGTTCCATGCATAGGTCTGATCAGCTGCTGCAGCTGCCTTACAGTAATGAGTAAAGGAGTTTACTTCATCAGCAAATAAGGAAACTACAAATAATATAAAATCTGCAGCAACAGTGCTTGTGAACCATCAATATCAGGTGAATTATACTCTTTTTTCATTGTTTTCAGTGCAGGAAAGGTCTACAAGGGCACAGAAAATCCAGCACATAGCTGCCTGCCTGTTAAACAAAGAGACAGTCAAGCTCTGCATCCCTCATTTCAGAATACAATTAAAAATCCTGGCCCTTGTCTAAAAGATGTGTCAGAGAAAAACTGCTCCAAAGAGACAATGCAACTGACAGAGCCAAAGGGAGAGGTCTCTGGAGACTGAGCTGAAGCCAGAGGGAAGAGTTTTTGTGGCTGAAGGTACCTCTCTTACAAAGCTCTTTGTTGCTTTCAGGTCATGGTTTAGCATCCATATATTTGCAAATGCCTTTCACAGTAATAATATGGCACACTAATGACTGAGAAAGTGAAGAAGGAGGATGAAAAATGACAGTAGAGGAAAAGAGACAGGGAAAGAGCACAGAGAGAAAAATCATTAAACAAGGGATGAGAAAGTACCTTTGTTCAGTTTTGCACTATCCTTAGCCTGAATTCACTACCAAGACAGCCTGATACATCAGACATGCATAAATGCATTACACAAAGAAAGATAAAAAGTACGGTTGCCTGAGCCACAATCCAGCATATATTTACTCTTACTTAATTCTGCTAGGGAATGTTCCTCTGACTCGCCAGAAATACATGTTGAAGTGTACATGAAGTGCACACTAGTATATCTGAACATAATGATATGTTCTTTGTCCTGACAAATAACCTGAGCTCATGTTTAGCTATGCATCGATCTGCTCCTCCACCCTGCTTGTCCTCACCACCGCATGGGCAATGCTCATTTCTGAACTGTGGTGCACTGGCAGAGCAACCTCTTTCCTTCATTCTCTGTTACTGTTAATTAAGGACCAGCAGTTCTAGCTGGGATCCACTTTTTCCACCATGGAGACTATAGGTAATTACACTTTTGCCTCTCCTGTTTCTGGGCTTGCTTTTGTCTGCATGTATGCCTTAGATTGATTTCCTTACCTTCGCCTTGGTACAGCTTCACTTTAGCTCTTTGGAAGCTTCTTAGTATTCCATGTCCAGAGAAATAGCTGGTATGTGCGCTTTTGACTGCCTTCCTCTCTTTCTTTGATATCATAACAGTTAATACGAAGAGTAGGGCTGCTACCTTGGAGCAATCTTTGATGAATCACTAGTAATAACCCAGCATTTAATCCTAAAAATGGGGCTACCTGTCAAGTTCATCTGCAAAGCAATTCCTTTAATTTCCACAGATGGTCCTCTTCTAACAGGGTTACCTCCCCCAAATCAATAACAACTGAAATGTGATTTGGCTTTGTGATCTCTAGGGGCATTTGCCTGTCCACCTGCTGTGCTTAAGATATTCCATCTTTTTCTAATGCTACAGCAGAACACAAACCAGCAACGACCTGTCCAAAGTGAATATTATTACTGCCTTGCTTTCAAAGCAGCATGCCTGGACTAAAACTGTCGAACATCAGCATCCCGTAAATCCTATCCTGAATAACTTGTGCTTAGTCCTTCCAACATGAGTTCCTTGCCCTTAGTACATTTCTAGATTACGTATCTCTTCCTACCATTCTGTAATTCAGTTGTCTTTCCCTAGGTGTTTGTGGTTACAATATTTCTTCTGTAAGTAAGGATGTGTCTGAAAGCCTCGGGTAAGTGAAGCCACAAAGCTCATTCCCACCTCTGCAGTGTGTAGAATGACATTTTATTTTGTCACAAAGCCCTGTAAAAGTGGCTGCTTAAACCCAAAAGCATATGCTTCTTTTCCTTGTATAAATTCCATGCTTTAAAAGTAGGATAGTTTCCCAGGACAGCTGTTTTAGTCCGTAGAGCTCTTAATTGAGACAAATCGGAGATGTAGTTTGCTCTTAGGTTTATGTCAGAGACTTGAGGTTCATCTTTATGAGTTTAGTTGTTCCTCACCAATCTTTTCTTCCTTATGTGACTCATGGACAGGTAACAGGAAGAAAGATCTTGCCTCCGTCTATTATTTTGTATTGTCAGTTGTGCAGATCATTTTTTTGTATTATTTATTGATTTTTGTGACGGTTTCTCACTTCAGCTGAGTTGCTCACAAGTACAGGAAGTTCTTTTCATACCAAGGCACAACTAATGTCTTGCACCATGCCATGGCTGTTTGCTAGCAGAAGTCTCTATATGGTTTTGAGATGCCTTCCTGCCCTGGGATTCAACAGTTCTCTTTGGAATTCCTGGCTAGGAGGTAAGGAGTTTCTTTTATTTTGGTTATTTCCTAATATGAACAATTCAACTATGTTTTTGGAGATGCTGCTCTTCCATTAAGATGTTAGCAAGGTCACTAAATCAGCACTGAACATATGCAGGCATACTTCTAACTGATCTAGCCTTACTCCAGATGGTAGAATAGCTGCATCACCACAATACTTAGCCCAAGTCCTGCCAAGACTCAGCAAGACACAGGCACAGTGCCATACAACCAGACCCGCAATGTGCCTTGAATCCCAGGTAGCGTCTCTGCGTGGTGCTATGCCACACGGTTTAGACAGGCTGGCGTACCAAGAGACATACACACAGGGAGGGTTCAAAACTATGTGCATTGCTCTGGTTCTCCTACTAAGACTATATCTGAGATACTCTGTGACAGCTCATTGACAACATTGATTAAAGACCTGAGAAGTACAGGTCATAGTCCTTATGATGAACAGGAATAAAATTCTAAAAAACATGACATGAAGAAAAGTCAGTAAGCTCTGTAAAAACTCAAGCATGAAGATACAAATTGCAGCATAATATTTATAGATATGTAAATATACATATATATATATATAGGGAGAGATAATATACTACATTGCAAGAAAGCTGAGGTTTCAAAGTACCTCAAAAATTTAAGGTGTGTGAGCAGTTTTAGTTTAACTCCAAGCTGAGAAAAGACAACAATTCCATTTCATGACAACATTTGATTTTCAAATCCTGTTTTTATTCTAGTGTGGAACTTCCAAAAGGCTTTTATGGAGACAGAATTGTACCGGCCTACACTGGCATCCAAAACTGTACTTTAAAAAAGAAGTTTTGAAAGGGCTTGTATGACTTGAAAACCTTTTGTCAGGGAAGTATTCAAAGCGATTAGGGTACTGAGTTGCAATATCGAGTTGTGATGAGCCTGGCTGGGAGCCTTTGACTGCTTCAGGGCTGAGTATCTCCTAACCTGAGCTGGACAGAATGAAGCCAACGAACGAAGCCAAAGTTTCTACTTGCAATAATTAGAATGCTAAAAATATGAGTTATTCTCTCATTCTGGTCATTTCTGAGCTGAGGTCTGGAGTAAAAAATTCCTTCTAAAAACATCCTTTTCCACTCATATACTTCTGTGAAATGTTTTGGCTTCAACACAATAAAATCACATGAAAAATGTTTCAATCAGTTCTTTTCGGAGGCATTATGATGTTGTCTTTAATTATATACGTTCTTTTCCTTTTCCCCAGAGCAGCAGCCTATTTTGAAATGATTTGTATTTTATTCATAGTTTTATTGTTAGAATGCTCTCCAGGCTGGAAAGCAGCTTTTTAAAGAAAAACAGAATAAATAAGGGGAAATGGATTGCTGTTCGTTTAATCTATTTCACTTAATAATGGTTGGTATCTTTAAATAAAAATAAAATACCAGCATTTTTCACACACAGTGTATTACAAAAAAATAGCAGTGTCTCTGTGTTTATAGACTCAAATTTTTTATATTTAATAAAATTCACTTTTTCCTTTTCCTTTGGATAGGTGTAGGAGCATGATTAATCAGAAATAGTGTTACAGGATTATAAACATTTCTAGCGACAACCCATTCATCTGAAAATTTATAGTCTGTTGTAGACACTTCTGCTGTGACTAAATGTTTCAATAGTTAGGTACATATCATTTGAATAGTTACAAAGCATTTGTCTACTTTGTATGTACACAAAAATATACAGATGTGAACATATACTTGGGATGAAGTGAATCCACATACCTATACCTATATTCAGACCTGGCTGTGCATAGGTGCAAGAAGGTATATGTAATGGTACCTCTAACCATGATGCAAAAAAAAGAAAATCAAATTTGACTTTTAATTGTAGTGAAAAACATGATAAGTAAGATATAACTCTAAATATCAAATAGGAACACATGCTCCGCCCTGCAAAACCTCACCTGTGGACTGGGATCAGCTAATACCAAGATCCTTGCCATTTCAGGGCATAGGGATGATATCAAACAGGCCATCTGTCATTTCACAATCAATGTATTATGAACTATTGATTGTAATGATAAACCTGATCCAACTGGTTTCACACTCACCACCCCAATCCATTTGCTGGAGCATGCTCTCATGATCATCAAGTGCTTCTGCAGCCAAAGAAGCACCCACCCATTTGGGGTCAGTGCCAGGGCATGTAAGGACCTCAAAGTGGAGATCTCAAAACTCACAGCTGGATGGGCAAAGTCCAGAGACTTTCCTGGAGCTGTAACTACAGAGGCTTTGATTCATCTGCACAAAAAGGTCCAGTTTCAGAACTGCGAGAAGTTAGAAGCTGTCAGCAACTTATGGCGGGAGGAGAAGCGAGAAACCAGCTGGGAGAGCACAGCCACAGAAACAGTGGGTACTTCTTGCTTTCCTGACTGCTCTGGCTTCTCATACTGGAAATTGGTGTTTGCCACTGGTGCTTATACCCATCTTTCTTTTTCTCTTTCAGTGCCTGTGGACAGTCCTGGGAAGAAGTAGCTGTAGCCTATGCAATAGCTACAGCTTTGTGTCACTGGACTTTTCAAAGTGAGTTTGTTACAAAGATATGTTCTTCATGGTGCCTTGTCATTGGTGTTCAGATCATCAAATCTATGATATAAGTAGTTTTTCTACATAGATATTGCACATGGGGTCAGGATCTCCTGATGTTCTCTAGGAGAACTATGGTACCACTGTTACTGAG
Organism: Rhea pennata; assembly: GCF_028389875.1. Classification (NCBI taxonomy): domain Eukaryota; kingdom Metazoa; phylum Chordata; class Aves; order Rheiformes; family Rheidae; genus Rhea; species Rhea pennata. Next base: position 113,079,841 of record NC_084664.1, on the reverse strand, counting down.
TAGAATACAGAAATATCCAGAGATACAAATACAGAATAGGGAAATTCCTAGAGGATTGGGATGCTGAGAGAGGCTAGCCTGAGTACAGACACAATGTGAGAGAGTAGTCTTTGCTACAAAGAGCCCGCAAATTCATTAGGCAACGATGCTTGAATCACAGAGTGGCCTGAGGGTCCTTGACAGATCCTACAGCAAGTATGTGGTAGAAACAGGAACCAGATTCTAAACACTACAGTGCTGTTAAATATCAGACCAGCATTTCTTGCTTACCTTTTGCAGTCAGAACATTTTTATACTTATTAAGCAGACAGAAAGAAAACTGAGAAAGAAAGGAAGAATTGAGAAAGAAGTAAAAATTCCAAAATAAAAACAGGTAGAAACCACTTTAAAAGACACTGAGGAAAGTATACCTTTATTTCTTTTCTTGTCCTTTACTGACAGTGAAAAATGATTTCATGAATACCTTCATGTTGATCTTCCTTACAAACTCTCATGTTGTTTTGTCTGATTTAAGAGTAATGCTCTTTCAGTCCAGGACCAATGACCCCTTTGAAATCACTCAAAATAAGAGAAAACAAATGGAAAAACAGATTTTAACTTTGTCTTCTTGTCAGTAGATGATGATGAGTATTTGAAAATAAAGGATGAACTGTGAAAATTAAAACTATGTTTTCTTTTGTCTGGAACTCCTTTGTCCCAGAATTATTCATATTCTGAGGCTGATTCACTGTCTTCTTCTTTGTTTAATTTTCTTCTCCTGAATCCAAATGGAAAGAGAAATAACACCTTTAAGATTTTCCTTCCTTGATTAATTCTAACTTTTAATGGGATGGAACAAATGAACCAGTTCTCCCAGAGTGCCTTATTTTGCATTTTTTTCCTGGGAGCCAAGTCACAATGACAATAGATGGATTAGCTTTTCAGAAAAAAGCAGGCTCATGTTGTGTGTGAGATGCCGGTCCCTGGTGAGAGTGGTCATCAGAGCCACCAGGTCATTCCCCTGAAAGCACTTGAACCTGCTGAGACTTTTGCTCATAATAATACATCCCCAATATTGTTAAAGGAGTACTGTGAAGAGTACTGTGTCCCAAAAGCTTCTTCAGGAAGGAAAGGGAGATCTGCTCAGAACTGTTTCTGCAATAGTGTCCACTTCCTCTCCCGCTACAATTTGCTCTTCCCTGAACTGACCATTTCTGCAATAATTTTGACTACAGTAATTTCTCTCTGCAAGAATTCTCAAATCCAGATCATTTGAAGTATGGCTCCCCAGATTCTTATTAGCCACAAAGAGGAATAAATATGTCTTTTCCACCCTCATCATTTCATTGGTACCTCCTTCATTCCAAAAGCTGGTTAAAAACCACCCTAATTAAAAAAAAAAAAAGAGAGAGAAAGAAAGAAAAGAAAGGTCTTCTATGATTACCTCCTCATATTACAATAACTCCTTCTCTGTACAGCAGCTTTCCTTCACTTTTCAAGAAATCAATGCATTAGCTTATTTTTTTATGGGTGAGTATATATAGACAAATATATCTTTTGTGTCTTTCACTCTCAGTATTTTGTCCTGTTTATTTCATCTCTAAGTGCTCTGTACAGACTGGTTTGGAGACTGCCTGCAAAGAGGATGCTATCCCAAATAAAACCCTTGCCAGAAAATGCATAGTTTCTAACTGCTTCTACAGTTGTCTGAAGTGGATGATTCCAATGGTGGATGTTGTTATATATATTTTGGGACAAAGTAGGGTAGTGGAAATGAATACATACAGAAGCAGTGCAAGTAAAACTATTGATTTCCATAACTTTATAACCAGTCTAATCCCTAGTTTCTTTTTTCTCATTGCAAAAACAATTTCTTATTTGATCTTAGAAACAGTTACAATTCCAAGTCCAGTTATTCTTCGAGATTGTCTTAGGCAAATCCAAGGGCGTTTAAAACAGAGGAACAGTAACTTGGCTGGCAAAGCGTCTCTCATTTTCTCATCAAAGCCTCATCATCACCAGGACTCTTCACCGTCACTACTCTGCAGTGTGCACCTGGGTCAGCAGGATCACTTTCTTCACAAGAGGAGTAAGAAAAGTGCTTGTTTTCTTCACAAGTCCATGAGATATTTTTACCCTTACCAAGCCCAACAGCCAGGAATCTGCTTCATGACTGGTTGTTTGCATCTTTCCTTTTTGTTTTTCCTAACTGTACAATAATCAGTGTGTGAGCTTCATGGCATGCAGGTGATGGCTTGACTCTGGACACTCTTTACATTACATTTCATGGCTGAAATAGCCCCTCAGTGGAGGCCAGCCAATCTAGTTCCCTTTAAGCCCTTTTTGAGGACTGAACTGCAATTTCAAGGCACACTGGGGTTTTGCTGACCCTGAACAAAAAAACACATTAAAAAAACAGTCTAGCACCTTTGATGTTGAGCAATGGTAAAAAGATAAAAATATATAACAGGGAAGAAGCAAAGGATGGGATCCATAAGCCCCACTTGGACATCTAAAAGTTATACGTGTAAATAGGAGCCAGACATCCTTTCAATACCTCTTTCCTCATCACTGGAAAAAAAAAAAAAAAATAAAAAAAAATAAAGGTTCCAAAGTATCATTTATCTCAAGTTCAGATGGGTACCTCTGACATAGATCACCCTCTGGGGGTTCCTGTATCTTTTCACTGACCATAGGGTGAGCTCAGGGTGACTGACTCAGGCTCAGATGTCTGATTTGTAGAAGTCTATATGAAGGAAGATGATCCCAGCTCACACAGACTGGAGTTAGCTGTCACTCATATCAAAATTCTTCTGCTTCCTGTCTACAGTGCAGTGTGAATTGGTCTGCAGTAAAAGATGCAGATACTTTTGAATGATCCAAGTGACCTGTGAATAGGCTGAGCTGCAGAACTTCTACAGAGTAAAATGTTTTAAACACACACACAGTTTTACATGGCTCAATATAATAAGGTCCATAGTGAATTTAATGAATAAAACACACAGTATCAGAATTAGCATATTCAAAAACTCTTAAGCTGTACCCCACAATGAAATATAATGTTAAAAGTTATGACAAATCCTGGAGAGCAGTTATTAGGAAGAGACATAGATAAAGCATCTGGGAACAACCCAAACTACAGTGTTCTCTCAGATGTTTGATTTGGATACTGTTTGGGTTTTTTTAACTTATGCCAATTTACCTGTGGTGTATGGAGAAAAAAATATAGAATAATTTATTTTCGAGGGTGTCTAAGTACAGTATTTCAGTATGTCTTAATGGATTCATTCTCTCATGGCAAATTTAGACATTTATATTATGAGGATATGAAACGTGTTATTCTTCATCCTCCCAAGTCTATGCCTTTCATTATGTTCATCAAAATTGCTCTGCCTCTCATTTCTGCCACTGCATCATGATGATGTTTCAGTGTGTAAAGTTCCTCATTAGTACAGGCATAGGAGAGAAACATACATGCAAGGGATAAATGTCTCAAATTCTTTTATTTATGTGACTTTTTAGCTAGGAATGAAGTATGCCTAAAGCAAAATATTAACCTAGAAATACAAAATCGGTGCATATCATCACGGCTTTTCAACGCAAAGTTTAGAAACAATAAAATAGAAATATGATCAATTACCGGCATGTCAGGATGTTTCGGGCTTATTAGAAGTATCTGAATAAAAACATCACTTTTTTAAAGTTAGCATGCACAAATAATCATTTTACAGGTTAACATCCGAAAAGCCAGTTTGCCCTATAGGAATGTAAGCTACAATTTATACAAAAACCTAAAGTGGTCTGAACAAAATTTAATGTGTAAGTTGTTTAAATCCAGTGAGGAAATGCATTATCTTTGCAGTTTTACATTTGCAAGTATAACTCATTACTGTAGGCTTTAATTTTAGATTTCAAAATTCATCCATTTTCTTCACATGCAATATTTTGGGACATTACAGTAGCATTATCAGATTTCCACTTGCTTAACACCTGCTCCAGCTCCAAAATCTTTACTGGAATCTCTTGTTCTATGTGTTTCCAAAACTGCCATGGAAATAGCTCCCCCACTCTTCTATAAACTCTCTGCACTCCAAACATTTTGTGTTGCTTTTTTTGGTAAGTCTAATTTTAAGTCTTCTGATCTTTGATGGATGTACAATTCCATTTAATCAGTCAGTTTTCCTGCAATACAGGCATCTGAGTCATATGTTCTCCACCAGCCTTTGCTTGGTTAAACACCAGATGGATGAAACAGCTGTAAAAATCTTTAATCTCTGTGACAGCCTTTCCTTCATTTATTCTTTGACTTATGTGGTTACTTTCACTTGTGTGTTCTTCCAATTAAGGAGTTAACTAGTTTCTGTCATTCAAAGCTTTATAACGCACTTTGCTTGTCCTTAGTTTTGGGAATTTTACTTTTACATTAATTTTTCAGCGTATACATTAAATACTTAGCCTGTGTTTGAAGTAATATTGATGTCTTTGATATCTTAGTTCATTATCTGTTAATCTATAAACATTTCTGGTATAATTAAAAAATACTTTATGACAACACTTTGTAGTTACAGTCTCTCTCGCTCTCAACTGTACATTCTTGTAAGATAATCCTCTCCTCCAAAACTGTGTGAAATTTATAATCAATGGCTTTTTTGATACCTTTCTAATGTGCAGCTATGTTAGCTCTGCAATCTCACTACTAACCTAAACTAAAAGACAACACGTGAATTGAGCCTTTTAAAGGATTCTGCTCGTCTTTTCTCTAAATTCCAGCCTTTTATTGCTGGCAAATTTGGCGCTTTTGGTTTCATGTTATTATGCACTGCCGGCAGGACTGTCCAGAGCAATGGGCTCTGAGAAACCAGATTTACCATAAGGCTGCATGGCTTTGATTCAGGGAGCTGACCGCAGGGTGGTATATGTGGTATTAAGCGCTGAGAAGATTGCCCGCATGTCAGATGATGTCTACAGTGTGTGCAAACCTAAAAGTGCTGTGCCCAGCTAAACTTAAAAAGATCTAGTACAAGACTGTCAAAGAGACATATAATACATGAACTGGATCTAGAAACAGGAACACAGGAAATTTCTTGCAAAGGCAGAGAACCATTTAATGCTTTCAAATGCTGAGAAGCCTAATAGAAGGAGTGTGTGACATCCTCCCAACATACAGCCTAGAGAGACGGTAGAAGAAAACCCTGTGAAGAAGGACTTTTAGGAATACTGCATGTTCAGGTGGATAGTCTGGTTAGATTCAAGGCTAATCTTTTCTCATTTACTACCCCTCCTTAAAAAAGGACTTTTTGTTTTCATCAAGATCCCACTAAAACTAAAATCATTTTGCTCCATAAGCAAAGGAGAAATCCGGGGCAAGTGATCAACACTGACGCTGGTTTGGGAAAGATTATCATAGCACCATCATTCTGCTGGGTAAACAGAACGCCCAGGGCACCTCTTCCTGGTTGGTGATTTTGCCATCAGCCCAGAAAAGCCATTTCTGACCTCCAAAAAATTACAGTCCAGCCTCTCAGAAGCACATTGTAAGAAATCTTGAGGCTTTGTAATCAGAGAAGAAATGTGCATGGGAAAGAGAAATGAGAATAAAAGGCAATAGGAAAAAAAAATTCTTCATATCTTATATGAAGAACATTCCTCTGGTATATATGAAATAAATCTAAAACTCTGGGATGTCTCTAGAGATGCTGAGATGCCACAGAAACTCTGGAAGCTTTCTGATGCTCCTGAAAGGCTGCAGTGCTATTAAGTCCCCAGAGATGATCAAAACCATTTCCTTTTCAAATATCTCTTTTTTTATCTTCACTCTTTCTTGTGTGTGTGTGCATGCATGTGTGTGTGTGTGGGTGTGTGTGTTAAAAGTGTGTGGAACAGAATAAGAGTTGAAAACAACCCTTCCTAACTAGCCTTCTTTAGTGTGTGCATAAAATACTGTCTAAGTAAAGTAAAGGTAGTGCAGGTATAAGGACAGGTGAGGTTTCTCTCTTTTCCTTGGTATTTCAAGGATATGATTTATAATAGCTCCATCAGTTCAGGGTTGTTAGTTGACTGAGTTCATGCTCTCTTTCCAATAGCTTTCAATTATTTTCCCTTTTGTGTCATGTTTCTCATCTAGGTACGTTGGGATTTTTTTCATAGTAGAAGGAATCAGAGTGATCACAACATAAAATAATTCTGTTCAGAGTGGAGACATTTAGTGATTTCTTCCCCATGAAATTGCATAAGGAAAATGCAGAGTGGTTCATATCCACATACAGAAATACAGTCTCAAGGTAACCAACACTTTGACATCTGTTTGATGTGTTACAAATATTACTGTAGGATTTCTAGGTGTTTGTTTTAATTATGAAATATGAATGCATTTTTGATATGAGAAAGTGACCTGGAACTTTAACTACGTATTTGCAAAAAAAGATCTGTTCCTCATTCCAGGAGCTATAGACTGTCTGTACCTATATACAAATCTCTCACTCAACTTCCGACTTGACAGCAATAAAGATTATGCTTGCAGAGCGATGGCAGTTGTACGTCCCTTGTTAATTTTCACCTCCATTTACATGCAAAATAGTCTTTCCTGTCAATAAAAGTTACCCACATGTAGCCACAAGAGATTGGACCTCACCTGGTTCTGATAGCATTTTTCAAGTTGTTACAGCTACAAGATGAAATCTCTATTATTTTTTGGCCTCAAATTCTAACAGGAAACAGAGGAATAATTAGTTCTTCAATAAAAGAGTTTTTAAGCCTTTGAGATGATCCAACATTATCTTTCTCAAGGAAGTTACTTTAAAAGTTTCTTAAGAAAGTTAATTTAAAAGAAAAAGACTTGTTAAGTGACTTACAAAATTGCATATCCTAATAGCAGTAGAGCTTAGTATGTCTGGTCCTCTGTTGCTATGAAACTGGGAAAATTTTGCAATCTTTCTCTTTACTTGATTTTACTGACATAAGAATGTATGAAGAAAGAATATGACTTGCTTACAAAAGACACCTCTAGTCTTCTTTATTTTATCAAGATATAGATATCTATCTATATCTAAGATATATCTAAAAGATTCCTCCTTATATTTTGTCATATGCTGCTGGATGCATTTTTTCGTGAAAAACATCGCTGATCAAGGTCTCAGAGTAACCTGTGTTTCACATAGTAACTCTTTGCTGTAGAGGTCTCTAAACTATAGGCTTTTCAGTATGCCACTAGTGGAAGAATTGTTTCCATAGACATTCTGTGTTAGAATAAAACTTTATTTGGCAGATGGAGTAAAGCACTGTGCTGTAAAGTAATCTCTTGGAGAGCCACGCCGCTTCATGTTCATACAATAGAACTACCTTGACTTTCACTCCGAGCATGAACACTCCTCAGTGATGATAATGAAACTAGTAAAACTGAGAACAGTTTTCCAAGGAGAAAAGCAGCACAAACATATTTTAAAGAACTAATGTTCTTAGTTATGGTGGTCAGAATAGTTCTTCAAAAATATCTCAGTCTGAGTAGGAGTTCCTCAGACCTGCTGAGTCACTGCAGATAAATCCCTCCAGTAATCGGGGTTTCATGAAAAGAAGGTAACGGTAATTTGTTTTGAAATGTATTTTGTGATCTTCTGATGAAATGCATTCTGTAATAACCGGTTTATTACTCAGAAAAAACAATATTCTTTCAAACTAACAATATCAAAGTAAAGGCTAGAACATGCCCTTTTGCATATCAGAAATGGAGGGAGGGGGTTTCCTTTTCCATGTCTCTTCTTGCCTTTTGAGCCTGTAAGAACCAACACAGGAAACAACAGACCACGGCATCTGCAGGTACGGAAAGGCAAGAAGCAAGATAAAGAGAGGAGGCAAAACAAGCAGGAAGGCCTAACTAATGAAATCACGGGCTCCTGAGGAAGCAAAGTGAAAAGTCAAGGAGATCAAATAGAAGCAAATGGCAAGTGCTTCTCACGCCAGCTAAATAAATAGTAGCAATACGTATGACAGATGATACCAGCCTGGACGAAACAAAGAGTGGCATTTTTTCACACCTCGTTTTTTTTTCAGAACTCACTTCTCAGCCAAGGCAGATAACACTCCAGCTGAGAGGAATGGATCTGCTGAGAGCCTTGCCAGGGCAGAAAGGGGAATTTACGTAGAGGAATTCTTGGCCAAACCCCATTGTTTCTCCTTAAGGCACATTGAAACAGGGCTCTAGGCTGAAATGGTGGGGGCAGGAGGAAACAATGAAACTGTAGATGAGGAAGAGACAGGGAAAAGGAATGAAAATGAAATCCAGAGGGATCCTAGTATTATGTGTATGCAACTGTGCAGATTGCCTGCCTTGTAAATAACACATAGACACTAAGATAACTTTACATGCAAGTATAAACTGATAGTGATCTGCAATTTAACAGAAAAGATCTTCTCTGTGCTTCACCATTCTTGTAGGTCGTGAACATATTGCTTTATAAGGTCTTTAGGCCACAGACTAGTCTCTCTGCTCTAGCTGCTTAAGGAAAGCTGTGCACATCCTAAGCACTACCAAAATAAAAATGAAGTTACAGAATGATACAGAAAAAATCGTTCATTTGAAAAGAAGCAAGCAACTCATGTATTACTGTCATTTAGACTTCAATTCAGCAAAACACTTGAGTATGTGCTTTAAATACATTAATTGTTTTTAATTAATTGAGACCCTCCTTGTAACACTGGCAGCTTACCTTTGAAGACACACTATTCAAATTCACCACTATTTAAAATTAATAAGATTTTCTCTGTGGATTCATTCTCCTGTCTTCTCTGGCCTTTATTCTTCTATGTCTAGAGAGAAGACTGGTGCAGCATGAATTTACAAGCCCTAGAGGTGGACACAGTACCTAACCCGCACCTTTTAACAATTGCCTTCAGTTTTATTGTTGAATTTCTAGTTCTCAGTTCTGTAAAGTGCCTGGGCTGGGTTGAAATTAGTTGTGACTGAAAGAATGGCATTTTCAAAGTTGTTATGACAATCTGCTTCCTTCATTGAGATGCATAAGACCTAGATAATCCATTTTTTTCCAAGGCCACTTGCGTAATTCTTAGAAAATATATTGGCTATGTGGTGGATGACTCAATTGTCCTGGAATAAAATACAGCTTTGACGAATCTACTTGTACTTCTGTGTGCCGCTGAGTAAGTGATATTCATTCTTAAAACAGGCATTTCCTGCCAAATCCCCAATTGAAATTATTGGTTATAGTTAATAAAAACAGTTCTATGGGGACTTAATTACCATTCTCCATTTTCAAGGCTTTCTTTAGAAAGAGCATTGGGTTAAAAGATCAATCCTTCCTACCCCAGAACACCTATCACCGATAGACCAGAACAACAAAACAGTTCAAAAGCTGCTAGTTCTTCTAAAAGCAATTTATCTCTTTCAAATATGAGTTTTTCCTTCTATTCATTTGTTTTCTTTATTCTTTGAGGGAAAGAAACTCAAAGAAATTCAGTTTGTGTTCTTTCTTATCTGATTTTGAACATGCGTGAACTGGAACCTTAAACCTTGAAGACTTGACAGCAAACAAAGGAACTTGCACCATTCCTCGGGGCTATTCAGCAGTAGCCTTAACTTGTACTGGCCACAGTTTTGTGTGGGCATTGGCTTGTCTTTTATCCTCCAGAGCAGACACATTCCGATAATTCTGTAAGTACCATGTTTCTTCTAAAGCCAGAAGACTTAGCAAGGCTGTCAAAAGCTGCTGAGAAAATACAGGGCTACTATGTATCCTGTTTTTTTTTTTTTTTTCTTTTTCCTTTTTTTTCTCTTTTATTTAGTCTTTTTTGTTTTCTGGACAAAGTCATCTTTTCCAAACCTTAGAGTAAATGTAGATTAGGGGCACCCATACTTAGAGTTTTAAATAGCTGTCAGAACTGGACCCATTGCTGCTACATTCACAACTTTCACAATGATGAACAGGCTTTCTACACTCCTGATATTCCTTTATTCTTATAAGCTACTCCCTTATCTTATGGATAAGTCCTATATGGACTTAACGAAAGTCCATATGTTAACACTGGTCAACTGGGTCTAATCGACACTAACTGTTTAGAGTAGAAGCAAGAGGGATTTTCAGCTCTGTGAAAGGCAGAGGACTCTTGAGTCCTGTGTAAGACAGAGGTTTCTGAGTCCAGAGGAAATGACAAGACCACAAGAACTGCCTCTGAACTTGGCATTCACCATTCACTCTGGTTTGAGAAAAGTGACGCACTCGGAGAAGAGTGTTCTCGTTCCCTTCCTCTGCACTGTGCAGGACTACTGAAACCTCCCATTTCCTTCATCCTTTTAAAAATATATATTTAATTAAGAAAATAGAGTAGCTCCATAAATGTAAGAAAATTAGTAACAGTGCATTGGACATCCTTTCCAGGGAAAGTATCCCCAAAGCTGCAACTGGCCAGAGATATGAATGGCATCATGCATGGATACCAAAACCTCAAACAGAAAAAAAAAAAAAATAGAGCCACTTTGAAAACCTGACAGGCTATGCTAGAGCAAAGCTGAAGAACCTCTCTCAGTGGCTAACCCAAATCTAAGTTTTAGAAGAGGAAAAATGGAAAAAATACTTTCTTTTTTTAATCAATGTTAATGTAAAGGACATCCTGCTGGTGAACAGCAAACAGATATTTAAAGAATATTTTTGATCAGGTTTGGTTCCAGTACATCCTCAAGTCCTCATTTAAATTCTTCACAGCAGCTTATACTTTATTGCAAAGATAGAGTCGTGCAAGCCATTATTAGACAGCAGAAAACCAGAAAGTCATGCTCTTCAATAAAATGAGTGACAATTTTGATTAGTTTTTTCACATGCTTCTCCCAGTCTTATATTATTATTGTAAAAAAAGATTGAATAGTTTATTGGATTCAGTTACCATATAGCTTTTGGTGTGACAGTCTAGCTATTAAAAGGTGCAAAATAGAGAAAACCTGATGAGAAAAATGTGAAATTTCCCATGTTATTACTTGGTGTTGTGGCAAACTTTGCTACATGCTTACTCTAGCTCAGTTTGAAATGTGAAATTCCTCCCTTGTTTGTAATCCCTTTACAAAATCTAAGGCTAAATGATTTATCATTGACTGAAGGAAAGTGTTTTTGATCCAGAACAATATGTTGTCACTCAGTATTTTGACCCTCAGGTGCCATTTCAGTCTAACAATGTCTTCAGACAAGACTTATGTGAATTTTTCAGTTTCTTCATGGGTCACATCACCAAAAGGAATACTCTTAAAAAGAAACCGATGATCTACTTTGACCGGTAAATAATGCCATTCCCTCCTGGGCTTACATTACTGATTGTGGCAGGTTCTGGTCTCAACAGACAGTTCTTGGAGCTTTAGTGAAAAAAAATCCAGCTTTTTAAAGCTCTTTATCAAAACAAGTGACTGCAAGTTCTTAAAGGCCTGTTGTTCCTACAGACTAATTTTGACCTACGAATTCTGAAGATAATTCTGCACTTGGAGGAATTGCTGGAGCTATGAAGAAGGTACCATATGCTCAGATCTTCACCAATGTCCACACCCTTTTCCTAGAAGGTATTTTGATGGCACAGGTGAGAGATACCAAGGCATTTTGCTGTTTTGTTTATTTTCTACAATTCTAATCTAGTGATAAAACATCTTTATGGTAAGCACTATAAAAAGGATAATGGAGACAAACTTACTTCCTTAGCAGTCAGCTTCTTCCTCATTATATAACATGCTAAAGGACTGCTGGTTTTCAAACGGGAATCTCAGGCACCAATGTGCACTGCACCATGCTGAGGGCTCACAAACAGCTCGCTGCATGTCTGCAACTCTCTGCAAAACTTCATCTGACAGCATTGCACAGCTACTAAAAATCTGGTTGTTTTGTGCTGGTTTGTCTAGAAGACCTTCTGATACTTTCTCCTTGCTTTTTAAGCCATTAAATATCTAGGGTGGTTATATAAGCTTTTATTAGCATTTTGTGCTTATACATCTCCATTTTTATCTTCCCATATTGTCCTCTATAGAGAGAATATTTTTCCCATTCTTTTTTCACATTTCTGGATTTGCTAAATACACCAACTTTAGAGCAGTGTGTGAATCAACATATTGATATGATACTGATGGAGGAGCTTTATACCTGCAGTGCACAAAAGCTCACCAAAATTGCTTTTAGTGATCAACTGATTTAATTTGGTGATAGGTCTTTCAAAAAGTTAAACCAGCTGTGGTTTAATATAAGTGAGATAAGTAGACTAAGACTGCCATAATATTAGAGCTGGAAATTAAGAACGTTTCTCTTTTTCAAAACCAAAAACTTTTAAAAACCATTTGATCCAACTAGTCCATCCAAACTGAGTGTACTTTGGTATAACTCACTTCGCAGGGACATTGCAAATAAAAGACTGGGAGACTGAAGAGGACTATAGAAATGTGTTTACAATGTTGAAGGCCAAAACTAGTAGAGGAAACATACAACAGAGGTATAGCTGAATACGAGTTTCCCAATGACACTACCACAAATCTGTCTTGTACCCATCATAATGCAATAAAGTTGTTTTATTCCATCAGTTTCCTAAAGACCAATTTCAGTCTTCTACTCTTACCCATGCTTAAAAAGCATCTCTGTGGGATTAAATTAATTATGCTTATCTACAACTCCCTCATTATTCCTTTTGTAAGTTTTCTGCTAGGTAAAACAAGTTCACTAAACTGGACAATCCACTTTGTCAATCATTCTAAGAAACACTAATTAAATCCCTTGCTGCAAATGAACTGTATTTCATTGTCTTTGCAAATGTTACTGTTTGAAATCTACCCATGCAGTAGTCAAGACAGAGGCTTCTAATTCTCTGTTATTTATACCCAGGGAACTCAGGATCTTACTCTCCTTACAGTCTCCAAGATTAAATTAATTTTTGGTCATTATGAATCAAGATAGCATTACTCACTTAGAATTTTAGCGTGTTTTTTAATATCATTTGAGGTACCTATGGAATAACTCTGGGTTTATGCAGTACTTCAGCAGGGAAAAGATTTAGAGTCCTGATTAAGATAGATGCTCCATGTTTTAAAAATTGACCAAGCTCAGACAAATCTCTGAGGTAAAGTTTAAAATATCAGAGAGAGTAACTATGGCTTTGAAGGTAAGATCAGGAGAATTTTGTAGAAGTTTCCATTACCGTTTCCTGAACTCATGCATGAACTTAAGACATAGACTAGACAGATAGACAGACAAAACCCAGGTATCGAAAGCACAAGTAATATCAGTCAATGGGACCTTTAGCACGAAGCTGAATGTATGGAAACTGTGTTTTAAAAATTTAGACAAATAGAAGTTTGTTCATTCCACAGGCATCTTCATTCTGGAAGCATCTTCTGTTCTTGATTAAATTGTTTTTCTTTCTATCTGAACAGGGAGTAAATTGTGCAATTTCTTTCCTTTGAAGTGACCTATTTTTTTCCCTGGTTAGGCAATGTCTTTCATTCTGGATTTCTCAAAAAGTCTGTGTGAGAAGCAGCCTAGACAGTATCTAGACTTTGTGAGACATGCTAGACTCTTTCATATCTTTAGCTTATACTTCCCAATACTGTATTTAGTTCTGGTACTATCGGTGTTTACAAGTACCTGAATGAAAAAAGAGATGTAACGCTAAATGTTTATTTAATTGCTTAAAGCTGATTTTCGGTGGTTCTGCAAAGTACTAGTAAAGCTCTAATTTTACTTGAAAATTCAAAGCCTCTTTCTATAGAACTTGGCAAATTTTGTATGCAGATGATAAACCTGAAGGAAATGATTCAAAGACCTCTGACACCAAATAATATTACACTAATATCACTAAGCCTTAATGCAACTTTTAATACTACAAATGTAATCATTACTTCTTGTGTAAACATATCAGACATTTGAATATTAATGCTTTTAAATGTATTGCAGTTTGAATGAGTTTGAATATGAGTATTTCTTTCAGATTTCTCAGACGTAAGATTCAGAGAAAGAGTAGCCCTTCCTATAAGGAATATTTAAAATTCAACACTGTACATTTTTTATGGAATATATAGAGATGTTTTCAGACTATCATTTTTTTTTTCTTCAGAAGAGGTAAATACACTTTACCAATTGTGCTAGTTATACTGAATGCCATTTGAAGGTTATTACAAAAAGTGAAAGCTTGTCTTCATCTTGGCAATTGTATTTATGTTCAGCAGTATTTGCAATGCCTTCTTTATATTCATGAATTAATTGTCTCAAAAGATAAAGTAGACAGAGTCAATAAGATTGATATCTGAGAGTAGGCTAGTCTCTGAGAGTGCTGGCAAGCTGGATTCATATTTCTTTATAGGAGTAGTGCAAAATGACTTGAAATTTCAGCAACCGTAAATTGACAGTCTTAATCCAGCCCTGTTTATTCAAAACCTTTAGATATAAATATATATATATATATAACAAAAATAACTTTAGATACCATATAATAAAAAGCTTCTCTTGATGTCAAGCGCTGCATATTCTTGATCTAAATATCCGATTTTGATATATAATTAAAAATTAGTATTTCATCTGTAAAAAAAATGCTTGCTAATGGTGTTCTGTCTTCTCACAGGTAGAAATCCTGAATAAAAAATAAGAGTCGAAATAGAGTAAAACTGAATCAGAAGAGACTTGAAATAACAGATGTAAACTGCCACCTACATAAGAATTTCCTTTTAACTTAATTAGATCCCATGATAGTATGGATTTCTTCTCTCCGTGGATTACAAAAGTTTAACTAAAAAGACTGAAAATACATGGCAATGTAGTAGAGAAATAGAGTCTACACATTTGTGGAGAAAAATGATAAAGCTCGTAAGTGAGGAAGCAGGAACACACTAAGTGAAAGATGTCCTCTCAGTAGGTAGTTAGAATTCAGATGCCCATTAAAATCCAAGCAAAGTAAAGTAAACAACAAGCAGTGTTTTTCTACTATTTTACGCAGTTTTTAACATCGTGGAATATTCTGAAGTGTACATTACAGGATGAGTCATTGCCATTGAAGATTTTATCCAGGTCTTCCTTTTCAGGGCTTCACCACTCAGTATCTCCTGCAAGATCTATCTATAAAGAGTTTGATTAATTTGTTCCAAGCTACTTGCCTTGGCTTCAAGCCATTAGGTGCCATGCTTACCAGTAAAATTGAACTAGAAATGAAAGTATGGTGCAAAAGTCAACATTAAAGGGAGCTGAGGGAACAGTGATGAGATTAATTAAATGAAAAACTCTTCGCAACCAAACATGACAAGAGAAATAAATGAAACACTGATCATTACCAGGAGATTTATAAGAACATTGGATAGTCTTATAAAAATCTATAAAATAAAGATATTTTTTCATTACTAGAATAAATAAGAAAGCAATCAAACTGTGAGTGTTACATGTTGTGGAATTAATTACCCACTTCTACCACCTTGTGGAGGCACAATATTAATTAATATGACAGGTCTATGTAGAAAAGAAGAGGCGTCAAATGACTATACAATAGGCTAGCACCTGTCAAAGATGCTTTATGAGCTTTTATAAATTTTCCGTGAGGAAGGAGCTCTTCAGGAGTATCATTTTGAAGGGTAAATATGGACAGATGTGGGATTCTTATACTGATCAAATGCAACAGATCGTTCAGCGTGATTTTTTCCTTTATAATAACACATTTACAATTAAACACAAAGTTCTTTTAAGAGAATGTGGGCACTCAATTCCGTCGTGAGGAATGAACAGAGATGTCTGCAACTATCTTACTGTCACAGCTAGATCTGGAAGAATGAATAGTTGTGGAACAAGGATAACTAGGTTTGCTTCATCTCTACATTGTTATCATTCACAAAGTCCCATAACCAGATCTGTCAATGTAAAACTTAATGCTCGTACAAGCAAAAGTAATAAAGACAACAGAGTTTCATGTGATTTTGTGTTTTGAGAGCTTGTACTAACAAATCTGGTACTAAACTCAGGATCTGATCTTCTTTTTAAGTGAATAGCAATTTATAAAAGCATGAAGACTTAGAAACTGAGTTAACAGGAAGAGGAGGGAAAATCAACGTCGCTTTTTCATTATTACTCTCCTGAGTTATGTGTGGTCTACTACCTGCCAACTCATTACCCATCACAGCTGCATCCCACCATGGTATCTTCCATTTTATAAACATCCCACTGAAAAAAAAGGAGCTTATGGACTTAATGCAAAGTTTCATCAAAACTATGTAGCGGTTCTGTGATTCTTTTCTGAGGTCAGCACTGGCTATCGTAATATGCAGGCTATCTCTGTCTAGTCTGGTCGCAGAGATTGAGTGCCTATTTCTTTCAAGAGTGTTCCTGGAGAGCAGCTTCTGTCCTAGTTTCAGGTGAAATGGACCCAGTTCATGCTTTATCAGACAACTCCATGCTGTCAGGAAGTTCACTTCAAAAGTGTGCTCCTGACCAGAACAAAAGCCAAAACATAGACACACCTCTAGAGCAGGCTTTGAGCATCAGCAGAAAAATGTCACCACTGCAGAACCTCAAAAGGCTGATCTACACACAAAATTTAGGCTGTTCCAAAATACCACATGCTCTAATGAATTTAAAGGAAATTTGAACATATATGAATAAAGCTTAATCCTTGCCTCTAATTATTCCCAGAGTACTGATACTGCAACCTATGGTATGAGTTCTCTTATCAGCCCCATGCAATCAATTTTCATTTCAGTTAGTATTTTTGGAAATCTGGCAGGTATTGCTCAATTCTATTTTTCCACCCTTGTTCATAAAATACTTTCACTATATGTTCATATTTGGTGTATCACAAGAGATCTCCCCACTCGGGGCAGCTTTGAGATTGTATCTTTAGTTAGATGAAGTAATCTGTCATTTAAATCTAGCATCATTTGTATGATGAAAGTCTTTCATGCCTTCTGATTTTTATTCTTCAGGTTTTCTCTATTCCAACCTTGTAATAGGTTGTGGAAAATCCATGAATGGATTAGCAGACAAGCTGTTAACGCTCTCCTCCAAAATATGAAAAAGGCAAGAGCTCCATCCAGGGAGGAGAAGGAAAGACACAAGCAAAATGTGTCTAGGTTCAGGTGTGCTGAATTAGGTAATTCCATGGTTCTTTACAAGGAGGATGTGCTTCAAAGGTGAAGTTAGTGTCAGGTTCTGTTTGTGAGTAGAGGGAAAGGTAGCAGAAGTGTGGTCTCCAAAGAGATTCAAGCTAACAAGGGTGGAAGGGGGATTATTTTCTTCCTGTAGTTTGGTTCAGAAGAAACAAGTTGCAAGGAAACGTTTGAAAGCAAGGTTAAAAATTTGAATTTGATGCAGTTGGTGAGGTAGGGTTTCCTATGTGCTTTAGCTGTCTTCACAGGTTCCCTAAAAGGGACTTCACTTCACTTCTGCAAATCTCTCTCTCTCTCTCTCTCTTTTTTTTTTTTTTTTTTTTTTTTTTTTTTTGTGTGTGTGTGTGTGTCACTAGATTTTCAAAATCCTAGTGGAAAGTGCTGTCCAGGAGCCAGCTTGTAGACATCATGCATGGTCCCTGCTGGAGGAGGGTCGAAATCCTGAAGAAATTAATTCTTTATTTTGGTAGCTTTGACTTACAGTAAATAGAATGAAAAAAATAGAGCTGATATTCTCAAAAACACAACAACATGTTGTGCATTTTTTAAAAAAATCTTGTATTTTTTTTAAAAAAAAGAAGACTGTAAACTTGGCTTCATCTCACTGGCAGTGGAGTAGTGGCAAGGGCAGTTAAGAGTTGTACAACCGCTATTTGATAGGCTTTCCAGTAGTGCACTTCCTTTTTTCACTGTAGTCTGTCAGCTAGGCCTCACGGCTACTTTTGTTTTACTCAGTTTTATGATTCTTAAAGTGTGGTAAATACTTGATGTTACAAATAAACAAAACTCTATTTTTTTTTCCACTTCATCTCTCAGTCTCTGCCTATTTGATCATTCACTCTGGTCTTTAGGCTTAATGGCTTTAACTTTACTTAAGGTCTGTAGGCCAGAGCAGGAGGGAATATCTGTAAGCCATTCCCAGTCTACTAGGTTGTCTTAATCCAATTGCATACCACATCTTCTTCCTAACAGAAAACAAACTTTCTCTATTTTGTTTTACTCTCTCACTCTCCCATGAAGTTATATAAAATACTACATAAGAAATATACTTGAAAACAGATTTCTTTTTCTTCCTGTTTAGCTTCAGTCCTTAGATTCCAAAATCTGCATGAATAAGGGTCTATATCTGATTTCACTCTTGTAAGAAAATACTAAATTCTTCTGGTAGCACTCAAAATCTGCACTCAGGGACTTTAAAAGCTAAATAGTGCTATTATTCTTTAAACTTTTTGATTTTTTTGTGGGAAAACCATGTGAATATCTCTTTTCCTCTGTGCAAGAAGAAATAGTGGAAAACTAAAGATATTAAAGAGGAAAACAAAAGACAGCTTCCATCTCCTAAAATGAAACATTTATTAGGCAGAAATGCTTTCAATAGAATGAGCTATTTATTATGTTTTGATGAAAGCCCATATTGACATAAATTGAGATGTATCTCTATGTCTATATGTCAGAGGCCAATTTATTCCCCTAAAACTAATATTCTACTTTACTTAATGAGAATGCTCTTCTCATGGCTAACAGTTGATGAGCTGCGTTCATTCTGAGTACGTCCTAATGTGTATCTCAGAGAAAGCTTACTCAGAGTTTTTCATTAAGGCAATTATTGTAGAGGCATCGGATAAGGTTTTAAATGGTATGTTTTATAGCAATATCATTAAAGGAAATTTTTTCATGATGACTATATGCTTAAATCAGAGAAAATTTCAAACAAATTTTTGTCTTAATCTGCTGATTTTACTACAATCACATAGTTACAACATTTAATTCCAAATAAAAAAAAAGGAAAAGGACTTTATGGAAAATGAATTAGTCATAAAGATAGTAAGGCAATGTTCACCTATATTCGAACTGAATCATTACATTGATGTAATTGTAAGAATAGAAATGATGGAAACTGAATAGATATAATTCAAGATATCCCTTTCACTAAAACTTATCCTAAAGCTATGATTAAATAGAGTCAATCAAAAGAATTTGTGTTTCATTCTCCATCGAGTATGCCACAGTTTGTGGCAGCTATCTAGCAAAATAAATTGAAAATTAATCTTCAGTATTACATGGAATAAAGGCAGGAGTAGCATCAGCTTTTCTAGCTCATGCTGAAGAGTGATTCTGGCCTTCATCACAAGCTGACTGCACATGATTTGTTTGCTATGGGGAGATCTTTACTGTTTTGTGAGTTTGAAACAAATTATATCCAACTTTTACATATCAATTTAATATTTAAACAGCTAGTCTTAAAAAGGTATATTAGTATTGAAGCACTTCCTATTTACTCTTGCTATGCACTCATTAGCTTTCCATTCTAAATTATTTCTGATACTGCTAGAAATGAAATTTGTGAACCAACATCATAATGACCATTATTTTTTCTTAAGCCAAGTAGTTGGGTATTTCACCTGTTATGCTAAAGAGTCTCAGGTGTCTTTTAAAATCAAACCCAACAAAACTATAAGCCAAAAGTCAATTTGTGGCTATTTCTTCAAAACCAGAATGAAAATTGACTCTGATTTAAGAGACAGTGATAAGTGGATGGTACAGACAGAGATTAAACACCCTCTTTCTTAGAGGTGTGTGTCCATGTAAGACCTTTGTGTCTAGCTTTCCAGCCCTAAACTCAAAAATTCATCTTAAAAAAAGTGTCCATTCACAGTTTCTTATTTTAGCCCTGTGCTCATGAAAACAGATTTTTTTAAGCTTGCTTTCTCTTTTAATTCTAATAGATGCAAGCTAGAGTTGCCAATTATGTGACGAGAGCATCAAAAAAAAAAGCCATTATGAAGTGCATTGATTATAGCCCTACCAAAGTTTCAGTAATCTATTCTTGCCACTTTTAACACAGTGAGAGTTATAAGTGGTAGAAAGAAACTTATTCTTCCCACAGTTCCAGCAACATTTCTGCAATTCTCTCACAGTTGAAGAGCCTGCACAAGGCCACAGAAACTATAAATATCAGACTAATAAGAAAGCAGCTATCATAAACTCATTTAAACTTTTGCGTATTTTTGAGGTAATAAACTCTACAACAGACTAAATATGGGCTGGGGGAATGATTTCATGCAATTTAAGAGCTGTCTTAGGTGTAAGAAACAAGGAATATAGTAAAGATTTTAATTAGGTGGTTTCATGTTCAGGAATCTATGTGGCTGTAGTGTTCCCTATTTGACATCTTAAGGTATGTAAGGTGCATTAAGTGTCATGTGATCTTACTAAAAAATTCAAGAGTCAGTTTCTCCAAGAACAGAATAAGAAGCTTTATTCAACAGAAGTTATACTCCTATTTCAGAGGCACCCTCTCTTTGTACCTTCCTGCAACTTTCTCTGTGCAAAGGAGTCTCATTTCCTATTTGTGATGTTAAGGAGTCAGTTTAACATCAGTCATTACTTGCCTCTATGAGAAGTAACTAAGGGAAATAGGGATTGGTCCATGTACTGCTAAATGAAGCCAGTTTCTAGCTGTAATGAAAAACAACTGAAAAAAAATGCATTTAACTGTTTAATGTCTAGTACTGAGATGGTAAGAAAAATTTTAACTTTGGAGAGTTTAATCTTCTCCCAAATTTAGTACATAGTACTGAAATTAGTACCACTAGGTTGTAATTTACAGGGAATTTCAGGAAACTAATTTTTTTTTCTTTTACTTGATAGATTTATATGAAATGTGATAGCAAACATTTATTTAAAATATATATCAAATGATTTTAAGAGAATTTATTTTATTTGAGATTATATATAACACCTAACCTACCTGTCTCTCTTCCCATTCTTTGCCTAGTCTCATTCTTCCTCTCAGGATTTTTCCAGCATTTTGTGAAGTAGTGACATCTTGTAAACCAAACACTCCAAAATGATGTCATAGGAAAAATTTAAATCCTGAGATGCCTGCAGAAATCAGGACAGCAGGAGCATTCAGCTTGTGGATTTAAAGTCAGTGGTAATCAGTGACTGCAGTAAACTGAATGTTAAATGTTACACAGCTTGCAGAGTTCAGCTGATTTTTCTGTGAGACCAGGGAGACTTTTTTTCAGTGACCCCAATAATCCTTGGCTCCCTATCAGAGGGCTGAAGCTCAAGAGGTTTCCCTTCTGTAGCAAGAGTCAGATACTTGGCATAAGAAATTGTGCACAGTTCAATATTAATAATGACTAACGTCACAATCCTACAGAATATGAATGACTTATCTGGACATGGGGATATTAACTAATTTATTTAAGCTTTGAAAGTTGGGTTATTTTCCTTTCTCTCGGGACAGTCACAGAGAAGCTTCACAGGTTGCTTAGATTGGTCAAGATATTGGTGATTTAAATTCACAACTCAGCTGACCCCAGGGTATGTTAGGTTATCTGTGAAGTTAGCAGATGAAGTCCATTATAAGATGTCTGTACCGTGACACATAATCAGGCTGTGTGCCATAGAACAAAGTTAAGACCTATTCCTGTCCAAAGAGTTGGCAATATAATTAAGATAGATCAGACAATGTGTTCTTGACGTCATAAATATTCTTTCTTATTGACTTGATCCCCTACCATGTAAATTTGATTAATGTTTCCAACTTTGGAAATACAATTCTGTATGTCAATACTAGCAGGATATTAAACAAGATAAAAAGGGTAGTCATATAAAAGTCTCATTCCCCACTGGATATTACAATATGGCCAACATAGAAAATATTTGAGGGAAGTAGGAAAGGAAGGGTGCAGACCAGTCTCCTTGACTGCTAAATTTTGTCATGCCAAGATAATATGACTTAGATTGACGTAGACTGGCATTTACAGCTGTAGCTGCAGGTAACTACCTCTAGCACAGGTAAAGCATATTTTCTTGTGAAGCCATTCTTACTAAGTGAATTTTCCTCAGCCTCTCATAACATTGACTTTTTCAGCAGCAAAGCCATTCTTGAGGGGTCATTACTCTTGCTTCTGGGCATCTGACAGATTTCATCATCACAATGAAAAGAAATAAACTCAGATCACCAAATGTCAGGTGCTGACGTACAATGTGTCCTTGGGAAAATCAATGTTCCGTGTAAAAATTAGCTACTGTAACCCATCTTTTACTGGGTACCCTGGGTTCCAACACCGATGTGGCTTCTTTTTGCATTAATCAGCACAGCTAACCAAAGGGCTTAAAGAACATTTTCTGGGAGATGGTTTTTGACCCTATTGAACTGCGTTTAGTACTGTACAGGAGACTAAAGAGCAGTATCACAATAAAGTTTATACATCTTCTCATCTCTTTTTGAATAGAATAGCTCACCAACTGAACGTGCCCTTTGAACCTCTACAAGTTTTTCTGTATGAGCTTAGTGGGAGTAAATCCTAAGTGACTCAACTCTTCTTGTACAAATTGTAATATACAAAATTATGAGTCTTGTTTGCATTGTCACAAACACTTACAGAGATGTTTACTATTTCTTATTTGTTTTTTTTCAAATTAACATATGTATGATCAGCTATGCTAACAACTAATGGCTCACCAAAAGCTATAGCAAAGACAAAACTAGCTGACAAGATTTTGAACTCTGGTTTTACGTATTTCTGTCTTCTAACAAGATGTTTTAGAAACATTTTGTGCAAATAAGATGGAAATGAGCAATAAAAGTCATCTTGTTCTTCCGAAGAAATATCTCCTATGACACATGCATCTTCTCAATTGTGAAAACATTGCTTACTGAGAACAGTTCACATTTGCCAACTTCTGTAATATTACGGATTATCCACAACCAGCCAAACCCTGTCTTCACATTTACTAGGCTGTATTTTTCACTTATAATAGTGAAAATCTAGAAAAAATCCTGTAAAGAGATTTACTCTTGTGACAGCTTTGTGCTGGCTTACTCAGAAAAAAGATTTTTGAACCTTTCAAGCCTCTCTCCTAATCCCATTTCCAAAGCGTTGCCAAGATGCTGTTGCCCTCGGAGAGAATGAAGTATAAAATTGTAATAAATTGTAGGCATTCAGCATAAAGATATTAAGCACATTTATTCCAAAAGGTTGTGTGGAATAAATAGAGTCAGAATAACTTACCTCTAGGATTCTGTTATTGACTAATTTACTTTCCTGTTATCCTGGATAATATGAGATGCCACACTTTATTGATTTGCCTCTCTGTCTCCTTTTTTTAAAGGCAGGCAAGCTAGTAAAATTGACCAGCAGCTCTTGCTAAATGCAAGAGTTTTCCTACTTAGACACAGTAAAATATTTGGATCTTACACTAAAGAATTGAAAGGAAAAAGAAGCCACTGTGATGTGGCACATCTCCTTTGCCCTCACTGTTACACGTCATGGACATTATGGATTATGGAATCTACTGCATAGTATAAAATACATTCTTGGAGAGAGAATTTCTAAGGCCCTAGATGTTGGGACAGAGGTGGATGAACCTCTTCTGATGCTATTTTCAGGTCCAAGACATGAAGGATGTAAATAGTAGGACATACTAGAATACTACTGTGAAAACAAGACTACTCACTGAGGATCATAAGATTGTTTTAGATTGCATTTCAGCGTTGCACTTGAAGCAAGATCTACTGCAGGAATTGCAGGAATTACTCGGAGAAAAGCAGTGGTCCCAAATACAGTTGTTTATACTTGTGCTGCTCTAGGTTGAGGTATATAATTTGCAGGTGTAAGTTTTGAAGAAATTCAAAAGGAGAATGAACAGATTAAATATGAAGTAGTAAAGACAGAATAAAGAATACGTTTTAGCAACTCGAGAAACAGGTCATCAAAGGGTATCTTAAGGTATTTTACAAACTTGAATCTTGAGCTTTGCCTACAGAACATTACTCACAGTGTGATAGTTACTCTCAAACATAGATTTCAACTCCCCTTTGAATGGATAGCGTTTTCCTCCATTCATTCTTCTAATATCAACCAGAAGATTTTAAACTTTCACCCCCAAAATGCCCTCATTCTGTTATAGGACGTTTGACTGCGGGACACTGGACCATAAGGCTTTTCTAGTATAGTTATGAAGAAAGTTAAAAAACACCTAAGATTCATATCCAGTTTTAATATACAATATAAACATAACCTTGGAAAACACAAAACCTCCACATAAAAGAAAATAAAGCAAGCTTGGAAACCAGAACTAATAATTTTTATTAGATCAGCTGATAGACTTGGAAAAATTTGGAGAAGCTTTTAGGCCCACAAGCCATTTATCAGGTCTGATATACAAGATGCAACTGATTCTAATTAGATACACATCCTTTAGATCATCTCAAAAAGAAGGGCTTTTGAAACCAGTGATTTTGAAATCACTGCCAACAAGTTGACAGTTAGTGTAAAGAATTATTAAGTACAATGATAATCAGGAAATGGCAGAAACAGGCATGCTACATCCTGGTGTGTGCTCTCCTTTGATGAAAGACGAAGTCTTGGAAGAGAATTGAATAGAACTGTTACAGGTGATCACAAGATTGTGAGCTTACAAAACCAATAAAAACATGGATAAATCAGGAAAAAAGATATGTTCCTTTTCACAGAGCTAGTGCTCTAAACCAGGTATCTGAACATCACTTTCAGCATGTGGGAGGAACTAATGTTTACCCTAGATAGCAGGAAGACATTCCAAAAGGCATTTTAGAAGTAACTGAAAATAGACATTTAAATAAAAAGATGAATTGTAAACTGCGACTGGGAGCCAGTGTCCACCTCAAATGTGTGCATATGTAAAATTACCATGAAAAAATAGGCCCTGAGTCTCCTCTGTTTCTAGTCTTGTGTAGTCATTTACATACATATTTCAGTAACAGCAAAAATATTATCATTGACTGAAAAGCAGACTTGTAATTCACAGGGAAGTCAGTGGTTTGTATTAGTTGGAGAGGGCCGGCCCTCTCCATCCTGATTATAAACAGCATCTTTGTCCCTTTCTAGGCTCAAGACTGGTGGGTTTCCTGTGATTTTTATATGGGACGATGGACTGAAACTAACTGTCATGGTAAAACTTTTCAGTTTGGGGGACAACTGGCTCCAACAGGCACTGAAACCAACTTCGTGATCTCCCTGCCTGTCTCTTAGATTCTGACTATAGTTTTAAGATACAGGTGTAGGTCTGTGGCTGCTTTAGCAGGGCTGTGTTGAAGAGAGTGAAGTTATATCCAGGTTTATGTAAACCAGGTTTATATCTTCTAGTGATCTAGATGGCTTGATATGTCAGCCCTCGGGTGCCAAAGGTGCTGCCTGTCAGAGAACTGCAAGTATTTACTGTCACCGTGAGTTTTCAGAAAACTTGAGAGGAGCTGAAATGTCAGCACATACTCTTACTTCATATTCTTCTGTTTTTCCATTGAATAAATTCTTAGATTTCTTAAATAATAAGTTTTTGTAACAGGTGGGAAGGTCAGTGATGCAATCGGAACACTGCAGGCATTTGCCACTTAAGCAGAAATAATGTAAATCAGAAGATGATGCAAACAGAGACAGAGAAAAAAATCAGACTATCGCAGGACAGGACAAACACAGTGAAAGCACAGCTGTAGATAGCAACTGTCACATTCACAAATATGAGCAAAGTAAAAGCAGAAAAGATTGGCAGAACACTGAGAAATTAAAGGAACTTAAACGTGGAAACAGAAAATAATAAATAAGAAAGTTGACAGATTCCTACTGCTATCCTTTACTCCAGGCAAAAAGAGTACTGTGAAAGAGGATGATATGACATTTATATGTGTTATTTGTTTGTTTTTAAACAACCAAGTAAAGAAGAGACCCTCCTGCACAATCAAGTCCTGCTCTGGTCTACCACGAACAACCATAACATATCATGTCTTTAGGTTCTTTCCCTACATAACTCCTAATAGAAAGCAAACTTGCTTCTGTGAGAGTTTTCAATCTTCTACTGTTAGCTTAATTTTATCCATTATTACTTCAGATCTGTAGGTCTTGCACTAAATTCATCCTTTAGCATAGCTTTCCTTCCTTCAAATTTCTTTCTTCTCTCTTCCTACCCAGTACTTCTAGCATATGTACAGGGGAAAACATCCTGCATCATTTTTCCTTTTGCTAGCTAAACAGGGCAATCCCTGTTAGTCTCTTCTCAGAAGATTGGCCTTATTTATCCAGAGCATCTCCTATTCCCATTTTAACTCATCTTTTCTGAACACAAGCAGACTTCAGATTAAGGACTTTGCTAGATCCATGTTACAGAACTCAGTGTTTCTCTGATGTGCCTTCTATGTGATTGTTCAAGGCGAGTGGGAAAGCTTTTGAATAAATTGAGAATGCAGCATCTTTTGGGTCTCAATCTAGTGCTTTAACCAAGAAGTTTTACTGCAAATGCACTGTTGGAATCTCACCTTGCCCAGCAAGAGGTACCCAAAGTACTTATGGTGCACTAAAGGCAAAAAAATGCCTGAGAATGTAGTCATACAGCAATGAATGCCTTTACTGTGAAGAACATTCTTCTACTGTCTATAACCTATCTTTTCTAAATGATGTCAACAATTACTTGTAAGTAGTTTACTGGAAACTTGGCTTGTGGTAGAGGACAAGCCATTCTTCTTCTTGCTTGCAGTTTGAGATATTTTATTGTGAGTCACAGCTGAGAAATAATATAACACTGGAGTACTATGCTTTATTATCATTTCCACATTATTTCCGTATCATGAAGCTCTACAATTTTTCCCAAAGGAAAAAGAAGAGACATTATTTGCCCGTGAATTGGGTGTGTGAATCAGTGGTGAAATTCAAACACTACAACTCGTAGCTATCCAGAGGAGTGTGCATGACATTCATCAGAAAAATTGACTCAGGAAGGCTTCTGATATACATGACTTTAAACCTAGTAAAGTTTCTTAACAAATTTTCCCTTGTTCTGCACAACCAGAAAAGAGTCAGAAAATTGTGAATGAAGAAATAGCTTTTAAAAATATTTTTTATTCTTGGTTCTACCTTTACAGCAGTATGAATTCAATAAAGTCAATTGAGTCTCAAGGGTACAGGACTCTTACCAATTAGCCTACAAAGCTCCCACATTAACAGAAATACAGGCAGTTCTATGAAATTAGGGGAAAAAAGAGAAATTTTTCAGACAGTGAATTTTTTGAAGTTTGTGTTCATAGCTGATGCAACATGGACAAAATACACAGGTTGTTTTCACTTTCTTTTCGCTGAAGTTGTCTCTTCACTTTTGATAGGTATTTTCTTTTCTTTGTGTGAAATTGGATCTGTTTTGCAGCTATTTGAGAAGAAACAAGGTCCAAAAAATCTTCCTACATTTTTGAAGTTGTTTTGGTGGTGTGCTTGAGCAAAGGCTTTTGGAAGGGCGGGCTGAAAGAAGGATGACAGAAGAAAGGGAGCTTTGCTAGATGCTAGCGATTTGGTGATTTTCTATTTCTGTTATTTTAAAACTGGCAACGTATATATAAGGTAACACACAAAATGAAGAACACACATTGGTACCAGATTCCACCAGATGATATTCTGGAGAAACTGAGTTCTGCTTATTTTATTAAAAATAATTTGATTTCTAATTATAAGTTAGAGAGAAGTCAAAAGACATTTTTCTGCCCTTGCTTGGATGAGATTTGGTGACTTCAAGTTCAGCAACAGGTATATTCAAATGAAAAATGTACAGTTTCAGTGCACAGATTTCCCTGAGATTTTAATAGTTTTAAATTTTAATGAGGAAAAAGATTTCCTCACTTTGAGAGCTGCTCCCATGGCACTTCTAATGTTATATCATTTAGAGATCATCTTCACAGGGAAACTGTCCAGTAGAATTCTAGTGGCATAAGAATATCATGTAGCTATGGTGATGTAAATCCCCATGCAGACAGTCTATGCAGGAATAGAAGTGCCTTTTTCAGTAGAGTTTGTCACTTTACAGCATTACACTGAAATTCTGCTGGCCTTGCTGTTACAATATAATAATACCTTTGGAGTGCTGCTACCAATTTCTCCTGAAAAATAAGACTGTAATGGATGTACTTATTTACTGATGCAGTTGAACTAGAAAATGCTGTTTCTGGTATCACTTACCCTGGTCTACAACACAGAAGTCAGTGTGATTAGATTAATGTAGCTACTGTAGCTACAGGATCTTAAAGATTCTCCTGCTACTTCTTTTTTATACAAGTCATTTTTGGTATGTATGTATGTCTAAATGTAGATACTTGGAAGACCAAAATGTGCTGAAAGGAATTAGTATCTTCATCAACAAAAATAACTCAGCAACAGAATAATCCATAATTCCATCAGATGAACTACTTCAAAACCTATAATTAAGCAGTGAAGCAATACAACAGATACAAAACTGTACATTGACCCAGGTGACCATCACAAAGTTTAAAATTTCCAAATGGAATTGTGACGATACAATGGAGGCTCAAGGAAGCAAATAAAGAATGCTTGGAGTAAGTCAAAAGAAAAAGAGTTGAGAGCAGAGTTTGAGAATGAGTTTCAAAGTGGATATAGAGGTGCATAAAATGAACAGTATGAGGAGAATAACTGGTCTAGTGAGTGAAGCAGAAGGAAGACTAAACAAGAGGAGTGCTGCCTCATTTTGCTGGGTGACTGAAAGAGAGCATGAGTTTGAGTGCTACAACAAGAACAAATGAAATATATGAAATATCTATGCATAAAAAAGAAGAAATGAAGAGAGGCTTTGAAAGCAGAAATTTGGGGAAATTTAAAAAGTGTACCAAGTACAGGCAAAAAAAAAGAGAAAAAAAAAGAAAGACAGAAAAAAGAAAAGCAAGTTCTGGGAGCTACTGTAGAAATTGAGGAGGGAGTCAAAGAAAAGGATTAAAAGGGTGACAAAAGAAGCAATAACAGAAGAAAGGAGTTATGTGAGTAGTGCTTGTTCCTGGAAGAGGGTAACTAACTCCAGAAAACTGATGAAGCTAAACTTGCTTCTTCATTAAAATTGATGGAACTGAGATATTACTTCCCAGAACTGAAGAGACAAAAAGCAAAAACAAGCTGTCCCTCACTGACAGACTCTGTCCTGTAGAGCTTAGCTGCCATGTAAATTAGCTAAAACTTGGGCAGTCACAGTAACATCCTTTGAGTCTGCTAATTATTTGTACTGTTTATGGCAAGTGTGCTCCATTGGGTGCAATTATGAATGTTTATTGAATAATTGCTGTCCTTGTCAAATGTTTGCTTGAATATTTGCCTGCACTGTATAATATTTTTACTGAGTAATTGTCTGCTGTGGATAATATCTTCACTCAGTAATTGCCTACTCTGAATAATGTTTTCACTGAATCATTTCCCATTCAATGTAATGTCTTACCGCATGATTTTCTCTTCTGAGTCATGTTATTGCAAGTTAGTTGCTGAATTACATATAAAGTTACTGTTAGATCAAATCTGAGTTTGTCTAAGTGCACCACATTTCAGTAATTTCACTTTAAAGCCTATAGTGATGGTGATATTATTTCCCTTTTAAATAAAGCAGAAAGGGATGGCAGTTGTAATTCAGTGTTAGAGAGGCTGGAAAGTGAGTTAATGTGCTAATAGAAACAGCATACTTTCAAAATAGGGGATGCTAGAGCGTGAAAGAAAGAATGAAAGTGAGCAAAAAGAGTAAGAACTGTCAGGGAGAGAATCGAAATTTGAGAGAGGAATGCAGGGAGGTACTGGCTAAAGGGAGAAGGAAAGAAGACAGACTGTAAATACGTAGCCAGTGAATCAGCCCCAGGGAACAGTAAAAAACAGAATGGAGTGGAAAAAATATATATGCCAGTGATGCGGGCATGATGTTCTCTCACATTGGCTGTGCATTAGGACAACCTTATAAAATTAACAGCTAGCATTTTGCAGTAGAAAAAAGACTAAAGGTGTTAAAAACATCCTAAGGTACAAATGCTGGAATCCCCATGCAGGCTTCATTTCTTTAATTTATTCCTTTTTCATCCTTATGCTCTACTTTTGCAACAAAAAGAGACTGGACCAGGAAGCAGAGGGGCTGCTGGGCTTGGCCTGCAGAGGGAATTTGCTCTTGACTTGGGATCATGGTAGACTCTACCTTGCCTCTGACAATGTGGGTGGCCAGGCTGTAATCAGGCAACAGCAGAAGTTAGCATCAAAAATCTAGCCATTCTAGGATGATGCATGCATGTGAAAAACTTCCACAAATTCTGTTAATTTGTTTTACCCCAGACATTTCAGCACCGATTCTATTCTTCCTCCCTGTTTTTTCAGTAGGTCACAAAAAAACTGAGATTGAGCTTCCACAAAATATCAAAGATATATTCCATTCTAAAATGAAAATATGCATTAATACAGTCTTTGTTTCAATATTATTTGAGATCTACTCCTGGTATAGGTCCATTGACCTTGCGTGATTTTTGAGATGAATATGTTCATTTCTTACTCTGAGTTTCTTTTTTGCAAACACTTCTATAAATGAAGGCTGTTTGCTTTTTTTTGCATCCTGTCAGGATGATATTGCTCAACTTACTTTTCTGGTATCTCAGAGCTATACAGGAAAACCACATGGAGAAATATCTAGTATCTGAATGCCATTTTGAGAAACAATGCTAATAATTTTTTCTTCTTTTGTCTCCATGTCTACACACCTTTATTATGGATGTTCTGTAAACCCATTTGCACAAGAGAGAAATTCAATTCTTACATTGAACTTTAGAATTTAGAGATGATGACTGTGTAAAACAATCAAGGTTGAGGTACCTGAGATGTATAGTTCCTTTTCTGTGGTTATTTTATTTTGTTTTATATATATCCCATATGAAAAGAAAATATGGGCAATGTATCTGATGACAACCAAGGTGTGGTGGTATTAGAAATCCTGCATATTGCTATTTTAGTCACATTTTATAACATAATTCAATATGCTCATTATTTTTGAATGACATTAATAAGGTGTGAAAGCGGGTCTAACAAGGCTAGCTGTGAGAGCTTTGAAACAATGAGATTTAATACAGAATATGTGTAAGTGTTGCAATATTTTCCACTTAATTATATGAGAACACCTGGGGCTAGAGTCAATAAAAATGACATCAGGCTTCCATACATTGGATTTCTGTGCCAAGCTGCTCAAGAACTTTCAAAAATATACATTATAAGGCTGATTCAGCCTTGCTCTGTAGCTGTTGGATAGACACTAGTAAATATAAGGAAAAAATATGTACATTTGCTTTGTTTTCCATTACTTCCATCTCTTCAGGATAACTCACTGGAAACCAGTCTGGTTTGTATTCAAAGATATCAGCTGAGCATTTTTACTGTTTTGTGACTGTGTGAAGAAATGGTGATATCTTATGAACATTTCCTATGTAAATCGTGGCTTAAAACAATAACAAAACTGAACTTTTTTAAAAACTTGTCACTTAAAATCATTACAAAACTTCCACTCTTTTTCAAAAATTTGACCAGAAAGCCCTGGAACAATCTAACATAACAAAGGCTGTCCATGCTTGGGAACCCAATTTAACTGTATCCCATGCTCTATTGCAAGGTCTGTTGCATGATTTAAACTCTTGGTTGGGTGTCCAGTGATCAGCTAGTCAGTTGAGCAGTGTATAAACATGATTAAGGAAAAAAGAAAAAAAAAGGCTAAAAAAGAAGGAATTGGTTATTGATAAAAAATACTTCTGAGTACTAGCTATGTCAAGCAGTTTGCCCATGTCTTGGTCAAAAAAACAATTATTCTTGGTCAGTCCATCAACAGTAAAACAAAAGAATACACATTCTTGCAGAAGAACAATGAAAGTTCCTTGTACAATAGTGGGCTCAATAGTATGGTGAAAATTGGTGAATACTGCTCTTTCAGCAAGGTATGATCCTGTTATTCTTGGAATAATTATCTTAATTGAAGATTTTTCAGTGTTACAGGCAAGGACATAAACAGAAAATGCCAGAGTGCTTCTTCAAGTCTGACAAAAATCTCTATTCCCTCTTCCCGTCCCTGGGTGCATGCAGCATACTGGAGTCTTTCAGTGCATGATTTTTCATGTTTTTTTTTTCTTTTTTTTTCTTTTTTTTTCTTTTTTTTTCTGATAGGCTGCTTCATTCAGCTCGCAAAATAGACCCTTTAGGGGATAGCTACCACCTCAATCTACAATTATGAAACCCGAGGAAATCTAAATTTATCCTAATGTATTTTTGCAGAACATCAAACCACCTTAAAGCTAATGATTAGGACATAGAGTCAGTATAACAGCTTAAACTGACAAGCTTTACCAAAGGTGAAAGACAGAAGCAGCATAGCATAGACACAAAGACATTAATTCAGTAAGTCTCTGAGACACAAGTCACTGAAGACTGGGAGAATAACTCCAGGGGAAGGATCACCATATGGTCGGCCCATTACCTGTATTCCTCTTTAGGCTTGCACATCAGTCAGCAAGGGAAAGGGGATGTCAGTCTACATGGAGCTTTGATCTGGCTTGGTACAATCGTTCTTGCTACATAGATTTCCCACTTACTTGTAGAACCAGAATAAGACCATAGTACATGGACAGTTTCCTATCACGTGAATAGTTCCCAGTACAATTAGTCTGGGCACGTACAAAAGACCTAAGACTCCAGGGAAGTGCTGTGCATATTACTTTGCTGGTATGCCTTTTTTGCTGCCTGCTTTCTCCATGGATGTAACACCAGCTGGATACATCTGTTGTCTCTTGAAGCAGGGAGGTTCATTTGAAATAACTCACAAAATACTACTAAATATTTTTCTTTCTTCTGTGACATTAGATCTTTCAATATTTGGCTAGTGATTAAGACTTTTCCGAAAGTGTTGGTAACAAAGTCTCTTGACTCACTCCTGTCCTTAGAGCCAACAAATTCAAGCTGAAGTCACAGTGTTGCACATAAGCTTTCCTTTCCCTCTCCTCTGTAAAGATTCTTCTCTCCTTCCCTGGAGGTATAGGCATGGCATAATCAGTTTTTCTCTCATAAGTTTCCAGCATACTTTCAGTTCGAGTCAGAATTTGGATGTTAATTAACAAAACAATAAATCTTAGGAAAAACAGGATAGCCACACTTTCCAAACTTTGGAATTTTAGTTTGTTTTTTGAATCTATTGATCCCAAAAGCAACCTGTAGAAAAAGATTAAATTTGAGACTTGGCCTATATCCTAGGACACTTGGGCCATACCAGTGCTTGTATGGATCATTAATATGCAATGTGTCTAATGATACTTTTGTGAAGGTGCTGGCAAAACACCAGCTTGTTACCCATCTGTGTTAACTGAAGTGTTGTGTGTACCCATTTAAAATCATTCTGCAATGTAGCCACTAAGATAGGTAAGGAATTAGCAGGAGGGTGAGAGGGCTACACAGCTAAAGCATTGACAAGTGTAGTATCACCTCTAGGCATGCAGCTGCTTATCCGGACCACAACTGGATCCAACTTTGCACAGTCTTGTGATAAGGAGGGAAGAATTTGGTATCCTTGGCCACTGTCTTTTCTTTGATACCAAGATATCAGGAGTTATGTTCGCATTCTTTTGAAATAAATTGTTCTAAAATTATCTGTTCCTCGAATGGTCCTTTTTGATAAAAATAAAAATCATTGTAAATGGGCGAGTGCTGACTTTCATCACTATCTGCTAAAACAATTTTCTGCAGAGAAATTCCACATGGAGATTCACAGTTTCTCACCAATCTTAGAAACCTGTTGTGCCAGCCCAATAGTACAAAGAGACCATGGGCATCGTTAATCCAGCTGACAGAGGATTTTTTCAGTCTAAAGAAATCTCTTGTTGGCCAACAGCTTGAATACAGTAGAAAGTGAAGCTAGGCAGAGAATTGTAGAGTCACTAAGGATTTCCATATTTTGTGGAGTTCCCTTTCTAATTTGCAACAGAAGACAATTTGAATTTCTGGGCCAAAAGACAGAGTGCCTTAGAAGTAAGGCCTGATTGCTGAAGACAAGGTGGACAGAGTACTTTCCTATACTTAATTGGAACAGCATCAATATTGCACCATCTCATTTCAATTTTAAGAAATCAATAAATTCTGAGAGCAAATTACATCTGAATCTTACCTACAAAAACAAACATAGAGCTTCTGCTTCCTTCAGCACAGATGGAGTGGGAAACTAGAGGATAACTGTGGTCTCTAAGTCAACTTTTGC
This sequence comes from Rhea pennata, assembly GCF_028389875.1. Taxonomy (NCBI): domain Eukaryota; kingdom Metazoa; phylum Chordata; class Aves; order Rheiformes; family Rheidae; genus Rhea; species Rhea pennata. Next base: position 113,045,700 of record NC_084664.1, on the reverse strand, counting down.
AGAGTTATCAGGAATTCTTCTGTCAATCTTTATCTAAAATGTTCGATGTCCATTGATGATGTCTTACTACTTGAGCCTAAGTTTACTTAAGCCTTTCCATGAGGAATTATCTTTGTCTCTGTTGAGATCTTCTTTATTCATCAGCCTGGACTCTCATATTCATTTCACGTGCTCCTCTACTATCTGTCCTCAAGGAACATATTTCCACTTCAGAATAACCAAGCTTCAGCAACGGATGATTAAATGTCATTGCCATGCAGTGAAAGCACAACCATGCAACCACTAAGAACTGCTGAACTCGGGCTGTTTCCAAGGAGAGAGGTGACTTCAGTATTGAAATGTGTCTGTGATAGCACAAAGTTTCCTGTGTGTTCGTACAGTTCCTAGCATGATGAGTCTTCATTCCTGATTGGAACATCTGTGAAATACCACTAGCAGTGCATAATGGGAATAATTTGATAAAACACAGATTAAATGAAGGGAAAGAAAAGTGAAGTCTAGATATCTAAGTGCACTTATCTGCCCATTTTCTAGCAAGAAACATAATGGACACTAGTTTTTCCCACAAAACTTTAGTCACAATCAAATTAAAATTTCCTGTACAGCTCTTTTTTGCTCATCAGTAAAAAAACTGTGCTGTCATTACTCTGATACTTGAGGATAAACATATTGCAAATGGCCATCAGTGCTTTATTATAAGTGACAATAATGATGTTTCCTTGGCAAAGAAGACCTGCATCTAAATATGTAAGAGCTGGTGGCTCCTAAGGATATATTTAAATCCGAGCAGTCTTGAACAACTGGAATAGTTATCAAACTGACAACATGACCATTTTTCTTAGAGATTAAAATGGCATATTGATGATGATTACTTTAATCTAATTTTAAGTACCTCATAAAATGCTTGAGAGGTTTGAAGCAATCTTCAGTTCAAAAGTTTTCTTCTAATTACAAGCCCTGTATACAATCTGCCAAAGATGATCTACTGCCATTTCACTCTGCCTGGAGGAAGATGCTATAGAATGGAAACGGTAAAAGAGAGGCATTCAGACTGACTCGTATTCAGAAATGAAACACCCAAGTTTCTCTTTCACAAAGCCTGAATCTGAATAAAAATAATATTCTCTCCTTTTCTAAGCTCTGTCTACCTCTTTGAAGATCTAGAGTCTCTATTTCACTTCTAAAACTGTCTGGGGTTCTCTGACTTTATTCATTGAGCTCACTGAAAAAAATATTGGTTGAACTTTGGTAGCCTACTGATCCATGTCAGACATGGCAATTATCATCATCCTTTGTTAGAGTACCTGAGTCAGTGACCATAGGATCATGCACTTTGCTATTTGCCCCTTCTTTCGCCTTATCCTGTAAATTCTGTAAGTCCACACGATGACAAGCAGCTCAGGCACATGAGCCAGTTTTCCCTAGTGGCCACAAACTCTGAGAATAGGCGTGGTCTGAGGAGTGGAATCTGGTAGATGCTGGGTAGCACAGCTGAAATTCTCTCTAGCCTTCACGTAAAGTAACTATGTCCATTAACAGTTTGTGTTCTTAGGTGACTCGGCCCAGGGAGGAAGAGCCAAATTTGCCAATCCCCCTATTTCTTCTCCTCCTCGCCCCACCCCTGCTCTCCAAGACTTTTGTGTGATAAGATATCTGATGTCATTCTCTAGATAAGGAAGCAACACTGCCTTATGGTGGTACGGCTGTTAAACTTCTTTAAATCGATGAGTGTGAGTTGTTTCTGCAAACTCCCGTTTGCACTGCTTTTTACAAAAATCCTATCCAGTTTGTGCTGTCAAACTCCAAATCACTTTTGCTGCATCTAGTCTTTCTCCTAATCTATCTGTTTGAACATGCTCTTGTTGTTTTGATTTGGTTTTTCGGGGTGATCCTATCTTGTCACCGCATTTTAAGCTTCTAATGCTGAAATCATGCCTTATTTCTGTCCTGGAAATATTTGGAAACCACATGTACTGCAGACTATTATAAATAAATGATAACAGGGCTATTGCTTGGATTAAAATATTAATTCTGAACATGTTAGACCTTACCTGTTATCATTCTCAACACAATCAGTTTCTTTTTAGTATAACTATTAAATTTGATCCTTTTAAAATTAAAGATTACCTTCAAATATGTGGTTAGGGTTTTTTGCTTGTTTTCAGTGGTCACAGAATGCATGATTAACTTGTGCTTTTCCTAAAGCAGATGTTTTGAGGCAGACAACAGATTTACAGACAGCAGGTCAGATGAACAGAGTCCAGGTCTGGATAGCGTGGTTTCAAATTCCACTTGATTTATGATAGAACTCTATCCCGTTTTTTTCCTCAGGTTTTTAGACTGCCTGGTGCTAGGATGAGCAATAGTTCTATCGCAGCATAGACACATAGATTTAGCTAATTACTATGTTGCAGGTGTTGTGATCTTGACTGTATTAATATTGATAGCAACTGACCTTCTTAAAGATTTATCCAAATTTAATTGGGAATGAAGAGAACTAATCAGAATTATTACAGCCATTGGACGTGGTGTTAGGTATGTTCCCACCAGACAATAACAGGAGAACATATTTGGTCTTTAAGTTAGCATAGTTCCTCCAAGGATATTGACTCTGAAACTTTTAGGAGGTCACTTTGAAAAGTGGAATAGGAACGCCTTTGAAATCCATAGAATTTGATGAAAACAAAGAAGCCAAGGTTTTCTTTCTTAAGTGTACTAATGGAAGACTTAGTGAATAATTGTAGGAAAAACTGATTCAGTACAGTCTGCAATGACAGTTTATTAAGCTATCTGATATCCTGAATGCTATTAATTTAACTTAGAAACATTTAAAGACTCAAATTTATATTCAATGTGTCCATAGATACCTTGCTGAATTGGAGCCTAAATCAGTGGGAGCTTTGCATTGACCTCATTGGTAGCAGTGTCAAACTTTGAGTTGACAATCAAAAAATACAGAATGCAATTGAATGTAGACATATTTCAAAATAAACTCATATAATTACAGAATAATTCAAATAGGACGGGACCTCCTTGGTCTCTGGACCAATCTCTTGCTCAAACAAGGTCAGCTCTGAGATCAGACCAGGCTGTTCATAGCAGCAGTTGGAATTCAGTCAGGTCTTGAAAACCTCCAAGGGTGGAGGCTGAACAGTCTCCCTGAGCAGCCTGTTCCCCAGCCTGGCTGTCCTCAGAGTGGGAAAGGTTCTGCTTACATCCAGTCTAAACTTCTCTTGTTTCAGCTCATGCCTGTTGTCTCTCATCCTCCCACCTTGCACTTCGGTGAAGAGCCCTTCTCTGTCTTCTGCATAACATCCCCAGCTGCTGTTAGGTGTCCTGGAAGCCATCCCATCTTGAGTCTGAACCAGCCCTGGTCCCTCAGCCTCTCCTCACAGGGCAAGTGCTCCAGCCTCGACCATGCTGGTGCCCTTTTAAGAACTCAATTCAATTTATCAATGCCTTTCCTGTACTGGGGGGATAAAACTGGGTGCAGAATCTAGGTGTGCTTATGAGTGCTTATGATCCCTTCCCTTGACCTACTGGATGTGCTCTTGTTAATCCAGTCCGGGTGCTGTTATAACCTTCTGTGTTGCCAGGGCACACCGTTGGCTCATGTTCAGCTTGCTATCCCCCACCAACACAAGGGCTTTTTTGACAGAACTGCTCCCCAGGCAGCCATGCTCCCCAGTCTAACCCATTGCCAGGCCCATACTGGGCCAGATAAAGGTCCATCTCTTGTCTTGTTTCTGACAGTGGTCACAAATGGAGGTCTAGGAAACGGGAATGCCCCAGCCTCCAACAATTTGCAGCTCACAAGCTTTATAAGACAGAGATGTTGTTTTTGTATTGAATTCTTCCAGTTGTCTGTTGAACCTATGCAAACTTTTGGCATCTACAGCATGTGTAGTGAGAAATCCCACAGCTTGATTACATGCAGTAATAGATAATCAACCTTTCTTTGGTTGTTTTAAACATCCCTACTCACTTTCACCATGAAATTATATAAATTTCTGTCATATTTTCCCCCAGCCATCTCTTGTCCAGACTGAAGAGTCACAGACCACTTAAATGTTCCTTGAAAAGAAAGATACCATTTCATAGCTGTGATCATCTTTGTAATCCTCATCTCCTGGGCAAAGTAAAGAATTAAAGAAAGCAGGTAACAAAGAGAATATATTTAGAGGGAGGAAAGGTAGCAACAGGGGAGATCCTGAAGAAGGCTAAGGAAAGCAAATATACAGAAAGATATGAGAAACCTCAAGAGCAAAGGAAAAAAGCAGGAGGGAATGAGGGAAGCATGGGCTGTTTTTTTTATTCAACTACAATACCATTATTAGTGTAGTTAATGTTAAAACCCACTATACTCCCAGTATACTTTCAGTCAGTTACTTCATTTATGTCAGAATCCTGCTTTGACCGTGAATGTTCCCATATTCAGATCAAAGACAAAGTAGAATGCTTAAAAGACATTTAAAAAATCTTCAAAAGAGTGCCTAGGAATTAACAAAAGTTTCAGAAATGGTATGATCTGAAATTTTGACCTTTTTGTCTCTATCTTGTTTCGAATTTTTCCCAGATGACCTTTTAGAGGTCACCTCTGCAATAGATAGTAATCTCTGCAGTTAAATGGGTTGTTCTGATCTCTTTAGAGCATCACATACTATCCAGACCTGATGTTAAACCACTAGACTTTTTGGAGTACTAGTTTAATGAAAATAACAATTATTTTGTTTATTATTTGGAACACTAAATTTAGGTAATGTATTTAAATTGTGAGTAAACTGACTTCATTTCTGACATTGTTGCATTGGCATAAATTGAGTTGGCTGTACATTTTCTCTTATTGATGGCTTGATAAATCTTTTTTGGCATTTTAAGCTCTTTACTCTTTTATACATATAGTTTTATCACTCAGAACAAAAAAAAAGTACTCATCAATCTTTCTGTAAAATCAATAAGACCCAAAGTAATGAATGATTCTGGACCTTCATTCATCCTAATTTGATTCAGTCTTCTAAAGAAAAAAGTTTAAACTTTCGTTAGAATCTTGGCATGAAAGCTGCAACACCGTGGGCAGTATCAGAATAGCACAGAAAATCTGAGACGTAAACTGCAGGATATTTATTCAGCATGTGGAGTCACTATTCATTCAGGACCTGCTTAAAGAGTATTAATTCCTACTGGGGAGCCTCCCTTACTTCAAGCAGTCCGCTTGGCTTCAATAAAATCTACTCACATAGTTTTTTTCTTTTTTACCCCCTAGGAGTTCAGACTCCCTTATTATGACTCTACAAAAATAGCTTTTTTTAAAGTAGAAAAACCTCATGGACAGGATATCATGTAAAGCATGATATTTCTCATAGAAACAGTCAATCAAGTTACTGTATTCTAAGCCATCTTGTGAATCAATGACATTACCGGTATAGATCTCTCCCTAAGATGAACTCGAGGCACTATATTGGCGGACAGCCACTCCTGCCATTAAACAGTGCATTAAATCCCTGTTTCTTTGGTGCTCATAGAATAATTTATGATACCCATCCTCCAGACCTTCCCAACCATCCCAACAGATAATAGATTTTTTCCAACAGATACTGTGTTGAGGTTACTCCTCTGCTGGCAAGAGCTATGCATATGCAGCTGGACTGTGTCCTCTACTTGGAGACAAAATACTTAAAAGTACAGAAACTGAGGTATGAGCAATGATCATAAGAATATGACAAAATGTCATATCTTTTATTCTATGGAGCCATCCTTCATGTAGTTTTACAAAAATAGGGATTTTTCTATACCGGTACTAAGTAAAACTAAGATTATTCAATTTATACAAACATGAAGATGTTATCAGAAGTGTAACTGTGATTATTATTCAGTCTTGTAAAGCCTGATATATAGGTCTTAAACGAATTAATTTGCACGGTGCTTAAATATCTGGAAGTGCAAATCCTTCTACCACCTTTGGTCATGAGAATGGAATTCAGTACAACAGAGAATGTAAAATCACTTGCAGAATTAATATTCTAAACCCACTTCCCAGAGAAGATATCAAGCCACACCGTGTGTTATTCTCATCGCAGCCACTCAGCCTTCATATTTATCTCTATCCCTAACATCAACCAGGGGAATTTACCACTTCTTGTGGTTAGAAGAGGCTTCTGTAAACTAAACCGTGTGCTGGTAACTACTAAAAATACCCACAAGAAGGAAAGCATCTGCTTTATCTCAAAATCATTGCTTTTGTTCAGCTGTGTACAGCTTTCTGAATTGTACATAAACCTGAAAGGCAATACAGAGATAATTCTATAAGAATATGAACATTTTTGAATAGAGAAACACAAACACATGAGGTTAAGGTCTTGACCTGAAGATCTGACAATCTAAAGAAAGGCTAAATAAAAGACAAAGAACTCTCAAGGACAGACAAGAATGTAAGAAAAATGAATGTAAGGTTATGCCAACTTAGAATTTTGTCAGTGGAAAGCAAGGAGGATTTAACAATAATCATTTTTTGCTTTCAAGAAAAAAAGATCAGGCAACGTAGCAACGGACAGCTTCAGCTTGTATGAGCGTAAGATTTAGGAAAGTATCTCAGGGATCAAGTTCATCATCAGTTCATCAGTATGATGTACTAGATTGCTGCCTCATAAAATCCTTCTCAATGAACTAATCCAATTGCACCTTAAAAATTAATTGGAATTTTGTTTTCCACTAATCCTACTAGAGAAGCAGGTGAGAGTACAGTTCTGAAGGTGGCAAGGGAGAGAAGAAGACAGCTCCAATCACCTGCTTATTTTCAAAAATCAGAGAGAAGCTGATACATCAAATATCTGGGGCCATATGTGTGTCCAGTGTCATGTTAGCAAAGTGAGAGAGGAACTAAAGTAGGAGAAGGAGAAATACAGTTTCCTCCTGGCAAATCTGCACCTGACCAGTTATTCTGGAAGCCTAGGCATAATTGATTGCTGATCTAGGTGGGCCAATTTGAATGGAGCAAGAAGACATTAGTCCACAAGATTTAGTAAAAAATAGGATTTCTAAGAGACTGTTAGGGCAGAAGCACCTAATACTTCATTAACAGTGGTGAGTGATGCAGTTGCATGAGCCGCCCTTGGAAAGCAAGCACTGCTCTGAAAGACAGTTGTGCCCCTAGCATTTCGTCTTTCAAAGAAGGGATGGTTTTGACATGCTGTATGATATCCACAGCCTCTGAAATATTGAGAATATACTGACAGGAGGGATAGAGAACAGGACAGGAGAGAGAAATCTTACCAAAAATGTCATTTTTTATACTCTTTGTATGACGTTGGTGCTTACTGCTGCCATGGTGTATCTTTGCTACAGGATATAGATTAATTCTTGTAAGGAGCACTAATAGCTTAATCAATTCTATGATGAATGACAGACTGATTTATGTCTGTACTGTCTCCAGCCATGAGTTAGGAAGGCACTGTTGCTAGGAAGCCAAGAACAGTAAGGATTTCAACTGCAGCAAGAAAAACCTGGATTTGTTGTGTTGCACTCTCTAAATCCCTTTAAACTTCTCAGAGAAAGCACATTTGTTTTTCCACTCTGTATGTTTGATTTCTTCCTCTGACAGATATACAGAAAACTACCTAGGTGAATGCGTGACCTTACAACATAATCATTTACAATAAATCTTTTGAAAATTACTTAAACTCCTCCTGACAACAGCACTTTTCCCCTCGTTCCAAACATATGATATGCCTTTTAATGTTTATACCTGGCTATTAATATAATCACAGAGCTAAACTGATACTAGAAAGAGGAAAATAATTAGGGGTCTTAAACCTATCTTCAGGATCTAAATAAAAAGCTTCACTTTGCTTCACTGCAGGTCAAAAAAAAATCAGATCATTTCAGTGCCTACCTATATGTTTGAACGTCCATGCAATATTTGAAATTCAATGATAAGAATATTTTAAATACCTTTAGCCTTAATAATCTAACTTTAACTCTAAGCTCCTGCTTGTGTAAAGCTTTGGTACAGGTCGTACCTGGAACAGCTCAGCTTTTCAGAGTTTCGGAACTCCCAGCGATCCATGCTGTAACTCACGGGCACTCAGCTCTCCTTAGAAGAAGGTCAATGGTGTCTCAGATTAGGACTACAGAAGGAAACTCTCATCCTGAGCTTCAAGAATTATTTACATAGACTGGTAAATGATGATTTTTCTTTTGGCAATAATACCTCTGGTGCAGCACTGGCCTAACAGCGATGGCCCCTAGTGATGCCTAAAGAGGGTATGATGTCTGCCAAGGGACTGCATGAGGCTGTAAAGTCACAACACAAATCCTGTAACGCTTCTCTGGAATTTCCCTTGGAAAGCACAAATTCAGCTCGTTTCCAATCCCTGTTTTCCACTGAAAAACAATTCTGACAGACAAAGATTGACCAGTCATTAGGTTATATATATTTTTCCAAACTGCACTTCCCAAACTTATTGACCATAACCACTGTCACCACTCAAAAACTGTTGCAGATTGTCATTCAGCACTATCATCAAACTCAGATAGAAATGCTCTGTAAGCAATATCATTCTGCAGATCATCTTGGGAAGATACTGCCCTACATCCTTATATGGTTTTCTTAATTAGTTCACAGGTTTTAAATATCACTACTGAAAAAAAAACAGAGAATAATAGAGAAAGTTAATTTTTACTTTTCTTGTTGTTGTTGTTGGCTATTGTGAGACACTAGGAGGAGTAAGGAAAGCAGAGAAGGAAGGAAGATTTCAATTAAAGTATATATTCAAAGGTCTATTAATGAAAGTAAACATTTAAAATATACAGTTTCCCAAATCTTCAAAGCATCCTCCAAAATTAACATAAATTTTCTAGATGTCTTTTTAAAATGTTTCTCTGTGAAAGTTTTCATGTTGTTGTTATATCTTTTTTTTAGAGCAAAATTCTTGGAAACTAAAGTGAAGTCAATAGAAATCATATGTGATCTCCACAAAAACTAAATAAGAATCTGTACATTTATTTTTAAATTATAGTTTGTTGGCTTCTCTGCTCTAGATGGGCAGTAGGCCAAGCTAAATCTCTCAACCCTAACAGAAGCCCAATTAACTAAGATAAATTGTCAAATCACTCCTGAGAGGTTCTCAGCATTATTTAATCTTCAAAAGGAGTTGAGGCTGTTGGCCAAAAGAGATATTCCACTGAGTATCAAGAGCATTTACTATCAAATCTACTGTTTCTCTGGCCAAAGTATTTAGCATCATGATCAGATTCCTCAAAGTTGTGAGACTTCAAGAGTCTAGTTCCAGAGTTTATGTTGTTTCAGATCAAGGCAAATCAGTCGTTGACTTCTCCATATAGCCATGGCCTCACTCTGTCTTACACAGGCTCCATTTTCTCTTGCTGGGTTTACTCCTTCCAAACACCTTTTCAGTTTTTCTCAGATATATTTAACAAAATCCTCAGTGCTTTTCAGTTTTTCTCAGATATATTTAACAAAACCCTCAGTCCTTCAGCCTTCCATGTCCACCTACCACTTCTGTTGCATAAGCGCAGCCACATATAATTGGGTGTTTTATTCTCTTTTCCATGCAGAGGCTTTGATATTTCAACTGTGGTGTTAAACGCTGACTTCCGTCATCTTACCAAAGTACATCTCTGACCCCTGAGTCTGCTCCTGCAGGTCATCTCTGGTCCTAACTTACTTGCACAGCCTGGGCTAAATTCAGTGATGAGCTATGAAGGGCTTTGGGGGTCCCTGTACCTTTGATGTCCAAGCCTGGGTGTAGCTGATGGGGGTTTGGATACTGGCATTGCCCAAATCCCATTCTATGCTAGTGTATGCATGACATTAGGTATTGCTAATGAAGGGGACTATAGGTTTTTAATCCTACCAGTTCCCTACCTCTGGCATCCCAGCTTCTAAATAATGATACATATCTGAAATCCCCCCATACAGGGTGAATGGAAGCACAGCTTTCCCTGTGCTGCTTCTAGCAATCACAGAGTTAAATGTCAGTTTATGTCCTCAAAATTTTGAGGGTAGTTAAAGACTATTTATAATATTTTGTGCTGTAACTCTGTTACCTCCCCCTTGATTTTAGCCCTGGTGCTTTAGTTCTGTGATAAGCATATTATAAGGTTATAAGCAAAAACTCACATATATTGTCATTGTTTTTTAGATACAGTATGATCCAGAGCTACCATATTCGCTTTTTCTTCCATTTATCTTTTTATCTATTAGGGTGGAGAGCCTGTTTATTAGAATTAGCTATAATATGGAAGCTATTACAGTCCTCTATCATGCATTTCAAACACAGACTTCTCATCAGCAAAGCTTGAATTCTGTAAATGGGCTATATGGAAAATAATACACAGCATTCTTGACTTTAAGTCTTGAAAATCAGATTTCATTGATCATATTACCAGCAGTGTACTCTCTCTCATTATACAAATATTCACAAACTTTTTGTGCTAAAAATACTTCTCAGTAATGTATAACAAAAAAGCTTATGGGTGTCTTGCTCTTTGCAAAGACTGGCAAAACCACATAGGCGGAATAGAATTTCAATAATTCTACTATCTATGTGGAATATACTGGGCCTACTTGCACATACTCATGCTGCTCTGAAAGAGCACTCATGCGTTTTACACTGCAGGGTGTCTTTATGATTATTCAAGAGTGCTCAGGATACAGAAAGGGATACCACTGAACTCTTGCACAACATGTTGGAGAACCCAAAGATATTTTTTCTCGGAAGATCTTCTCTTAGGCTTCTATCACTAACTATATAGCAGAGTCGTGGAGCATAAGAGATACTTTGAGATATACGTTGCAACATACTTCTATTCATTAACAAAGAACATTTGGTTTTGCATGAAGAAGGTGATTTATGCTAACTGAAGTTGGTATTTAAGATATGATATGCCTTGAACATCTTATAGATGAAAAGAAATTCTGAAAAAAAGACACAGACACAGTGTGCAAATCAACATAGGTTTGCTTTCTTTTGATTTTTTCTTTTTTTTTTTCTACAGCAGAGTGGGATTTATTTCACCTAATTTTTGATGACGAGAAAGTAAAAAACTCATTTCTTCTGGGCACCCATGTCTTCCGCTTGTCCTTGCCGGAGGAGAGGAGACACCAGCAGATCATCCTCAACTTCTCTCAGTCACCACCTATTTTAGGATGGAATAATCTAATCATCCTCTGCCTTTATTCACCACAGATAGAGGTTAAATCACTGGTTTAAACTGGATGCATGAATTCTAGTTGAGTGTAGGAAAGATGAATCTCATCTTTGATATACAAATACCAAAGCACAATATATGCATGCAGCATAGCATCCTGTCACTGAGAGTAGAGTAAGTTGTAGATGACTTAACACATTTGAATGTGATGCTCTTCTATTTAGGTGCATGGTTTTATGAGGAATAAGCATTTAGGTACCTATTTTGAGAGCCCAGTTCAATGCAAATGTGATTACCAAGCACAACAATAAAAATGTGCAAAATAAAGAATTACTTTTACAGAATTTTCACCAATAAAAACCTGAACATTGGGTTTTCCAGAAGAAAACTAAAAATTTAATTACAAAAGTGGAAAAAATGCTGTCTTCTTTAAAGAGAAGGCTCTGAAGGACCATAAGGTCATAAAGCCAAGGTGAAGAAGGAGGATGATCAAGGCCGCTAAGAGTAGCACAAAAAGGAGACTAAGGGTTGAAAGGGCATGCACTGCTTCAAGTCAATAGACTATACCTATTTATGTGAATAGATTTAGGATCAGATTCATAGAGAGAACAGAAGAACTAAGAGAACACAACCCCATGAAGTGAATAATTTGAGAGCTCTATGGAGGAGCAAACCATAACAAAGTCTGGATGAGAATGAGAATGTTGTGTGCAGTGTAGAGGAAATGTGGTATAATGAAGTAAAATATTACAGAGGTCATTATTCTTTCTTGAATAATTCTGAAACCTTAATTACTATTTTATTATACGGGGTGGTAAGGGAAGGGGTACCTTCATTTAGCACTACTTGTTCTCTACAGAGAACAAAAGCTTTTTGCCTTTATGAATAAATACTCTTCTTTTGACAGAAGCAGCCAATTAATAGCACATATGTTGTATCCTACTCACAAAACCCAAATGGCAAATGCTCTCTGGGCAGATACTTCATGTAATAGAAAGGAAGGGACTTTTGTATTTGCAAAGACAAATGACTTCAATGTCAACTTTAATTTGAAACAATTCTTCCAGAGATTGAAGGCGGTCATGACTCAGGGAATGAAAAGATCTAAACCACGACAAAGAACCTTACTTCTCAAATGAAAGACATGAGTATCCTGATCTGAAACAAAGAACCATCAGTTAAACTTTTATTTTAAAAATTCTGTATCATAAAAGCATGAAAAGTACACATATTATCTTTTTTTTCACCCAGGTTAACAAGATATACAGACTGCCTGTTAGAAATATGAAAGTCCACCTTTATTTTTTAATAAAAGGATCTGATCTTGTTGAAATCTACTTCAGATTCCCTGAGCAAGACATTAAGTCATTATTATATTTACTAGCTATCTTGATTTTCGTCTAAGATGTTAATTAACAAGACAGAGAAGGTGTACCTGCTACCATTTAAAACAGGCACACTCAGAATTTAAGACTTACTAAATCTGATTTTTGTGGGTTCTGCAACTGCATCCAATAATGCATCCAATAATTTTGAAATTTTTAGGATCAGTGGCTAGGCTTGCCACTGCACAAACAGCATAAACAGAAGATAGGCTTTCTATTATCTTTGCTGCCCTGCTGGACAATATCAGTTGATCCTGGAGAGTTACAGGTTTTTTTCTTTTTTATTCATTGTTTTCTGCTTAGCTACTTTCTTCTGGACCTCACATGGCTAAGTACTGACTTGATAACTGAGAACAACAAAAGCATTTTTTTAATTAGACATTGTACCTTCCCAGAACATAATTCGTATTAAAAGAATATGTAGTATCTATTATCTATTAAATACAAAATTTCCAAAAGCTGATTGAATTGAGAAGAAAGAGAATGGCATTTTGCATGCCAGGCTTGAGTGATATGCAAGGCAATGCTATTCAAAGTGCCAGCAGCATATGCCAGCTTCAATTAGAACGTAAAAGGAAAATCTGTTGCTAAAATATAACAGCACACTTTGAGGATTTTATATGTGCTTATTCCAGACTTAGAGGGTTGAATACCCTTAAGAAATTCCAAGTTTTGACATTTCATTGAAGCTGTTTTTAAGTATTAGCCTTATTGTAGGAGTCCCTGAATGAAGTACTGTGGCCTATGCTTTACAGAATAGATTATCATACCGATCATTTCTGGCCTTAGAATCCTTCTGTCTGAGAAAGAATTCACTGAAGTTATTACATCTTGTCCTTCCATGTCACCTTTTCCAACTAACTGCCTACAGCCAAGAATGTAATCGTCATATTTCAAGTGAATATGTTAATGGGCTACAGCACTTCCTGCAATGCTCTAAGAGCAGTGAAGCACAAAGAGCCTTTGCTCCAGAGAGCTTGAGGTTGATCTATATGATGTGACCTGAACTACACAAGAAAAAAGGTTTTCCACTGTCCAGTGCTTCTAGGAAGTCCTAATATGGTTCCTGAACCAACCTCACAGCTCTATGATCCGCAGGGTAAACCAGTGTATGACAGTCTCACGTGAACCCTTTGAGCTGCCTTTTCGTGTGAGGGTTGCTCAGGAGGCTTCTCATTCCATGAGTCCACAACTTCCTCCAGTGTTTTTTTACTGGAATTTATGAGGAACTACAACCCACATTTTTTGAAGATCTAATCTCTCATAGTCTCAAATGTACTGGCCACAGTGGTTTGGAGTGGGCTCAGTCTTCCTATCCAGCATCAGGGCTGATTTTGGTATCCTTCATGAAGCTAGTTTAAAGTGATTGACAGCTGTCATGGACTGCAGCTGAATTTGAGCAGAGTTTTTAATACAAGTCCATCTTTAACATAGATCTTTGTCTATTACCTACATGTAAAATACAACCTGGCAGATTAGTGTTTACTCTGTGGAACACTTAGGTTTTGTACTGGCTTTATGATTATCAAAGTTTGGGTTCCTGCTACAGGCTTCTAGCACCTTTTCATTCAGCCATGATCATCTACAATCAGAAGCAGCTACAAATGCACAGAAAGAATCACCTTCTTCTTCTGATGTCGTTATTGATTTCTGCTGAGAAAAAGCTCCTATTGTGCTTACAGGGCTTACATCTTCACCTTTATCTTGACTATTGTTGCTGATGCCCTCCTGACAGATCTCATCTGTTCCCTTCTTCTGATTTCCCCACCTATCCTCTTCACTCCATGCAATAGTATTTCCTGATGTTCACACTATCCCAACTCCTACTTTATTCTCCTATTTCTCTCTTTATCCTCTTCTCCTCATCTTCCCAGTTTTCTCTGACTTTCTTTATCATTCAAAATAAGCATACTTTAGTCATTCACTTCTTTAAAAGTGCCCTTTTTCGTGTAGTTATCTTTTTATTTGTTGTCCTTGTTCCACATTTAAAACATTAATTTTCTTACTGTCCCAACTTAGATCATCTTCAGTTCATCCTTTGAGGTCATCCTTGAGCTCAAAAATAAACTAGAGATAGATGCCTTGACCCCTCTTGGCCAGTTCTCCATCCTCCCCATTGACCTGTTTAAGATAGCTGATGATCCACAGCACCTTGTCCTCCCTTTGCTTCTGTAACACTTGCCTCTCCAGCTTCTCTTTTCACGTCCCCAATAGTTTCTTGAGAGAGACTCTTTAGTGGTTCTCTTCCCTCCAGCTCTCCGTGGATTCGCATAATAATATTTAAATCCATAATTAATAATTAAGTATTAAAAAGATATAATCATAATAGTAACAAATATTAGAAATAATAAATAATGATAATATAATAATAATAACACATTACATTCTAATAATAATTGTAAATTCATGTCTCTGTCAATATGCCTAGATATATAACCCATTTTCCTTTGAGTTAATTAGTTACTTAAGTTCCTGTCAAAATGCCTGAAATCTTTAATTTTTTCATCCAAAACATATTGCTTTATTTTTATCCAGCTCTGCATCTGCTCTAGCTTTGCCCTTTTCTGCGTATATTTAGAGGGCTTCTGTGTAATAACTGGAAAATCCCTATAACACTTCTCTATGTCTCAATTAATCCAGTAGTAGTTTATTAATTGTTCATTTATTCCTGTGCTGTGTGTTGTCATGAGGCACTGTAGCTTAGAAACTATGATCATTAAGACAGGCAGGAAAAAAGAGTTTAATCTCTGACACGATTCAAAATATATCCTCCCACTTATATCAGGAATGCTACCTGTAGAGCCAGCTCTATCTTTTTATAACTGAAGTATGCCAGAAACCAGGGAGATATGTCATTTAATTTTTAAGTGGCCCCAAAGTAATCAAAGTTATCTTAATAATCCCTTTCCTGTGCATTATAGGGAAAGTATCAAAAAGTTACCACCACTTATGTTTAATAGTCTAAAAATCTGCAGGATAAAAGTTTAATATAAAGCAATTTGTTAGAACTTTACTCCTGAAGAAGTTTTTGAATGTAGTAGGTGGCAGGGCCACTGTTATTTCTAAGGCTTTAGGGTAGCAGTACTTTGTGGCTACCTTTCTGATCCTGATAAGCACAGCCACATGCTTTCCTGCTATCTTCCCAAGTATCCCTTAAAGAACTACTGCCCATTAAACATGAGGAAACATTAATGGGAAGAAAAACAGAACCTGAATGCTCCTTTCTGAGTATACACCTGAATACTTTAGCTAGCACTCAGTTAACATGCTTATTAAAATGAAATTTAGAGTGAAAAATTACGTATGAAGCAACCTCCCTTCCAGACATATGACAGACAAGGCAGACAAGGTTTTAGGATTATTTGCCTTTCCATATAGGACTACAACATTTGCTGAATGGAAGCTGCATGACCTTGTCTGCTACGGAAGAATGTATGTGATCTCTGTCAGCTTATCTTTTTTTTTCTCTCTGTGATGTTAGCAATACTGTTTTTTTCCCTTCATTTTAATCTAGTTTTATTTTATTTTCTAATTTCCAAGATGTGTGTGTCATACTAAGGATTCAAAGCTGGTGCTTTTGCATCAGTAGCACCAAAGGCAAAAAAATTGTAAATGATACTAATCAAAAATCATTCACAAGTCTTTTGCTTTCCCCAAAGAAAAAGGAGCTGTGAATATAATAGTATGTAGGATCTGACTAATGCATTTTTCCCCTTTGCAGTATGAATAAGAGAAGAATATCTTTTGTGGGAACAGATTACTACCAAGATTGTATTAATCATATAAGTCCTGTGTCGTATTGAGCTACCCAAATTGTTCAGGGTCGTAATGCTGTATGCAGTTCCTGATTTGTGATTCCGAGCTAGCGATACACTACTGGTTACAATATCCTGAGTCTGCCTATATCAGGTCAGTTTTGAGATTCTAATCCCCAAACTTTACAAAAACCTCTAAGAAAAAAGAAAAAACTTGAAACTTCAGTCAGAGAACAGTGTCCATAGGTTTAAACTATCTGTGATTTCCAACTATCATATTCAAATTCAAATTGAAAAAAAAAAAAAAAAAAGTTTTTTTTTTTTTCTCCTGTGGACCTGCTTGATGAACATTCAATTCAAAAGGAAAATTACAGACAAAAGTTACAGAAATCAGGGTTCTTTCAGGTGATCACACTCAAATCTAACACGGAACAAAATGTTTCAGTTTGTCACTGCACGTCCAGGATTTTCTTCCTACGTCTACTGCCACACTGTTTGAGATCAGGCAGAGGAAGCATGACTGTTTCTGCTACAATCAATTAGGGAAATGAAAGCCCTGCTTTAGACAGCATACAGTCTAATAAAGGCAAACTCAGAGCAAATAAGTAGGAAACGCATGCAAAGCTAAGAGCTGCTAAGATGACAGAGCCAAAGAGATCAGCACTGAAATTTTAGGCAGGAGAGGTTACTCTGCGGTCAGACTGATAGTGAATGATTGCTTTTAACACACACAGTGAGGGAACATCTCATGTAGAGGATCACGATGGGGAAAAAAAGTCACCAAAAAAAAAAAAAAAAGTCAGAGAAGCAAAATAAAATGCATTTACATGCAGTAATCAGATTTTATTCTAAAGTATAAAACACCTGGCAAATTCCACAACCTTTGGACTAGGACACAAGTTGCAGGAGAAGAGAGGGCCATGAGAAGGTAGCATGAGAAGGGCTGCCAGAGTTTTTCAATGCTGAAGACATAGCACCTCTCCAGCTGCCAGTCTGATGCCCTGGGAAGGCAGTAAAGGGGCTGCAACAGAGGGAGAGTTTGCCCCAATTTTAAAGGGCAAAGAATTGAACATTTATAATGTTGCTCAAAAATTACAGAATTCTACAAAATCAAACAAGTGTCATAGAAAATCACACTGCCGCTTTAATGCTGCTTAGAGTTTGAGAAGATTATTTATATTCGGATTCTGGGAGACTGTTCTACAGCCAAGAGATGTTATGTTAGGAAATGTGAAGATGGACATAAACAATTCCACAGAGAATGCATGTGTGTCACCCTATTTCCTAATACTGCAAAATATTGTGGTAGAATTAGACACCACTAGAACAGAGACTCTGTCAGTAAAAAGACAGCACAGTAAAACAGTGTTGTGAAAGTTTGCAGATATATTCCTTGCATTTATTTTGAATGAATTAAAACTGTTAGTTCTTCTGTTTCAGGAGCATTGTATTTTCTCAGAAAAAAAAAGAGGGGGCTATGGACAAGAAACAGGCAGTTATTTATCCTTTAATATGGGGTATTGAGCTGCATTGTTGAAAGACCTCAATGAATTACTCTCTTCTAGAAGAAAAATATATGGGATAAATTAGAACACTCTCTTGCTGTGGCGGCTTTTAGGACAGAGCAGTTTCATGTCATTCATACTGAATACTGAGCTAAAAAATTTGTGTACTACTTTGTTTTCTTTCTTTACATTTGTAAAAAAAAAAAAGATTGCATTGTTTTGCCAGTTAGCAGGAAAAAAAAAAAAGAAGTAATTTGGGAACACCAGATGAAATGAAGGTTGCCCAAAAACTTCAGCATTTTCTCCACGTTTACTCCTTATCCTTAGGGGAGGGGAGTGAGCTGGGTGGATCATCAAGAGGCTCAGTAGTATGAGAAGAAAGGTGACGGAGCACATAGGAGAAGTAGGCATTGGACATTCTATAAAAGCTATTGGACTGATATACCTTTAGAAAAAAAAAAAAAAAAAAAAAAAAAAAAGCTTATTTTCCTTGAATACAAGGGGAGAGGAATGAGAAAATATTATAATTATCTTTTTATTATTAATCATTCAAAATACTAATGAAATACCAAAGAATAAAATATGAATAACAACTGATGTTCCTAGTCTAAATTTTGTGTTGGAAATGATATGAAACTAATTTTCAGTCCAGTGAAAGGTCTTAAGATTTCAAACAGAATTCATGATGAGTAGGAACAAAAATGATTAGAATTTTGAAAATTTGAATGAATTAAAAATATGGAAAAAATGAGACTGGGTCTCATTTTATTAAAATATTATAGAACATTATTTTGTTCATTTATCATTGTGTTTCTAAGCAATAATAGTTTAGAAGATAGAAAATTTCAAAAGGTCAAGAGAGAACATCTAAATACCACACAATTTAAATATAGCTGTCATCTGCTGATTAGCAATTCGGTTTCACATACAAATGAAATTATATGAATCAGCCATGAACTGTTTTTTTATAGGTAAGACAGAATCCTATACTATGGAGTAAAGTTAAAGAATACTTCTAGAGGAACACTCTTGCATAACCAAAATTGCTTGAATGGATGGCACAATGAAGCAGAAAAGGAGAAAGATACTCTGTGAAGGTCAGAGAGCAGAGTGTATAACTCTTCTCTAAAGGTGATGTCTTTCAGTAGAGAATTGAAACCATGTCATAGTGAAGAGGAGAGTTTCTGCTATTTGATGTACTGTGCTACAGCCCATTTGCACTGACCACCCTCTTAAGTATAAAATTCATTATTAACCTACTTAAAAATACAAGCTGAACCTCAGAAATACTTAAACATCACGTAAAAGAACCATGTGTATTAAAGAAATCAGTAAAATTAGATATGGACAGAACATGTATACACAAAACATAAAGCAGTGGTGTCATTGATTTTTAATGATGAAAGGAAAAAATCGATGGATTAATGCATTTCAGGCTCAGAAAAAAACATTTTGTGAGTCTTTCATACAATATATAGTGCTCTAAAATTCAATGGCCCTTTCTAAATTGCCTTTACTTTCCATGGGAATAATTAAAATGGGTTTGTGGCTAGTAAAGGGCATCCGCCTGGTCCTCTCTAACTCACTCGCTATCATGCTGTCATATGCTATCCTACGCAGCAAGTGTGGCACAAAAAATAATATGAGGTGATCTATTTAGTTCTGCTTGTGTTCTATTTCAGATGTAGAGAGTTAGGATGATATATTCAAGAGGACTGTGGACCATTTTATGTGATATGAGTGAAAAAGTGAAGGTCTTCTAGATATAGTCGATTATTCTTACCATCATCCTACATTGTCTAAATCAGAAAAGTGATTTCACCCATATCTATGTTTTTTCTAGCCAATTTCCTTTTATAAGCCTGCAATTCATATAAATAAGGACATGTGAAGGAAACAGTTATTTTTAAGTAATGCTAAATACATTCATTGACAACTCTCATTGGTGTCTCTTTTTCTGTACGCCCTTGGTAGATCACAAATAGCACACAGAGCAAGTGATGCGGAAGCTGCCTGAAAAAAAAAAAAAAAATAAATAAAATTGTGTCATTTTGGCTCTGATGACTGCTAAAAAGTTACTGCATTGTTAATATATACATCTAACTTCATGCTTTTCAGAATGCTTTAAGATATACATGAAGGCAAAACATAGAGAAGAAAAGGACATTCAAGCATAAATATCAGGAGATCCAATAGGAATTTTGTTTTGGAGGTGAATGCTTTCATTCCTCTTCCCATCAATTTTCAGACAAGAAGAAATGATATGTCCTTCCATCTGCCATTCTGTGAGCTTAATAATATTCCTGGTGAAGCAGCGGTTCAAATATTACAACTAAACTTACAAAATAACCAGAAAACAGCAGGACACTGAGCTGGTTCTTCACAGAGCACTACAAATAGAGCAACCAGCTGGTCTATTTTAAATCATCTTCTGAACTGAGTATCTAATGGAAGAAAGCTCACTATGTTACTAGAACCTCAAGTCAATACTGTAAAAAGATCAATGACCAGTGAAGAAAGAGACACAGTAAAGAAAGATCCAGAAGGATTGAACACGTAGCATTAAATGAGTAAAACAGATAAGGTTGGGTAGAGTACAAGTTTTTACACCAGAAGTCATGCTAGACCTACTGGAATCAAAGAAAAAAAGATCTAATTGCTTTTAATGTGATAAGAATATCAGTGGCTGGGAGATATTTAGAGAACAGAATGACTGAAAAGGGAGGTTGAGGACCAGAAATTGTGCAAGAATTTGCAAAGGGACATGCAGCAATGAAAACCAATATAATGGTGGGCTACATGAGCAAAACTCTGCTACCACGATTCCTGCAGGAAGCGCTACAGCAGCTCACATGGACTATGGATTACCAGAAGATCACTGGCAAAACCAAACACATTCAGACATGAGGCACAGCAATGTGGGTAAAAACAATTTTTAAAAATATTTAATTCCATGAGTCATGCTGAACTAAAGAGTGCAATGGAGATTAGAAAAATGAGAGAAAGAAAATGAAAGTAGTCCCCTACAGTAAGTCTTCCAGCTACTTCCTAATATCCCTGGACAGGGATCTCATTTCTGCATGAAGCTTTTGCACACTTTCCCTATCAGTAGAGCAGTTCACTCAGCAAGTTAAAAAAGCCTTCATTGCACTATGATTTGCATGATATCTGTCACCTTTTCTCGTATTTTCACACTGCTGTCTTCAAAACATGAACAAAAATGAACCATTCTTGAAGTAGTCTTCCTTGGAATTAAGCTTCCATTTCAGCTTTTCCATTGCATAAAGCATTCCTTCAAACGCTGCTTGAAAGGATGTGTGTTGGATGTATGCTTACATGCTCATAAGGGATGAAAATAAGAGAGTGACTTTAATCCTTCAGCTGTATTAAGATCTGAATAACCTGAATGAATGACTGGATGACATGAATTCATGACTGAATGATCCCTAATTTTGACCACTGAAAACAAGAGTGAACAAATCAAAGTAAGCTGGAGTTCTCAAAAAGAAATTACCGCATTCACAGAAGGAGGATTTTCTATTCATTCTTCTATCTAATTTCACTATGTATTTTCCTCCAGACAGAGGTGCTGGAGGTGGTGACCTGTTTGGCATATAACTTCATATGACATTGCATTCAGAGTTACAAAGGAAATCTTTGTGATGATGAGAAAATAATGTCATTTTTGGCCTGCTGTCATGTAGTAGCCTAACAAATTCTATCATCACAAGGGGAGCTCTAAGAAAGACAGAGGATTGTAATTTGCAAATAATTTATTTTTTCAATCTGGCTTATCCAAATTGGAAAAGAAACTGACCTTTTCAAAATTGTATCTAAAAAAAATAATCCAGGAGAGGCAGGATAAGTTTTTCTAGTTATTCATATAAATTTATTTCAATGTTTACCTTTTAAATGTAAGTATGCTATCAAACAAAACGAGATTTTAAGATGAAAACAGTTTTTCCAAGCAAAAAAGAAAAACATTTCATCCAGAAAAAGTCAAAATGTATTATTCTGACATTGTCCCTGTTCTTTTTAAAGTGAAAGTCCAGCCACAATATCTTATTTCATCAAGTAATTGGGTTTCAACAGAGTGATATAACACTGTCTAAGTCTCTCTCAGCTTGTCTAATAAGTCTTGACTAATAGGATTTTCAAAGAAAATACTGGGAAACTCCTAACAACCATCCTATATGATTATCTCATGGCCACTTTGAAATTTACCTTCCCTACACATTAAAATTCTTTTTTAAATTTGGGGATTAAAAGGTAAAGAGTTGTAAATTTGATATCTATATTGTTCAGTGATTTGAAATGAATATATTAAACTCTATCTGACTGCATTGTAGCAAACTCTAGTGGTAACAATGTGAAAAATCAATAAAACAAAAACATCAAATATAAGATCTAAACAGTAGTCTGCATTGTAACATAACACAGCAATAATTTAATCCTTACTATCACCATAATATATAAATGTATTTTCCAAGAGTAGCATTCAAAACATAAAACTTCTGATTGCTTATTTAAAACCAGTCTATGACTCTGTACTTAGGTCTATGGTAAGAAGTGCAATTACAGCACCTGTCATAAATTTTAGGAATTAAATAGCTCAGTAGATCAAGCAAATGCCTGTGTATATATGTGCAAGAAATAGAAAATGCTATTTAATAATTACTTGGCAGGGCAGTCTTTTTATATATTCTCTTTCTACATATTTTGCCTTATGACTCTCAGTTACCTGGTTCCAGCAAAATGAGTAGTCTTCTCCCTACAAAATGCCTGCTGGGTCTTTCTCTCTGTACTCCTTGTACATTTGCAAATACCAAGTATCTGCCCATAACCATGACAATTTTTAGGAATTACTTTTCATTTCAATGCTGAATTTTGTCCTTTTCCTCCAGCTGTATTGGTTGATGTAATAAAAAGTATTCCCTTTCCCTAGAGAACTTATTTCCTAAACCGTTATGGAGAGGTTCTCTTCACAGTGTGGCTCCTCTTGGTGTGTTCTATCAATTGCTGCAGCAAAACAAACTGCTTCTACGCGTTCATGAGTTAAGGGAAAGTGTCCCCACAGTGCAGATGCATATACTAGCTATGGGAAGAGCTAGCAAACGAAAAGTGGCCCAGTATTGACCATATTTTAATTTTAGATTGACATAACTCTGAATCTTTTATTTACCCAAGATCCTCCAACCTCCCTCTTCTTCCCCGCTTACCCCTCCAGTTTGTACTGGTAAGGCCTAGCCATGGGTCCAATTCCCCCAGTCAGGATCTAGAAACACTAGAGACGCTTCAGCACCTGAATTGCAGTAAATAGCAGACACCAGCTTTACCACTCCAATGTCCCTCGGTGTATTTGGTTATGATCATGCAAAAGAAGAGACTAAATGTGATATCAGGGACGGGAACAGCTCCTCAAACAAAGCTCAGGCGATGTGTTACAACAACACTTAATTCCCAGTTTTAGCTCTGTCATTATTGCCTGGAAATTTTTTTCTGCCTTAAGTTGAATTCTTTAAACACACTGAGAAGAAAAAGCATGCTGTTCCATAAACTATGTTGTCATCTGCTTTCGCTAGCTGGGAATACCATTGTATATTGCCAGATTATGTTGCCAGAAAATAAAATCTTTTAAGTCTTTTTCACCTGGCATAATTTTCTCCTCAGTTTTACTGTCGTATAAATCAGGATTTATTATTAGGCATCTCATCTACAGAAATGCTAAAAATACAAGCCAGGCTTTAAAAAGGATAGCCTCTGACAAAAACAATTCTGACAGAGCCTTAAAAAGGCAGACTAGAATGGTTATTTGAGTTAGAGACTTTTTCCTTATCCATTCCCTACCCTTCCCACTGCAGATGTGTGTTTTATAACACACTTACTGTGTAGACTTCCCATCACCACAGCCTTCAATGGTTCCAAACAGCAGATTTCCAAATATTTTCCTGACAAGGTTAGTCTTACTGCTACCATTCAGATGTTTTCTTCTCTTCCAACATTTATTCTGTTTATTTCTTTCTTTCCTATTTCTTATCTTCACCACCTTCACTCTTCTGTACCTCATAGCTATGCTTTGCCTTGATGTTTGAACTACCAGTACACATATATATATATGCATGCAGACTCATACAGTGGCATGCCTATAGCTATGTACAAGCAGGTATAAGTATATATAGCTGAAAGATAGATAAGACATCACAGGGAGAGGGAGAGTGCTGGCATTTGCATCTATCCATACAAATCTCCACTCAAGCTGTACAGTCAGTATAGAATATTTAGCATTCTGATTTACTCTGCTTTAGCAGAGTAAATTTAATTTATAGGTTGAATCCCAGTTCTGGTGAGGGTGTCTGAAATATTCATAAGTCTGGTGGAAAGAAAAACTAATAAAAGAAAAGAAGGGTCCCAATGCTAGTACTTAGTTGTTATGCTCTATCTTGTGTAAATACTATAATTTCAGAGCAGCCTACTGAATTCAATAAGTGTATTGTTGGTGCCAGTAATATGTGCTCAGTTTAGATGAGCACAAACAAAGATGGCACCAGACCATTTAATCCTTAATATAACGAACATATTATTTCTACAAGATTTTCCTGTAAAATGAGGAAGTCCCATCCACATGAACACTAAAAGTACAAGTCAGGCTTTAAAAATAATAAAATACTGTGACAAAGCACAATAATACAACAATACAAAATGCAGTAAGATTATTCAGCTGTTTTCTGTTAGCTCCAGGAAAGAAAAGTGTCATTCTAATATACTCAAAAAGAGAAAAATAATGATAAATAGGTAAAGGAGGTATAGTCTGACAAGTCCCAACAGCTTCAGCCATCTGACATAATGGCATGACACACCAGCAGGTGCCAAGGACAGTGATCCTTGTGATCTACCCTTATCCATCACAGACCCTGTAGGAATAAATAGAAATAGAACATATCAGCTGTTCACATTATTCAGTTTAAGGACCACATGAATGAAATATCAATGATTAATGAAATGATCGGTGCAACGAATATTGAATATTTAGTTCTGTCCTGATTTATTGTATTTTTTTTTTTTTTTTTTTTTTAGATTGCTAACCACACAAAGCAAAATCTAACTTCAGGTACTTTCACCAAAGCTAAAAAAAGTGATCAAATAAAAAGAAATCCAGCAGCTGCTCCACACTGAACAGTAATGAACACATTAAAAATTAAGCTAAGCAATACTCCTTTCCTTATATAAATATCAGTCATATTTCTCCCTCAAAACCCATTACATAAACAGGCCTTACTGCAGTGTGACAAGAAATTACATTAGATTGAAATGTGAAGAAAAATTCAAACTTTTAAAACTAATTAATATAAAGGTAACATGAAAACACACTTTTATTTTCAAATGACAACAAAATAAGGAAGCCATATCAACTGAATGTAATACCATCTTTTTTCTTTAATAAATCTACCCAAACGATGAGCTGGTATTTGCCTTCCCCTGGAGCATCAGCACTTTCTGTACTGGGTTCAAGCACTGTTGAATGAGAGACCACGTCCATCCACACCACCAGTGAACAACCACATAGTCCAGTTTATCTCCCATCACCCCAGTAGGGCAGAGGTAGTCAAGTCTTGGTGGCACTTGCTCTGTCCTGCCCTCATGGCCACTCCAGTGCCTTCAATGCAGAAGCTCCTCCCTGAGCAAGCCTCCTTCCCTCACTAGCCAGTGCACATTTGCTGCACGCTCCTTGTCCACTCTCAGCTGATTTGTGCCACCACATCACAGTTCTGTCATCATGTCTCTCTCCCTATATTACAATCACCATGCAAAGTCCCACCATGTAATGTTGCCACCATGAATTTCCATTAGGAGAGTCTAATTATTATTTTGGAAAGCTTGTGAAAGCTATTTCATTACTGTGGTTGTAATCCTTTGGCCTCTATAGTCAGAGCTTGTCATTCTTCAGATTGGGGAAAATATCTTAGGTTTTTTATGTGACAGTTGACTTCTGCAATAGTGTATGCTGTTCATTCAGAGTTTTCACAGCTCTCTCCAGTGTCCTGGACTTCTAATTAATATCTGTTCAACAGCAGCTGGTCTATTATACACAATTTCTCTCAAGTAATGACTGCATGCAGACCAAACATATTAAAATGTTGACTTTAAAAGAGAGTTTGCTGGTGCTAATTGTATGCTAATTACACTCAGGTATCTGGTGGAAGATTGTTACTACTTGGGGATTTCCTTATTGCTCTTCCTGGAATAAGAGGTTTATGAGGTAAGAAGAATGTGGCTTTATTGACATCCTCAACACATTCCATAAAAGAGAGATATTACAGGCATATCAAGTAACACCAATATTCAAAATAAAAGAATTACTGAAATCAGGTTTGTGTTAATTTCCTTAGAAATTATTTCAGCCATTATTATCCTTTCAAAAATTAAAAGCGTTGTTGCTAATAATGTTTTGGGGTTTTGCCTGACATCTCTTTCAAATATTCATCAGGTATTCTACCACAACTAAAATAAATGAATTTCAGAGGCTTTCTTTCAATTTACTTCCAAAATCTTTGTGGGTAATACCATGAAGATGGCACATAACAAATCTAGTTTAGTAAAGATTCTTGTGGAGCCCATGTAAGGCTAGAAGCCATCCAAAAATATATCTCTTTAGACATCCTCTTTTCTAGCTTTGCTGGGGAAGAGCTATTTTGCAGAACCAGATATGTTTATTATTTTGTCCATATGATCTTAAGATTCCCAAATGGAGCTAAGGATTTCTCCTTGTTTTGCAAGTTTACTACTCCCAGTACATTTTTCCCTTGTGTAATTTCATACTGTAGTACAAACTCAAATGACAAAAAAAGAAGATATTTCAAACATTTCTTCCATAACATTTTCATATTAGACGTCGCTTCCCTCGACCTTGTATCTCTAACACCCAGGTGCAATTCTGACCAGTCAAAAGTCAGTATGTGATAGTTCCAGTAACATATTTTCTATTAAATAATCAGCAGGTAAATTACAAAAATAGTTTTGCCAGCAGGCTTTCATTTTTCTGGCTAAGTGCCAGATTGGAGTCATACTCGCTCCTGTTTACCCTCAAAAAAGGTATATGCAACCAAAACAGTACTGAGAAGGGCGACAAGAATGGTGAAAAATATAGTTTAGGCAAGGAAAGAGATTAGGTAAGGGAAAAGACAATGAAAAAGGAAAAGATACTTGAAAGGCAGTAAGATAAAGGCCCATAAAATTATTTGTGATGTGGTGGAAGTGGAGATAGAACTGTTGTTCACGATGTTCTGTGTCAGGATAACACAGAATCCTGGAGATCTGCAGAGGCCCAAATGAAAGGCTCAAGAAGTAGCTTCAAAATGAAAGGTGGTATTTATCAATACATCGTGCAATCAAACTACGGAACTCATGCTACAAGGCATGGTTCAAGTTCACCCATATTCAAATAGTAACTAGACAAGTTAATGGAAGAAAAATCTATGAGAGACTGTTAAACAGAACTGTAAAACTTCTTTTTCAGAAAGCTCTCCAAACAGATTTCCGGGAGCTGACCAAATAGCCTTGGGGAAAGATAACCAGGCTGCAGTTTCTTTGGGCTGATTTCACATAGCTGTTTCTATGAGAAACATCACTGCTGTCACACTGGAAATCCAGAGTCTGGGAACATATACAAGGGCCACTTTCACGTATGGGACGCTTCATCAGCTGCTTGCAACCATCAAGGCACCACTGTCTCAAGGTAACCACCATCAGATGCAAAATGTCAAAGCCACAAAAAGACCAAAGTAAACTCTTCTATCCCCACAGTGTCAGTACCTAAACAGGAAGGATCTGGGGCTAAGCTGTCTTGTAACCTGGAGAACCTTATAAACTGGAGAGGAGCTCTGGGAATTCTGTCACTGACTACACATGGCCTGTGGGGAGAGGCTCCAAGGCACAGAGTTGCTCAGACTAGAAAAAAGACTGATGGGAGATGCAACGATCTTCCAACATACAAAAAGTTGCCAGAGAAAGGTAGGTGAGCAATTACTCTTGATGTCCAGTGGAGGTGGAACATGCTAAAACTGGCTTTGGCTTTTCTTTTCAGCAAAACAGCAACATAACACAATAGGAAAAGCTGCAAACCAGGAGGGTCATGAAACACTGAAATATGCTCTACTGGAGAAATGGGAAATATCTTTCCCTGGAAATTTGTAAACTGGGTGAGACAAATTTATATAAGGTATGACATATGAATCCATTATTCTGTCTTGGAGCAGGAGGACAGAGGACCTCTTTCTTCAGATCCTGTTTGTGTTTTAAATCAGTATTTTGTACAATTTCCCTATCCCATTCTTTTTGATATCAGTATCTGAGAAGCTGGATTGGGACTGAAGATTCTGTTACTGATGCAGTTACTACTCCATTGACATTTTTACACTTAACAGTTAAAAGAGACATAATTTATTCTGTTTTAGTTATTTATTTCACCACGTTCTCACCCTCTTACTAGAGGAAACAGTTGTATGTTTGGCTTACTTTTATCCTCCATGTTCAGAAGAGATAGAATAACAGAGTAGCTGGGTCATCACTCTTATCTGTTACAGCTGTTGTATTACGCTCTTTTCAAGTTTTCAAATGGACTTCTCTCCTAATTAATGGAATGAGAGCAGCACCATTCGAGCAACCTAGGGTAGATTATTCTGCCTTACCAAATATATAGTTTAATATTTAAACCATAAGCTGTTTTTTCAAGGTGCTTATTACCACTGACAGCAAAGAGCTTAGAGGCTTTGATTAGAGACGTTGATGTTACATAGCTCAAGCTAGGCAAGAGAAAGAGGGCCACAGTCACTATGTGATATCCATTATCCAAACCAACCATAACTTCTCCTCTTCAACCAACCAGGGCTAACAGCCTCTGTGTTACAGGAAGTACTGATTCATCCTGGCTTTTTAGAGATGACCACTGCGTAACAGAATTTATGCTGCATTTGAATCATTTGTGCGTTACAGTAAGGACTGTAATTTCCATTTCTCACTTAAAGAAGACTTCTGTAACAATGAGGGAAACAGAGAAAAGCTTGTTCATGTTGCAGTAGCTTTCAGCTCTACTTCTTGTAAGAAGGTACCTTTGGGAGTCTGTGGATACAAGTCAGCTGGAATCACCGTGCAAAATAGTTAATGTCATAGAAGGATCTTGGCAAAGCGAGCACATTTTTGTTTACTTCGTGTTTTTGTTCTGGATATGCTGATTCGGCTGTGATCCTCCATGTATGTTTGTGTCAGGAGCATTCCAAAGAAAACAATAAATTGTATAGCACTCAAGGTCTGTAAATCAAGATTAGATCTGATTCTAACCTGCAGAAGACAGACAATTAAATCCCTCACAGGATCTATCAAGGAAAGCTGTACAGTCGGTATTTGGCCTCCAACTAAATAACTGTAGCAGTTCCTGTTTAGTTTAAATATCCGTGAAAAGCCAGCTTTTTGCAATCTGCTTACACAAGACCCACTGTCTTCCTAGCAATTAGAATCCTTTTTAGTTTTGATACCCTACAAACTAATAGCGAAGCCCTTTCTAAATTTTGGCTGACATAAAAAAATCATAATATTTACTAAAGGACAAATAATGTTTTCCTTTAAATAAATGTTCCATCTCTAATATAATCAATACCTGATTTTCCAGAGGAAAGTCAGTATTCTTATAATGACCCAAATCATTGGGTCAATGAAAAGGAAACAATGCCTTCTCAGCCCTGTAGTCTAAGAAACATATTTATTTTACTTTATTTCTTTAGTTTGCAAAGCTATCAGTGTTCATGGCTTTTAAGGACTAGGAAATATACCAGCGAACAGTGAACAAGCTAGGGATTCAAAAATATTGGTTGAGTTTAATTTATGTTGCTGCTGTTTTTCATTAATAACGAGACATGCAACACAAAAATTTTCACCTTTAGGTTTTAAAAAAACTTATTCTGTGTAGGATATGCACTGCATGCTGGGCTGATTCCTCAAAACAATCCTAGATATCACCAGTCATATATTTAAAAAAAACTATAAGAAGACTTAACCACTGTTTCTGAAAGAATCTCCTGTCTACTGTCATCTATTTCAGTCATAGGCTTACTGAGAACAAGAGGATAAGGAGCATCTTCTCTCTTCATGCATATTATTGTTCAGTTTTATTGTTCTGTAGAGGGTGAGAATCTCCCCTATTTTCACTAGTGAGAGGAATAATCTCTATACATCCAGATGTGAAAACAGGGTTATGAGTGTGTCTGAAAGTTTGACAACTCAGATACAAAGTTGGATACATAAGCTGCAGTCCAGAGGCAGTTGAAAACAAAAGAGGAAGAGGAGGAAGAGGAAGAAAACCCTGGCCATGTTACACATGCATCCATCAATGAGACAGCAAGCAAAACTGCAAACATGATCCTCTTGCCATGTGGCACTGAGCTCAGCTCAGGAGTGATGAACCCAGAGTGGAAGATATGCAGAAAGGTTTACAAATGTGGCCATAGGGAAGAGAATCTATTTTCAAATAGAAAATCTTCACTTACAAAAAGCAAAAGTTGAGATCAAATGTGACTGCATACCACAGTATTCAGGATGATGAAGACTATGGACAGGGAAAAACTATTTGTGTAAATAGGACACATTATGTGAGTCTGAAACTGAGAATAAAGTTTCTAAAATTCAGACTGAGAGTTTAGAAGATCTCTACAATACAAATACTGCAAAATCAACAAAACCTTTGTTGAACCAGCTTTGAGCCATTTCAAATGGAGCTTTATAAAATCATGAAAAAGATAATCTAGCTTGATTGTCTGCTAAAGACGTGTAGACAAGGCTGAACGAGGTAGCACACAAGTGTTTGCTGCTAATCCTAACCCACACAACAAATAAGACACCTCACTGCATGAAGGAACTGTGCGCTCTGTTAACTACATGAGCTACATATTATTTGTTCTATGATTATCTTTGGCAGCTTTATGATACTTATTTTAACAATATGCTAACAATATTAATAAAATTCACAGAAAGTGTTGCCCATATAGGAAGCCATGAGAGAGAGAGAGACATATTTTGAAAGGGTTTAAGCTTGTCTGTAGAAAGAATTATAAGAGAGATGTATTTATTATGGACGAATTTTTGAGGGTGAGGGAAATACTTTTATGAGCTTTTGTTCTTTAAGGACCTACAGGGGTGAAAGGGCTATGGTACACAGGCAAAAAATGGATTTTGAAAGAGTATCTTTGATAGCTGTGAGGTATTTGCATCAGCAGTGCCAAGGACTACATCCAAACCTGTTTCCCAGGGAGACAGGATATTTTCCAAGAAGAATATCATCACACCTTGAAATAGCAATAGACTCCCCTCGCAGAGTAAGTGAGAATAGCCAAGAACAGCTTGACCTTTCTGAGGGCTGTTAGGTGGTAGAGCTTTTTTTTGTTTATTTACTTATTTGCTCGTAGTTGTGTAACTGAAAGCGTGGCCCCTCATTTGCAGGACTTTGCATGGCCCCTGGTTCACAGATATAACATCTGCTTGTTTCAGATTCTTTATCTATAAATTCCAGCAAACACTTTTCTTCTGACAGTGAAGGTGGTTTGGCGCTTACTGCAGTTCTTTAAGAGCTCAAACCTCTCTGGCTGTCACATTAGGCAGAGCAAGTATTAGGTACCAGTTCATGTGATTCCTGGGGCAGAAGGGACCTTCCATCTTTCTTCTAATGGGGGAGCCTGTGATGTGAGGGATCCACAAGAGCAGGTAGTGCCTACTTTAAGCTGAACAGAGCAGAGCGCAATGTGATGCATCTGCCTCCATTCTCGGCCAAATTCATCTCTGAAGTTCAAAGGAGTTATAACTCAGTCTACCTAAATTCATTCTCTCTAAGTATTTGTATATCAAATAAAGAGGCAATAATGTGTTGAAATGTCATAGTAAAATCCAGTAAATTGCACCTCCTTTAAATTGCTTAAATATAATGTGGGGAGGGGGTGCCAGGGACTACCAATTATATCAGTGTATTCAGCTTCTTTCAGTCCTACTAAGTACTAAAACACAGGACTGAATAGGAAAAAAAAAAGAAAAAAAAAAAGAGACAACAGGGATATCCTGCAGAATTATGGACTTAAAAAGAATCAGGGGCTCTGGGGCAAAACGAACATAGTAAAATAAAGGATCCCACTCAGTCCCTCTGTTCCAGGACAAAATGTGCTTGGATCCTCCCTGACAGAATTTTTTTTTGATCTCGTTTAAAAATTCCCAGGGCAGGAGGTTCTGTGTCTGCTGCAGGGAGCCTGTTTCAAGATTTCACCTCCTTAACACACAAAAAGCTTTTCCTACTCTGTAACTCACTTCGTTGTCCAAACAGAGAGGCAGAAACAGCAGGAGAGGATGGATTCAGTGACACAGCCTGAGCTTTTGTATGGACGGGATAAGAGATGTGAGACATTTAAAATGGATGAATTACTCAGAGCAAGAGCAAAGTGAACTGATTTCTTCTTGTCCTGTCCCTCTTCTATCTAACCCCAAACTCTGTAATTTCTTCATGAAGTAGATGACTATCCTCTTAAGACTACAAGAGTGACCACATGGGGTCAGACCAAGCTCTTTCTAGCCTTTATCCTCTCTCTTGCCAACCCCAGTAGTAGCAGAAGCCTTATGAGGAATAGAAGACGAAGAAAAATGTGTATTGACATTTCCCCCAAAATACTATTCCTTTTTCCACCAACCTGTATTTTAGTGAACAAGCTTTGAACTTGTGTTCTAGTAGTCATTGATGCATTTATCTTCAATTAATTTGTCTGACTGCTTTTATACAGTGTAAAGTCTTGGCCTGCACAACATCCCTGTGACAATGAATTCCATGGCTTCACTGCCCGATGTGTGAAGAAATATCTCCTTTCTCTGTTCTGATCCCACTACTTGCCTCGCATTTTCCCCCTGCTCCTTCCTACAGAGGGGCTGCAGCTCCAAGAGGCTGGCACAACAGAAGAGCAGAGTTAGATCAGACGTGATGGATTCTGCCTATTTTCTTATCCTGACCTTTCCTATAAAGAGAAGATATTCCTGCTTCTCTGCCACTCACTTGTATTAAAATTTCCACTGACTGCCTCTTTCCAAGTCAGGTATTTCTAACATGGTACACTAAGATTTTTGGATTTATGGCTTGGACACTTGCATTCTTCACCTTAAAAACAAACAGATAACATCTATGATACCCTCCTGCTGGATGGCAGCAAAACGCGTGATTGGGTGTCTTGCAAAGGCACAGCTGTATCTGAGAGCCTCACAGCACGCTCATGCATGACTCTCACAAGCATGCTCAGTTAGAGCATTGCTGCAGTTCATGCCCCTCAGTTGTGCAAGCCAGAGTTTGAATCCAGATGGGTAAATCTGAGAAGGCAGAGTACAGACCATATCTCATGCTGCTGTGGTGAACGGATGGAGGATGCTGTGACTGATACCTCATGGATCAGTTCACAGTGGGAGGTTCCCCAAGAAATGCTTGTTTTAAATGGCATCATGATTCATTGCCGAAGAAGCCAACAAGACATGTGTAAGGACAGAGTTTTAAGTTCTGCCTAATAGACTACCAATGCATAGTGGAAAACTACATGTATATTGGGTTCAGGACTGACTCAAGTCATTACGGAGGTTCAGCCAGGCACTCGGGTAGCTCGTGATTGACTATAGGAGCTGCTGAACAGTGGGAATCACCCCTATGAGGCCACGGTAAATTTTTGACTGGAAAAAAAATTTGGTTGTGCAATTAGAACAGTGTGAATATTGGTCTTTCTGCCTGCAGAAGCAACCAAGATGTTTGAATTCTCTTTTGGCTGCAAATTCTTTGGAAGTGTAAAATCATTAGTAATTTAAAATTCCATATCCTTTACCATAAATCTCTCTCTTAATGTACTTTATGACCCCATCCAGGCTTAAGCCTGCTTTGTTCAAGAAAGAAAATGCAAAAGAAATAAAATTATGCAACTCTCTCAATAGCTTTAAAAAATTAGGATAACAAAGAGTATGTTTTAGATCATGGGTAATTCCCTTGGAATTTTCTATATGCATTAAAAATTCATAGGACTAATTTTATAGGTTTGGGTTCTTCTAGAAATTCAACACTATACTAATATCCATTGTTATTTATCATTGAACGATGATGTTAAATAATGTTAACAGCATTAACGTTAATACTAATTAATATTAACATTGTTAATATTAAGAACATTAAACAATTAGCACCTATTAATTATTAATTATTGTTCAGTCATTATGTTAAATAATTTTGATTATTTAAATAATTATTTAAATATTGTATTTAAATTACCATTTAACTTCATAAATAGCTTTTTTCTGCTGTAATACAGAGAGTCCATTCAGATCCTTTTCTCCAAGGTACAAGCAAATATCTAGCTTTGCCTTGTGATGACATTGTGCTACTTTCAGAGATTTTCATTTTTAAAACTGCACTACACAACATGTTTAAAAGTATCGGTATTTTCCTGTGACATTAGGAAAAAAAATCAGCTTCTGGACGATGAAAGACTTTCTAAAATTATATCACACAAATCCCATTAATTTCTAAAGGGAATTAAGCACCTAATATTTTGAAATCCAGCTATGAGTCAGTGCTATGTGAAAGTCATTGCTGAATACTTTCTCCAATTTGGAGCTATTCTCAGGCTGTTCACTCAGCCCATTTGCTCCTCACGGCCTCTGTGTTTTTTTTTTTTTTTTCTTTTTAATCATGATAAGCTAAGTGAACAACACACTTCTTGTACAAATTACCAGAGAAATAATTTTTTCAAGATTTGCAAACATTTTTGTGACTAGGAGGAAGCTGGTCATTTACTACTGCAGGTAATTATCAGCAAAACAAATTGTTTACTTCATGCATACATAAAGGCATATTTACCACACATGTATATGTACACATCTAAATTCACATTTAGATTAGTGATGTTCTGCTTTTGTGTAAGGAAAATTCCACTGCTGTGAAAGCAATATTTAATATCTGTATTTGCTCGTGGGTTACCAACAGAATACAAAGTTACTATTTCTAAATAATGGCTAAGAAGGATTTTTTGAAAGCATATTTCATTTTTTCAATGAAAAATGTCTTTCTTCCCACTGCCATTGACATCAAGCAATCTATCAGAAAGTAATTTTGACCACTGCAATCAGAAAACGGTCCAGGACATTCTTAGCTTAGTAAGAAGAACAGAAAAGGCTGAAAATTTATTTGTTCGGAGAACTGTCTGGAGAACTGTTATTCTGACAGAGTGCATATCCTCGGGTGCATTTTCGACACAAATGAGAGATGTTAGTTTGTGGTATTTCTGTATCAATGGTTTATTCCTTCTCCTGATGCTCTAGTCCTTTAATAGGCAGGACACTTTTGGTCATCATTAAGCCTAGCACTTCTGAGAAAATGCCTTTCTGGCAATTCAAAGTTATTTAAAAAAATGCAAATACCTCTTAATGTCATGTTCTGAGAAATTTTTACCAAATCCAGTAACATTATTCATTTTAACCTCAGAAGATGCAGCAGACTAGAACATTTCCAAAGGGAAGAGATTTTAAAAAATAACCCTTTTGTAACTGAGGAAGTGGTGCAAATTCTGTAATACTCTTACTGTAACTATGGAGAATACATCTTCCACCCAGGATGAGTGTCCTTGTTTCCAGAACTGTCACCCACATATACCGTAGGACATTCACACAAGCTAGTAGCCCAGGTCCTGTGCTTCCATGTGGGAAGCAAGAAAGGGTCTTTCCACTGGAAAAGCACAGGAATGAGAGCTGGCCTCATGCAAAGTTACGTTAGGGTAATTGCTGTTTCTTCTTTGAGGTTTCCACAACCCAAGAGGATGCTGCCCAGGTAAAGAGGGTGTAAAATAGAACTATGTATTTTTAACTCAGAAAAGTAAAAGGGGGGAAGAGGCAATTGAACCAAGGGAGTATCAGCAGGTCTCACTGCCCCTCCCTCTACGTTCCAAGTAATCTCTCAAATCTTGGGATCCCGACATCTCAAAAGGCACTACTGGTCCAGGAGCAGGTGAAGGGGGGAAGCTTGTTCTGTCCCCAGTACCTCACTGTCATACAGAGGAATTGCATCATGCAAGATAACACTAGTCCTGTTCAATGCAAGTTGTAATTCTGTATTCTCAACATGGTGTTTCTTGAGCCTATAAAGGAATAAGAGCAAATTTCATGTGAAGAATATGCTGTCACGAGTAGGGAGGCTGGTTATCTGCACAGAGATGCTCTGTGTTCTCCTAACTACTGTGATTCCCTGAAGGCCTCTGAGCGTTTATAAATTAGGGTTCCTCCCCTGATCGTCAGGTCCAGAGCACGCCTATGCCCCCACCTTGTCTATGTCTGTGTGTGTGTGCGCGCGCGTGCGTGTGGAGGGGGTGGTTTCCTCCGCTGTCCCTTGGGAGATCACAGTCCTGCCAGCACTGTGTTATGACATCTGTTTTTACAAACTCAATAATGTTCAGCATGCTGAGAAGCCGGGGAGGTTTTGATGGATGAACCCACTACAACAGCACGATAACATTCTGCGAGCATGCACAAGGGATTAAGCAAGACACCAGCCCACTTCGTCGAGGTCAGGCTGTGCACAGAGTCTGAAAGGATGTAATATTAATGTCTATCTAATTGGTGAATTTGTCAATGCAGTGTTGCCATTAAACAGCCAGCCATCTGGACCCTGAGGTTTATGTGATCACAGCTGATTGTCAAAACAATGGCATTTCACTGACCTTAAGAAATTTAATTAAAATGTTGTATTGCTTTCCATGCAGTATAAGTACACAAACTGTTAGCAAAGAACGAGGTTGTTGCAAAGGCTGCTCCTCTTTTCCAAGTCTACAGTGTAAAATCATTTTTGCATGGAAGCACATTCCTGGAAAATCTAAAATAATATGTGTAACTGCACTGACACTTTGAGCAGGTCACATTTCCCTGGAATGTGTTCTAATGATTCAGCAATAACAGCAACAATGGAAGAGATTTTTTCCCAGAAAAAAAAAAAAAAGAAAAAAAAAGAAAGAAAAAACACGAAAACATTTAATTCATCTCATTTTGACCTAATACCTTACCACTGTTTAGTACATTCACATTTAACAGGCAACTCTGAAGCTGTTGTAGTAATCCTCTGTTCTGGAAGTAATTGTTTGCAAAGGTAAGAGTAATTCTGAATACTAATACTGATTCAATTTATCCTCAGTTGTTAGTGAGAATAATGACTAGTCATAGCGGCATAGTTTCAGATGAATCCCTCAGCACAAAATATAGACTAGTCATGGTGTGTGTGTATGGGTTGGTGGGGGGATGTTATTATTTCCTATGTCAATATTTCTTCTTATATTTCTGGCCTCCAGCACAACCTTCACTCCAGTCCCTAAATAGAGAGAAGAGTTTCAAAGAGAGAAAACTACATAACAGCTGCCATGATTTTAGCCCCTAAGCTCCATGCGGCCCTGCTGTTCTGTATTATATGACGTCTCCAGTACAGCAGGGAGAAGAAACAGGAGATGCAGCAATGGTTTGCTTGTCTCCAGCTCTGCTCAATGAAGGGATCAGCTGACACAGCTTGCGCACACCAGAGACCAATGGCATCTTCTTGGCAGCCCTGTGGACACATGTCTTGGGTTTCTCAGTTCCATACCTTCTCTGTGAAAGTCAGTAATTGTTTTGCCCTATTGTTATTTAAACCAGTATTTTAGAAGCTGTGGTAAGAGCTGAGAGAAAAAGAGCTCTCCTTTTTCAATTGCAGACCCCCAGGGATGCAGAATTTTGGGACATGAAGGAATGCTTAAGTGACCGAGGTTCATACTTCATATTGCATAGGTCTTTTCATAAATGTGTCAAACGCCATCTTGAAACAAGTTAATGTTTCTCCAAGACTGATTGGAGGTTGTTCCAGAACATCGCTGTTCTCATGGTTATGAACCTTCTTCTAATTTCCATCTTAAATTTATTCGTGGCCAACTCATACCCGTTTGCTCCTTTGCCAACATTGCCTTTCAGTTTAAACAACTCTTCCCTAGTGTTTACCCTCCCCATGAATTTATAGAAAGCAATTACATTCTCTCTCAGCTTTCATTTTGCTAGAATGAAAACCAGTTTTTCTAATTGCTCATAAAATATACTCTCTGTTCCTCTGATCATGATTCCTCACCTGCTCCTTTCACACAGTGAGTCCTTCTTTCTTGAATGGGGGTGGTCAGAGAGGTAACTAGTATTCCAGAATATGTATAACAGATGCCTTAAGGAATGACTATGATATTGTCTTTCTTCATAGAAATTTTCCACCTACAACGTCTTTTTTTTTTTTTTTTTTTTTTTTTTTTTGTCTCACGACTGTGTCACATAAGCATTTCATCATCATACCAGCTGGAGCACATCACATCTTCTTCTGTTCAGTTCTTTCCAACAGATGAGCATCTAGCTCTTATCTGGTATTAGTAGATCTCCAGTGCCTCAACTTGTTCTTTTAGCAGTTGAATTTCCATTACTTCAGTATTCAAAATCACTCAGTGCTTTTTACACGATACGCTGGTCCTCCATTTTCTGCCAGTGATTGCTGAGCATGTTCCTCAACTCCACCAGCACATTCCCCTTATGTGTCAATGTCAGCAATGGATCTAAGAGGAACTCCTATCGTAACCTCGGTTACCTCCCTTTCTGTGCGCTTTCTGTTGTCTTGTCCCCTTTCGACATCTCTTTATGGAACTTACATCTTCATTAATAGTTTTTCACATGACCTCACATCAGATGCTTTACTGAAGTTCAGATAAATAAAATATTATGCATGTCCTATGTCTAGAAAATCTGTTTTTAGTAAAAGAAAGATTGTGGATTAATCAGTCACAATCTACCTTTGTTAACCTTGTGTTGCTTTTTATTTTACCTCTGTATCTTCTATAATTCACTGCTGCAAAATCTGTTCAAAAGTCTTGTACGATGTTGAGATCAAATTAGCAGAACCACAGCATCTTGGATCTTTTTTTCTTCTTTTAATGATACAGTTACTATTCTCTAGTCAGGTGGTGCTGCTTCAAACTTAATACATTTTTTTTTAATATTTCATAATCTGGAGTTCACATCCTTCATATTGCACTCCCATATTTCAGAAGGCTTATGAGCTTATTTCTTTTGGACTTACTGCATTCAGTGATTACATACCGACATTTTATTTGAGAACAAATATTTTTCACTGCTTCATCATGTTTTACTGTGCCAAGATAAGCTAAGAAGAGGTATAAGGAAGAAGTTCCTAAATTATCACATCTGTAGACTATGTCAGGATTTAATACAACAGCACATCAAAACACAAGGACGGTACAATGTTTTGTAAAACATGCCATAACTATAAGCTGCACTAATGTGTTGCTTTTGCTGCTATGCGTAAGACAGAGAGCTGTTTTCCCGCCCTCGCTTGGCATGGTCTGCGTAACGTGCTTATTGTTCTGCCACTTGGAAACTAAGCAGCAACCCAAACTTCTGGTGACACGTTTGTTTCACCGAGCGCTCATCTTCTGTGGGAGTGTCTGTAAAATGAATCTCCCACCCTGTGCCTGGGATTAACACATTGTCAGTATATGAATCTACGGTGTGTACGTGAAAGAATGTTTCTTCATACTGTATCTTAGCAAGCTGTTAACCATATCTACCTCATTCAATGTTATTAAATACTCTACTAATTGCAAAGGCCAGCCTTGTTTCAGTCCTGTAAGCCATTCTTGCACATTTATAATGTTATTGGTAGAATGTGACGAAGCAATTTAAAATCAGATACTGGTTAAAATGCCTGACCACATACTGGGAATATTATTAGTTAGCACAAAGTTTTTTCTACTATGAATCCTTCTGTAGAACTGACTACCTGAAGGTTAGCTGTAGTACATTTTTTTTATCCCAGGCCACCAAAAATGAACTGCAGATGCATTTTCAATCTGTGAATTAATTATCTTGTGGAGACCAGTCAGTTAGTGCTAGAACACGCTATTTAACAACCTTTGGGGAATTGGATCCTTTTTCAAATTCACATTGGCTCTTTATTAACAGGGAGTTTGCAGGGAGGGAGTTTTTATGATAAAGGTCAGAGCTGCTCATTAGAAATCTAAGTGAAAATATGGTTGATTTTTATAGAATTACCACTTATGAAAGGGAAAAAATGCTAACATATATCTACATGGTAGTGAGAGCAGTTGTACAGTATTGTGACTTCATGTTACTTTTAAGAGAATATTTATAAAAATACTCTGGAACAGGCCTTCCAGTAATATCTGTATACCTTGTACCACATGTGGGTTCTCTTCCTCAGACTGGTTTAACTAACCGAAAGAAAATTTTAATTTCTTTCCCCCAAGAAAGCGGGTTCAGACTAGATACTTGATCCAAAGCTATTAGATGAGAAGATATACTTTCCACTCTCAGTGTAAGAACCAGGAAACC
The DNA here is from genome assembly GCF_028389875.1 of Rhea pennata. Lineage (NCBI taxonomy): Eukaryota > Metazoa > Chordata > Aves > Rheiformes > Rheidae > Rhea > Rhea pennata. Next base: position 113,005,431 of record NC_084664.1, on the reverse strand, counting down.
ATTTGCTCTGAAACATGCTTGAGGAGTGCAGGAAAGAGCAAAGTCAAATAATGCTGATGTATGTATATGTGTGTATATAGACAGATTACATAAACACAGAGTTTCTCAGAGTCCAGGCTGTTACAGCCTTTGAGGACGGGGAGGTAAAAGTTATCAGTGAAATTAGCATTCATAAAAATAATTATTTCTCTGTATTAATTCTGGAGTCCATGAGGATCCAAGTTAGTCTGTTCTGTGTGCTTTCTGGCTATGGATGTAGTTTTGAATATAAAGTCTCTGAAACTGGCTTCACCTGCACAGTAGAGCCTGGACCATAGCACAAGTGGTGCTCAGACTCTGCTCAGAGGAAATTTAGTGTAGTTCTTGACAATAGCTCCAGCCTTCTGTGGTAAAAAGTTAAATTGCTTCTTATATCAGTTTACAGGTTTATGAGGATGTGGCTCATCACTATTTTGCAAGGAAAATGAAGTATTTTATGAGCGGAACACTCTTCCAGATAGGAGTCCTAATAGAGTACCAGGTGAATGCTATTGCAGAGTAGCCACCACCATCTTCTTCCCAATCCCGCCTCTATCAGAAGTATAGACAGTCTCAGTGAAAATATGAAAAAAGAAATACTAAAATATTACAGACATGGAAGACAGGCACATGGAAAATTCAGGGATTTTCAGAATAGAACAATGCCAAAGGAACAAGGGCAAATCCCTGGAAACCCTAGTCATGTGGGTAGCTGTGCTTGGAGGACTGGCTTGAGTGATGGCAATAGAATTCCTCCAAGAAAGATGTATTCACGTATGTAAGAGCTGTGAGAAACAGTCCATTTTGCAGTGCTGATTCTAGTTCTATATACCAGCCCTTCAACCTCTGCTCCCTCTAATTTGTATCAGCATTTGACAGCTTGTTGACAGCTCATTAGGAAAAAAAAATGCATGTGACCAAAGCACTCAGTGCAAGCAGACTGATCTGCTCTCTAATTGTGAACTATCTTGACATCCGAACCAGGTGTGGAAGTACAGGTTGGAAACCAGCACAATTATCATGTTTATTAAAATATTTTAAACTGTATTTCATTAGTAACTAGCATAAGACATAATAGATGTAGCTGGTATTCTGAGAGGCTAAACTATCAAAAGTGGCAGATCTGAGGAAACAGGGCAGGCATTTGGAATTACTTTTTCCTGAAAGAAGATATGGTATTATATCAATGGCTTTAAAACATGTCAGCTCTCATTGAACAGGAGCCATTTGGGGGCAAGGGTCTCCATTCAGTGCCTTCTCATTGCATTTTGCCATCAGCACTGATGTGACTCATTAACCCTTTGCAACAACAACAGCAGACCTTTGCTAAGCACCATTATATTCAGCCACATTCAGGTTTTCGATTTTGTTTTAAGACTGATTAAATTTAAACTTACATTTTAGTTTCATATTTCTAGGTCAGGATTGACAAATCTTTTCATAAATCTCGATCCTCAAAGAGACCTCTTGCATTAAGGATGTCATGGGTCTTCTTAATACAATGCAGAGACTACAAATCTCAAAAAAATCTGACTACAAATCAAAAAAAGTGAAGATTTGAAACTTCTCTGAGGGACTAATGCCTCCATATTCTAAAGGCTTTTTCTGAATTACTTTGCAATATCTGATAATGAGAAAGCTGGGCAGCTCTTTATACAGAGAAAAATTCTCTCCTTTTTTGTTGTTTTACTTTTTGAACTCTTGATGCCCTTACAGTTTATGAGAGTGATAACCTGAACAAAGTCATTCATAACAGGTTACATCCATCTAAGTAAGATGCCATTGGGAGAATCTCCTCACAGTAAAGTATAATATTTTATCAAAACAGCTAACAGCTTTGGATGTGCATACACTATTAGTTTCTTGAATCCAAAATAATAAGTTTGAAATGGATAATCATTTCCTCTGCATCTCATTCTTTTAATCTTTTTACTAGTTCTTGAGTATTATTTTCTTTTCCATTGTAGAATGACTGTAAATGTTCTCATTACGAGTTCTTCAGCTAAAAGCACACTATAAAAACATAGTTTTGTTGCCTCCAGGGTAATTGATTTGTATGGAGCACCTTTCATAAAACGGACTTGAAAAAAATATTCCTACGGCAATTGCATTTATGCTAACAGCCCATGCATTTGGAAAGGTGGGGAATCTTTGCACTTTATTGCTGGCACTTCAGGCTAAACTTGTTGTTCTGTAGATCTATCCCTGCCAGTCTGCCTATAATGAGATGTGGTGTGTTGTTTCCCAGTAACACATACTCAGGTGGCGTTTGAGTGTTTGATTCTCTGAAGCTGCTGTGGCACTTGGCAAAAAAGAGTAACAAGCCCCGAGTGCTCCCAATTACTGAAAGGGAAATGCTCATTACATTTCACTGTCATAGAAGTACTTTCTCTCTGGGCCCCTTTGGAAAAACACCAAAGCCAACAATTTAGGGATGACTCGGAGTTCTCTGTAGCCAGCAGAGTTCTTTTGACATCCCTTGGTGAGCTTTGCAGGTGTCAAGTTCAGAGCTTTACACCTCAGTCTTATTTTAGTTCAGGATTGTCTAGGGTTTTGCTAGGCTTGGATTAAGTCTTTCATTTCTCTGTCTTTCAGGCACCAGCTGCCTCCATTTCTGTACATTTTCAGCTCTGAAATTGTTGCTTATCAGATGACTTTCAGGTATTTGTTGTTAGCAGTGTATAAATGCAAAGATGAGGAGCTATCTTCACATGATGTCTTCTGATTATACAAACACATAAAAAATGTGATGAACTGCACAAAATCTATCTTAATTTTAGAAACTCTGATAATAGACATGTTTTTGCCCTTTGACAAGGATAGCTGAGGAAGGGGAGTGGTGTCCTTTTGTGCTTAGGAGGCTTCACAGTTGCAGCATGGTTGTGGTCAGTATTAGCCTCAGCCTTTTAAGCGGAGCACTTCATTATTTTATTTCATCAATTGGGGTAACAGCCTCATTGTTGCTGCCCAATTATATTCAGTCATTATAACAATCTTAGTTTTATATAAAATTCTTAATTTAATGGTACTCTTCAGATTTGCTAAAGTCCTACTTTTTTCCAGATAGCTCTTGTAGGTATAAGACATCTCTAAGAAGTTGACTTGCTCTCCTAAATGAGTTGAGTGCTTTAGAAAATGTACTAAATGCTGTTCATTCCATTTGATTAATTACTATCCTCGCAATCAACTTTTTGCTTTTTTAACTGGTTTATCTCCATTCCACTATGATGTCTTTGTGTTCTGTTCCCTTTTTTTTTGAACCTCATATTTCTGAGGTTTATTTGTTTCAGTATTTGTTGTGAACAATTAAGCCCCAAATCAGCAGGAAACTTTTGAACAGTTTACTGTCCTGTAATTATAGATATAGTAAGATAAGAATCCTATATGAAATACTATGTAGTGGAATTTTTAACAGTTTTTAAACAATATGCTTGATGCTATGACGATTTTTCTGCTTGGCATTGTAACGGGATAGTCCCCTTGCAGGCTGTGGCCAGTGCTATTGGGTCATAACCCAGTGTTCCTGCACCCTTATTTCTTTTTCTTATCCATAGCATCTTATGAAAGATTTTGTACACTGGTCCAAAGGTACATTATCACGATAATAATGCAAAATACAAATCAGATGTTTATATTGACAAGAAACACCACATGTATATGCTCATACATTGTCTTAATGAGATTTCTTAAGAGATAACTTAGTGAGATGACTTAAACAGACTTATGAATGACCTAACCCAACATGCCAAAGGCCTCGTGTTGTATTCGCTACTGATTAAGATGCCCGAAATCTTCCCTGCACAAAAATTCTACAAAGCTTGGGCGAAAAGGTGAGTTATCAGGGAATCTCTCTGTATTCCCAACAAATGGCAGAGGTCCGGGCAGGCGCTTGAATTTATACCAGATGTGTGGTAGAGCATCCTCAAAAAACTCCATCCTTTCTGAAAGGTACCTCTTAGCCAGACTTTCAGACCGTGCTGAGCTTTCTCCCTTTGAAGCTCCCTGCTCCAGCAGCTTTCGGGGACTGTTTTCTCTACATTCAATTGCTTACCTAAATTGATGGATATTTTTTGCTTGTCAGTAATGTTAAATCAAAGTAGCCCATTTGGATTTTGTCTTAAAAAATAATTTAAAGGAATGGGCTCTCCTGAGACCATAACAAGCATGTCAGAGCAGTAAGCAGAGGTGGTGCCACTTGCAACCAGTATCTTCCCTTTGAAATTTTCATGCCCAGGAACCACATTCCAGACTGTTTTAGTGACAGCGGGGGCGCTTTCACATTTCAGCATGTTCAAAAGTTCAATCAAGAACAGTTTTGAAATTTTAATTGAAACTGAAAATAGAAAGGAGCCCAGCTGCCCTCTGTTGATCACGGCAACAGGGAAGATAAAAGAGAAAAATGATGCTATGAAACAAAAGCAAGCATTGCAGGCATTTTCACTGAACATCTTGCTTTTGCTGCTGCTAAGTGACTACTTTCAATGATAAGCATGATAAGCTGATAGGGTTTAAAGGGGAACTTTAAGTTGAAATTTCCCAGAAATTTTGGGGGTTCCTCACCATCTTTCAATCACTTACATTGCAGGTGCATGGATTTTTATTCACTAAACAGAATCTGGAGGTAAGTTCACCCATGTCACCAAGATACACAGAATACTGGTGGAACCTGAGGGAGATGAAAACTTTGGCTATCAAAGCTAAACTCCTTAGAGTCATGAAGTGACATAAAACTGATGAACTTCACAGGGCTGGGAGAGGGCAAAACCCGCTTTATGAATGAAGATAGGCTTTCAGCCCGCACAAGACTTTTTCATCTCTCATTACATATTACATATTTCGGCTTTTTCTTTTCAAAGTAGTCTTGAAACTAGTGTTACTCAGTCATCAAGATTAAAAGACTCTTTTGCTGGATTCCACTTATGCAACAGGATACTATGGGCACAAACATATTTTTAGGTAGAGAGTCCATTAAAGGGTATTTTAAAAATAAAATTATAATTAGCCACCCGTGAAATATTCAAGATATCTCTGTGCTAGACGTGTTTTTCTTCTCCTTCTGCAAACACATTAGTAAGAAATACCGATAACAAATGGTTCAAAAACAAGAGTCTTGATTATAACAGAATTTGTTAATTGAATGTTGTGATTAAAAACATACTAAAGTTAATGAGAAACTTACTGGAATAGCATGTAGCATAGATAAGATAAATATGCATCAAAATGAGTGCTGATTGACAGCAAAAGATTATATATATACTACCAGTGTAAGCACATTGACTAACAGAAATAAGCACCTTATTTAAGGCTAATGCTAATTTTAAATACAACACAGAGTCATCTCCATGCTTTCATCCCATCTGTTGCCAACAGCAAAATATAAATTATGAATGGCATATTTTTTTCTTTTATTCACTACTTTGCAAATCCAGCAGAAGTTTCATTGAAGACTTTTGTGCCACTGGCAGGTAAAGATGCCTGTGCACAACCAATTACCTCACTCGCTTTCCTTCCATATGGTGAAGCCAAGCAAACTAAGGACAAGACCCCTTACATTCTCATTAAAAAGCCCATAGAGATGCCACATAGTATTTTTACAGTTGATGCTTCATATTTCTCTTCTGGAATGAAGACAAGATTGTATATTGTATTTCTACAGCAGAATTTTCTGAAGTGCCACAACTGAAGCAGTCTGACCTCCACAGCTATGCTAGCCAGCAACTAGTTTTGAACTTCCTTGGATTCCCCTATGCCTGTAAGGAGTCTTGCCTGCAGCTGCAGCCCTGTTCCCCACACCGATGTGACAACAGCAGCTTTGCTAAATCGCCTCCAAGCAGGAGAGAAGGCATTTGACTCCAGGTAATGTTAGCTGCCGGAGCTGCTGTTTCCTTTCTTCTCTGAGAAAAAAAAAGGCAAAAGTTTGACAGAATTTGACATCCGTCAGATGCCGGCCAATCAGCCAACATTTCTTTCATTATATCATGAGGAAATATACAGTATTATCAAAGACACCACATAGTTCTTTGGAGACGTAGACCAGTGCTGTAGCTGGATAAGAAGCATGATGTGGTGATCTCCTGCACTCCCATTAGAGCTAGTGGCTTTGGTTCTGTCTAAAGAAAGCCAAACTCAGCTGTCCAAGCTGAGCTGGTTATGAGATAAGCCTCTTAGCTAGGAGGCTGGCTGGCTTCACAACATAAGTCCTTGGGATATTGGACTCAGTGGGAATTTCTGGTTAAAAAATGTGGTGTATCTTCCAAACTATTTTATTGAAAAAAATCTTTAGATTGGATCTGTTTTGAGAATACATCCTCTTAGTGGTCACGTAAGAGATCCAAAAACTGAAGTCCAGAGCTTTTCTCAACTGTCATTTCTTAGTTCGTCTCCACAAACAGGCTAGCACCCAAAATAAATCCATTTGCATACACCCTAACACATATCAGTAAATCAAGAAGATTCCAATATGTCAATTAGGGTGTTCAGTGCTGTGTTGGTTGCTATATAGTGGAAAAAAATATATTTTTTTTCTTTTGACAGTTCATCTTGTCAGTTCAGCCTGTTGACTTTACCAGCCAGAAACTTTGACATTCTTTAATTTTAAAGTACTATGGCTCTTCTCTGCCTTTGACTATTTCACTGAGTGGGATCAATCTCTGATTCTGCCTCCTCCGCTGATGTGAGGTGCAACAGTTTTCTGTCCCTTTCATCAAATCTGTTTGAGAAGAATGACGGCTATAAACCATCAACCTAATTTTAGGGCAATTGAAAAACATGTCATTCAACATCATCTCAATACTACAGGCTTTTCCACAGTCATTTATATCTGCTGTTTAATTAACATATGTATAGAGTAATTGAAAATAGACGAATGTTATTCTATCAATGTAGTAGCCAACTTTGTGCGCTACGTGACTGCCTTACCACTTATTCCTGGAAAAGAACAATTTTTTTTTTCTATATGAGAATTTTATTTGATTAAATTTTCTGATTCCAGGCTGAAATCTGAGGTGAAAGTTATGCTGAGTAACCCCTGAGGTAGCAGAGAATCCTTCCAAACAGCTGATCAGAAATACAGAGCTAATCTAAACCCCTTTAGGACTAATACAGTCTTTCTAGCACTTTGAACTCACTGAGAATCAAGCCCACGAGCTGCAATCTACATTCCAGGTGCATAAATGCAAACTAAAGCAAGGTAGTGTAAATTCATTGAACTCCTTTCAATTATTTGTTGAAAATGTGCAATTTTAGTGACTCATTTCATGATTTGAAGCCAAGGGAAAGGACTGAATTCTTTCTGCATATGTTTTCATAAAGAGAACAACATATTCCTTTCCTGGCAACAAGATAAAGGTGTTCAGCCAAGAATATTTACAAGTATTTCAATGCCTGTATGCTTCATGAAGATGAAAAGCTCACACCAAATTGTCCAATGAAAGGTATTCTATGCCATGATTTTGATTTTACATGCCTGGATTGTCTTAATGCCACAAAATGTCACTCATGGTGAACTTCTGAAACTAGACACCACTAGAACTAGCAGGATGGAGTACGTGTTCCAGTATGTTCAATGAATATTCTTTACGTAGCATGTATGTGCAACACGCATAGTTCAGGCTAGCTCAGAAAAAAGAGTCTGATTCTGAAGATAAAATTAGATAACAGTGACCATTTAAACTTCCAACTGTTATCACGTTAAATTAAGGCTTTTTTTAATTTAAAATAAAACTCATCAGAAGCACTATTTCTACAAGGAACATCTTCCACATGTCACATTAAATTTGTCCAAGTAACATAGGCAAATTTTAAATCCTGTTCTGAAAATCACAAGATTTCCTCGCATCTAAATCTTCATTTCTTTTTGAGAAATACTGATGATAAAGCTCAGCAATAAAAGGCAAATTCACCATTTTAATCCACACTGAGGATAGCAAAAAAATCTCACTTTAGATGTGTCAGTTTCCAAAACAATAATTCATGACAGACACTGGATTGGAGCAATTTAATTTGGGAAAGTATTACAGAGAAATATTATTATTAGCTTTTTCATTTATTTTTCTTCTCATTCTCTGTGTATACAATATATGTATCAAATTTATCTGCAGAAAGTATATCTTCTTTTCCATATTATCGCCTCATCCCAAATGACCGTTTTGTTGTTTTGTGTTTTTGAAAGTGTTAGTCATGCGAAATGGCACTAAAATAATTTTGCCTTTCCTGACAAAGGAAATGAAAACAAAAAGTAAATTATTTTGCAAGTTGTAAAATTGTATTAATATTGACAGGAAAAAGTTAAAGCAGTAACTCTTTATGATGTAGTAATAAATAATATATACTTTTATATATATAGGGCCACTCCTCCTTTTGCATCACTTTAATCCTGGAGTAGTTTCACTATAGATAACATTTATAAATAAAAGGAGAATCTGGGCTATTATGTGTCTATGAATTATTTATTACAATCAAGCAAAATTTATTCTTTTTGCATACCTCACTGCTCCAGCCTGAGTATGAATGAATAACAGTGAAATGTCACAAAATGAGTATTCTTATTCTTAGAATAATGATAGAACACTTTCTGTGCCAGTCTGAGCCCTGGTACAGTCAGATCCTCCATGACCATGAACGGTGCTGAAGCCAGTAAAGTATTACTTTACCAATTCCAACCACAATTTCTTTCTCGTTTAAGAGATTTGTACAGATTGGAAATGCATCTGAATGCTCTCTCTTTCCTTGAATCTCTTCTTAAGCTAAGAAGTTCATGAGAATAACATAGTTAAGATATGTTAGTATTATGGCCAGCATCATATTCTGATCCATTTGATTTCCTAGCCTGATGAAAATGTATTCAGGCATAGACGTGTTATGATGAACATAACATAGATGACATAGATGTCTAGGGTACGTTTGGTGCTCATGCAGAGTCAGACTCAGATTCAAGAATCTGAATCTTCAAATCATGCAGTTTTTGAATGTTCTCTGCTGGTCCTTCAGGATAGAGGCACCTTCTCCAAACAGGTAGCAACAAAAGTGAGCAGACAGACTTAAGTCTTACCAGTAGTTCTTGCCACCTGGAAAGGTGGTGACTGCTAAAAGAAACCTGAAGATAATGCTATGATGGAGGGCTGGAGCTCCTGAGGAATGGAAGAGGACATCCCAAAGTTGGAAGAAGCCTTGGAGTGGACACCAAAGTGTCACTGAATACTGTAGCTACACCAGAGCAAATAGTATTAGCACTGAATCTATTCTGGCCTAAAAAAAATAGTCAATCAAAAATTCAAGTGTTGTTTCCTGAAGGCAGTTTGTATCTTTAGGTGGATCTTTGAGGATTTGTGTTTACCTTCAGATAATTAAAAACAGTAAGCAAAAAAATACTGCATGCATTGTACTGGCAGTGACCTACCTTTTCTTAAGCCTAAAAGGAATTATGACGTGAAGGTAAGGCAATGAATATAGTAATATTACACAGTTCTTGTTCTGAACTTCTTATGTTTTATTTACAAGCAACAGTTAATTTCTATTAAGGCAATGTATGAACTAAATGCAGCTGCTGTTGCTGAATCTCCCTCAAGAATATCTATATGTGGGCTTGTGCAAGAATAGTTATACATGGATAATTCCAGAGATACAAGCCAGAGTAGAGGGAAATCAAATGGAAGGAAAATTACTTTTTGTTTACTTGCCTTTTCAATTTTTATCTTAAGTAAATTAAATGTTATGTAATTACTTGAAAATCAGACCTCTGATTAACTTTCTTGCTAGTAGAGCATGACAACTGAGTGTATCCAGTAGACCATTATAAAATAGGTAGTTTGCATGAAATATTAAACTCTGAACATTGCTGAGTTCTAATGAACAGTTTTACCAGGTTCCAACTTGGATTATATGAACAGGAATTTGTACTCAGTCTATCATTTCAGAGCTCCTCCGGATTTGCATCCATTTGGTCTAATCCTGCCCTGATTAACACACAAATGATGTAGCTCGCCCCTACAGTCTGCAGTTGTAAACAGCATCTTTTTCTACTTAGATCAAAAAGTTCTGAGTTCATTTTGTCCCTGCTGCAGGCTAGTTTAAGAGTTGAATTTTTGTGCTCTCATTCTTCAACTCTTCCTTCCATTGTTTTTTGCACACACACACACATGCATGCATGCACACACAAAAACAACATTGGGCAACTTTTGTGTTTGCTGATATAAAAGAAAATGTTCCCCGGTAGTCAGGACGCACAATTGCTCATTGATTTACTTCTATGTAATAAGGAATTTTCCATAAGTGCCAGGATAACTGATCTGATTTGCGCATTACAAATCGATCTATTCAGAGCTAGTTTGATTGCTAAGAACTAGTGTAAGGCAAAACTTTCTAAAGTGCACAGGGAGCATTTCACCAGGTTGACACTTCCTATTCCTCACAAATTCTGTGAGACTCCACTTCTTGAATCTAAGTAGCCTAACAAAAACCGGAAAAAAATAGAACAGTGGTTTTAAAATCAAGCAGGAAACAGAGAATCAAGGGATACAGCATTTCCTCCTCTCAGATCTCCCTGATTCAGAACCTGCAAAAATCAATGTGGAAAAATATATTTGTTGTGCATATAAATTTCACATTAATGATGTAAAAAGAGTTACAAAAATTATGCAACTAGATTTTAGACTCTCTCTAAAGGTAAGGTTGGAAAATTGCTATCTAATTAATAGTTAATCCAGCATAAGTCTTTATAGCAGGCACAGGATTTTATGTGCCTGCTCAGGATCCAGCACTACGGTATCACTTACTAAATAATAAGGAAAAGCGTTTTAGAATTTGGATCAAATTTTGAATAATGCCATAAGCTATGTTATAAGTACTACTAAGCACCTCAGACAAACTGAATTTTACATATTAATCTGAAAGGATAAAGAAAGGAAAGAAGATATCATTATCTCCATTTCCAGACAAGGCAACTCAGGCACTGAGCAGATGAATAGTTATATAAAGTTTAAAAGAGCAGAGTAATGGCAGATTCGGAGAAAATTTAGCTCTCCAGCTGTAGCAGAGTAGCCTATCTGTTGGATCACCCTGAAGCCATGGGTTCTCACGGTGTTTTCGTGTTGAGCTATAAACCCCACGTCTCTGGTGCAAGTCTACACAATTTCGTCCTGGAGGAATTGAGAAGAAGATGCAGTAATTTATCAGCAACTCTTCCAGGGGGCTATAAGAGGGAACAAAGCAGGCTGGATAAGCTCTTCAGACAGCCCTTCAAAAATCTCAGGAATTTAAAAATTCTTCAAACACTCAAAAATCTGCATGAGAATCTGTGTTTACTAGGAAGCCCATATCATCCAATTAACTTGTTCTCTCTTTTTATAAAGCCCAATAGTTGCACAAAGCAAGTTACAGCGTCTGGCAGAAATCCTGACTTCTCAGAAGCCGTCTCTGGGGCAGGCAGTCACCAGCTGTAGAAAAGCATCAGGCAAAGCGCAGCTGACAGCCCCAAATCCCACCCTAGCAGCCGATCCATGTGAGGAAGGGGCTGAAGTTCTGCCTGCGTGCCATGGACTGTGCACAGCAGAGAAACAGGGGGGTTATAGCTGATGGAAGAGCCTGCAGCAGACAGGGGAGCCTCCTGTTGAAACCTACCCTCGTTACTGAAAGAGGAAAGAAGGGAAACGTCAAGAAGAAGGCGAGGAGAAAGACGGTAGAAGGATGAGAAAATGTCAGAAATTAGAAAGGGGAAAAAGAAAGAGCCTTTTTATTACATTTTTAATCATCATGCCCTCAAGCAATGCCAAAGTCCAGGATGAGTGGCATTTTTTGGTTCAGCGGGTGTTATTCCAAATGCTGTTTAGTCTGCCACTTTCAAAAATTTCATTTGGGTAACGACTGTAGAGTCGGTAGTAGCTAATACTCAAAAAATGACATAAATCATGTGAGATCCTGAGGTTCTTTGGAGGTATGTGTCTCCCCTGGCATATCCTTTGGGAGTTCAGCAAAACTCAGCACATGTCAGGATTGCTAGCTCATGTGATATTATTGTAGCTCACCCTATTTGACATATTTTTTCCTAGAGCCCAGACTCTTAGAATTATTTGATTATTTTCGATCTTTAGCTTATATCTCAGAAAAACAAATATATTGTCAGCTAGATCCTCTATTTGTATAATATATATTGGAATCAAATACACTCTTCAGTCCTGGAAAGCAAAAAATAAAGGGAGAGGTGTTGGCAACAGAGGAGATAAAACTGTAAATTGAGGGAAAAGAAACAAATTCAAAACCACTGATTCCTAAGCAAATCTCATTACCTTTGCTGGCTTGAATCATGGTTTCTGTAAACCACGAGCTGACAAGACTGAAGCTTGCTTTTTTGTTTTATCTTTAAATTTTTTAATCCCAGTTTTTGAGTCCCGTGGACTTTTCCGACCTTTGACCACAGCTGCTGTTGTCCCGATGGCAGTTCTCCCGCGGTGCTCGGGGAAAGACTCTGGCCCTCTGCGTGGGGACACCGGCTGGCACCACTACCCAGGAAAAGGAAAGAATGGAGGGAACCAGTGATAATCCCTTCTCCCTAGCCCGCAGGGCTGCTCCTACTTCGTATACAGAATAAGCTTTTGTATATGTGCGTGTATGTGTGTGCGTGTTTTGGGTTTGGTTCTGTTTGAGTCCTTAAAGGCTGAGAAAGGAGAGATGTTTGTCTTTTAGGATAAAGGAAGAAAACAACTTGTGGATTTTTCCAAAATCCCTGTGCTTTAGAGCTGCCCACACAAGCTTGGAATAAGCCTGAAAAGCAGAGCGGCTTCAGAGACGGATCAGCTCCACAGAAATGCTGCATTTCTTCCCAACTAATTTAACCGGTGCGTCTCTACTCACGTCCCAACCTACGCAGCACCGGCTATATGTGAGCAAAGGCTCTGTGTGTCTAATATTCCTGCAGCCGGGACAAGTACTGACTAACCTCATTAGCTGCCCTTAGGCATTTTCCTCGGGCGGAGTTCATTATCCCAGTCTTCATCACTCAAAGACAGAGGCTTTTGCGAGGGAGCTTACAGGACCGGCTATGAGAAGCGATAGATAAGGTCAAAGAAAGCCTTCTCAAGCTGTTCCTTCTCTAGCTTAGTGTGTAAGGGTTGCTTCCACTCAATTAATGACCAGTGGGTTTTTTATTAACAACTTTTTTTTCCTAGGCAATAACAGGAATTTTTCTTTACTTACGGTTCTCCTGGTGCTATTTTAGAATATTCCTCTCACCCGCAGGCACATACTGCCACCACCAGATCAAATGAATCCTTATAATAAGTTTTTTTTTTTTTTTTCTTCTTTAAGGCAGGGTTAAGCTGTCAGGTTCACATGATATTTAACAAAATGACAGTTTCTAGGATGCTGCACTATGGTGCTTGCAAAAACTTAACTAGACGTGATTGGGATTTTTCTGTCAAAATGATTTTTTGAGTAAAAATGCAGATATTCAGAGAAAATTCTGATTTTACTGTACCTAACTTTCTGCCAGGAAAATATTTAGAAGGATTTTCATTTGGTCAGGGATATTCTTTTGTTTTTATTTTGTTAAGAGTTGGAATATTTTATTTTGTTGAATTCAATCCACCCAATCTGTTTTAAATTAAGATTATTAGTATATAGAACTGTTTTTCTTTGTCAGAACAAAGATTTACAGGAATTCAAGACCACTTCTGTTTGTGACTGTTCTCTACAGAGGGGTATATCTATGATACCACCTCTAATATGCACTAGCTTTTCATCTTGTCAGGCTATGATGATGCAAAAGAGATGCAGTTCAGTCAGGAAGCCTGACTGCTGTGGAGAAAACAAGCATCAGACCTCTGAAATTTGTGCTCTGATGCTTTTGATAGACTTATTATAGTTACCATGAGATAATATGTTATTATGGAAAAACAACCGTTCAGTATTTAGTCCTCTAGTTAAATATATGGAAATAAAGATTTTCACAATTCCTAAATATGCATATTTATGAATAAATATGAAATTTTTATCTTGTTTTGGAATTAAAAAACAAAAACAAAACTTGGTGAGGTGAAATGCATTTCCAGAAAAAAGGCTAGCCTACCTAAAGGATCATGTCTGGCACTATCTTAGATATTCAACTACTGGATATCAAAAGATGATATATTCCATATATTTATCATAATTAGTCACTGGTCCTATAAGTTAAAGGAAATACAAAGTAGGCAGAACATTCGTCATCTAAGTTCACATGTGAACAATATTCATGCATTTTAGTTGGTTGAGTGTGTTTTCTATTAGAATCATGACTACAGTTGTGGTAAAAACATAATAAACAGTTATTACATTTTTAGCAGATATTAAGAATAACCAATTAGCATGGATCTGGAAAGAAAGCAGTAATTACCAGAAAGCTTAATGTAGTTTTCTAAGTTTCTTATAGAGGAATGTCAGATATAAGGCAGAATGAGGAATAAGGAAATTAAAAGAATTCTGCTCTAGCTCCCAAAACCAAAACACTCAAAGCCTTCTATCGATACAGAGCTGTGAAAGTATGGAAGAATATGACAAGTAGCTGCTTTGGAAGCAGCAAAATTACACCGTACTATTATCCACAGCCTTTCATATAAAGACTTGTTTATGAAAGCAAATTAAATACTATTGTTTTCCAACATTTCCCCACAGCTAAAACGATGCCTCTTGATAGGATAAAAGAATCACGTATTTCCAAAAGCATATTAGAACTCCTTTCAGCTGAGAAAACAACTAAAGGCTTGCTTGAAAAGGGGATTTTTTCAAGTCGTACAAGCTGCAAAGTATTTCTCACTGCTGTTACTTGCTGTGCAATTGAAGAGAGAATCATTCATCACATTCTTGATTATTTTAAAGAAAGAAATTCAGTTGTTTTAGGAATATTTAAGTGTGCTACAGTCAAATTGTTTGAACTTGGACAATGAATCACAATTTCCTGCTGACAGCGTAATGTTAACAATAATAAACGGTACTATATCTACATAGGTATTTGCTTTATTAGTTGGTATGTTCATAATCTTCACAGTATAGTAATACACGCCAAAAGTTATCAATTTATTTTGAAGACTACAAAATTAAAGATTTCCGTCTTTTTCTTTAATCCACTTCAGAATTACAGGAGCTACTTCATTTTGTCAACTTCAAATAGATGAGAATGTTGGACATATCCTTACACTATGTCCAGACTGCCCTGGAAAGAATCTTTGGACATTTTTTGACTATTAACAAATCCTCTATATACTAGGAATGGGCTACCCAGATAAAAGGTTTAAGTTCCTTAAAACTGGGCATGAGGAATCACTTTTCAGTGACTGAATACTATCTATACTTCACAATATGCTAAAGATTTCTATGGCAGTGTCTTAAAATAACAACTCATCTTTTATGTAATGAAATTTATGATGTAAGACATTCACTGATGGATAAAATACGACAAAGAATTGATGACAAATTATCTGGCCGTAAATATGACCCTTACCTGAAAGCATACCTTGGCAACGCAGAACAGACAGGGATGTCATTCAGTGTGGTATGCTTTGGTTCTCAAATACCTGAATTCACATTTTACTTCACCAAAAAAAAAAAAAAAAAAAAAAAAAAAAAAAAAAAAACTGATTCAGATACTTTCAGATAAAAATAAAATAGAACAAAACCTTTTCAGGAAGTCTTAGACCTTTCTAAAGAGTTGGAATTTAGGGAAAAAATCTGAATGTGGGCCGCATAACTTTGTACCTGGGGAACAAGAGACTGAGTAGGGTCTAAACAGATATTTCAGATGTTTGATAACGGAAATGATTTAATATTTTAGTTTCAAGTCCTCGTTTTCTCAGCCTTTAACCTGTGAAAATCAGTGTCAAATCTTTTCTCCAAAACAACACTAAAAGTAACATTTTCTTTGTATCTACAGGACACCTCAAGAATTGGCAAGAATTTACTAATTGCTGATTCTATTAAGACTAAAACTCAAGTTAAAGTCCATTTCAGTTGTCCATTTTAGAATGAGCTGAGTTGAAAACATTAAAGACAGACTAGAATTATGGAACCTGGCCATAAACGTTTTGAACAAGGAATACAAATTAATGACTTTTAGTACTCTATTTGAGCACAGAAGAAACAGAAAATTGAGAATATACTCTTGTGTTTTATTTTGTTGTCTCTTCATCTCAGGCCACCCCTAAGCACAAGGGAGTTGTTGGAGACAGCAACCTTCTAGGGCTGACAAAAAGAGCAAGCCCCAATGCTTGCCTATGCTAGAGACATGCAAGCCTGTTTCTGAATGAGAATGGTATGGGACAGGTATGTCCTGACCGTGAAACCTGGCTTTCTCTCAGCTCTGTCCTTTTCCCCCTCCCTCTCCTTCCCCTGATAGGTGTACAGCAACAGTTCAATTTTATCCATCGTGTAGAGAAGACTTGAACTGACTCTCTTTACTTTTATCCTTTCACTGTATTATTCAAAGACATCTTGAGCAGCAGGATAACATGGATTATAACCTTAGACCCGAGTGTTATGGATCGTGTAGTGAACAACTCAGCCTCTTTTGAAAAGTCTGTCCTGATTGCCTTGTATTAGGAAGCAGAGCAATAACAGTTCTTTTCTTCTGCAAACAACATAATTGAGTGTGTCACAAATTCACTTAGGCAGCACCATTAATACAGCTGCCTCTGAAATTACCAGGCCACGTGCCATGTGCAGAGACACTCTCTTTCAGACCGCGTGTGTCAGATGAGCTTGATGATGTGCTCTGCAACCATCAGCTCATGGAGCCCAGGAATCTGGATTTCTGATCTTCTGCAGCTAACAAATATGTAAATTAGCAAAGTATATCATGAATCTCTTCATGGCATGGTTCACAGAGATGGTGTCCAATATGCTAGATATTAGAGAGCTCTTGGTATCCTGTGTTTGGCAGCCTACAGAGTCCATGTTACAGAAAGACCTTGATCTTGGTGTGTACTTTCTCCCACCCTACATCTTTCTATGGGAAGTCAGAGATCTTGTCCCTGCTCTGTCCATGTCCTTGATCTGAGTAGCTGGGAGACTGAGCCTCCAGGAAGCATTGCAGTGCTTAACCTTCATGCACTAACATGCAACAAGTTCTGCCTTCTACTGCTAATATTTACTACCTTAATGTATGAAACTGATATAAAAAGTGTGCTCTGATCCTAGGGGTTATCATTAGTTTTAAATAGTAACATTTTTCCCCACTTAAATTTTTGTATTTATGTTTCTATTAAAAAAATCAACATGAGAAGAACACCAGGGTTTCAAAGACAAACACTCTAGTGTTAGGAAACATCATATTTAATACTGTCCATGCAACATTAATTTATAGCCTTATGCACATGCATTCTGTTACAGTCTCTAATTATATAATAATTGCCTCATTCTATGTTTTATAGGAATAGTGAGAAGAAAGAAAGTACTACAGGTAGGCTTGCTAAGTTGGAACTTGAGAGAGACTTGAGGCTAAGAATCATTATGTGCTATTGTATAAACTCCATATTAATTCATACATCTGAAATACTGGTGGCAGAGGACATTATCCTCTTGACATTTCCTAACATTTAAATTCTTGACATTGTGCAAGATCCATTGACCAGGGCAGTATGCAAATCAAGTTTGTAGAAATCAGTTACCTCTACCTATTATATGCAGTAAGATAGGCCTGCTAAGTTAAAGTTCTTCTTTTTAGCTTTAGGGTTTTTTTTTTAGTTTTTATTTTTAGTCTTTCCTTTTTTTGTCACTGAGTCTTCCCTTACAACTTTATCATCTTTTTTTTTTCTTTTATTTCAACTGGATGTTTGGCTTTGATCATAGATGATAGAGTTTTTTATGGTTGGAATTACATTTGTCATTGTTGTATCATCACTACCATGTCTCTTAGGACTGGTGTACACTTGTTTTTAAGTGAAAGTACCTGTCTTATAGTCACCCTGACTTAAATTTATGACTGCAAGTATTGAATTGCTTGTGTGTCTCTATTTTATTCACTAGCCTGACTCCCAAAGATCGTGCAACTATTTTTTTCCTACATTCTCAGATCTTTACTTCTGCTTGGGCTTTCTCTATTCTGTTCTCCTACAGTAACCCTAAAGTTATCATGTAACGTAAAGCTTGGAATTAAGGATCAAACGTAGGCCTTTCAAATATATGCCAATACTTTAACAACATCTGTTACATGCAAAGCTGCAATTAGATTTACAGCTCATTGCCCTGCCATCTTCCTTCCGAGAACATTTGGTCAATGGTACTTTTGTGGCAGGGCTCTGGCTGAAAAGGCAATAGCAGTTTTGGCCGCAGGAGAACTTTGGAGCTGCAGTGCCCTGCGGTGGTAATGTGTTTGCTCTTCCATCTGTGGGTGGGTTTCAGGCGTAGGTGGGCTTTGATTTTATATCTGGAGACAGAAAAGAGGAAGGACTGAATCTGTAAATGTTCTATTATAATGTCCAAGTTAATTGGTGTTAGAGAGATATTATGGCTGGAGAGGTGTCCCCAGTACCTCTCACCCATACTCCAGTCCCTGCTTACAGTCCCAGAACTCCTGGTGTTTGAACATGAGGGATGAGTTTCCTACATTTAACCTGCTGTCTTTTGTTTAGAGTTGGCGCTTCCTAACCTGAATTGCCTCTTCTCTGTATGGTAACACATGAAAAGAGGAAGGCTATTTTTATATTTGAGGAGAACTGGTACTGTTGAACCACTGATGAACTTGACCATATTATTTTCAAAATACAAATTTACAGAATTTGATTGCACGCCATACTTATGCTGTGAGATTACCAGCTATTTACAGGCTACAAAGGATATACAGAGTAGTATTTAATGTTAACTACTGCACATGGCAAATGGTACAGTAAATCCTTCATAAAGTCATTAAAACAGCTATTTCTACTTCCCTCAGCCTCCCCACCCCTCAGCATCCTGGGTACACAAATCAGAGCACTCTGCAGAGCTCTGTCATGTCTGCTCTGCAGGGAGAACAGCAAACAGGAGCCATCACACACGTTTAGGAGGCAGGGAACTTCTTAAAAAAAACTGCATGCTCAGGACACTGACTGCTTGTGTCAATAAACCACAAAAAAAAAGAACAGGCCATTGCCTGCCCATCTGGGCCTATACCCCCAAAATACATTCGCTCGCATCCTCTAAAGTAACAAGGGTTATAACAGCAGTGATCTCTTTTTTATCATACTGAGTGTATTGGTCAGGTTGAACCTGAAAAACCTCTCCTCTGGCATTGCATCACCAAGCGATATTTTGATTTTAAATGGCAAGTTTTAAGATCATCTGTTCTGTGCTTTTTCCACTACATAGACAGGAGATATTTGGGTATGAGTAGATTTTGTAGTAGGAGCCAATTCTTCAAAGGTTTTCAGTGCAAAGCTTTAATTCCCTGTTCGCATTCTGCGAGATAATAGAAGCCTCTCACACAACTGTGTGATATACTCAAAAACCACTGAAGATGGCATATTCTCTAATCAACAAGGTTTTAGCTGCACCATTCTTGTCAGTTATAATGGGATACGTGCAGTTAAAATCCCAGGCAATGAATGAGAATACTTCCCCATGTATTATCCTGTTCATGAAAACCTCCAAGCCTAAGAAATAAGATGATAATGGTCCCAGAGAATAACACAGAAGAAAAAGCAGAGATGGAAAGTCTTCTCTGCACAGTTAAATCTATCCTGCTTGGATTACATGTGAAAAATGTTGCTATGTTAACCCACATGTATAGCATTTCAGACCCAATATATCAGTTTAACAGCAGAAAAAAAGTTATTTTGTGTATGCTCAGTAGTTTTTAACCATTTGGAAGTACTTCTAAAGGATGCAGCAAGAACTGAGGCATCTTCTAAGCTTCATTCTGTGCAATTTTCCTTGAAAATGTCCTACAGTTTTGGTGCACTTACATTTGAGGTGTAGTAAAAAGTCGCACTGAGCAATTTGACATAGTTGAAAGTAAGGGATTTGAGAAGTCATTGTGGAGTGGACTGTTTCTGTGAAA
The DNA here is from genome assembly GCF_028389875.1 of Rhea pennata. Classification (NCBI taxonomy): domain Eukaryota; kingdom Metazoa; phylum Chordata; class Aves; order Rheiformes; family Rheidae; genus Rhea; species Rhea pennata. The sequence continues at coordinate 112,985,417 of NC_084664.1, read as the reverse complement.
TAGGAAACAAGAAGTTCTGAACTATTGTTATCCTCAGTTTCTGCTGTAAAAGGCATGGATATTTCAAAAATCAAATATTCTTGCCTTCACTTCATTGGCTTTGGTTGCTATTGTTGTATTTGTTGTTCATAACAAGATCTCCTGGAGAATCAAGGATGTCAGGCACTTTATCCTGCTGTGTCCCACCATGCTTTTGTTTAACAATAGGCAATAGGAGGCATCTCTTTCCCACACATGGTACAGCCTAGTACACCAACTCTTAAACTGGCTTACACAGCTTAAAGGAGCATCTTATTATATTTTGGGCTGATGGCCTCTCCTAGAATGAGCCAATTGCCAGGTTTTAGGTATACGTCACACTAGTAGAATTGAAATGTCCTGTTGTTTGATAGCAATCTTTAGTACAATGTAAGGTAGAAATAGACACAAATACCTAATCATTAGTTCTGGGAGCCTTAAACTCACAGCACAGAGTTTAGGTTTTTCTTGGGAAAGTGTATCTGTATGCTTATTTGGTTTTCCTAGTCTTTTCTAGCCTTTTGTTTTGATCACTGTTCTTATCTGGTTCTTCATAAAGAATTGGCAAAGATTTACTTTTAGGGAAAAATGCAATTAAAAAACAAATTTTCACCAGAATAGTAGACAAGGGTACCACAACTTGGGCCAAAAATGGAAAAAGGATAAGAATCAAAAGGATCAAACAGATTATAAAACTTATTACGAGGGAACTGGAGTGAAGACAAAGCAGAGCACCTCCTGAGGCATATAATTTCTTTGCAGGTATGCACAGAGCTGACAGACTCTGTACTTTGCCCTCCGATGTGAATGTATGAAGGACTGGAAAAAAAGCCGTCCTTGGAAAGCCCCTCTACCAAGCTTCCTCCTGCTCCTGCTGTGAATGGCTAACTTCAGAAGGGCCAGTTGGATGAGGAGCAGGAGATCTTAAGACTTCTCTAAGGCCTGGGGTATAAATAAAAAGGCAAGGAGAAAAGAGACTAGGACCTCGGAGTGAGATAAAGACAACTAGCAGCAGATGAAGTCCTCTCTGTGTGCCTGCTGCAGAAAGGTGAAGTACCAGTGAACTTATGAACTGCGCCATGACAGCCCATACTCACATCTCTTTGACGGCTCTTTGTAAAGACCAGATACAACAGAGGTAACAGGCCCAGATGGCCTGTGCAATTATGCAAATTATGTGCAATTATTACCTTCAGGGTATCCTACCCTGGTAGGATGCAAAGAAGTCCCAGAAGAAAAAAAAAAAAAAAAAGGGGGGGGCAGTATTGTGCTGCAGCATTCAGAAAAGCCTGTGGAGCAGAGAGATCTGGAGGAGACAACCCACAAAAGCAGGAAGGGGATAGAGCTGGCTTCCTAGAGGCATTGCCTACTGCCTGTTGTCAGAGTCAGGATACTGAGCCAAGGCGATGCTATATCAGACCCAGTAGAGCTATTCTTTAGTTCTTATCTTAGGAAAATGCTTATGCTCACACACACATTCTGAATATAGATCATAAAGTTACAATGGCTTTCAAGGCAGTTCTGTGCAAAAATTAAAGAAAATCAGTTACATCTACCTATGCTTACACCAGCTCAGGTTTCTCACTCTCTGGATCAATCAGTTGTCAAGCTGTCAGTGCAATTTACCTCAGGCTGGGGACAAATTTCTGTTTCATGGTCCTCAAGTTTACCTTCATGTAAGAGAATCTAGATCTGGGGATTTATGTTCCCTTTCATAGCCAAGCATCCCAAGGCTTCTGTTAATATTCACACTTTCCCCTGCTCCCTTCTTCAAGGATTTCTTGACAATTAAATTAATCAGGAGACTGGTTTTTAACTCTACTCATAACAGACTGGTATTGAATGCATTTTGTCTTAAGGAATGCCAACAGTTTAGCATAACTTAAAAAAGTAATTTCCTATTCAGACTGAAAATAGATCCTGTTACTGACTGTGCCACAACTTGAGTAATTACAAAAAATTAGAGTCACATAATCAAATATGTTTCAGAGCTTTGGCTCACCATCCCTCACTCAAAACAGGCCAAATTTTGAAGTAACCTCCAGCTTTGGAACTAGATTAGAGCCTTGTCTGCTTCAGATCTGAATAGCTCAAGATGGACTTTACATAACCTCTGTGAGAAACTTGTTCTAGTGTTTGTCCATCCTCATATTCATTTTTTTTCCTAATAATTAACTGAAATTTCACTCTCTACAACTGCTGTCCACTACCTCTTTCCCTTTTGAAGTGCACCTCTAAGAAGCATTTGGTCTCATCTTCTTTAAACCCCACCATTAGGCAGTTGAAGACTATTCAAGGTTATTCAAGACCCTTCGAGTTATCTCCTTTGGATTTTATAAACTAGTTCTTTCAGGCTTTCCTTGTATGTTACACTTTCCATTCCCCTGACCATCTTTGTGGTCCTCCACTGGACTTTGATATAGCAAAATTTTTTTGGTTAGAAAACTCAAAAACAGATACAATACTCCAGGTGAGGTCTCACTGGTGCCGAACAGGGGGAATAATCGTTCACCTCAAGTTGCTCGCTACACTCCTATTAATTCACCTTGATATGTGTTTAACCTTCACTGGTGCAAAGGCACGCTGCTGACTCATATTGTCCAACATTTGTAATAAACGCTTGTTATCTATTAGTACTATCAGGTCCTTTTCTGCAAAACCACTTTCTAGCCATTCTGATCCCCATGCGATTCCAACACTGGTATAGGACTTCACACATGCTTTACTGAACTTCTAGTAGTCCGTTTCTCCAGCCTGAAAAGACTCTTTTGAATGAAATACGTATTCCTGTAATTTGGTGTCACCTGAGATTTTGCTAAGAATGCATCCTGCCTCATCCTCCAAGCTGTTCTTGAAGACTTTACACAATATTAATCAGCATTCAGCCTCTGAGGAGCACTGCTCACAGCTAGCTATCTGCAAGTTGAACTTGGCACTGCTCATCACAACCCTTTCAGCCAGTTTTGCCTTCACTTTGAGGTCCATCCTCCCAGTCTCTATTTCTCCATTTTGCCTATAACGATAGTTAGCAGAAGACTATATTGAAAGCCTTACTAAAATCAAAGAACACAACAACTACTGTCCTCTGTCATCTACCAAGCCAGCCAACTCATCAATCAGATTGGATAGGCATGATCTCCCCTTGGTAAAGTTATGTTATATGTTCCCAAATATGCACCTGTTCTCTGTCTGGTTCTTCATACACTGAGACATGATTTTCAGGAGGATTTGCTCTACAATCTTCTCAAGGACTAAGCTTAGGCTGTGCCATGGATGTGATATATGAGGTATACCTTAAACAAACTGTTTTCAGAGCTGGGAAGTGGTAGGAGACAGCAAGCCTTCAGTAGGCGGGACAGTGCTGTATCCTGCATTGACTCCCCAATTCTGGCTAAAGTTTAAGGGTGCATGCACACAGAAAGGTCATACTGCAGTCATAGCAATAGAGAGGACAAGTCAACCACCAGGAGGACCCTCTACACCCGCAGACCTGTTTCAAGAACTTTCTGAACAGCACGGTAGGGCTGCTCAGACCTTCTCACAAAACTCCGCCTGACGAGAGGATCTTGGAAAACGAGAAACTATAAAAGGCACAGGATGTAGGCAGCTGCCAGCCCACCATACAGAAACCTCGAGTCAGGGACAATGCAGGACAAGACATCGCTGGAACCTAGGGTGGTGATCTCTCTCTTTCCTATCATACCTATTTCTCTTCCTTTTCTCTTCTTCAGCCTTCCCTCACTGATAAGATTGGATAAAGTTCCGTCTTGCTTGTGTAGTATAACGTACAGTATAAAATAGTTAGGATTGTACTCCCGACTGCTTAGTCATTCCTCTTGTGTAATCAGTAAACAGGTCAAATTGGATTTATCAGTCGCTTCGTGTTGACTTCACCTTTATTTGTCCACAAAACCTAGCACAATCCATTTTGAGACCCAGGGTCGGAGTATTGAAATTGTGACAGCCTGTAGTTTCCTAGATCCTCTTTCCTCTTCTTTCTAAAGATGAGTGTGATATTTGCCTTCTCCAGTCATCAGGAAGCTTCCCCAGTTGCTGTGATGTTCCAAAGGCGATAGGGAGCAGGCTTGCAGTGACATAGGCCATATCGCTGGGGACCCCTGAGATAGAGTTGATTTCCCTGCTAGAGACTTTTTTTTTGTATTGATTCCTTTTTAATGGTAGAGTTCCATAATTTATTTGCATAAAATAAATATGATCACATGATTATCATCTCTAGTACTTAGGTAACCACTAACTTTCAGGTAAGTGATTAATTCTTTTCCTACCAGAACATCCACCAACTTGAATTCAATATTTGGTTACCTCATACAGGCCTCAGAACATCCTGTATTAGAAGATTACTATTTATGTGTGTGTTTTAATCAACAAAGATGCTGTAGGTTGAAGTGCATGGAATTCAGATTTTTTCCTATTCATTATATTTGGTCACTTACAGAGCAGTTCATTCTCTTCTCTTGAGGGATTAGGTAGTCAGTAACAGATGCCCCTTAACCCTGTTCTATTTGTTAAAATGTTAATCCTTAAAAAATTGGAGACTCGTGGTCTGAACTGCCCAGGACAGGTAACAGTATATTGAAAATGATGAAAAGGAAAAAAAAATCCATCCAGTTAAACCACTCTGTCCTTCTGCAACAAGCTGTAGCCATTAAATTTAGTATTCTGATCACATTTCCATTCCAGCAGACTTCAGTCAGCAGTAATATCTCTTATATTCCTCATTTCTCACTTTGTATTTCAAATCTTCTTATTAATTACCTGGCTCTTTAGTACATAAACAATTAATTAAAGTTTTCTTGTATGCCCTCTTGTGCTTGTAAAGCATATTCTTAGTGAGGATTTTCACTGAGTCTAGCTATTATTTTTCGTTTATCTCTTCTCGTTGCTATAAATTCTTAGCAAGTTTTAAACATTTTTAGTTATCAGTACTACTTTTAAACACAGCTAAGACATAAAGGATGAAGAAATAGTGTTATTATTATCATTCTTTTGTGACTTGAAAAAATGAATTCATCTGATGGCAATGTGGAACAGTGAAATCTTCCATACTATGTAACACTCAGTGTTCTTTGTCATGTAACCAGATTCTTTTAATCGCTTCTTTGTTAGTATGAAACATTTTTGATTGAGTATTTCTACTTGGGCATTTGATTTGATTTAGATACTATTTTCAAACACCTGTATTTTTTCAGGGAAGCTGATTTCTCAGCAGTGTCAAGGCCTGTGTACAGACTGCATTGTGCATGTATAGGGTGTGCAGTCTCTCTCCCCCTCTCTCTTAAGATCAGTTCTAGTACAGTAAAATAGGTATTACAGAAAACGGAAAAAGGACATGATATCATGGCAGGTGACAGCTGCACACATGATGCCCAGTTCTTCAAAAGAGCACTTTTTTAATGCAATTTTTACCGAAAGAATTAATACATAATGGTTTTTTTACAAAGGCCAACCTGGGCAAGTACTCCTCAGACCAGGATTATACACCCTGGGAGAACCTCTGAAAGGCTGCAAAGGTGATTGTGTCCAAGCATCGTAGGTTGATGCAGTGTCCCTTTTCCACTGGCAATTATGTGGAAAAAATCTACACCTTTCCTGTAAAGGGGTGGATTAGCCTTTAGCCTGTTAGATGTCACTGTCCTAGATAATAGGTGCAGTAGCTACCAGTTTCTTTCACCCAGGCAACATGAGACTACCACAGTGCTAAAGGCCAAAGACTGTCTAGTTTATCCGTACTATTATTCTGTCCAACAGAGAATTCAGATCTATCTGATTTCTTTCTTCAAAAGTGGTAGTTTTTCAGATACTATCAATGCTCTCTATGGAAACAGAGTTCTGTTTACCTATACTGTATACGTTCACTAGCTTCACCATTTGCATACTCTGCTGTGTATTTCTTCTGGAACTCTTTATTTCTAGAAATCTTCTAGTCTGGCCAGATGTTTCTTCCTAGCAAAAGACTTGTTATTTCTTTTCTTCTTTTTCATCTTTCTTCTTCCTTTCTTTCTTTATTTATGTAATTCTTCTTTCTTTTTTCCTCTTCCTTTCTTTGCTGCATTTCTTCTTTCCTTTTCCCTTCCTTTCCTTTCCTTCCCTTTTCCCTTGCCTTTCTTGCCTTGCGTTTTCCCTTGCTTTCCCTTCTGTCTTAAGCCTTCACATTGTAGAAGATACTTAAATCTCAGCCTTGCTCTGAGAATAGAAAATACTGTTTTCATGCTCTGATGCATCTCAAACATTCACTTATCATTTGCTCAGTATTAATGTAGCCCAGAAAATAAATCTATATTGAAATCTTGATATTTCACTGCCTGTGTTATAGTTAAGTAAATGTCTTCAAGATGATCCTGCACACAGACTAACAATGAAAATGATGACTGTAGTGATGACAAGTAATTCTGGAGATGCTCATTTTTAACTTGCTGCTATATGAGAATGTTTTTGGAATAAGTTCTTCATTGTCTGAAAGGTCAGCAGACAGCATTTTTATCCACAGAATTGCTGAGAAAGTGATATCATGAGTCTAAGTATCTCCAGAATCTAAAATTTAAAATTCCAAATAGGTTAAATTAGAATCAAAAATACCAAACAAGCAAATGCAAAGCTGGAAAACTGATTTGTTGTAAGTCTGAATAGTTTAAAGTATTGCTTGCCTTTTGATGTGTACTGAAAAATATTTAAGATAGAAAGAAAAGCTAGATCTAGACCAAGACACTACTACCTACACTGTAAGGATCAAACCAGGATCAAACATGAAAAAAAGATTGTACATACAATCTTCTGTCTTTTATTTTCCAAATGATGTGAGGACAAGAGAAACTTACTAGTGCCATATTTCATACAAAAACTTAAAGATCTATATTCCTTTTTAAATTGTTTTAAGCTCCTTCTTCTGTTTGAATTTGTCATGGGAAAGACAATGACGAAGTTTCCTTTTATTTATGGCTTCTCTGCCATTCTATTCATTTGAGCTTTCAAATGACATTTTATACATATTTTTACATTTATATGATAAAACACTAAATTTATAAGTTTTCTTTTACAGCACTCTTTTGGAGTGCTTATTAAAAAATCCTTTTTGCCAAGTACATCTTTAAGGGCAGACTTGTTTGCTTTTTGTGAATCAGGCAAACAGAGTTACGTTCACACGCTAGGTCCAGTTCATGCACACTTGCCTGGATGTGAGAACAGACATGAGTTTTGGTAATGGTAAGTACATTCAAAAGTACGATACCAAAATAAAATGAAATGTTCCACAGGGAACAATTTTGTCCTAGAGAGAATATTCACTAAATGACCAAAGACTTCCCTTCCATTTCTGATTTCTGTAATGTCCTAGCTCCAAGGAGCAGGTCCTTTCTGTAATGCCATGGTGGCTAAGTCTTTTAAAGAAGGTGTAGGTGGAGTTTGGGGAACAATGGATAAGTAAATAAGTTTCTCTCTCTTCCATCACTGACCTTCTTTCTCAGACAGCCTACCCTTTTTCAGGAGGGGCAAGTACTTGCCTTGGAGAACTTTTCTCCAAGTTCTGCAATACAGTGCAGTACTGAAAAGTTGGAGCTTTGTCTCTTCCACAGAGCCCTCGAGAGTAAGGGACTGCTGACCCTGGCATAATACCCTCTCTCCTCTCCCTCCCCTCATCTCCCAGACCCACCAGCACCACACACTGTGTTGGTCTAGCACCTTGCTCGGAAGACGGGGAAGGTGCTTATGGAGGGGAAAGCAGAGAATATGACCCAGTTTTAGATATTTCCTCTCCATACCGCTGGAGCAGAGAGGATGTGTGTAGAGGATATGGCAGGGGAAGCTGGCTAATAGGAGGAGGAATGGAGAGAAAAGCAATGGATAACACCAGTCAAGCCAAACTGCATAGAGTGGCACAGGTAGGCACAAGTCAGCTATCTCAAGCACTTCAGTGGGATATGCACCTGCATACTTAGCATCGCTCAGGGCTACAGTTCTCCAAAGAAATTCATACATCTTTCATCCCTGAATTGCGGTTATCTGATGGCCACTGACAACACAATGTCCCCATGACAACAAATACCAGTCCTGAAGCTTTCTCATTGCTTGGAGAATGAGAACTGTGGTCTCTCTTAGCTGAGGATATAGACAAATTTTCAAATTATATCACAATAATACAGTTATGTCAATATATTGGATGATATTCAATTATATTTAAAATATTGGTATACTTTAAACAGTATGTCTATAAATAATTTGTACTAGATTCCTCCATTCTTCACTTTATATTAAGCAGACTTTATATTAGGGACAGAAAGCTATTTTCACTTATGACAACTGCCTTCAGAAATGTTTTTCAAAGGTTTATATATTTTAAGCTCCTTGTTAAAAATCTAAAAATTATAAAATTTCTTCCTAAATTGCTTCCATAATATAAGAAGTGCACATAATTTCCTGTTTTATAAATTAAGTTTCCTACTCACAGTTTCTCTATTTTTATAGTCCTACTTTAAGTATGACTATATCGAAAAATGAATTCCTTTTGTAGATTTTCCTCATTGTTCTGTGACTTATATTTAGTTAAATATGAATTAAATTATATTGAAGGGGCAAAGATAAATTCATTCCCTATTAAAAAAAAATAAAACAGAATAAGAAAAATGCCTTTCTGCTACATTTACTTACGTCAAGCAGATTTTTTAATAGTGTGAAAAATGTTATTCAGAACAGGTAGAAGAATATCCTTCACTGTGAATACAATTGTGAAAAGAATTTTAAGAGAAAATATTGCCCAGGTCACAGAGACAAAAGGAATTCTAATCTTTTCTAATCTTTCTAATAAGAATGACAAGGAGAGAGTGAGAAAATTTCCAAAAAAATATGTAAATGTATATAGGAAGACATTAATTATTATTAACTAGAACTTTTTCAAATGTTTTGATTTTCTGTGGAGAAAAAGAGAGAGAGAGAGAGAGAGAGAGAGAGAACACAGCCTGGAAAAGTTTTGTCAGTATTTACTCCCAGGGCTGGCTTTTCTCTCTTCCTTCACAGTATAGGGATATGCTGCCACCCTGCAGAAAAGTCATAACCGTTCAGTGCTTGGGTTGTGTTACCCTACCTGCTGCATCATGGAAAGGCCTTAGTTCTTGTGCTCTTTCTACTGACATTGATAAACATAAGTGTTCCCAGGGTTGCTAGTTGTATTTATCCAACTAATTGTTTAGTTCTACTGTTTCCCCCAACTCTCCTCAATTTAAGCTCTGACTGGCATCCATTCAGACAAAAAGAAGAGAGGGAAATCCTGAGATGATTCAAATATTGACTGAGAGCAATCATGTTTTTGCATGCAGTCAATACTGACCTTTTCCATTTGGAAAAATTGAAAGGGAAAATAAATAATAGCTGTCTTTTCCATACTGGTTTAACTAATGAATTAATAGTACATCAGGTAAAACAATATAAGCGTAAGAGAGAAAACCCAGCTCGGGAGTAAAAGCTGACAAAACTCTTCAAGGTTGTGGGTTTTTTCTTTTCTTTCACAGAAAATCAAAACATTTTAAAGCATTCCAGGGAATAAAGATCCTGCCATTTCAATCCATGAATGACTGAGAGTCTTAATACTTCTCTTCTTCAGAACACTCACCATGTGGTCAGGAGGCATGACTACAGTAGAGGGAGGAACAATAAATTATATATAATCTGGCTGCTTTACATTTTTCTTTCACTTGCCTAGCACTTTGTGCTGCAAAGTGTCATTTCTGGCTGCCACAAAGATGTATCTTTTACTTCCCTAGCTCCTTTTTGTCTACAATATTTCCCATTCCAGTTATTTTTTTGTATCTTTTTTTTTTCTTCCAATTTAGCCACTGTATTTTCCTTTTTTATTTTGTCTTTTCTCTCTATTTGTCTCCCCCTTCCCTCCACCTCCCCAAGCTGCATCCTACTATGCTTGACCAGATGTGACAATGTTATCATTTTATTCAATAGAGAAGACTGTAACAACAATCCTATGTGCAACTCCATAAATGGCAAAAAGTTCATTTCTTTATTAGAGTATTTTGTCTATTAAATTTATACTCTTAAATTTAGTAATAAAAAATCAAAACTGGTTTGTTCTGCAAAATGCAGATATTGGTCTGCAAAACTGCAAAATCTTATTGCTAAAGTTATGCTTCCTAACTGCAAATTTTGAAAAGCCTGAACTGAAGTCTTGCATTTGCAGTTGCCTAAGTATTTAATGTGCCAAGTTCACTTTTGTCAAGCGACATGCATCAACCTGCAGAGTCCAGAAAATCAGTCTTGAAGAACCTTTGAATTTAATGAGTCATTTTTTAAAAAAGATATGTCTCACAAAGGGAGGCCTAGGTAATTTGTTCTGGAAAAAGAGCAGCTAATAATCTTCCTGTGACAGCCTGGTTCAAATGAACCTGGAACTGGTGAACCTGGAATCTGGTAGGCAAGAAAGGAATGAAATATTTCCATGTGATCACTTCATGTGTTTTCAGTGATATCTGAATCTAACTACAGCAGCACAGATAAGTGTAGCAAAAGAAAGAATAAGGTCAGTATCTCAGTATGACAATCAGGTCCTACCAGGCAAAGACAAAAGCAACATATTTGTCCATAGCTACAGCATGAGCTTCCCTGAACAATAATACATGCAACAAGACGCTAAAGTAACACACGTCTTTGAAAATCAACATCCAAACACCTTCCACTGAGGGCTGCTCACAGTTCCTGTTAGTTTGTCTACGTGCTTCCCCCCACAGCTATTATCATCTCAGTTGTATCTCAGTAGAGCACAAGATAAGGGCTTGCAAGGCTCTCTCTCTCTTCACAGTTTGTCTCAGAATTTGTGACAGCATGTGATAAGAAGGGCAATTTATATTTTTTATGTTAAATATAAGATCAGGTTTTGTGGGTTTTCTGGCTCTAGAGTGCAGCCTTCACATGTTTTTTCATGAGTGTTCTCCAAATCCTGAGCCGCAGTCATCCACCCCATACTGGCTTACAAATGCATTCCTGTACAGAGCTGTGAAAAAAAGGAGTTATTACTGCATTAAAAATGAAAAAAAGTTCATGTTAGCAGGTTGCGGAGGTGAAAGTCATTTCTAGCTTTCAGTAGGAATATTTCAAAAAACAAAAGATAGTTTTCAAAGGCGGAAAAGTGTCAACCTCACACCTCACATGTGAATATTCTCAGAAAAGATCTTAGATTCCAGCATAGTCCTCTTGCATACAACTGATATACTTTGCTACAACTCACACAGTATCTGTGGATCCAGATTCACACAGTCTACCTAATTCTGAGCTGAGTTTCCAAAACCTCTGAGTATTTCCTGTGTTTTTTTCCAACTGTGTTATTGCTGTTGTTATTGTGGCAGCCCCTTTTTTATGGGCCTTGACCCCAAGGCACATAGAGGTAGATTTTGACCCACGAAGCTGGCACCTTTGCAAAGTTCTAATAGTGACTTTCTATCACTAAAAAGCATAATGCAATGGTTAAGTATTTTGATCCAGAACTTCTTTTCAACCTTGGATGCTCCTCCTGATTTTTTCTCTCTCTCCCTCTTCAGTCCCATCTGACATGGATCTGGCATTGAGTAGACTTTCTCTCCTGAAAACTGATTAGGAATGGGAAGGACACATGCACAATGTTTTCTCCTCATCTGTGTAATATTAGAGATTACAGAATCAATAGAGTTTCAACTGAGATTAGATCATGTTCACTGTATTTTTGCTATAAGAGGGAAGGCCTATGGCACGTGTGTCTTGATGTCAGCCACAGTATAAATGTAAAGTGCCATGCATAGTCATCTGTCTTTGCTTAATCTTAGAGTTATAACACACGATCAGGTTTACAGCCAGGCAGAAAGCAGCAGTCTCAGCCTAAGCAAGCTGTCTTATTGGAAAGATAGGGAAAGGGCCCAGCAGTAGGTGAAGAAGGAGTTGGATGGAGTGCATGATTTCACAAAGTGCCTTACCACCAGGACTGATGTGACAGCATAAGGAGCAGTAGGCAGTCTCAGCCTTCCCTGTCACGGACAAACTTGTCTTCAAGGCTGGATAACAAAGGACCAACAGTTATGAAACAGTTCCAGTTAGAAAGTCTCTGTGAAACGGGATCAAAGACTGAGAGGAATATTAAAATGTATAAATAGCAGAGAATTAAAATTTCTGCTCCTATATTGGCTTTGTAGGAGGGAGGAAAAAAAAGTCATGAGGATGTTGCATAGACATTAATTATGTGAAATGTAAAAGTGGTATCACGTTGCCAGCCTGTCACTTCAGCAGTGCTACAGGGAGAGCCTCAGCTGGTGTCATGCAACAGAACATCTTTGAATGAAAATTTGGCCTTACTCTGCGCTGAGTAGTCTGGAAAGTTCACAGCTGGCTACGTCTGGAAGAAATTCAGCAAATTTTGTCTGATACTTATTTCCTGACAAAGACTGGAAGGATTATTTTTCAGTCTGTTATGATTCTTAGAGAATGGTTGAGGGGAGGAAGGGTGAAAGAATGAAATTTCAAAGAAAAGACTTCCCAAGTCATCCCAAGTAGGAATCTCAAATATCTGTTGGGATTATTATACCACACACCGTCTCCATGTGGAATATAACATTGCTGAAAGACAGCACATCCAAGGAATTCACTCTCTTTCTCTTGCCTATCCAACAGTAATTTGGATTTATATTCCATTGTGAAATAATCAGGCAGATGAAATTTTATTATTTGTGACAGGACGATTGTTTATCTTACTATAACCTCCAAGAAGAAAAAGACTGTTACTTTTGCGCTCTCTACATATCTTCCTCTATAGATTCATTTATAACCTTCATCCATAGAATTATCCTAAGGCATTCTTCAGAAAAAGAGAGAAGATAAAGTATATAGGTCTTTTCATTTTTTTCCTTTTTATTTATGGGTACAGCTGAGAACTAATGAATTGTTATGGAGAAGTAGATGGTATTTTTTTCTTTTTTTAATGCTTTAGTAGTAGACTAATTTATTGGACATCTTTATCTCTGAAAATTATTGTTAAGTTTATTTCATTACTATTTGTGGTCTTGGATTTAGCTTCCATTTTGGGGGGAGCGGGGATTTTTGCTATTCGTAATGTGCTAGTCATTGGTTCAGTGGTATTTTTTATATATCTCAAGCAATGGAATGACAAATCTTGCTGCTGAATCTTTCCCTTTTGAATATTTTAGCATTTTATTTTAAAACTATGCTCAGAGTTTGGAGGAAAATGAATAGAAAACAGTTGTGAAAAAAAGCATACAGGACATTTACACCATTTGTTTGATTCTGCACTTGGAATCCTGTTCAAAAGAAACAGGCAAAAGTAGGTCTTAGAGGAAATGAAAATGTGTCCATTATTGTAAATGTTCATAAAATAGTAATCAGAAGTAAAAATTCTCCCCATGCCTAAGATCAACCCTTTCTTCTTCCGCAGGTGCAGATGCACCCAGGTTGTGCTTCACCTTTCATCAGAGGGATGCTTATGAGACACTTGTTGGGTAGATGCTTCCTAAGAATACTGCGACAGACACTTTATTGTGACCTATGCTGATCCTGTGAGTAAAACACAGCTTAAGTGCTCCTGAATACACTGTAAAATAAAATTATTGTGTTAGTTTGGACAATTTCCATTTGGCGTATGCTGAAGGTCTCACACTGTAAGTACTAAAACATTCTCTGGATTTCTAAAAATTCTGGATGAAAAATTTCTGCTTCAGAAGAAGTGGTATTCAACCTTGTGGTCTTCTTTAGGACAGAGAAAAAGGAATTAATCAGAGAAATGGTTAGATCACTGGGTACATTAATTATACTGCAAACGGACTAAAGTATCAACCAGTAACATATATACTTGTTTTTTTAAAACTAAGATTTGCAAAGCTAAAAGCAATTATGAGCCTAATCAGCTCATATAAATAATATACATAGAAAATTTTGAATTTTGGCAGTAAAAGCTGAAGAATGTTTTACTCAATGTTCAGAAAAGTCAATTTATCTGAGATTTCATGAGTAATGTTACACTGGTTGAAAACAAACAAATAAAACAAAAAAATTACAGGAAAAGTGAAAGCAACTATGAAAATAAATGTATATAGAATGTGGGACTGACAAGAAAATTTTCAATAATGTTATAATTTAGAAATGGAAAAATCAATAAAAGAAGCCAAAGGATGCATGGTAACATACCTGATCTTCAGAATTAAGGCTAGCTAGAGATCTTTGACTCTGTGTTTTTGCTGTTTTGTTTGGTCTTTCAAATGTATTTGAGAAAAAAAGGAATCCAGGACTGGAGTTCTTTGGGAAGCTGAACTCATTGCCCCTGGGAAAGCAGTACAGATCCATTAGGAGAAGAAAATGATAAAACCAATCAATAATCACTCAGAAAAGATGGAAGTATTCAGCAAATATTTCTCTCCTGAATGTATGAGGGGAAAAGATTACGACTCTAATGTACCAGATCATGATGACGAAATGCATCCCTTTTCAACGAGAACATGCTCAAATGCTAAACAGATAGTAAAACTGTGGTAGTCTGAAGAGTCTTCTCATAGATGGGCATAGTTAACTTGAAACCTATTTAGAAAGCTGATCAAGCTCTCTGGGCTAGTAAGGTCAATTTTCAAGGTGGATTGGTGGATGTCCCAGAAAGCTGCAAGAAAGAAAATGTGACAACATTGTAAAAAGGACAAAGGACATGATCTGTCCTGAAGCTGATCACAAGCTAAATAATAGAACAGTTACTCAGCAGACTCAATTAATAAAGAATTAGTGTATGACAATATAATTAATATCAATCAACATGGGCTTAGGGAAAATAGATATCATCAAATTAATTTGATTTTTTTTAACAAAATTGACCTAGTATGACATGATGTTTGACTAGGAATAGAACACACCTAATGGATTAAAATCTGGCTATCTGCTCAGTACCGAAACATCATTATTAATAAGCAGTCATCACTGAATGACCATGTTGCTACTAGAATCCAGCAGGACTAAACTAAATGTGATTTACATTCTACCATACAAACTTTATTTCTCCAATATCTGATTAGCACAGACAAAATTCTACAGTCTCTCCTCACAGTACTCCAGTGACACTCACCTGCAATTTTTTACTGCTCCACAGACTACACCATATACTATATATCGTGTATTAGACCATATAGTACAGTGGTGACTGGAAGAGAGATCACGGAGAGATTTTTCCAACATTTCTTGAAGTTCCTTCCAAATTATGAATTAAATGAATTATAATACTATTTCACTTGGCTAAACCAGAGAGTGAGGTATAGACAAAAAAAAAATGACTAGATAACAAGAAAGAAATAATCACTTGTTTGTTGTTTGGGTATATGTGATTTCATTTCAGGAGACTCAGTAATACAAGCAAAGCCATAAGTAATACAGAAGACAGACATCTGAATATATGAACCAGGTGAAGTACATTGCAGTTCAAAGCCATTTAACTGGCACTACGTTATTCCCACCTATGTGTATGCTTTTAGAGTATTTTATGGGACTGCAATTCACAACCTTTCCCTCTAGAATGGAGCATTAGATACTGAAAATCAGGTTAACCAGGGAACAAATCATTTGGGCAGAACTGAAAAACATAATCCAAAAGGGCTTGTCTGCTAATTCTAAAACATTAAAGTATTAGTAGAAAACTCTTTTGAAAAGGTGTTTTCTAAATGAATGTTAAACTCTAAGGGGATTTCCAGGGAGCTATATATTACACTGACATTAACACCAAATGGGTTCATCTTGGTTAATGTTCTTATAGTGAATGCCAAAGCAATTCATCACGAGTGGCTACATATGGCAAAGTATTAACACATTTCATCAGGAAAACATCTTCTGAATGTCATGCTTCCAGCACCTGGGACCTGAGAGGAGTTCAAGATGTGTGAAACAAACCACTATCATTTTTAAATGCTATCTTACAAGTGAATGATTAACCTGGTGCCTGTTGAATAGTTAGCCAAATATTTGATTACCTGACAGAAGTTCACAGTGTATTGAGTGTGATCAAGCAAATGAATATAGAGGTAAGTAATTAAAAAAAAATGAAAAGACCACTTTTCTCCCAGAAATCACATTTGGAAGAAGTTTGTTAACCCCCCCATCAGATATTCTCAGATTGTCTAGATTTTAGCACTGTTGTTTAAAGTGAGGAAGAAACTTATTTCAGAAGCGTTAAATACAGAACTGAAGTGAGCAGCTGTTGTGGGCGAACTCAGAAGCAAAGTGCATTCCAGTGCAGTGGATCAGTGGTCCCCACAGGGGCTCGGGCTGAGGGTGGCACTGAACTCCAGTGCTGGCCTCCAGCAGATGTGGGAGCTGGGCTGGAGAGGCACACAAAGACACTGGAAGCCTACAAGCCTTGCTGTGAATGCAGTAGATAGTGACCTCACTTGGGACCTCTGGCCAAAAATACAGGCTTCTTACTGCACCAAACCATGTATAAGAATACATATGTCAGGGCTGGCTGAAGGAAGTTGTGGAAGGAAGGCACATCTGAGATGTGGGGAGAAAGGAGGGAGAAGCTATTAACAGCCATCCTTTTTGCCCAGAATTTTCACTCATGCGCACTGCCCAATTTTTGGTGAGCCATCTTCTCCCATTCACAAATGTATCAGCAGCAAGAGGAGGACCAGGGAAAATGTGGGCCTGCTACTGAGTGGTTCAGGGGCCCTGGTGACAAGGGATACAGAGAAGGCAGAATTACTGAATGCCGCCTTTGCTTCAGTCTTCACTGCTAAGGGCAGCCCTCATGAATCCCATAGCCTGGACACAGGACTCGAGATGGGGTCTCCCCAGGGCTGAGTAGACGGGCAGGATCAGCTCCCTTGACCTGCTGGCAATACTCTTCCTAATGCACCCCAGGAGACCATTGGCCTTCTTGGCCACAAGGGCACATTGCTGGCTCATGGTCAGTCTGTCATCCACCAGCACTCCCAGGTCCTTCTCTGCAGAGCTGCTCTCCAGAAGGTCAGCCCCCAGCTTGTACTGGTGCCTAGGGTTATTTTTCCCTACGTGCAGGACTCTGCACCTGCCCTTGTTGAACCTCACGAGGTTGCTCTCTGCCCAGCTCTCCAGCCTGTCCAGGTCTCTCTGAATGGCAGCACAGCCCTCAGGTGTCTCAGCCACTCCTCCCAGCTTGGTATCATCCGCAAACTTGCTGAGGAGGCACTCTGTCCCCTCATCCAGGTCGCTGATGAAGAATTGAACAGGATGAAACCCAGTACTGAGTCCTGAGGGACACCACTAGCCACAGGCCTCCCATTGGCCAAGGGCAAGTGCAGAGTAATAAAGGAGGGTAACCTTTTTAGTGCATGCCCCTGAGATTGACTTTCAGCATTAGTCAAGAGTTCAAGATGAAAGAAATATTTTTTTCGGATGCTGCAGAAGCATCATCTGTTGATTCTGCAACTTTTCTCTTTAATTACCTTGTCTGAATTGTTATTTCACAGGGCTTACCCCAATCCAATGCACACATTTGTCAAGTTCCCTTTTCCGTGATAGAGGGTTAAGTCAAGAGAGACACCACATGTCACAAACAATCTTTATTAGAACACCTTTAATTAACCAAGCTGTTACCTTTAATAGAACTAGGCAGTTATAATTAATATCAGATAAATATTCACACAGTTTATTCACTTATTCCCTCACGCAGTTCACACAAACATTCACACTGTCAGTCATAGTAATGCAGCTGCAGCTATAGCTGGAGGGCAATCCCAGATGTTTTCTCAGAAGCAGAGGAACAGAAAATCCTTCATGGGGTCCCTTGTTTCATCAGGTGTGTATATAATCCTGTAGTCTTTCTCTGCATGGAGCAGATAAAATCTTTCTTAGATGTGGTATGAAGTTGTTTGTGAAGCTGATATGGTGACCTGGTGCAGATTTGGCCAACTATTGGTGTCCTGAGTTTGTCAGCCCTGATGAATCCACAAGGAGATTTGTCTCTAGAGCTTGATAGTTCTTGGGAGACTTTCACATGCTACCTCTCAACACACACTTTTTCTCTCTCTGATCTGCTGTTTTCTGGTAATTATTTCTCCATCTGCACCCTATACCTGTAGAGCCCATTTATACAAACTCTCAAAGGGGGTTTTAGGACACAAAGCTCTCATTTCAGGTGCTGAGTCACAGAATTTTCAAACAACACAACCTTTTTCTGTATGATTTTTACTAAAAATTAATATGTCTACACAGTAAAAAAATAGAGAAAACAAATGATGTAAGTAATTAGCAAATAAAGTGCATTATTGGCTCAGAAACATTTGATTTTATACTCTTTTATCGTCACTACTGAGGCTATCTACCAGGTTTGTTTTGCGCCCATCATCCTGACATTACCCATAAATGCAGGGAGGAGGGAGGAAGAAAGGGAGGAAGGGAAGTAAACCTCATAGAGATTTTTTCCCCATTCTTGAGCTTCAATTCATGCTTTTATTCCTTGTTTTAAGAATACTCGAGATAGTGCTAACCTTTTGTACTCTAGAAAAGGGAAAAAAAAAAAAAAATCTAAACCACTCTCAAGCCCTGAATCTCACTAAATAGGAAAAGCTAAAGCTAGCCTCCTTTCAGGACTTTCTAGGACAGCATGCTGACTTTGGCAACCCAGAAAACAGTGTCTTCTTTCAGAGACACAACCATCCCTGAGTCTTCTCTTCCAGCCTAAAGTCACCAGTAAATGTAAGTTTAGAGTTGTAAATCAAAAGAGGGCAAAATCATAGCATATTTTCCATGAAGGAGTGTTCCCCGAAGCCCAGCTCAACTGTGTAATGCAGATACACACCTCTAAAAACACGTCATGCATCAATGCCTCTTCCCTTTCCAACATCTCCGATTCCTGTGATCATGACACACAGGCCATGGTGTAAAGAAAACAGAAGGGGAACAGAGGTGGCTGTCCTTTATCGTCCACATCTCAGAAGGAGGGAATTGATATCAAAGGGTTCTTCTATGTATATAACTTTCTATTTAGGAATGACTTTACACGTAAGCTGTCCTTGGATAATGAAACAGTGGTGAGAAGTTAGATATATGATGCACATTTTGTATGACAGGCAAACAGCTAATATCCAGCTTTTTCTTGTCATGCAAGGTTTGAAGGAACAATGAGGGACACCAAAGAATGAAAACTTTTCCCATTACCTTTTAGCTAAGACAGATTTGATTTTATGGCTTCATAAATTATGCAAGACAACAGACACTGACATTCACCCATCGTAGCCCATGATTAAACTATTGTTTTTTCAAGTTGTCTCATCAGTGCTTGGCATCAAACTCTGCAAAACAGCTCATATGCACATGGCTCACAAATCTTCATCTGATCACAGGATGGATTCATTAGCACCAACAGTTCAAAGTGCTACTGTTCTCCATTTTAGCTTAAAACACTTTATGAACAAGTTAAGAGGAAAACTTGAATAAGCTTGGATAATTTTCTCCCTTTCTTTCCCATGAGCAAAACAACAATCCCTCAGCCTTTTCAAAAGCAGAAGTTCTCCCAGGGGTCACTCCTTGGGACCTCACACCTTCAGAACAGAAGCACCATAACAATAAACGGCAGAAGTTGTACGACCAGCACAAATTCAGTATTTAGAAAAAGTCTAGGAGCCCCATCCATGGACTAATGGTACCAATGATTCCTCTGGTCTGGAAGCTCTAGCCGGAAGCAAGGCTTCATTTCCTTTGCATTTAGTTTAAGCTGCAGTAGCCAAAACTTAAAGGTTTCCCTATGTTTTTTTCCCCAACTTGACCTCTCATCCTTGTACTTTGTCATTATATCTGGGAAAAACAGTTACCAGGGATCACCAGCTATCACAGCTATGCTGGGAAAGGATGTGCAAACTCTGCGAAGAGCTGACAGAGCAATCATCTCAACTGCTTATTTTATGGTCAACTTATTGCATTGAAAATGCTCTATATTTTGACTAGCAGGAACTGAGTGTTTACATCATGCAGAGGTACCAGAACTAGCTCTGACCAGGCTGGTATGTCTAGACAGTGCTGTGTCACGCTGGTGTATTAGATCAGGACACAGAAGTGTTACAACTGCTTTAGCCTGGCACTGTGCCTGAGGCAATTAATCTTTCTTTATAGCTGAACTAATTAGCCAGGGAAAGCACAAGGCCAACCATTAATGCAAGGACCAGAGCTAGCTTATTCAAGACCTTTGCAAGTGTCTGTACAGTGCTGCACTGAGCAGCATTAGCACATCTAGCATAAACAGCATGAAAAGTTTTTAAGGGATAAGGCTGTGGGCCTGAATTCTATTTGCATTAAGGTCCTACAGTAATATGGCCTTAGTGTAGGTGTGAAGGTAATTGTCTTTGGGAGAGGAAGAGGTTAACTGCTAGGATGATGCGAAGGAGCCTTGGAGCTGCGCCTAAAGCCCTCGGATCTTTGCCCATAAAATTTACAGAGCTGATGAAGTTTTTCTGCAATACAGAGATAATGAACAGCAAAAGAAAAATTTAGCTGTGCACTTCTTATATTGGGCATTTTCAAAAGCTCATCAGGCTGAAAATTTACCCCACATTAAAAAATATTAAAAATCCAATATTAGTTTATTAGTCAGATCAAGAAACTGACCCAACTGACTGTTCAACCATGGGATTGCTGGTACTGCTGTAGAGGAGTGAGCTGGGAAGATAGCATGTCGAGCAGAGCTGCCCTTTGGGCACAGCCTGTAGTTAGACCAAGACAACGTGATTAATAGTCATCGTACATAGATCTGCAAGTGACATAAAAAAAAACAAAAACGAGCAACTGGAGGTGAACAGCTTTATTTACAAGCCTCCTACAAGCTGAAAAGCAAGCAGGATTTTCTGATAGAAATTACTTTCTCACCATTTAACACTAGTACTTAGGACTTTTCTGCTTTCTCATCTGACTTCTATTATCTTGTAAGTAAACTCTGATGTGTTTATTTCAAACAGTGACCCCAAACTCTTTCCCACTGAGACTTCTAGACTTCCATAATAATTTTTAAAGTAGTGACATGTAAGGAGGTTCTTTAAAAAAAAAAGAAAAAAAAAAACAGAGATGTACAAAAGATCAAGGAGGGCCACTGCAGCTGAACATAATGGATTCAGTGAAATCGTAGTTAATCCTGCTGAGGTAAATGAGAGCTGACTTTGATTCAGAGAGCTGCTGCGTCATAATAAGGCTGAATGAACCTAGGTTTCAATTTCTATAGAGAGTTTGAGGCGAAACTAAGCAAGACAAAAGAGTTTTATTGAGAGTACAGGGTGTGCAAAGTATGTACACATAGAAACAAATAGTATCTCTCCTCTTTTATGAATAACGTTTCAACACATTTTTGGAAAATTAATAGCTTTGAAATGGTAAAGCCACATGAATTTTCACAAATCAGCTAAGTGAGAGAGATGGAAACTTTAAAATATTTGGCATCTTACCATTTTATTATTTGTATGCAGATATATTTATAGCACAATCAATGTTCTAAAGAAATAGGAAAATATATATATATTGTGTGTTCTGTAGACAATATTTTTCAATGGCGCTCTATCAGTGTTCCTGGAGTACTCATAAATGGGTCCTTTTCAGAGTGGTGAGCTTAATTATGACTTTTCTTACCATTTGTGCAAATTTTAGAAGATTTCTAGAGTTTTTTTCTTTACTTTCCTTAGAAGCACTGGACAAAGACCACAGCTGAAAAAGAAAGCCACAGTAAGCCATAGAGGGAAGCCACATGCCTCTCACGACATTAACCTCTATCAGATGCCTGCGTAGTCCACATGGTCAAAGCTAAGCCGATTGGTTTGGGAGCAGCAATATCAGAATAACAAGCACTGTTGGCATTTTCTGACCTTCCCTGAAAGCACAAGGCGATATCCATTTTCTCTCAGCACCTAAGAATTTCATCTCATACATCTCTTTCACGTGCAGGGACCATTGACAGTGATAGACACGATCCCATTTTTCTGTGGTGCATCATAGCCATGGCCCTCTGTACCTTTTACAATATCTGTAGTTTGTTATAGTGTGTTAGTTATAGCCTGTGGTGAAAGAGGATTTGGTGCTTTGATAGCAAATCCTTGATCAAACATCTACCACATGATAATCTGAGATGTAGGAAGACTAGGCTTATCCTTCAGATGTCCCTTTGGATCCTGTGCTCAAATAAAGTGAACACAAAGAAGACAAGCTAGCATTTATGTGGTCTTTTCATTTTCTTTATTCACCAAGCTCCTGTGCTATCCTGTAGTTTCACAAGCTCCTGGAGAAGAACCACATGCAAGACTTAAACAATTCTGAAATCAAAATTCATTCTACAGCTATGTCTACCCTCTCAATATGTGTCAAAAACATCTGTGCTTCCTTACTGCTGGAAGCTTTGTTCTACTGGGATCCTTGTGGACCCCAGGGCTGGCACAGTAGGTGATGGAAATGAGGTGTCCTCACCTTTGAGTGCTGAACTGTTTGAAACTGTAATTGCAGGGTATAGTATGATCCAGAAGGTGTTCTGAATAACCACTACGAATCACACCATTCTGGATGGAGAGAAGGGCTTATTCCTGCAGATGGAGGTTGTTCCATGTCACTTGTCCTTAGGGGCAAAGGATGACCCTGGTCCATTTCACTTCCTAGAAGAAATGTAACTGAACTGAAAACTCTGCTGCCTACAAGGTTTTAGAGGGGACTCACAGCTAATTCATGTTTCAAATCCTCAGAGCAGTTTAGAGGTGTATCTCCCTCAACCCATCTATATGAACACGGATTGCTGTGGCTGCCCTTAAACCCTCTGGCTGTGCTGATGCCTCCACTGGGAACAAGGGCCTGGATGGTCTCTTGCTGTGGGAAGGAGAGAGCAGTAATGGCCTTACAGCTGCTCTTCCTTGGGAATTCATGTCTGACACATTGCTTGTACTTTCAGAATTACAGAACTTCTAAAAAGTGGCATAGGAGATGGAGAACAGAGTGAGTTGCAACAGCAAGTGTAACCCATGAGGACATTTGCTTCTACGGACATGAATTCTGACACAGCACAAAGGAAGATTTATCTGTCATCTGAGTAACTGCAGAATGCTGATGGAAGATTTAAAAGATTCTGATAGTGCCTCGTGAATAGGCTGGATGTCAGTAAACCAGTATTAATTGTGTTGTCACTTGCTACACTTTGATTATTTGTGAAATAAAAAGAGAAATATTACAGTCAGTGAGCTAGAATAGACCAGAAGGATGCTGGTTTTGTAACAGCTGACTTAGTGGTAATTACAGAAGAACACTTTGGTGCTGTATGACTAAGGCAAGCCATTAAGAGCACACTGCGACAGTGTACTGTTGTCAGAGTGTGCTGCTTTGGGTCTGCTTGTGTCAGTTCATGAGTAAACTGTACTTGACTTCAGTATGAGTTTTAAATGAGTTGTTAATGCCCTTTATGAATCTTGGGAGGGGAGCTTAATTTAGGAGGTTCCGCAAGACAAACAAACAAGTCCTGATTTTTTCATAAAATGGAGTGTCACTGAGTAGTAATAAGCAACAATAAAAAAATCTGAGTTTACAAAGTCCTATCAACTCTCTTTTCTGCTGAAGAGACACTACTGCAGGGTACACTTATATCTTGTCAGAGAGTCAAGTATCTACATAGCTTTTGGGGCAAGACAGTTTGCTCCTGAACTACTAGTGTGTTTGCTTGCTTTCTGGCAATGCAGTTATCCGGTTTGCTTTCATATGCACCTGTTGGTATTTTTGCTTCCTTCAAGCATTTGTTCCTTACCATTCCCAACTTCTCAGCTACAGGAAGTAGCTGAACACAGAATATTGACAGAAGATCTGAACACATACTTTCTCTTCTCTACTATTCCTCTTCAGCAGAGTCAGTTCCTTAATAGTTGTGAAGAAAATGTCTCTCAAACTCTGCTCAGGATATCCCTAAAAATAGTGAAGGATCGTTAGACTTAAAGGATGACTCAAAATATTCTATCATAACCCTTAATATATTTCAGGATATATCATAACCCATGCATGGTCTCAGAAGGCTAGATTTGCTTCCAAATGACCCTCAGGAAAATTCATTAGCTCCCAGCAGAGTGAGACGATGAAGGCATTTAGCTAAAGTTTGTTCCCATGGTGACTGTACCAGGGAAAGAGAAATATATCATCAAGTAGCATCAAAATAAATAGTTTAGTGATATTTGCTATATTTGATACAGGAACAGGTAATTTTTGCTAGCATAACATTTTTGAAG
The DNA here is from genome assembly GCF_028389875.1 of Rhea pennata. NCBI lineage: Eukaryota > Metazoa > Chordata > Aves > Rheiformes > Rheidae > Rhea > Rhea pennata. The sequence continues at coordinate 112,961,175 of NC_084664.1, read as the reverse complement.
GGGCTGAATTTCCACAAAAAGCAGTTGCTGTGGAAAGAATCCTATTTGCCTTTGAACCCTTGTGTGGTTTCCTTCTTCCAAATAGCAGTGAAGGTGTCATTCCTGTGTCTGGAAAACAAAATCTTTGCTAAAAGAGTTACCTCTTAGAATTTGTGAAGATTATGTCTGGCACCAGAAGGGTCTTTCATGCTGTCTCAATCCCATGCTCTACAAAAGGGAAAAATTGCTATAACTACAAACTAACAGTTCAGAGCAAAGTTTCATCCTTCTTCCTAAGGACTTTGCTTAAAACTGATAAAATATTTATTTTGTCTATTTTCCTTTTGCAATAAAAATGACATCATCTGAATGATCAGCTACTGCTTGTTTGTAAAGGTTATTTTAATTTTTTTCTGTGGATTTCATTCAAATGTTCTGGCATCTGTTTCAGTGCATTTCTCTTTCTCTTCACAATGTATTGATTCATCCCTCTGGAAAATGTGCTTGCCTGCAAGCCTTGGGTATTTTTGTGTTACTTATACTCTTCTCTTATTTCATCTGACTGCCAGAATGCGTTGTTAAAGTAAACCAGCTATGTTAAAAGGCAATTTCTTTGTTCCCACAAAGCCATCATCTCAAAAAGGAGGGAAGGTACAGCTAAGAATGAGACAGCTAGAGATGACATAGGTGGGAACAGCTTTTAGAGCCCAGGAAGAAACTAAGCAAAGGGGGTGGGGGGGGGAACACAAGTTAAAGTAAACCAGGTGCAACAGTTCCTCTTCCCGTCCTGACTGGGTTCTGTCTTGGGGATCAGCAGGGCTAGCAGAGGCCAAAAAGTAGTCTGCAGATGCTATTCCTGCCTCCACCTTTACCCACTATCCCCTTCTGTGTGCTCAAGGCAAGCTGCAAATCTGGCTCCATCCTTCCTCTGGGCACTACAAACATCCCTGCTCAGCTTCTCATCCTGCTCTGCAATGGGCTGAGACAAGCAGGGGGCTGTGGTCACAATTTCTATGGCAGCTTTCTGTGACGGTTGGCAGGACTTGACTCATTTCCTCCCACTTCATTCTGCTGCTTATGTTAACATAGATAAAATAGGGTCCACATGAGAGTGGTGCCTGTGCGAAAGAGTCTTTAGAAGGCTTGGATCTTTAAACAGTAGGTTAATTTGATTGGCATCCACTCAAAATCATACCTACAGGACAAAAAATTTGAATGTGATGCATGCAAGGATGTGTGAACATAAGGCAAGTTTTGCAAGTAGGAATGTGTCACAAGACACGAGTGATTCTGGTGACAGATGATTTTAGTAAATTACAAGGCCTCCCATGCATTCCCAGTGGTAAACATAACATGATTACAACAGGACTTCTGTTGCAAAGATCAAACAAAAAAAAAAGAAAATCACTACTGTGCAAACATTGTTATGTCCTGTCCTCCTCTGACCTCTAGTAGGCAGAACAGTTCTTAAGTGTTCTCCATGGAACAAGTTTGCAACCATCTCGAGAAATTAAGAAGATCAGAAGCAAATAATAGAGGGATTTGCTAATGTTTTAAGTTGTTGGTGTGAAGTGAAGACATTAACAGGACCCTACCATAATGATTTTGTAAACATATTATCTGCACAGGACAGCTGATATCGCATAGTGTGTTATCCATCATTCCCATCCTCTTATGCAGATGATCTTCTACAAAAAATTATTTTTATATTGGCATTATTCTTTTACACTGCATTTGAAATTCCCAAATTGATATTCAGCCTTTGCTTTTTTGGAGTGAGGGGGGACAAACTGGTTGTTTCAGCCCATTATAGATTAAACATAGTAACACAGTAGTAAATCTGATTCAAATCAATGGCTTGTAAATTGCAGACCCTAATGATCCAATCTCTTGTAAATATTCATGAAGGAAGCTGGGATAATACACACTCCTCTTCTTTCTAATGGATGTAAAGGAACCAACTGCATTTCATGGATTAATCATGTGCATTTCCTTATTACAAAGGAGTATCATAAGACAAGATTTAAAGCACCAAAAGCCTCTACATTTGAAGCTCTTACTACAGTCTAAAGCTTTTATTCACTATTAATAGAAAAAAGCCAACATAATTTCCTTTTACATATATATATATGTATATACATATACATATACATATATGTGTGTATATATATATATGGAAGTATATTAATGGTAAACATACCTATTCTTTATAGCAGCTTTTCAGTTGGAATCTGTAGAATAAAAGCCATAACAAAAAGAAGGATCCACAGACATAAACCTCTGACAGCCATGAATTCTACAGCTCATGATGATTTCTGGGTAAAGACTCAAGGGCAACATCTGCATACAGAAATAATGCAAGTCCATACCTTACCAAAATCCCAAGGAAAAGACACTGACCAATAAGAAACATTAGGTATTTGTTGAGCTGATTTAAGATTTTGTAAGGAAAGGCTATATAAGAAGATATACACTTTTGCCCACATAATTTTCTTTCCTCAGACAAATACATGTCCTTTTAGATTTAAAGCTGAAAGAAAATATTTACCAATGTAAAGAAGCTCAGCAAATCCTAGCAAGTGACCTTTGCCATGAAGTGCTATTTGGAATATCAACTCCCCTGCAATGCCAGGAGGCTTGTGAGTCTCTGCAAACACTGAGAAATGTAATTAAGTGAACAGTCATCTTCTTCTGTCTTCCTATGCAAAATATTTTTTCAAGTATATTCATTTCAAGTCATCGCTTTTAAAGCAAGTCAATCCAGAAAAAAAAAGCCCTCAAAAGTGACCAAGTTTACAAGCAATTAAAGTATCTTCCCACACTTTCCAAACTAGCTGCTAGATAAAATAACTAAATTTTAGAAGCTAGGCTGACTCAGCACTCAAAATGGACCTGATCCGGAAGTTGTTATGCAAGCAATGATGTCCCGCTGAGATCAATCAAAGTATTGCCTGTGCACATCCTCTGAGATCAGGACTCATCTATGACTCAGAGTCATTCTCACTCCCCACTTTCTTCTCTTACCTCAAAAGATCCTAAATTTGTTCCAGCCATAATGTCATTAGATTTAATCTATTTTGGAACATGTAACCAAAATTTAACAGCTCTCCGCATATACTGCTGTGCTATCCTGTCTAAAAGAAGTTTCATTACAGCAGCCGCTTTTATTTTTGTTCTTTCATATACTTATTTCATAGATCAGTACCAAACAAAAGCTTCACTCCTGCCAAATGATAGTTTCTAACAAGGTGATAAAAGAGGGCATCCTTTGCTTTCCTGCAAACCAGGAGGCAGCTGAATTGTGACTCCTGCAGAAAATGGAGCAGACATCTGGAGTGTTTTGCAGTGCATGCTCTAACCTCCTTGCTCCTTTTGATTTGCAAAGGACAGGCAGTTTAGCATTACAAAGTAGAGCCAGAACGATTTCACAGGAAGGAGTTTGTCTCAATATATGCAGGTAGAGTCTTTTATCTGGACTTGGCTGTGGTGAGCAAGGAGCTGCTGTTTTATAATCTAATAATATTGATATTCAACAATTTTATGAATAGTGAATGCAGTATAACCAGGGAGGTGACGCTACTGCATGAGAAGTTATTAATCTTTCCTGAAAGTATAGACTGCCTTAATAGGGCGTAGTCAGAAAAATATAAGTGAGGATAACTCCTTTTACCTTGGCAATAACATAAATGCCATCTAAATAAATGGGCAGGGAAGAAGCACTTGCAGAAGAACAGCCTCCTTCCAAGCTGTGACACAGATGTTTTGCCACTGCAGAGAACAGTTCAGATGTCACTAAACAGTTCAGAAGTGACTGGCACTCCTGAAGGGGAGGGGAGCTTATACAAGGGTCCTGTACAACCGAGAGACCTTTTCCTTGACACCAGGCAAGACAGAAGGGTGAGTGAGTGTGCGAGTGCCACCTGCATGCCAGGCGCTGCCCAAGTGCTCTAGGTCACTGAGAACCTGCATGATCACCACATGGAAGACAGACATACGCTACACAGGCTAGACATAATTACAGACAGTTTATTGAACCATTTTCTTTTAAGTGTTTTTGATCTAAACGAATTGTACCTTGCTTGAAGCAGGTTGCTTGTTCACATCAGGTCTTTGTATATCCCCATTATTTTGTAATTCCTGCTCATTTAGAAATGGCTGCATTGGTTTTAAACTAACCTGCTATCGGGGCTAGTTTGGCGCTACGTGTGAAGCATGGAGCTAAGTGAAGGCTAGGAAGCCTGCCTGATAAAACGGCTAGGTTTTGAGGCTTTTAGCCCTTTGTGGGGTCCATGCCCCTGGAGGTACTGCCTTTAACTGCAGTGCAGTCATGCTTTCTGCCAGCACCTCTTCTCAGACTAAACACAGACCCAGGCATTGAGGTCCCCCAGCCCCAAGCGCAGGCTCTAGACTAGGCAGAAAAGGCAGGGACAGCTGGAGTTAAATAGCCCTCCTGCAGAAAATCTGATGGGGGGAGGGAATTGTTGGAGGTGTTACAGACCCTCTCTTGGGTCCACTTGCTTGGACAGCTTTAGCTGGGCAAAACTTTAGCCAGGACACATGCAACTTAAAAGTTTAAAGCAACTGCTATCTTCCACCATGTCCAACTTGACAGGACCTGACAATCTGAGGATTCGTGACCAGCCTCCCTTTTTTCTCTTTAGGATTTCATATCTTTTCATATTGCTGTTTCTCCTTTTGAATCCTTGAGCTACTAGTGATCCTATCTCAACAATCCTACCCTCTGTCTCCAACTTGTTCACCTTCCTTTTCTCTCTGCTGACTTTCCTCACAACTCTTTCCCAGCAGTTCTAGTGATGATTACACAGTTGTGCCACATCACAGCTGGGACCTAGATATTTGGCAGCTTTGGAGCAGAGGAAGCCTGTATAGCAGAGGTTACAAAGAGAGGCTGCAGAGACTCAAGACTTGAAAGCAGATGTGCTTCAACAAGGTTAGCAAAGGGTTAGCCCAGCGACTGTGGCAGTATCTGCGGTGGTTTTGGCAGTGATCTCCCTAAAACCTGCATCACCAGCAATCTATTAATATATCAACTGTTTTTTGCAATGGATTACACAGCTGGAGAGTGGGAGTGCTGGTACAAGTTAATGTTCTTGCTAAGATGTCATTTGCAAGGTGTTCTTGCCTTCAGACTGCCAGTCTACTACTGAGTCTCAAGGCAAATGAGGAAGTGGGGAAAAACAGCAGAGAGTTTGTGATCACAGTGCCTGTGATAACACTCATTCCTGATCATCCTGTGTTTTTTATAATGTCACTAATATTTAACAGAAAGGGACATTTGATTTTATTATAGTTTCCTTTGCTTCTGTAATAGAAGTTTCTGATGTCACGGCATTATCAAGAATAGTCACATCAGCTTCCAGTTTTGTCAAATAGATAAAAATAGCATAAAGCCTCTTAGTAGCCTTTGCTACAACTATTAGCATTGGATAATCTTCTCTAGACTTCCCAAGAACTGAAGAACAGCTACGTACAATTGTACATAGTTGTATTGAAGAACATTTATGCATCAGTTTTAAGTCTCCTCTTTCAGCTTGCCAAAGTCATCACTGAGATCAGCAAAATGAACAAAACAGGGTTCATCTGAATGCTTCATAATCTCTGTTGCTCTAATTTTAGCTAAAAAAAAAAGGAACTATTCTGTAAAGATGAGGCCAAGACCATGATAGTGAGTAATAAATATGATGGATATTTTAATGAGCAGTTGCCAAAACTCCTTACTTGAAGAAACAGACATATTTCCTGCTACTATAAATATATGAATTGTTCAAGGGTTACATATGTGATTAGAAAATCCCAAATAGCAATGCTGAGTTGTGTAGACACAGATCTTGTCTATATTTGTGTACAGACAAGAGTTGTTGCATTCCATTATGTAATTTGTAGTATAATGTTAAATCATATTGATTTAGGCCTGTCGGTATAGATGAACTGGTAAAACCCTCAGTATGGAAATGGCTGCTTCAGTCTAAATCTGTCTGCATCAGTGAAGCTTATTCCCATATGGACACAAGGAATAGGCTACCTCAGAACAGCCAGCTCTGATTTCTCATTTTAAGAAAATAACTTCTAAAACACAGGTCTACGAAGGTATATATGGAGTGGGCTCAAATTTCCCAATTTTCTCTATTTGCCTCCACTTTCATGCAGAACCAAAGCAATAATACTCTTTGTCCAGCCCCAAATTTGACATATTTCAGGTTATCATTTAATAGTAAGCTGCCAGCGTAAGCCAGAGAATATTTAATAAGTCAAATTCTTATATTAATCAGAGCACTGGAAAGACAGCCCATTTCATCTCCAAAGATAAAGTATAAATTTATTTTCACTAATCTATTTACTTTTAAAGAACAATTGTACATTACAAATTCTTTTACATGCTACGTGTCTTTAAAAACAGGCCCCAGGTTCTATAATTCTATAACTCTATCAGTAGGCACTGTTATGCAAAGAACCTCTCAAATTTAACAAAAGGCAACCTATTTTTAAGAGCTACAAAACATATATTTTGCTTACAGGAAGATCTTTTTCATTTACTGTGTTAAGACAGCTATTTTAAGAATCTCAAAATAGTAGAGAATATTGAAGTGTGGTCAGATCATCATAAGGCCGAGAGGTTTAGCTCTGCAATTGCTGAAGAGCCCCGTTTCTATAGGCCAAGGGATGCAAGGAGTCTCCAGCATTAAATCTGGCCACGAATTCTCCCAAGCCTGAAGAGCTCAGTCCCCGTTCATAGCTAGGTTAACAGAGGGTAGTTTTGGTTTGATTTTGAACCAAGGCTTTCTTAGGATCTAGTGTGAGATTTCTTAGCTCTACCACATGCACTTTAAAAGAACAGTGTATATAGTTTACCTGGATTAATAAAATGCCTTCAGAATAAGAACTGTGCTTATAATAAGCCAAGGGGAGTAAGCTTACCAGTATAACCATAACATATACCAGCATGTTTCCTTGTATAACTGTTCTTAAACTTAATGGAAGATATGACAACTGGTAAAAGCTATAAACTCTTAGTTAAAATGTGAACTCAGATCTGATTCACTGCTGGAAATGCCACAGTCCAGCTGCTTTCTATAAGCTATCGTTGAATATTGGACTTGAGTAAAAACGGTATTTCCTCCTCCATTTGTTTTCCATAGATCTAATAAAATGACATGCCTAATTTTTGTCACAAAAAAAATTACTATTTTAAAAAACAAGATATAGCCTTATTTGTGCTAAAATTGTTTACTTGTCTATTTTAAAAAGTGTTTGTAGGCTTGGAGACATTCAATTACATGAAAGAAGCGCCAGAAAGGCACTTCAGTGACCAGCTGTCCAGTGCAAGCAGCAAATGAGGAACAGTGAGCACTCCAAGCGGTAATACCTCTCGAATCTGACTGAGCAATTTAAAAGCTGAAAACAATTGAGATTAATGATATTTTTGAAAAAAAAATTAAAATGAAAGCCTAATTTACACAGTGCTAAAATGTAGTCATATGCAGCTAATGAAAACAGAAGATAATTCCATGCATAAACCATTCCCTGTGAAAGCAGGGGCCAGGCTTATTTATTTTAGCAACCATTTTTAGCGACTGCATCATTGTTAAAAGAACAGCTGTCAAACTCGTGGAGAGTTGAATATTGAAACAGTTACCAGCGAGATGGCCTAATGGGAAAGAAAGGATCGAAAATGGCTGAAACATATACAGTTGAGTTAAAGCAGCCAGCAGACAGACTCTCAAGAGATTTTGATTAACAGTCTGGAGTGGATGAAACTATTGCTAACTATCTAACTTTGATATGCGTGTTTCTTTTAATTCTATTGCCTTGGTTTGCCACACGTGCAAGCCATGCAATTAGAGGCCTTGTACCAGTAAGAAACCAATGTCGAGGGACACTGGACTCATTTATCAGGCCTGAGTCAATAGGCCAAGCAGGTCTTTAACCTTTATCCGTACAGAAGTTAAGGCGCAGCACAGCAGCTGATGCCTGACATTCAGAATACTTGGAGGAAATACATTTCTAAATAAATGCCACATGGGAATATAGGATTCAAAACAATTTCCAAACAATAATAAAGAGCGGAGCTTTTTGCATCAAAGCAGCCTTTGCTAAAACTTTAAATTTTACTTACATGCAGTTTCCTATACATATCTGCCATAGGGAATAAGTATGTGGGAATGCAAAGATCTGTTTCTTTCTGAAAGGCGACATAATTTACTTTTCTTCGTTATTTTTAAGTGTTTGGGGGTTAACAGTTGAACTAATTAAATTTCTTTTTTCAGCCACCATTTGAGAATGACTGTAGGAGAGAAAACAAAACCTTTTTGGATAAAATGACATTGAAATTTCATCTGCACAGTTTTCTGTTAGACTGCTAAATGAATAATCCATTTTCTATCTTTTAGTGATATGAAAATGTAATCCATTTTTGGATATGGGAAAGTAGATGTGGGAAGGTCTCATGTCATTTTATCTCATACACTCAGGGCTTGATCCTATTGTCACAGAGGCAACGTCAAAGCTTCCACCGACTTGTAAGAGTGCAGGAACAGAGCCTAGAATTACAAACCCCTGGGAAACTACAGGGTTGGCATACTCATGATTACTGCCACAGACTAGCCAGTAGGTTTTGTTCATGATAAAAGTTAGCAAATATTTTGCTGAATTGACCATAAGCAAATATAGGGAACCAAAAATAGTTTGTATTTCTTTCATATAACATTATGGAGATTGTGTGTTAATCGGTCATATCCTGTTAATGTTCTTTTCATCTCATCAAATTTCCAAAATGCAATGCAGAGTAAAGCATATTAGAAAAGTTAGGAGCTCAGAGGTGAGTTCTCTTGGTTTGACTACAGGTATGTCATAGGAAATCCTAGACTATTTTACGTATATATTTTTTTTTTACTGATTTTACATTACGCACTGTTAGAGACCCAAATTCTTCACATATTAATCTGAAATAATGCCTATATCACGTTACACTATCCTCAGAAATAATAACCAATATTATAAGGTAGGTAAAAGAAGCAACTATAAAATATAAATTTATTTCTGTCCTGATTACCACAGTGATCAACAGCCTTTCTGTTTTCAAAAGCAGTGCTCGTGTCATTGAGTCTACAATTCACACTCCCTACTTTTCCTAAGAGAAAAGAACAGCAAGTTAAATGTGAATTATATAGCTCAACAACTGTTGATGAATACATAAGCAATCTAGCTTACTAACTTTCATACAGATTTGGAGTAAAAATAAAGGTAAGATGCAATCAGATAGGCCCACAAGCAATAAGAAAAGATGTTACAGATATGTTGAGGTCCTCTATTTTGCTTGTTATATATAAATATAAAAAGATATAAAAAGAAACACTGATCTCAAAGTAGTAAGACTTCTAAACTGAAAGAATTCTTAGAGCATATGAGTGTTCAAAACTGATCACAACCAACAACTCTAATACTGTATTCATCTCTCTGTGCCATTTTTTGTTCCCATCAATAACAATAAAATAAAAATTAAAGTTTTATTCTTAAAGTAAAGCTGAACTATTGTGTTTACAATTAATTAACATTTAATGATAGCATTAGAAAATTCATAACAGGAAGCTATGTCACCTCATCAATTTAAGGCTGAAGAATTCTTTGTTAGAGAAAGCAAAGTAAAACTGGATAGGAACAGGGAAAAAGATCATGAGAAGACCCAGGGAGTAGCACAATGTAAGTCCTAAAGAAATCCTAACAGAATTTTTTTTGAGAACCTGAGTGCACTGAGACTGAGAATAACCATAGAGCAAAAAATGAATGTTCCTGTTAAAAGTCCATGCCTATTCTCAGAGCAAAAATAGTTAATTTGGGTGCTAGCTCTCACCTGCAGCTTTAGCAAGAAGAGAAAAAGAAGGAAAAAAAATCAAGATCAAAAGGGATAAATTGCCATTTCTATCAGAGAGAGATTAATTGAAGGTAAAGGCCCTTAAGTACCAGCTGAGGAGGATGCTAGAAGAACAGAAGGTATTTCAAAATAACCTGCCACAAAGATTCCAGGTGGTGGTTATATCTGAAATATATCACCTTTGAAAACGTAAGACTTTTTTTTATCAAAGACTCAAGAAGAATCTACTAATTTATCCTGAATCTCACTTTACAGAAAATTAATTGTAGAGGAAAGACAGGTTCCAAACTTAAAGATCTGTAGCCTTTACTAAAATAACCTACAATGATTTCAGCTGTGACTAGCTCACAGCTCTGATTTCTGTGAGGTGTGTTTATGTCCTAGACTCTGTGGGGATGCAAGCAGTGAGTTAGATATTCATCGATACACAAGATCCTTCTGCATTTCAAATATGCCTGCAAATTTGCCCTGACTTCTGAACTTAAGTCAGCATATCCTTTTTTAATTAATCCAGATTTCTTTTCTTTCTCATAAATTTGCATAATGAGGAAAACCTTTGTCATGTACTTGGAAAATTCCTCTTGGTTTTATGCTATGTGAGCTCTGTACCAAACTAGAAATGTCTTTTTGTTCCTCTAAATTCTGTAGTTTAGAATAGATATAGATTTTTTGTACAGGGTATTGAGTTATTGACCTAGCATTAGCCACACATGATCTCTCTTTTTTAAAACAATATTTAGATTTATTCATTTAACAATTGACAAATTTTATCATACATATTTTGAAATTGGAGATCATTATTCAAACACAATGCTACTGATGAACAGACTTTTCTCAGATGTTAAATCCTAATAAGCACATGAGCCAATTTAACTGAACAATCCTCCCACCAGAGGCAAATCAAATCACATCAGTATCAACTACCTGTCATCAATTCATTGCTCCTCTTTTGACTTTGAAGCTACCTCTTGCAGAGAAAACACTTCATATGCAGTAATTTCCCTTTCTATACCTTTAAGGTCACAGGAAACTTTTCTCTTCTTGGGTCATCTGCTTGTATCTGGCTCAGGCTGATATAGGACTTCACATATGCATAGACAGCATTCCCATGCAGCGATATTTAGCTAGTTATAAACAGCAGGAAAATAGAAATGGTTTGCAAGGAGTCTGAGCCTAGTCATCTTTGGCCCATGGAGGCTACACTCTGATGTTCTCCCCATGCCTGCCCTATGTGTGCCTCTTTGAGACTGAGAGTCCTGGTCTGCCAAGGGATCAGCATCTCACTAAAACTACCCCTGTATTGCTGGAGGAAGGTGAGACCTCTTACATGGACAAGAAGATAAAGCCAGGCAGCATGGCGAGAACTTCAGAAACCGACGGCTAAGTGGAGTCAAAGTCAACGCGTGGCCAGAAGCAGGCAGGTGAGAAGTGGGGGACTAGAAGAGGGGAAACAGCCACGTCTATGAACAGCTTTGAAATGACGTGGGCCTCCATATGTCTGATGTTTCTAACAAGGATCTCTTGGGTTATAGGAGAGCAGGTGCATGATAATGTACTGCAGAGTAGGACCGGACACGCGCTGAGCAGAAACCCAAACAGTGAGCTGAGGAAACTCATCACAGCCATCAGCTGCAAGACAGAGAGCTCTCAGGGAGAAGAGTGCAGATAGGGCCATAGTCTGGGGTTTCTGCTGCAGGCAAAATGTCAGCCCAAGCTTCCCTTTTGGTGCTTACCGACACAGTGTGCCACTGGAGGTATGTATTGATGCTAGCTATTCCTCTCACTAAAGCAGCGATGATAAAGGTGAGCTTACTGAAATTTGATTTAGAACTAGTCGTACAGCAGTCGCAGAGACTGTGCCAAGCAGAAGAAAACCCTAGCCAAATAAGATTTAAAAGCTCAGTGTGGGGAAACCACAAGAACACAAAAATGCTTTTTTAGGGTCTAACTAGGTATAATTCTTGCCCCAGCCTGCAAGAGTTCAGCCCTGTGTTTTCAGAAAACATTATGACCTAGAACACATTATCTACTACACCCCTGCATGATGTTTTCTCAGTCACTGTGAAGAAACAAGTGTCACACATGATTTACTCTGCAGACAGCTATATGTAGTACTGCATGTCATTTTAAACATTTACAGAAAGCTTTCCATCTCTAGCCCAGCTAATACAGAGTTGTAGTTTTTCTCTTCTGCTTATACTTAGAATACAAGCATGATCAATACCGTTTAATCACACTTACATACGACTGCTTTTGAACTGTTCCAGAGATGATTTCCTGGATAACATCTTCCTAAGTGGTGCACTGCTCCTCTGACTCTCCAGAAACTAAAATGAAATTGCAGTGTGTGTGAATCTACCAACAAAAACTTCTACTCTGACAGGAAATAAGAAAAATACTTCCAGACAATACTCAGACTTTTACAGCCACATCATTCACTCATCCCACTCAATCTCCATGAGAGGAACTTTGCCTTTAAAATCGGTAAAGATTTTGATACAAAAGTAGGTAACATAGTCCACAGTCTGAACTTAGATCACATTCCTAGCTTCACAGCAAAGCTTCCTCATTCATACAAAGTCCTTACAATCTAATGTAAGATTTATCCTCAGCCTTTCCTACTGAGACCATCCTGTTGTGGTACTTTATCTGTTGCAATCCATGTTAAATAATTTGCTTGCAAGAGTTGAATTTCCTCCTCTTAGGATTGCTAACATCCACACATAAACCTGAGCTATATCAGAAGAAGGTGCCTGTCTTGTTGGCTGAAAAAATCATGTTTGTGAGTGACACAGAACCACTGGCACAATGTATTACTAGCATCTGTTTCCACAGATCTCCATGGGACTCCCCTGTGATCTGAGTTTTTTAGTGGTCATTTCCAATGCAGTTGCAAATTCCACTGGCTGAGAAGTGAAATCTAAAAGTATTTTGGGAACTCCTCTTCTCATGTTTCCAAGACGCATTTAATTTCACCTGCAAAAGGAAAAGCTATAATCTAAAATACATCTGCTGTTTTCCAGAGCTGGAGGGAATTTGTAGATCTCCCCAGCTGGTAGGAGTCGCACTAGGTACAGAGCGAATTCAGGAACAGCAGTACTTTTCCCACAGCAATATTGCAATGGGCTGCAAACCGTGGAGGGCAATATACAGAAGAAGTATTACAGATACAGTGATGAAGAATCCTGCATGCCCCAAAGTGCAGCTAAATGTAGCGGTGGTTGCACTGCTTGCCCTCTCTATAAGTACGGCTCCCACATTTGTTAGAGACCAACTTCCACCTGAGGTACTCTGTGACACCTTAAGTGCAAACACAGTTTTCCCCATTTAAATGTGATAATTTCAAGCAGCCGGGGACAAAAGTAATCATATTTTGTATAATAAGATAAAAGTATTGTCCATCAGCAGAATTTTAACTGTAACACATTAAAAAGCCATTTCACTGCAAACACTTTTAGAAAGAACATCACTACAGTACACCACAGCATATTGAAGTAAACCTTATGAGAATAGAAAATAGTCCTTTTAAGTGTATTAGCATTTGTTCAGTGGGAAGCACTGCATTTGTCAGTGCATTTGGGAGGGGGGGAGACGGAAGAGAAAAAATGTAAGCACATTAACAAAAGCAACATCCCCAGTTTGGATGAGTTACACTCACATTTGCCTTAAGTATAGGTAAAAAAAAAGACATACTGATTCTACCTCAGGGGTTTTGCTTTCCTTTCTTTTTCGAGATTGTCTTCATATAATTCACTGGCCTTCAGCCAAACACAATCCCAGGTGATGAAGATACAGAGTAAGAGCCTAAATCCTGGAATAGATTTTGGCAGTGCTATTTTCTCCTGTACATATGACCTCACACAGTATTGTGTTAATTAATGCCTAAAGAAACTTTGTAAAGTACCATGTCACTGTCTTTTGAGATTAAATATTTTTCCTCTCTTTTGGGTGTATTTACATGCATATGTTAAGCACACATGCAGTTAGAGCCAATTGTTGCAAAAGATGCAATTGCCAAACAGATCACTCAAACATCCTCCAGCACAAAATGATATCCAGACAATCCAACAATTTCCATTTATGCCAGCTGAGATGGAATGCTGATGAAGGAGTAGCTTCATTTTACGGTTGCATTTTGTTGAACTGACTTTCTCACTAATCACAGTTAGAGTTATGCAGGTAGCATTGAAAGCAATATTGGCCCATGCTCCATAAAATGAGAAAGCATTTCAGGAGCACAGGAAAGATGAAAGAGCAACTGGTGCAACAGATTTTTTTCTGCTCTGTTAGCAGAGCAGAAGTAGCAGCTGCTTGAACAATACTTGCTTCTCTTCTCCCAGCAAGTGTTTCCCAGCAGTGGGAGTAGCAGTAGTTCTGCGACTCAAGCCTTCGCAGTCATCAGCCTTAGGAGAAATCTGTCTTAGATAACTTCAATGCCAATTCAGCCATAGCCTTGATTATCAGCTCTTATCACAGTGCTTCTCTTTATAGTAAATATCTTCCAGATAGGACTTTTTCACTAAGCAGAGTGAGAAGAGGGAAAGATTCTACTGTCTCGGTTTTGCCAGTTTATGCTTTGCATTGCTATGTTGCCAACCGGCAAATACTTTTTCAGGCTGGATGCTATTCAGGGAAATCCCGTGACTGACCAGTAATTAAGGTTGCAATCAAAGATGGCAGAGCATATTTAATTTGCCAAAGTGAGCCTCACAGGACATAATTACCCACATGAGGGGAATCTTTGTGAAGGTACTGACATTGTGTGTCTCACTGTTAATACAAGTGGGATCTCAGCTTGTTGCAGACAATCTCTTGGGAGTGTCTCACTGCAGAGAGCTCCATTAGGTTCAGCTTTATGGCTTCTTTGATGGTTTCTACCCTTGTTGCTGGCATACAGAAAAGGGATAGGAGCAGAAAATCTCTCTTCACTAGCTCCTCAAGCAAGCTAGAACAGCATTTAGGTAGCTGCCTCTTGTTGCCACAAAGAGACCGGACCCATTCTGACCTGTGCAATTGCAAAGGTAGCGTGCAAAGCAGAATTTGTGCCTTGCACTTTACCATTACTTTCTCCCTAGCTTCAGCTGGAACATAAGAAGAGAATATTAATATGGTAATATGGTAATGTGAACCAGGATGTCCTTTACAATCCTGCTTCATATTCGTAACTTAGAGGCTCATGTTCTCTGTCTATACAAGTCTTTTGTGGTTGACAGCAGCACAGGGTATGAAGTAAGGGCTTGGTCACTCCAGTCGGATGCCCTCCTCACCATACTTTATGACAGTTCTCTCATTTCAAACAACTAAATCATCAGAAATATTTGAGGTGTGTCGCTTAGGTAGATTTAGCTCAAACTAGTACTTGCGACTGTCGTTGCCTGTCCATTCTCTCCTTTAGCTTGTGAGGAAATGTGTCTTGAAGATGAATGCTGCTTGGATCAGTTGAACACAGCACTGGTTCGAGCTAAGCAGTGGCATGGATACCTGGACGTGACAAAAGCTGCAGAAGCTCATGCTCAATGACATAAGCAGCAGCAATTCCGCCACAGTCAGACATTTTACAAGAGTTGGTGTCCACCACAGCTTTGAATAATGCTGCTTTAGGACAATCTGCGGATCATTATGGTGCCACAT
Source organism: Rhea pennata (assembly GCF_028389875.1). Lineage (NCBI taxonomy): Eukaryota > Metazoa > Chordata > Aves > Rheiformes > Rheidae > Rhea > Rhea pennata. The sequence continues at coordinate 112,945,676 of NC_084664.1, read as the reverse complement.
GGGCTGGCTTCTCCACACAGGATGGGGGCCAAAACTGAGGTTATCACTGTAGGCAGGGCAGGGGCCTCGTCAGCCAACCCCACAGTACCACGCAGACAGGCACGGCAAGGGTGACCAGGGCCAGGCCTGGGTCTTCTTGAGGAAAGACATCCAGCACGGAAGCTCTGGCTTCTCAGGACAGGCATGGCCAGCATGGGTTATAAAAAGAAGGGTTTTTTAATTACATTTGTTGGGAGCTGTTAGTTACAGGCTGGACATGTAACGGAGAGAGGCCAGCAGATGTTTCCTGGAAACTCTACAAAGGGAGGCAAAGACCCTTTCTGCAGCTGTTTCAGCCAACCCAGCTGAGTGCCTGAAGCATAGAGGGAAGGGATGGCTCAAACACCCCCTGTTCCAGCCAGCACCATCACTATGTCAGAGCAGGGTGACGCAGGGAGCATGCCAGGGGCTGGCAAGGGGGCAGCAGGATCTTCAGATGCCACTGTTATTCTCAGCGTGAACATCTGTCCACAGTCTCATTTGTTACAAATGAAACACTTCAAGACGCAAGAAAAAAAAATCACAGTATTCAAACAAGAAGAGTTAACTCTCAAGCATTTCACTGTATATTTTATCAACGGCACAGTTATTTCCAGTGCATTCAGAGCACCACTCTTATTTTTCCGCATTTAGTCATTTGTATTGCTTTATGTTTCCATGTGGAAAAATTGTAGTAGACAAAATAATATATATGGGTTTCTCCACTCTTTGCATAATTCAATCTTTACACATTGAAAAAAAAATGAATCCTCCTTGAAAATATATCAGCAAGAGACCATCCAGATAGCTCCACTGATTTTATTTTCTGAAGATCTGGTCCCTTTTATTTCATTTATGAAATAAAAAGTATCATGAGGCTCCAGGTGTCTTGCAAATTTGCCAAGAGCTTGTGAAGCTCACAAAACTTTAAACTCCTCTGGATTTCCTAACTTATTAATGTTTGTTTCAGACATGAAGAAAAATCATTGCTATTTTGTTTGGCTTATGTGAGCCTAGTTTTGTTCAATATTAAAAAGTTTAAATTGGAAAATATCGAGAGAGTGGATTGTTGTTTGAGATTTTAATATAAACTGGATTAGTTATGGAACTAATAAATATAAGTACTTTGTGGCTGTGTTGAATTTTAAGTAGGTGATTGTATGTCATCTGAGAATTATTCTGAAAATATGGAATTATTTGTTAGGATTTATATCGAGGTTGGAGAGGTTTGGGGTTAAACTCAATTTAGAGATTGATCAGACCAGCCTACTCTTTACAGTTGCTGCTAAGAAACCTTAATCTCAATGGCAGTACCAGTGAGACTCATTAAACTGTCTTCAAACATCTCTAATCCTTTGCACTTTTGTTGAATTCCACTTTTAACCAGTATCATAGAACTTAGCAGGAATTGACACAGTACTTTGAAAATAGTAAGTGTTAGAATCCAGAAGGTATTCAGAAATTCACAGCAAAATATGAATTAAATAGAAACTTCTAGCGTTCACCTACAATCAGAGCACACTGTTAAACACCGAATATAGTGAGATATTAAGATTGTGTGATTATGTTGATAATTTCTAATGCTTTAGGGCAAATATTCACCCTGAACTCAGTTTGGGAAATAGTCTGGTATCTGGGAGAAAAACAGTCAAGAAAAGTTCAGCTCCTTCTCTCTACATCCAAAGAACAACACTCACAGAAAATGCAAGGCTGAAGTGCTCTTTCTGCCTCGCAGTTTTATACTTTCTAAGTTGTGTTGCATTTACTTATGTATGTTTTCAAGGTGATGATCATACTGTGCAATAGTTTGACCCTGGAGATCTGGTCCCTTCCTTTTCATAACAGAACTCCATAGCCCTGTTTCCTGGAAAACTTCTCCTGCCATGCAGATGGGATTTGAAATTATTCCTCAATACCTGCATGGAAAGTCACCATAGTATTGCTACTGGGCACATGCAAAGCTATCTTGACCCTCACATGCTGCTTTTCACTTAGGCTTGGGATGAGACTGCTCTTTGCAGTACTGCAGAAAAATGAGGAGGAAATATGCCAGCTTACCCACCCCTAGACACTCATACCTGCTGTGCTTTCAGAGACTAAGAACTCAGAGATCTTAGTAACCTGGTAATCTTGCTTTGCATCAGCAGATCTGACTCTCACCTCCATCTGCCAATCTGGAGTCTTACGTGATCTGCTCAGACAAAAGCAGTAACATTTATGGGGAGCAGGGTAGAGGGCTGGATAACATACGCGGGTACTGGACACACAGCTCCCATCCCAAAGCATCATGGAGTTCCTGGTCATATAATAGCTTTTAGACTTTTCAGCGAAATAAATGTGGCTTGTCCCTGATTATAATGCGAAACGTGCATCTCAACATAAAAAAGACAAAGAAAGATTAGTACTTTCTGTATGTTTTTGTCTGATGAGAAGAGCACAATTATGGAGAAGCTGTTTTAAATAAATGGTCTTACTCCTGAAGAGCTAATCAGTGTAAGAGTTGTGAAACTTCCTGCATTTAGAGTTAAAATGATCAAGACTGTATATATTATATTCGATGAGGCGCCCTGAATGTATATGTATTTTCTCCTGAGGTTTATCGTTTTCCCCAGGCTTACATAGTGGTTCAAGTTCTCCATAGCTTTGATTCTGCATTCTCCATTGCAATGTCATCTGGTTCTTCTACTTGCAAGAGTTCATATTTAATAATATTTACACTTTAAGGGAAAAAAATGAGAGAGGCATTTATTCCCTCTTGCAGCAGCAATACAAGTTAATATCTTCAAGTGCATCCGCTTGGGAACACACTAGATCGTATGCTTCACTGTGCACGTGCCTCAGTTTCCTGTACAATTAATACATCCATTTGAATAGGGGGCCCCAGGGTAACATAAAGTAAAAATGGGAAATATGACATAGAATGTTGTTGTAGCAAAACAAAAAGAAAGGCTAGCATTGTTTTGGTGACATTTTACAGTGACAAAAGAAACATACTGCTCAGACCATGAGGAACACAGATAAGAGTTCAGAGTGCTCACAAACATGGTTATGCCCCTGGTGTTTTCCTGTGGTTCACCTACCAGCATTATCAGTTATGAAATAGTCATGAGTTGGAAGAGAATCAGCATTCAGAGGAGCTCAGCAAGAGTGTACCTTCAGATACTATAAGCAGTTTATTTTTTTAAGCCAAGCAGCAGCCTGAAAAGAATTAAAGGTGTTAAATCTTTAATTATAACAACGAAACTGCTAAAGTAAAAGCAAAGGTTCAGTCTAAACCTGAGCCCACAATGAAGAAAGATTGAGTTTGATTTGTCTGATGAGGCAAGCCAAAGCCCATCTGGAGCTGAATCTGGCAAAGGATATGAAGAGAAACAAGAAAGGCTTCTACAAGTGTATCAACGGCAGGAGGAAGAGTAAGGAAAATGTTGGCATGATGCTGAATGGGGCAGGGGACCTGGTGACAAAGGACAAGGTACTCAGTGCCTTCTTTGCCTTGGTCTTTATTGGTAATACCTGCCTTCAGGAATCCCAGGCCTCTGAGACTAGTGAGACAATCTGGAGCAATGAAGTCTTATCTTCAGTGAAGAAGGATCATGTTAGGGAACATTTAAACAAACTGAAGACACAAAGGTCCATGGGACCTGATGGGACCTGGTGGGGTGGGTTACACCCACAAGTTCTGAGGGAGCTGTCAGTGTCATTGAAAGGCCACACGCAATTATCTTTGAAAGCTCATGGCAGTCCAGGGAGGTCCATGAGGACTGAAAGAAAGAAAATAACAGTCCTATCTTCAATCAAGGCAAGAATGACGATTCAGGAAACTACAGGCTGGTACGCCTCATCTTGATCCTTGGAAAGGTGACAGAGTGGGTATTCCAGGAAACCATTTCCAAACACATGAAGGGCAAGAAGGGCCTATTCAGCCTGAAGAAGGCTCAGACAGGAGGAAGGGGGTCTTATCAATATGTAAATACCTGTTGGGAGGATACAAAGAAGATGGAGACAGACTCATCTCAGTGGTGCCCAGTAACAGGAAAAAGAGGCAATGGCCACAGAGAAATACAGGAATTCTTTTCTTGTAAGGGTGGTCAAACACTGGAACAGGTTGCCCAGGGAGTTGTGGAGTCTCCATCCTTGGAGATATTCAGAACCCAGTTGGACATAGCCCTGGGTAAAATGCTCTAGGTGACTCTGTTTTGACTAGATGAGATTTGTTTGGACTAGGTGATGCCCATATCGCCTTTCCAATCTCATGTGTTGTGTGATTTTGTGATTCTGTGGTATCTGCAGAGAAAAAATTGCACTTCAAGAGTTAAGCAAGCTCCAAAAGTGGGAGACCAGTTAAGGAGGCTAAACAAGCACAGGAGAAACGAAGTCCACTATGCAACAATAAGAGCTATATGTTGGCCCAGTTTCAGTGAGGCCAAAGTTGCATGTTTTGCTTGTTTATAGACTAGTGGGAATATGGACACTGGCACACATGAGTACAAGGTTGCCAAAAGTCAAGTTTGGTCTAGTAAGTGATCAAAACTAAATATCAGTGACAGTTAAGGGAGAAGGGAATGACATTCAAGGTGAAGAAAAGAATGAAGCACAGGAAGACAAGTAGAAGGCTGAAAAGGTTTGCAACTACCTAATCTTTTTTTGGTGAATACTCCTGCTTATATATTCCCTGTTGGACATTCCTTTGGTACTCGAGCATAAGGTTACGCTTATTTTATTTACAATATTACTATCTTGCTTATATTCATGTACTCATCTTGTTTTCTGCTTCTCTCAGCAGAGATTAGGCCTATCTACTGCCAGCTGAGATGCCTCAGGGAAGTAAACTTGCTGCAGATTTAGTGTTCCGTGTTTGTAGCCGACTACTTCTTGATTTAACAGATTCACTTCTGATAAAGTAGGGATTTGCAATTTCTAAGAGTACTGTTGTCTTAAAGTGATTCAGATACAAAAACTCCCCTAAACACTTAGCAGCTTTGCCATATTCATTGTATTTATTTCTTTCACTCTTCTACAAAGCTAAAATCAGCCATAAAAAATTCTGCTTGCATTTGTCAATCAACTCGATGAGCACTGATAAATAACTAGAACCATCTATCCTTCCAAGTAACCTCATATAAGGTATAACAGTGCAAGGGATCCCCCTGAGGCTTTATACTTTGCACTGCCCAGCCTTGCCCAGGATCTCCCAGGAAAACTTATACTGGCCAAAGAAGGGAAGTAGTCTCAGGAGGATGTTATTATAGATTTACTGTAGTGCAAGTCATTGACTGATCAACTAGAATGTAAATGAAGATAAAGCAAAACAATTATTTTTACTAAAGACGATGCATTATTTAAATTGCTTATCAACACCTTAAAATGAAAATCTCTGAGTGCTTAGAATTAAAAAAGGTCTTTACCAATTCCATAACTCAAGAGAAAACAATACCTGCAAAAATCAATATTAAGCTGCTGACTCAATATTTAAGTGATATTTAAGAAGACTGTGATTTTTTTTAATGTGCCAAACAGCCTCTGATATGTACACAATTTCAAAGATAAAAGCATTTCAAAAGATGGCTGAGAGGGACAAATTCTACATTTCCTTGTAGAACTGTCTTCCCCCCCACACTTGCAACTGTGTAATTTCCTTCATTGTTAATGAAAGCAGCTGCGCACACCAGAGAATACAGCTATGAAAAACCTACTAAACCCAGTGGAAATATTTCTCTTCTGCCAACATCATAACTGCTGGGAGGAAGAAAAGCCTTCCCCTTTTAAAATCTGTTACCATCAGAAACTCTTGCACGTAAACAGGATCTTATTTTGTTAAGAGATTCTCTGCTCCTACTGCTTGTTGATATTCACGATCCTTTCTCTGTGACCTCTGACTCACAGCTACAGAAGTTACTTTAATGTCATCAGCAAATAGTTGCTTCACAAAAAAAAGAAATAGCACAAGAGAGGCCACCCTTAGAAACAAGTTGTGTTTTCCTACTGATGTTCCTCAAATTCCTTGTATAATGTTGACTATCCCTTTGAAAAGCTTGCCTCCTTGATCCTTTAAATGTCCCAAGAGATTTAGGCTTCATCAGTGTTTTAGACTTTCATGAGTGAAAAACTGTGTGTATTATCATTTCAGATCCTAGCACTGTGCTGGATGCCTTGGGTCCTTCGCCACTGCTGCAGTCCCACTCGGACCTTCCTCTCTGTCCTGTCGCAGTAACTTGGGTTGTCATCCTCAGAACAGCACATGGCACTGCACTGCATGGTGCCACACCAGCGTCCAAAATGAGCTGTTTCTTTTAGGAGAACCAATTTATTTGGGACAACAGTGGTGCTATAAGACCATTTTAGAAAGGCTTTTGGAGAAATACATGTTGTGGTCAAAGCTAGTGAATTGGCTATTTTATATATTCGTATTCTTAGTGCCGCTTAGTGATTTTGGTCGGTTTATTTATTTAGGGGTTGCTGCTGAATAATTTTACATAATTTATTATACTTTTAATTATTACTATATTTAACATAGAAACATTCTTCTTGTATTACACTTTAAGAGAAATAAGTACATTCAAGATTTATATTACACATTGTCTTAAATTATAAAAGCACATATTCTTCAAGAAACTGATACTAACACTAACAACTCTTTCACTATTACATTTTTACCTGGTTGTCAGCATATTTGTATGCTCTTTTTCCTCCTTAAATTCCACTTCCATGAAACACCACACTGGTTTGCCATGTGACCTGCAGCAATAACCCCCTTCCTTTTGCCTCTTAATAGAGAAATAAATCTAAAGCATAAAAAGGCAGTTTTGAGGTCTGGCCTAGCCCGGGCAATTTAATCAAAGTCATGAATTAGCATTTTCTAGTTGCTAGGAAATGGCACCTCTGGACATCTGACAAGCAGATGCACTTAGGCTTGCTCTCTAAGACAAGAGAGGTTAATTTGATTCCAACCACTTTCCAATAAAAGGTGAATCTGTTTGTACTGCTATGGCCAGCAACAGCAACACAGACATTTCTCTTGGCATTTCTTCTCAGATGCATGGCTTTATTATCATGAATGATCTATTAAATGCAGGTATTACTTAGTATTTAAAATGTACTGCCACCATCTTTAAAATGGAGAGAGGTGCCCTGAAATGGGATCACCATTAATTAATCTGTTTGTCAAAGAGACTAGCACTCTCCAACCATTCTACACCTACAAGTGCTGATTGGCTTTCCTCTGTATTTGCTTAAAATCAGATTTTTCATAATGCTTTAAAATAAATCACCTGAATGATCTGGGTGCATTCCTTCTGTTAAATTATATTTAATCGTTGTTACTCTATTACAAAACTGCATTAGAATGTATCTTTCCTTTTATTAGAGCATTAAAGTAAATAAAGTTTCAAGCTTTTGAGAAATGAAAGCCTGTCTAAGACCATCTAATGAATTCACCTGAGGCAATACAACTTCCCAAGGAATTATTAGCCTTATTTTTAAAAAATGAGTCTAGATGTTATTAAACCAAGAAATTGATGTAATAAAGTTGCCTGCTATATTTCCTCTAGGGCAAGACTGTATGTGTGTGTATATACATATATATGTAAAACTGTAAATATATATATATAACCTGTATGAAAAATATTCTAAGTGTTGGTTACACCTGTGCTAAATATGTTTACTAAAATCCAGAAAATTCCAGTACCTTCCCGTAGAAAATAACCCGGATACTGAAGGCTGGCACAAAAACATCCTCTTAAAAAATTAAAATTCCTAATGGAAATTATTTGGAACTTCAGAAAGGCTAACTAGAAAAAAAATGTATTTCAAAATTAAAAGGTGAAATACAGATTCACAAATATCTAATGAAAAGCTAGTAAGGCAACGATTTATTGGTAGGATGATTGGATTTTTTCCTTCTACATCTCTGCTTGAAAAGAATCCTTTTTACAGATTAGAGGTGACCTATAAATAATGTCCTTTGGCTGTATTTTTATGTCATTTTCAAGGTTTAATTATATCAGCTGTCCTTTACCAATTATACATCAGTACCAAAACACTGCTTTCTCATAAATGTAAGGTACAATGTCACAAATGTGACTTCTGATACAAAAAGCAACTCAAACTTCAATTCTGTTTTGCCAGTGAATGAACATTTCATTTAAACTCAGGAGTAGGCATGGTTTGGGCCTGCTATAGTTAGCCAAAAATTTGGACTGCTCATTTCAATACATGGAGATTTTGCCCATTAATTAATTTTGCAGTCTCTTGGGTTAGAGTGTTAGCTTCCATTTCCATCAAGGAGAAAGAAACAGAGAGAGAGAAAGAAAAAGAGCAAGAGAAAGAGAGTGAGAGAGGAAGGCAGGGAGGGAGGGAGTTAGAGGCTGGACAGGACTTTTGGAGGTCATCTAATCCAACCCCCTGCTCTGACCAGGGCCAGCTTCAAATCTAGATGAGGTTGCCCGTGGCCTTGTCCTGGTGAGTTTTGAATACATCCAGTGGTGGAGATCGCACAGGCTCTCTGGGTCCTTTCCCTAGCACTTGACCACTCTTAACCACTCCCAAGGTGAAGCACCTGACAGCTCCCCAAAGGGAGTGGGGGTACACTGGGTGAGCCCCTGCTCCACCCCATGCTCCTTCCTACCTTAGCTGCTTAGGTGTTAGCACACGCACTACTGCCCCATGCATTCAGCACAGCCTGTGTCCTTCAGTAAGAGCAGCAACAAGCGGCAGGAATATTCAGGAGCAACTAGGACAAGCAAGACTGGAGAAAATAATGAATGCAAAATAGAATAAAGAAATTTACACTTAAGGGGGAAATTAGAACAGATCCATAGACAGACAAGAAGTCTGTGGGAAGAAAGAGAGAGTTGTCTAAGAAAATGATGCCGCAGTAGGATTTGTGCCAATACCTGAAAAGTTGCACACAGCCTATATAGCACTCACCGATTCATGTACAGGACAAAGAAGCTTATCTGGGTGCAGCAGTCACACTGTCAGTCATCCCACATACTCTCATTTCAATTTAAAACTTAAAGTGTCTGTTAGCCAGAATTCATGAACTAGAGACCTAAATTCTGACACAAAAAGAACATGATCTTCAACTAATGTAACCTGGTGTAATTCCTGAATTACCTGCAGATAGGTAAGAATCCAAAATCATGGTTAAAAATGACCTGATGGGGATAATCCAAAGCTGGTGTAAATTCACCTATGCAAAATAACATGATCTTCATCACATCATACCAAAAAAGCTCTGGGAGAAGACAATGCTTTAAACATGTTGGTCTTCCCCAACTCAGCCAAATATTATATAGCAGGCTGTAAAGATCTTCATTAGTGTTTTAAATGTCAGCTTTATCTGTCTAGGGTAGTTGCTCAACAGGGACAAAGAATGTCAGATACGAATTGCTCTCACCATCCAGAGAAAATTTCATTTTATCTTTTGCTATGACAATCTGATTATACGCAAGAGATTTGGGAGAAAGACATTATTTTCTCAAGTTTTCCCAAGGACTGACAGTTTTACAGTCCTGTGAAATGGTTCCCTACTGTCTGTCAGTGAAGTCTATCTCATGCTATTAACACAAGTAGTGAATGGGCATCCTGAAAGTTTATTGCAAATAATTAAAGGATTTTTTAAATATCTGCAGGTTCTGTAGTGTTATTCATTTACAGTGCCAATCTAATTCTATGAAAAATTATTCTCTGAAGTAATCATCTGTCATAAATCAACAATCTCTTCTGCAGGAGTCACAGAAGCCTAACATTCACGTTACACAAGCAGAGGGACACTAACCAAGAGGGAGCAAGTCAAATAAAAACAGAAAAGCAATGTTATGCTTCCTTGTAGGTTCTATAGACTCTTGAAAACCCTTAATTTAATACTAAAAAGCAATGGACATTTTGTCAAGCTGGAAAACATCACTGGATCAGATTTTAAATTCCAATGGGAAGACAACTGACAAATCAGACACAGCATCTGATGCTGCAGTAAACAGAAGTGATGGAACAAAGCCCTAGCATAAAACCAAAGTGCTACTTCCAAAGAGAAGTTATCAAATGCAAATAGAATGACTTTCTCATAACAAATGGCCTGGAAATTAACTGAGACCTCAGCAGTGTCCAGCCTGTGCTTTCTGCCGCATTTTCAGGAAATGGAATGCTTTTGTGAGAAGAAAAATAGATGAAAAGACAATAAACCTGTAAAGGAGCAAAGCTTGTATACCTTTCCCTAGATAAGACTGCAGCAACAAGGACGAGAATTTGAGCAACTCACTCATCAAAAAAAAAAAAAAAAAAAAAAAATCAAATTATGTCTAGCATCAGGAACGGTAAACTGAACACCGCTGAAGCCCTTAACTGAACATCACCTGAACATGAACAAGATGACTGTGATACTCGCAAGATTACAGTGAACAGTTTAGAGAGAAAAGGTGGAAAGCAGAGAGGAATGCAAGCTTTAAATTAGGCACTGAAAAAAACCTATCTACCATGGATATCTGTGGAAGAAACACCAAGGTCAAGCAAAATCTAAAACAATGCAGTTTGTCATTTTTAAAAGTGAGTATCACTGAAGGAATGCAAACATGCGTGAACTAAGTTCCCTGGTGGGAATTTTCCCTAGAAGAACAAAGACCTACATACATAGAGAGAAAGGAAGTATATAAAGAAAAAGCAAAAGTAAAATACAGAAAAAGTAAGGAAAAAAAGATCTGAGCAATTAGAAGTTATTCAAATTATTCATAAGGTTTAAACATATTGATAAAGACATTTTTTTTCTAAAGCAACATGATAAAGTAGTACTTGCCAAACAAGAACTAAGACCAGAGCCTGCTATTGCTCATGGGAATATTCCTGAGAAAAGATACCTAATAAAAATTCATCAGTTGTTGTTTATCCTGCAAAAACGTATATTGATTCTGGACTATTTCAGAAAAAAATATTGTTAGAGAATATAACTGTCTTCTATTATATTCATTATTTATATATATATAGCTATAAGTTCCAGCACAGAACCAAGACCAACCATTTAAAAATAATACAACAATCCTTGTAATATTCTTCATATGCACAGCAGTATAATGCACCAACCCTAAATAAAATACTGCTGTTTTGATAGAATGGACAGATTTTGTGCTGTTGCTCATTGATGAAAACAATATAATTGTAAAGTATAATGAGATAAATTCTTCTTTTTCATATAGTGGTGGTGAAAAAGGGTATCCATATGTCATATATCTACCTTTCCAAAGACACTGGTAATTTAGCTCATATGGTCACCACTTAGCCTACTGGTGCCTTTTGGTTAGCTGCTGGCAGCTCTCTATTCACTGGCCTGGGCCAATGTGACTACAGTTTCCATGGTATGGCACTGGCACTGGTGTGGCACTTGTAGACTGAAACTCAACACGCTGCTGCTAAGGCAGAAGTCTGGGCTGGCACTGTTTATAACATCTCTTTCTTTATTAATTAAATCAAGTGATTTAGATATACAGCCAATCATACCACAAATAGACTTGTAACATGCAGAAATCTTTGCAACAGAAAGATTTAATTTTATTCTAACCTACAGTCCCTGAAGGTACCATGGTTCCTTTTCTGGAGCTACACTCCTACTTGGTGACCACCTAGGATTCAGTCACTCTGACAGTCAGAGAAGCTGATAGGACTTTCATAATTAGAAGGATTCTGGTAATTCAGTGAAATGTGGCAGAGAGCAGATTCACTTGCTGGGCTGTCCTGGGTCAGCAAGCTTTCACAGATTCAGGCAGAAAACACTGACATCTTGGGTGTATCTTTATCCGTGTTTTTATTGATCCATTACTTCCTGTGGTGGGTCAAAAGTTGCTCTGGCCAGCAATGTTGTTGGACTATCTTGAAACAAAAGTCAAGAAACAAAAAAAGTTTTCCACTCAGCACTCTGAAACATCAAGAACTGTCAGATCTGTGCCCCTGTCTTTCCCTCTCCGATGAACCTGAATGATTTTAATTGCTTGCAAAAGCACCTTTTGTAGCTTCTCCTTTTGCTAGTGAGGAAATGTTCTTTTTATTTCTTTCTAACATTTGCAGCTCATATTCTTGCACTGCCTTCAAAGATCCCACTGAATGTCCAACACTAGCTTCTACTGCGATTGGTTTATCTTGCTATATAGACTATAGATTATTTGCTTGTTTCTATCTAATAGATTATATCTATTGATTACTAACTGTAGTTCTACCAAATTAAGTACTGTGGTCAATGTTTTGTTCTTACAAGCATGTTAGTTTCTCATTTGTTAGTCATAAAGAGTTGTAATTCAAAATGATAGCTGTCTTCAGCACATTCCTCTGCCATCAAAGAAAAGTAAAGGCTCCCTGGAGTTTCACTCCACTGTCACAAGCCAGTTGGCCCAGGCACTTCAGAAAATTGGCACGTGGCTTTGCCTCAGCTGCCATGGAGGTCACGGGCATAGGCACAGCTTGTTGCCCACATCAATGGAACTTCTTTCCAAAAAGATAATATGGGATTCCTCCAAACCCTGTGACCTACCTTCCCCCACCAGCCTTCCCCTATCTCTGCCATTCCTCTGCCATCCCTCTGATGTCTCTCACACCGCATCCTGTGTGGGCAATAACACCAGTAAAATCCCATAATACTTGTCACCCACAGTAGCATCCATCCTGAATAGAGCCAATAAAAGATGTCTAGCACAGAGCTACATTTTCTCACAAAAATAATTGAGAAATTAACCACTGTATGCAGTCAAAATTCTGTGCAACCCTATAGCTACCTGCTATAAGAGAGGCACAAACTCAGGAGATGTGTTTCTTTTCTTAATGTAGTTTGATCATTTGAGCACGGACAGTCAGGAAATTCAAATGCCTATGTCACCACCTCAGCTTTTGATATCTTTCCCCATTTCCCATGCAGACTCCCACCACGTTTATCAGTCCAGCCTGAAACAGAGTAAAGAGCCGTACTGAGGCCAATGCAAACCTAACTTAATTAGTGGCACTAAAGCTGCCTCCAACCTTCTGCCTTGCAGCCTTTGACCTGAGCTCTGAAAAGCAGATAAGCCAACAAAACAGGAAAAGAGAGGTCAACATGTATCCTTAAAAATAGAATCCAGGATATTTGCCCCTGAAAGACACTCTTCCTCTAAGCTGTGCTCCTTCTTTTGTCGTTCCGTATTAGCACTGTTACAGAGTCCTGCTGCTAAAAGCAAAGGCTTCTGCTCAGCGGCCTACAGGAGCCCACCAGGAGGCAAGGTACCAAAAACAATGTTCGCTCAGACATGTACAGCAGCGGAAAGCCCTGTTCCATCAATATATGCTGGGGGATGCAAGGCTCCAAGGTTTAACTCAGAGTTTTTCTTGTTTGCTTCTGAACATCTAGGATTAAAAATATATATGTGAAAGCACAGCTCTGACATAGAGAAGAAGAAAACAATCAATACAGTGCTTAATCCGATCTGAAGAATATATGGCTTGTTCACTTTTATTCTCTCAGTTTAGCTCACACTGTAGCAAAAAGTAGTATTTCATACTAATCTAACACTAGGTCAACAGTGTTGAGAATCTGAACAGTTTCAGTAGGAGCTTTTGGAGCTACATTACATGGGTTATTACCTGTCTTACAGATGAAAAACATGTTTTCCATTGTTCTAATAACAAGCACAATGCCAGAAAGCTGGTAACATATTTATAACATGCCTCTCACTGAACTAATACAAAACAAGAGCCTCAATCTATGGCTTAGAGAGAAATCAAATGGAGTGAAACTCTATTTTCATGTAGCATTTTGGAGAATTGGCCCCCTTCATGTGTATTTCATTCTTTAATGGTCAAACAACAAGAAATTCTATAGTATTAACAATATCTCCAAATACTGAAACATCTAGATTATAAGCAACCTCTCAGCAACTTTCAGAATAGTGTTCACTAGCAATGGGAGAACAGGAAGGCTTAGGAGAAGTCTTGAGTCAATAGCAATTCAAATATATTAAATAACACACTTCTCTTGATTTTAAGCATGTCTTTAAGTTTGCTGTTGAATATGATTGTAAATTGTCAGTGCAACAGCTGTACATTTTGGAGTAAAAAGTGACCTGGACTTACTCAATAGAAATACAGAATTTAAAGTTGCTGATAACAAGCTTGAACAGTAAGTAAAACCCAGCTGTACTGATAAAAGTATAGAAAGACTAGAGACTAAATCAGGTCAAAATTGTGGAGCAAAAATATTTTCCCTCATAAAACAAGATTTAATTTTTAAATTAGAGAGAAAATGAGGCTTCTCACATGTTTTTAGGAGGAGGAAATTGATAGGGAATTTTTCTAATTGCAATGCAATGAAAATTCTCAAAGATAAACAAGTTTAATAAATTTATTCAAAAAATTTAAATTCATGGAAAAAATAGGGTCAAAATATATGAAACTTTTTTCCCTCTTAGTTCCTGAGAGAGAAAACTGTACTCATACAATTTGCATCAGAAGATTGCTTCGTATAATAAAACAATTCCTCTTAACTGAATACCCAAGTTTCCAATAAAACAGTGGTATTACAGGTAGTTTTCACTTAATACCATTTACTGTGTGTTTAACAAGTGTTATTTTATTTATAAAGTCAGTAATGCGAATCTCATATAATTCAGATATATACATACCAGTGCAAACAGCACACTGAACTTCTATAGGAGCGTAATGACTGACTGACTGTTAAAAGTCTTCCTATCTTATTAATGACTCTAGTCCCGTAAGCATGTCCAGTTTATTTTCTAAGCATTTCAAAGCTAGATATTTTGCTGGTTTCCTCATTACTTTTCAAGGTCTCTGGCCATTGTTGATCACTCCAGGTACTTCCTAAGATTACAGCTGGACATTTCCCACAAAGGCAGAACAGAGAAAAGTCAGCAATGACAAAGATTTTAAAATTATTTAAATCCGTCTCCACTTCATCATGTCAGAAGGCAAATCTTATTTACATAGCAACCTTTGAAGAAATGCAACTATATCATTAATGAAAAGCAAATCTTGAAGGCAAAACAGCTCAGTAAAATATCCTTTTTTATCCTTCATGTTTATAGGTCTCAAGAGAGCATGTTGCCTAGGAATATAGTAGACTGATTAAAAAAAAGTCAAGGAGCAAGTTATGATATTGCAATGGGACTGTGGCTTGTTTTGCAGCGCAGGCCATTTCCTTTACAGTCTGTGCTCTTATAGTGAATCTGTTTTCTAGGTTCTCCTCATTTTCTTTGTGCAATAACTGCACCTGACAAACTGAGTAATTTAAGGTCTGTTGAGTTGTATGGTGCATCTCTGTTATCAGTGTAACAATTAAAGAAGTTATATCCTAATTTAGTAGTGAAGTGATGTCTTGTCATTTTGGGGTTTAACTGCAGCTAGAAAAAATGCCCTTGACATCTTATTATTTGTAACAATTGCATAGTTCAAGATCCTTCTATCTTTATATACGTTCTCTCGATTATTTAGGAGCAAAGGCTCCAAGTACATAAACTCCATTGCTGAAACTCCATTCTTGCAGACCGTCAAACAACAAAAGATAGCAAATATTTTCTCTTGGTGCTGTATGGTAAATGAAAGTACTTGGATTATTTTTTAGGAACTAAAGGACTTGAAAGATACACTCAGATTGATTGCTATGGAAACTAATTTTGGTAAAGCTGCTTTACTTTCATATTCATTATCAAGCCAGTAAAACTATGATATGGCGCTAAAGTTAACACAGTCTTCAATACGCACTTTATTGATTACTGAAGGACTGGCAAGAGGTTTGCCTATAACTGCTGCATATAACCAACTGAATTGCAGCTTGGATTCACTTCACAACTGCCCCCCCTAGTCCCCCTTTTCCTGCTTTTTAATGGATTAATAATAGTGAAGTCATGTGAAATAAAATGTGAGAATCGTGAACTCAGCCAAGTTTTTTGTCTCATTTTAACAATATTTTTTAATTTTTTTTTTATCAGTTTTACATCCAAAAGGCAAGTTGGCTGAGAACAGACATGGAAAAGGCATTTGCTAAATAAGACTTTGTCCCTTCCAGTGCAAGTTAATTTATTTTCAGCAAACCTTCTGAAAGAGCATAAGACTAGAGATGCACTGGTTTTGCCCAAGTTTTGCACTGTGTTTGAAAAACTTTCAGTTCTTTGGACAGGAATTTTCTTTACTACCTTATAACAGCGAAAAGCACAACATCATGCTGCTCTACAAATGAGGCTTGTAAAGAGGGTCATAATAGCAATGTGCTCCTGCGCACAGGTCTAGCACAAGGCTGACAGAGCGCTTCACAACTCCATTCCCTGGTAGCACTTCCAGGGAAAAGAGAACATCAGGGTTACCCTATACTACTTTTTTGTGATTCTAATGTTTGCTGGATGCCATTTCCTGGAGATTTCAAGAAGCAGCCCTGCTTCTTGAGACCCGAAGGGTAGTGCACAGGTAGAAAGTTGATGTAAGCAGATAGCTCTTGAGATCTTGCAGCGATCAAAAACCCAAGCTGTTACCATTTTCACAAGGATGTCAATCTGTCTTTACCAGCGATACATTAGAAGGGATCTGTCAGGAAAGCTTGATAAGGTCATCTTTCTCCAGAGCTGCCTGCAAAAGTTAGTACAGCTGGAGAAAGCTTACCCCATGCACAGCTGTGAACATGTACATGTGTGTGTGAGTGAGTGTGTGTGTGTGTGTATTTACACACATGAAGGCCACAGTTCCCCAACACAGACTGTCCCTGCGGAAAGGCATGCTTGAGCTGAGGCTTACCTGAGGCCACTGTTGAACATGGAGCAGTAACCTGCAGAGTGCTTTAGGCCATTTGCATTGTCGATAATTCAGTTTCTCATAATATAGCTCTACAAGCTCAGTGTGTCTGCTGTACGGTGCTAATGAGACCTGACAGTGTCCAAGAGGGCATGGGACTTTCAGCTGTGTCATCATGGAAATGAGTGCATTTCCAGCAGAACAGCTAGTCCCAGCCTCTCGCATAGTCGCTTCTCCCGGCTGAGCTGGCTTTCAGCAGGCCACGATAGAAAGAGACAACTGAGGGCTGTCAGCTTTCCCCTTCTCTTATTTAATACCAGTCTACATTCACAGATGCCTGCTAGGTCTTGTTGAGTAGATGTTAAGTTTTCAACTGACAGGCCAATATAGGACGGAATTGTTGAAACTGAAACTACACCACTGGCATTTTGTTGTTGTTTAGCTCTGAATCAAGTTTGTAGTACATGGTCCACCTCTGTAAAGGTAACAAATGGAAAAGGTAATAAAAATGCAGGATTCTTCCAGGACATGTTTCTATGGATTTCTATCTTTCATGAATTTCAGGATTTCAGTAAGCAGGGGGTGGCAAAAGCACAATATCACAAAATTAAAATGACAAATATGAATTTTGATCCCTGGCATGGTGAGATACTTGTTAATAAAATACTCTATGCACAGACTTGATTATGCTATCACCAGAGCATTTGCACTACCTTATTTCTTCTTGCAGCAACATTTCCTTGCCCTACTTTCATACCATCCAAAGTGGTGTGTGGTGGCAGAATTCTATCATGTCCTTTAGGCATCTTGCATTCCCACTTCACTCTGTGTGCTGGAAATTCAAAGGAAGAGATGTGGAAATCACTGGAAGAAATAAAAAGGAAAGTTAAAAGATAAAATTTAAAATGTGCCAAAACCACTTTGATTGTGAACGACGTTCAGATGCTCTTCCAGTAATATTAATCTCTAACAACAGTGCATTGCTGTGCAGTGAGGTTGAATGACTATAACTGTACTCTCTGCTTCTCAAATCTTTTGTCACCTAGCACAGTTCATCCAAGATACCCAACATTCACATGGATGGTGACATTGTCACTTTATTAGCAGAAATGTTTGGCAAGAAGTGATTCAGAGGTCATGTAATACATAACAGTGTAACACATGCAGGAAGCAGTGATTATCTCCTCACTCTCTCAGCTTCAGCAGATCTTCTAGGAGGAAGTTTTGCAGTCAAAAAAGACTGCCTGTATGTCATCCACAATTTCCTTAGTGAAGCTGAGACAGGATACTTTTAATGCTACTGACTTTATTTTACCTTCTTTTGGTGTTGCAGGAACATAAACCTATGCTGTCTGTTTCTCAGATCTTTCCTTTCTCATGCTCTCAGTAGCTGGGATGTCCAAACCAATGCAGGCAACTAGAGAGAAAAGACCAATATCTCCAGCTTGTTCATTTTTTTGTCTAATGTAAGGGAAGAAAACAAAGTGAAAGAGTCCTTACAAGTGTATTCAGCGCACCTGCATAGGACTCTTGTCTAAGAGAAAGGCTTCAGTTTAATGTGGGAAGACACAGATAGCCTTTATTAAATGTCATAGGAGAAAGTCTTTCTGAATAATACATTGCCAATGTTTGTACGCTTGAGATACTTGCAAGATATTCACCTAGAATTCTTACCCATCAAGAAATAAAGATAATATATGTAGTGTAAGACAGCTGCGTTTAGCTTTAGTGCATTGGAATCACATTTATTGGGAATACTTGTCTGTTTAACAAGCAAAAGATGCTCCAGTGGATAAAGCACTAAGCAAGAACTAGAATGTATTTCCTTAATTTCTACCACAGGCTTCATCTGAGACCCCGGGCAGTTCATTTATTCTCCCCTTTCACAACAAATATGAGCACTGGCAACTCCCTGCTCACAGAGGTGGGGTGATGCACACGGTCCAAGCTGTGAGGTATCCAAGCCATGATTCCCATCGGTATTACTGCATGCTGTCAGCACACTGTAGGACATTTCTGTCAAACCAGTGAAAGCACATACAGAGGATTTTATTCTAGCATGGTAGTATTATGCTTTTACATAAAATCAGATGATATTTGACTGGCATGAAGTTATGGTACCATGCAGATAAACAATCAAGGACCATTTTACTGATAAAAAGATGGTCCATCAATATTTCTTGAATGAATTTTATTTTGGAAAAGGGACTATACACTAGAAAAATGCCTTGTATTAAGAAACTACAGATATTTTTGATCCTTTAGAAGAAGCATGAGCACCAGAATTGCCAAAGGGAAAGTTCAGATACTATAGCAACCTAAGCCATATAAGATAGACAGGTGCATCACTGAAATACTACTTATATTGTGGGGGGGGGAGGGGGAAGGGTTAGAAATCAAAGGTAAAAAATGTGATTAATGACATGTTTAAGGAATTAACAATGTCTATGCTTGAAATTGCTGTAACTGCTGATGCCCCTGTGGTCTGATAAGAAATACACAAATTTAAATATTAGAACACACTAGTCTGAGTTGTTATTACTGGACTAGAAAATAACTTCTAAAGGGCAAAATGTTGCATGAACAAATATATAATTAAATTTCTGAATAAGAGGAGATCTAACTAGCACTATGCAAAGCGAAACAAAATGGAGTAAAATAAGCAATATTGCCCTTCTTATTACTTATTTACAGGATACCTTCTTACTTTTCCTTCTGAAAATAATTTTGGATCATGTTTCACTTCTTGTATCTATTATGAAAACATATTTATTTTGAGAAATGAAGTTGTTATCTAAAATAATTGCAGTCAGGTTTGTTAAATATGGCTAGTTTCTCGAGAAGCAAAAGCATATTAATCGGCTTTCATCAAACTGCTATTCTTTAATTAGTCACTACAGGTTTGAACACACTTGTATCACCTCTTGCATACTTTTGCATGAGATCTCTGTTAGCCTGTCTTGTATTTCTTCTCAGCTTTGGCTAGGCTGGCTTGGGGGGAGGCGCTCTGCCTTCCTGCTGAAAGCTGGTGCATTCTGCAAAATTCAAGTGCCAGGAGGAGAGAACAGATGATGAGGCTGCTGTCAGCTTGGAGACGGGGCTCGGCTTGGGAATCCAGAGCTTGGCTCCAGGACTGTTTCTCTAATCTAATGCAAGGACTTAATGGTATAAAGTGTATAAATAGTGGTAGGAAAAAAAATATCAGTGAACCAGTAAGCTTATCTGTCAAGTATATTCTAAAATTGCCTATTTAAACTTGTGTGTGCTGGAATTCATTCTTTGCAAGGATGTATTGCACAGGGCAGGAGGAACAAAGTCTGTCATCTACTAGCCAGTTACAAGGATGTTTCTTCATCAGCTTTGCAAAACAGTCCAGGGAAGGAGGTACTAATCATATTATACAGTTTCAGGTGTGATTTGCACTGTAAAAGGATCCCTTTTCAGAATAAACTACATATGTGTAATAAGGTGTGAAATATATAACCACAGACAGCTCTAAATACCATGATTAAAATTTTGAATTTTCTGAAGGCCAGTTTAAAAAAGAAAAGCTCTTGATTTCAATGAGTCCTCATTTCAGCACTGATTTCAGAACACTGGGGAAAAAAGCTGTTCTATTGAATGATATTGGTCCCCCTTGAGAATGACCCTCCTTAGTTAAGATGTCCCACTAAGCACTGTGAAGTGTGGAACTCGATCAGCTGCTTTAAAATGAAACAAAATGGAGCATGAAACCACACGGAGCATGAAACCGATGACTTCAGCTTAGAGGAAAATGAGGGGGCAGTAATTTGTGTAGAGGAATATGTCACTACAGCTGGAATTTAGCAGTCAGGAGCCACATGCCACCCAAGCAGTCAAGTGGCACAGAGAATTCAGGAAATACATTCCTTGGAGCTAAAATTATCACCCTAATTATTTCCTGGTCACTACTATCTAAAAGTCACATTCTTAGGTAGTATATAAGCAATATTCCCTTTCACTCTTGCCTTTGTACCTGTTTATAGCTGCATGTAGGCTACAGCAGCTAACACTGTTTTCTTCTGAGTAGTACATTAGCCTTTCGCCTAAAAATGTAAAATATTTTGTTTTCCTTACATTCAACCTGCCTGTGATTTAATTTTTGTATTAAATTTATGGTGTTTTTATGGTGTTATGTAATTTATTGTGGTACCAAGAACAATGAAAACCGAAGATATGTGACTGTGTATTTATTGATCTGTCTACTGTTCAGGTCTCAGATAGGATTAGACTATGTGTCATTTTTAAATATTAGGCAAACTATCAAATTTAGACTATCAAATTTAGACTTTCAGAACATTCTTAAAATACTGTAATATGCTTACCAGCTCAAAGATCTCAAATCTTTAGATAAGGCCACGTCAACATAACAATAAATTCTGAAGAAAAAAAGCAAGAACATATTTTTCATGCTGATAAGATATAAAAATGATAAATATAACCTTTTCTAGGCAGAAAACTATCCAGAAAAATTATCAGTGAAATAAAAACGATCTCTATATTTTAAGCATCCTCATTTTGCAACAGTGCATTTTCTTACAAAAATGGTGCTTATACCTTTATATGAACAGATTGTCATCGATCAACATCATAATAGGCTGTTATGTTGGCATTATCATTTGGTAGTGGCATCACTAATTCATCTTCATACTTTTCAGTTTTGCCCCAGGTATGTTATTTACTAAATAAAAATATGGAGGAATACAGTGTTATATGGAGATACAGATAAAAATAACCAAGTGCAACCAAAGGAAGGTCAAAATCAATACCAAGGAGTGAAGTGAGTCAAACTCATTGATTTATTTGAAATCTGGATCAGGTTTGTACCATATTACATGTCAATTTTCTTTAGAGTGAGAAAAAGGAAATAGATGCAAATAAACTATTCATGAGCTCAATCACCTAGAGACACAGAAAAAAAAGTAGGCTGCTCTAGAGAGTGTTAATTAACAAGTCACTAACATTTTATCTTCAAATCAATAAGCTTAGGTTTCCACACCGAAGCCTGATAACCCCTTCGTACTTTCTCCCTGCTACACTTATCTGGAGGGTCTATCCCTTCTTTAAATAGTTCATATAGGGGAAAAAGAGGTTATAACAGGAAGAGCAAAAATGCCTTATTAAACTTCCCTCTTTACAAGTAAATATAAAAAAGATCCCACAGAATTAAATATCTGTTCTAGATTTTGAATTATTGAATTAGAAAATTCTACAGTGTCAGATTTTTGAAATGAACTCTTGCAGTGTAGGGGCCACACTAGGTCACTGCACTAGCATATATATTGCTACAAGGATGTTTCAGTCAAGCACAAGCCCAAATGACTCAAGGGAAAAATCTAAATTGATAGTTCTAAAGATCATGAGAAATAAATTCAGGTCGGGAAAGAAAGTGATCAAAAAGGCTCAGTACAGAAATGTTGTCACTCCTCAGCTTAATGAGTCTTTTGCAAGAATAAATAAGGGGAGAAGGAAGAAAATAATTGCTGGCTATGTGATGAGCTGGCTGTGTTTTTGGTACCTGCAAGAATGGCTGTTGGTGTAATGGTCAGCTGTAATGTGGAGGAAGCTGTTATTGGTGATATTCATTTTGAATAATCCTTCCCTGGCTTCAGCTACAGGACATAGCCTCTCTAGGGATATATACCAAGGATATACACAATTTTGTTCTCTTTTTCAAGTGGAAAAGAGAAACACTCCTTTTTTTCCTTGTTTCTTTTCTTTTTTCTTTTTGGTAGTTATTCATGCATCTAAAAAATGTAGAAAATATGAGGCAGGTTGGAAATAACCCTGTGTGAAACCCATTCAGATAAGTAGCAGTGAGTGCTTACATATCTGGGGGTTTAACCTGGGGGGGGGTGGTGGAAAAAAGTGGTTGCATGTCCCCACAAATAAATATCCTCCAGCCCTTCTTGTTTGGTTTTATATTATGATGTCCAGACTGCTCGAGACTGGGAATAAGGAAGACAAGAAAAAAACAACTGTTTTAGTTTCCTAAGGTAAGTGGAAATATCAAACCTTGAGGTACATTGGAATTTATTTTTCTCATGCTTCCGTTGACAAATAAAATTTCTTCTGTTTAGCTGTTTTCCTATATTTGGAGGGATAGCTAGCACAAAAACTGCTAAGAAATGCTTGACAGCATTGAGGTGCTTGGTTAGAGCTAAATCTTCAACTGATATAAGCTGGCAGAGCCTTAACAAGGTAACATTTTTTACCAACTGAAATCCCATCACTTCCACTGACAGAAAGCTTTTTGGGTCAGCTGATTCAGGTTTTCCTGCCTATAGATGGGTGCCATCTCTTATTTTATCCTATAAGGTTATAACCATATAAGGTAACGATTTCAGAGGGCTGCAACTTCTTCTACAGAAAGTAGAGGAAAGTGGCATGGAAACAACTGTAAGTCCTTGTAGACTTGTTTTGAATGAACACTGTAGTAGCTTTCCAATCTAAGAGACAAAAAAGACAATTTCAATAATGAAAGGTGTTTGCATTGAGAGGCACATCTGTCCTGGTTCTGCATTAAACCCTTGTGGAGTACAATTTAGTGTTTCTTTTGCATTATTTACAAGTTGCATTGTCCTCTCTTTCTAAGCAGGCACACCCAGAGGAACCCTCTCCAATGGAATCATACATTTTCTGACTTGCAACAATGACCTTTAAAAGTGAAAAAAAAAGAAACCTGCCAAGCACTGCAAGCTGTGCACCATTTACACAACAACTCTGTAGAATTTACTCTACCTGTGCCATCTGCTTATGCTAGTATCTAGAGGGCTACGTTCACTGGAGAAAGGGCAGAATCTTCATTCCAAAGTAGATTCATAGAAAATAGCTGGGACATCTTTTCAATCTGCTGTCACATACTTTCTCTTCAATGTGCAGATTCAATTTCTTGCATAAGGGTGGGATGAGACCTAATGGAGAAAAAGATCAGCTATTTCATGAAATTCTGATATTTTAAATATCCCTTTCCATGTCAAATTAGAATGAAAATGTAAACATTACTGTGAAGCCTGACTTCTGAAATATTTCAATGTAGGGACATCAAAATAAATTGCATTGGCAATTCTTTTACTTATTGTCCTGAACTTCCCAAAGAAAGCACAGAAACTTTTGATTGTTGTGATAAGAGCATTGTCATGTGTGTTGAAACAAAATGTCAAAATCGCTTAATAATTCTCCATCACTAATGGACAAAAATCAGTACGTTCTTGCCAAATACATTTGTTTCATGGAACAACATTCTCCAGCAGCAACCTGCACCCTCAGAAATGTGAGGGTAGGTACACCCTCACATGGGTGCTCTCAGTGCTTCAGAAGCATGTAAAAAATATGCTTATAGCACTCTGAGTGGGTGGGTTATCTCAAAGATGGGGTAATTCGAGCACCAGTCTAGCACACTGACTTGCAGGCCTTGTATCAGATAGATACACTGGCTTACCCAGCACTACTGTGGATCTGTAGTAGGTCATTCCACTGCACCATCTAGCCCTGCACTGCATGCTCTGTTTCTTAGCATTTATTTTGTCTGGTATACAAAAAGTGTTCTGATTACACTGCAAAAAAAGAGCTTCTCCTCTTTATGTTATTACCTCTGTTACAGCTAATACCTAATAAGCACCTATGTTATTAGTACTAGCTCATTAATTTCCTTTCTTGCATTTCCTTGCCCATGTTTTTTGTCTGTTACCTATCTTGCTTTTATTTTCATGGGTACAATACAACTTTTTTCAGATGCGTCCCAAAACTCACTGTTTTCTGTGGCAGCAATGATCACAAACCAAGCCTGAGAATCAACGTGCCTTTTTTCCATCACAGCTTTGACAGTGAGATTAAGAAAATGGAAAATAGAAAAGGAAAAATAAAGCTAAATAAACCTCTGTATTAGTTCAGAAAAGGAAAAATAAAGCTAAATAAACCTCTGTATTAGTTCCTTCCTCAAGCTTTCCCAGGGCATTTTATTTTATCTGTGTTTCTTTATGATTAATTCTCCCTATGGCAAGAAATTTCTTTACTTGTTACTGGTCTTGAATGTTATCCTGAGTCATCTAAACTTTACAAATAATATTTAATAGTAAGTCTGTAAACAGAGACAGCAGGAATTTTGACAAAAACAGCAAGCTCACTGAATCTCAAGATTTTGTTGTTGTCCTCAGATAGTCCAAGATTGGAAAGACTTTTTCAAACTAAAGAATGAAAAAAGTTAAAATCAGGGTTTGCTACTTTAGTTGTTTGTCACTCTAATACACACAAGTGTCATGTCACTCTAATACACACAAGTATCCTTAGCTGTAAAAAAGATTAGGAATGATGAGAAAAGGTGAAAGATAGAACCTTTGGAAGTCCAATCACATCTTAAATCTAAATTTAAGGAGCAAATATTTGAAACTTTTTGTCCAAGAAGTTCCTAGTATCCTATCAGTAACAATTTCCAAATGCAAATGCTGGCAGGGCCAGCTGCTCACAGCTGGTGGTAAATGCGGGTATAGATGATTGTTTGGGTGGCAGTGACCATGACACGATCAACTTTAGCATGCAGAGGATGCCTGGGGAAATGAGCTGCAGATTTAAGATTCTAGACTTATGGAAGCCAAACCTTGGCTTAGCTAAGGAATTAATAAGCAGAATCCCCTGGAAAGTGACCATGAAGGGAATAAGTGCCTTGGAGGGTTTGGTCGATTTGATAAAGAAAACTTACGGAGCATTCAGATCAAACTATCCCATTGTACAGGCAGACTGGGAATTTTAGTGAAAGGCCCACTTGGCTGAGCACAGAGCCTCTCAATGAATCAAGGTCAAA
Organism: Rhea pennata; assembly: GCF_028389875.1. Classification (NCBI taxonomy): domain Eukaryota; kingdom Metazoa; phylum Chordata; class Aves; order Rheiformes; family Rheidae; genus Rhea; species Rhea pennata. Next base: position 112,920,094 of record NC_084664.1, on the reverse strand, counting down.
AGAAACAGCATACAAGAAATGGAAGCAAGGACAAGCAAAAAAAAGCAGGATATAAAAGCATTGTTCCAGCACTTAAGGACAACATCAGAAAGGCCAGTGCCCAGCTGAACCTAAAAATAGCTTCATAGATGATACAGAAAAGCCTAAAGTATTTAAGGCATTTTTTGTCTCACTGTTCACAGGCCAGGCTTACTCCCAAACATCTCATGCACCAATTCACTCTAGGAAGGAGAGAGACAGTCATCAGTGGTGGGTAATGTGGTTAGGGACTGCGTTAGGAAGTTGGACATACTCAAATCCATAGAGCCAAGCAGAATCCAATCAAGGGTGCTAAAAGAGTTGGCTGGTGTGACTGTAAGGCTGCTGCATACCATCTATGAAAAAAATTGTCATTGAGTGATGTCTCTGATGATTGGGAAAAGGACAAAAATGTGTCCATTTAGAAGAAAAACAAGAAGGAGGACACACAGAACAGTAGACTGATCAGCCTTACCCCATTCCTGGAAAGGCCATGGGGCACATCCTCTTGGGATCCACTTCCAAGCACATAGAGGACAAGAAGGTAATCAGGGACAGATGATGTGAATTTACCAAAGACAAATAAATCATGCCTGGTCAGCCTGATTGCCTTCTCTAATGAAGTGGCTGTCTATGCTGACAAGGAAACAGCGGTGCAAGGCGGAGAGTTATTCGGTGCATTCATCTGTGACACAGATGACCAGACAGAGCAGAGGGCCCAGAAAAATGCAATACTAAATTAGGAGGAGTCGCTGGCATCCTAAATGGCAGAAGTCCAGAGGGACTTTGGGAAACCAACAGAACCTCATGACTTTGAACAAGGAGAAGTGCAAAGTTTTACTCCAGAAGGCGTAATGACCTCATACATTAGTGCTATCATTTTGTGGTTAGGTTCATCTGTTGATTTTTGTGATACTAAGAATCTGATTTACTAGTGGTATGATTTGTATTCTGCTCAGATATACAGATATACTAGCAGCCTTAATACAAGTGATCATTTCATTTAGCTGGTAATTCTGTTTTAGCTTGCAATTTGGCTTTATCAAAAATTTGTCACCCTTTAACCATTTTTTTTTTTGCCAAAATTAGACAGTACCTTCAGAGTTTGGATGTATCTACTTTTGCACCAAGATGTGTGCTGTGAGTAAATTTTTTCTTAGATATTGTACATCAGGAACCACACCATTTTTAGATTCTACTCATGGAGTAGAATCTGTTTTCAGAACCACCTAGTTTGGTCCGTGATTTTGTGGAACTGCCTAGTCTCACATGTCTAATTGGCTCCCAGTTTGTCAAGGTGAATTTTTACAATGTCAGGCTAAATTCTGAAATTATACATTGTTTCCTTGAACAGTCTGCAGCCTGAAGAGACTGAGAAGAATTCTGTATCAGCTGTCAACTTTATTCTGAATTAAAGAGTAATCAACACATTCAATAGTATAGATGGATTGGTTTCCTGGCTAAATTAACTTGCAGTATGGCTTGAAGCCAGTAAAGCATTTAAACATGGATATAAATTTAAACATACAAGACTCATTCAGTCAGATCACTAATCACATATTTAAACATTTGCCTTTATGCCTTTGATGCCTTTAACTATGCTTCGTGAGCAAAGAAATTTAGGATTCAAAGTAACCAAATGCATGAGAGACAAAAAACACATTCAAAGAAATGCTGTACAGAGTTTTTAAGAGTTTATGTTATCAGCTGTGGGCAGTGTTCCCTAATTTTCTTTCAGCATATCTCTAGGAAGCCTGAAATATTCTCTAGTAGCATATCTTGTGTGAAACATTAATTTCAGTGTCAACATCAATTACAGGATGTTACCTAAAGTGGTTTGCTATCACTATTCATGTTCTAATTAGGTCTCTCAATCATCCTTCTTGTTTTTATCCAATAATTTATAGAAAGCTACTCTTAATGGATTTTCAATAGCTTTATCATAGATTTCTTGGAAAATATTACATCCAAAATCAAACCAGTAAGGAATTTCTGTCATGTCACTTTCAATCTGTTCCTTTTCACCCTTATTACAGGATCAAACCTACCTTGCCTGTACTTTATTTTACAACAGCTATAACTGATGACATTTTTAGAGCTCTAGGAGGAGCAGTCATTATCCCTTAGAGCTTTGTTTGTACTCTCAAAGAGTTTTTGTAGCCATGGTCTTTGTTATAAATGCCATTTCTACTTCCTCCCAGTGCTGATTCAAGTGTTGTGAAATAGAATTACTCAAAATGAGCCTAGTCTAACATTTGCAGTCACAAAGAATTCATCGGATCATGAAATAAACTGGTATAGGGGAAAAAAATGTGTTACACTTCAGTGATGATATTCTGTATTCTAGTATTTGGACCAGCCTCCTTTTTGCATGTTTGAAATGATAGTTATATGTGTATGTGTGTGTGTGTAGAGAAAGACAGTGAGATTTAAAGACTTAACTTACTCTTTCCACAATATGAGTATTTATATCATCTTTTAAAGTCTTTCACCAATTCAAAATTTTTAAAGTACAAGAAAAGGCTCCAGTAAAAATCTTTACAGAAGCCCAAACTTCCTATGGATTTAAATAAGGCCAGAATTTTATCTCAAACATAGAATTATATTTTACATAAGATACACAAACATCTCAACAACAACATTGCCTTGTTGGAACTATATACAATATAAACAGACATCAAAAAGGTCAAAGAATGTTAGGAGAGGACATGGACAAGGTTGTAGGACAGGCACTTTCCCCCTCCTGAATAAAAGAAAATTAGCAGTATTTTTCAGAAATAATCTTTCACTGCTCCCAGCACCAATGTTGGTAGCAACAATCCAAAAATTATGCACGATGTTATCAAAATGGTAATACTGCCTCTTTAAAAGATTGTATTTGTAATGTAAAAATCCTTACTGAGAAAAAGAAGCAATATATTAAATAATCAGGAATATTGACTATGACAATAAATTTGATTGTCACCAGGATAACCTAGGCTGTTTGATACAGTAAGGTTTCCACAGCAGTTCAGTCATGTCTAGTAAATAGAGCTGGATTTTTGAAATACCTTCTTTTCCTTTACTCTGCTTTAGTTTACATAGCATAATCTAGATGAAACATGTTTTTCTTGTGCCTTCAAGACAAAACCAATCTCAGCTTTTGCTATTGAAGAAGTGTGATGCTAAAATGCAGCAAGTGAGCTCAGGTGAGGTATCTCAAGACTATCTGCCCAGGGAGTTCACATGTTAGGTGCTACTGGTATTAAATTGGTATTATTATGTGCTTGACACTTTATAAAAATCAAAGGAGGTATATCTCCTGCCTTACACATCAAATAATCTCAGAGAAGCCCAGAGCTCTACACATATCAAAATACTCCCGTATCAGGATGCCACTAGCTGTCCTTGCAGGACAGAGGATGCTTTCCTGGGATGCAGTGTCTCTGTGGAGTTCTTGGGGATTGTATAATAGATATGCAGAAGAAACAAGCTCCCAGTGAGATTCTCTGGCCAAAAGAGAGAATTTGATAAACAAGGAAGTATGAAGTATAATTAGAAATTATATACACTCTGTTTGGCATTGTATACTACTGCAAAACTGTGACTTGTTTTCACATTTGAAAAAGCATATTAAAAAAAAATAGATAGCATTCAGAGAACAGATCTGATGCTGAATAAAATGGAAGTCCAGAATCCCCGCTTATTTATCTTTTGAAGAGAATGATTAGGTTATGTCTGAGACTCACCAACAAAGGCAAGATTCAAAATCAGAAGTTTAAAGGTAAAAGGCCCAAAGTAGGATGTGTCATACTGATGAAAATGTCTAGCTGTTGGATTTGAGGAAATCTGGTAGATCAGGGCTCAGAAGGATATATGACACAGTTCTGCAGGTAACCCAAAGGATATTATTAATTGTAGTATTAAGACAGAGTCTTTTTCATCAAGCCATTTTTCAGAATAGTACTGTATTAGATTGTATAGAACTGCATATTTGTCAACAGTTATAACACATTCTCATTTCACCTGTCAATTCTACTAATAGGTTATGAGTATGTGTTCTTTCCCCCTTCTTATTCACTATGTGTATGATGTGATAATACTGGGACCACAAAAAGGACTGGAAGCTTATATGAGACTTCTGTTGTCAGCGCACACTTTGCAAGTGTTTTCACAGTAGGTATATATCATCTTCTGGAAGCCGAGTTATCTATTTTGCTGCAACTCTACTTGTATAACTGTTGAAATACATGTGTTTGTCAATGGACTGCTAGCTCAGCTGGCAATTAAAATTAGGAGCTGAAAAATATTTCTGGTATGATCACAAACAGCTAGAGAGAGGCTAGAGAGTCATGATATCAGAATGTGGCAGAGGAAGCTCTTTTTAAGTTTTGCAGGCACCTCAGCTGAAAAGGATGTACACATGGGTGTTTACTTCAAGGCACGGATTGATCTGTTTTGTAGCAGCATAATAAACCAGCACCCCTCTCAAGCTGTTATCTTGTTCTCTGATTTCTCAGCTTTTGATATTTTTTGTTTTTCTTTCCTTCTCTTCTTTAATGAATGGCACTAGTTGTTGTTAAAGAAAATGTTCAAAATCTTGTCAGTGCAAAGATTTCTATGTGAGCATTTAGATAACATAGAAGAGTAGCTCTGAGATGGGCAAACCAAGTTCAAAGAGGCCAGGAGAACCAAGGGAGCCCACCACACTTCTTTTTCGCAGTTATTGCCATCTATTTTCATGGGGGCCATCCTGACATAAAGGACATACTGCATTCTGATTTCAGGTGGAGGCAGTACCTCTGTTTCCTCTTCCTTGATCTGGCTGCATCAGTGATGCAGCACTGTGCCAAGACATGGCTCCATAATACTTTGTAATTAATATTTTTAATTCTTTTTTTAACCCTTCATGAAATGTTGGCTCTCAGTAATTGAGAAAACCAATTAAACTGAAGCTGAATAAATTTCTTCTTACTGAAGGGAAAAGACTTGTTGTCTTACTAAACTGTAGTCATGAAATTGTTGAATAGGCACCTGAATTTCAATTCTGAAAGTGAAGGATGAATTATTATTCTGCTCAGCAAATCACAGGCATTTCGTGTGTTGCCAAGGTCAACAGTTTGTTCTCAGGATGATCTAGTCATAAGACTTAAACATTAAAAATTCAGTATTTTCATGTGAAGGGGAATTTAAAGGAGATACTTACTTTCCAATGATTGTCATATTTTACCTTGAATATTCAGAAATAACCAGAAAGAGTAACTTCTGATTTGAATAAGAATTGGAAGAGAAATAACCCTGACTAAATCTCTTCCCAGACAGGCTTTTGCTGTCAACTGCAGGTTGAGGTATGAACTGCAGGGAGCATTTTTAATGTAGATTCTACATTTCAAAATATGCCTTATGTATAACCCGGCATCCAGTGCAAACCAAAACTGTGTCCAGTGAGATTTTTTTCCCTTTCTCACAACCTAACAGTAAAAAGCCATGCCGTAAAGTGAACGGTAATAAATGTACGTATATTACAGAAAAAACCCCACAGGTGTTACAATGTGTGACTGGACTGTCAAACTCACTTGTCACAAAATTTTACTTAGCTCAGGCTCAGCAGATTTCTAACAGATTTAGAAATCTCGGACTATTCTGGTGATGTATACACCCATTGTTACAGCAAAAGAATAACAAATAATACAATGGCGAGAAACATTTTTATTTTCACTGCATAAAATGAAGAGTTTCAGGAAAGCTCCCTCTAATAACATGCCCTTACAATACATTTTATATTTTCTTCTGAAAACCTTGGCACTCCTCACAGGCAGGAAGCCATTGAATTAAAGACTACTCACCTCACTCAGGCTAGTGGTTCCTACATTGCTGATATCTGTCTTTTATGTCTTTCTTGACAATTCACTCATCATTGTTAAAGGTACTTACACCTTAATTTGTGGTTTTCAGCCTGGAAGTTGACTCCTGGGGTCCATGAACTGCCTCTGAGGAACCTCAGAAATTAACTGCAGCAATAGGTGTGCATTTGCTGCGCAGCAGTTTGTGCCTCCCAGGGAAAGTTCTTAGAGGTTACAAATAATAAAGTTGAAAATTTCTTATTGACATTAACAGAGTGCAATGATATGATCCATGTGCATCAGCCAAGAGAACAGCAACTCTATTTTATCATCTGTGAAATAAAATGTCTTTTGTAGTGGTTACGATACTAAATACCCTTATAATATTGAAAAATATTACCATGGGGTTAAATTCTGTAGGTTTTACTCCTGCAAAAATCCTATGTCTGAAGCAGTTTTATCCACATATTTTTAGTAACACAGGTATTAACTGCACATTAGCCAAATTAATGTATTCATTATTAAAAAGACCTAAGAGAAATTTTAAGGATGCTCTGTGAGCAAGAAAAGAAAAAGAATTGGTATTTCCTGCTTTTTCTTGCTTGTTGCTTTTTGATTTATTTATATCACTGCTGAAAATATTCATGTTTGACTACTTGACAGATGGCAATCAATTCCAGAGCTGAGGGAGCTATGAGGAACCTGAGGAAGCTGACTAGAAGCACCATTTATTTCGAGAAATAGTATAATAACAAAAAGCCAGGTAGCTTTGGAACAGTAGAACTTGATGAGAAAGGCCTATTCAGATAAAATTGGCTGAAGCAAGTGTATTTAACAATAAAGCAGGAACTGTGGATGTAAGTCTTGTGAATTTGGCTCTTGCCATTTGCTGTGTTTGTGAAAATCTGCTAGACTCTAGGGTCTTTGGATGAAAGAATATAATTCTTGTGAGGAAAATAAATAACTATTGTCAAGAAGGATGGGTGGAAATGGACTAGAAAGGCACTTTGTCTGAATAATGACAGAACTGTAATTTCTAACCCACTCATATCAAAGACAGAGTGAATATTTATGTCAGCTGTGTGCAGCAGACAGCCTTAGATAAATACTTTGTACATAGGGACATTATCCTAGATTCAGAGCCTGCATTATAAGACCAAAAGAGAAAGGTGTCAGAAGACCAGGCTGGAGTTTAGCTAACCAGTTGCAGCATTCAGACTACCTCTTTGCTTTTTTAAGGACTCAGATTGGGGAATTTAGGCCTGCCTGTCTGTACACTTCCTCTGATTTTGAGGTGGATTGAGAACTGGCTGAAAGGCAGAGATCAGAGGGTTGTCATCAGTGGCGTGGAGTCCAGTTGGAGGCCTGTGGCTAGTGGAGTTCCCCAGGGCTCAGTACTGGGTCCCATCCTGTTCAACTTCTTCATCAATGACCTGGATGAGGGGACAGAGTGTCTCCTCACCAAGTTTGTGGATGACACCAAGCTGGGAGGAGTGGCTGACACACCTGAGGGCTGTGCTGCCATTCAGATAGACCTGGACAGACTGGAGAGTTGGGCAGAGAAGAACCTCATGAGGTTCAACAAGGGCAAGTGCAGAGTCCTGCACGTAGGGAAAAATAACCCTAGGCACCAGTACAAGCTGGGGGCTGACCTGCTGGAGAGCAGCTCTGCAGAGAAAGACCTGGGAGTGCTGGTGGATGACAAGTTGACCATGAGCCAGCAACATGCCCTTGTGGCCAAGAAGGCCAATGGTCTCCTGGGGTGCATTAGGAAGAGTGTTGCCAGCAGGTCGAGGGAGCTGATCCTGCCCCTCTACTCAACCCTGGTAAGGCCTCATCTCGAGTCCTGTGTCCAGTTCTGGGCTCCCCAGTCCAAGAGAGACATGGAGCTACTGCAGAGAGTCCAGCATAGGGCTACGAAGATGATCAGAGGGCTGGAGCACCTGCCCCATGAGGAACGGCTGCGAGAGCTGGGCCTCTTCAGCCTGGGGAAGAGAAGACTGAGGGAGGATCTTATCAATGTGTACAAGTACCTGAAGGGAGGGTGTCAAGGGGACGGGGACAAACTCTTTTCAGTTACTCCGTGTGACAGGACAAGAGGCAATGGGCAGAAATTGAAGCACAGGAAGTTCCGCCTGACCGTGAGGGGGAATTTCTTCCCTGTGAGAGTGACAGAGCACTGGAACAGGTTGCCCAAAGAGGTATCTTTACCTTTAAATAATTACAATTATTGAAAAGTAGAAATATACTGCTCCTTGGTGCAAAGCAACAGGCACAGAAGCACGTGAACCTGTTTTTTACCCATTTTGGCATTGATATCCTCCCGTTATAACAGCGCATAACATATATTTCTGATTTGCTCCACTGGCCATGAAAGCAGAGTGAGACCCTTATGGTTCTGATGCTCGAAGTTACTTCGTGGATTTGATGGCCTTATGGAAAATAATAATCATTCTAATAAAAGAAGTCAGAACTTTACTCAGTGTAACTCAGCAAGCCTCAGATGGAGTCACTGAATCTACCATATGGATTTACACCAGGAGATTTGGCTGCATGACTATAGTTCTAATGTGCAAAGTTTTTAGAGCTTTTTCTCTAACCAACGGAGTGAAGAAATTGTACATATATTAGATAACAGTATGAAGTGCATGGCTGTTACTCTTAAATGGTTCTCTGTATTACCCTCAGCTGCAGCAAGTCAGTTCCTTCCCAATCAAGGAGACAATGTGATGAAACTCTAAGCTTCGGGGGTCTTTCTTTTTTACCAGCAGGAGTGAGATACAATACTGAAAATGAACAGCAATTAAATATATCTATCTCTCCAGACACTGAGGATGTTAGGAAGAGGAAAATGAGATTTTACATAGAATTTTGAGGGTAAGGAAATTTTACATTTAGAAGGAAAATTGTATAGCAGTGTTGTCCGGAAAGACTAGATTTAATGACAAAGTCAGAAAACCTTCAGTTTTTTTGACTACTTTTCTTTCCAAGGCTGTAATTATATATGTACATACACACATACATACATATGTATGTATGTATATATATGTATGTATGTATATATGTGTACTTCACAGACAAGTGCATGAGCTTGAAAATTGCTTGAGACATCTACTTCTTTGTACTTCCTCACCTTTTATGGATCTTCAACAGCTATAATAAAAGGGAATTGATGAATATAAATCATACGTATATAAACAAAGTTTGAAAAAAGTTAATCTTATTATAGACTCAGAAAAGCTTAACTCATTCACTCAGCTGTCAGAAAAGAAAGAATGGCAGCATAAGTATTTTATTCTTTTAGTTCATCCGTAATTAAAATACAGAAGTCTAATATGTTCTTTAAATTACCATCATTATGAAAAATTAAGCTGATTCCCTCTCCTCTTCTATTCCTTTCCCTTCCCTTCCCTTCCCTTCCCTTCCCTTCCCTTCCCTTCCCTTCCCTTCCCTTCCCTTCCCTTCCTTTTTTTGTGTGGAGGTTAATGAATTTGCTAGACTAGAAAGGAAGAAATTACATTGCTAAGTAAATGAGATATTTTCCCACTACACTGAGACTTCAAGTGCAAAGGATCACGAACTCACAGAAGAATCTCTAAACACGAGAACCAGTCACTGATAGGGAGGGGAAAAAAAGAGCAAATTGCTTCTTAGCTTAGAGATCTCACTATGAGGTCCTCACATTGAGCTGGTGATGAGAGACCCAGGTTCAAGTGGCTGGTCTGAATCATGTCCAGTGCTGAACTAGCTGCTTTACCTTAGAGGTTTTTTCACCAAATGAAAAATATGGTATCAAGATGTAGCAAACTTTACACGGTAGAATATCAGTGGACTTCAACTCATTACCAGTGAGGTCCTCCCAATGGACCCAAGTGTCTCAAGAGAGTCTCTGGCGGTACGAAGGCGTCTGGGCAGGGTGCTGGGAACAAGTATATGACAGTTTGTAGTAGAAATCAGTAGGTTTCATACCCATATTATGAGGATGTGCCAACGTTGCACTTAAGACATAAGCTAACTGTGCCTACACTGTGCAATGTGGAGGTTAGGATTTATTTTTCCTCACAAAGAGCTCTCAATATGGGAGCAAGGGCTCACCCTCATACTTTCCATGTGGGAGCCTCCTCCCAGTCACCCTACAACAGGGGTGGAAGGTGTGTGTCCACCACACCTCCCTCTCTGGTGACAAAAATGGTGATTAGCCTTTCCAGAGAGTCACCCCAGGTGCAGTTTGATGCTCCCTACCTGCTGGCAACCAGATTCACATGCAGTCACATATGCATCTCCTGCTTGTGCATTTTTTGGAGCTACACTTTTCCTTCAGCTCACCTGTATCTAGACATTTCTCTGTCTTAAACGTCAAGAAAGAATCAGCTTGCAGGAAATTGTGCCAAAAATACAAAAGCAAGAGGAAAACACATATTTTGAGTAACTGCCCCATGTTAAATCATAGCTGTGGCACTCTCATTCCCTCCCTTCACAAGAGGAAAGCCACTGAGGTCTATCGCTTACTGCAGGACTGACGCATCAAAACCATTTATAAATGCCACTTAGGGGGTGGTCATTCAAGCTACAGCTTGGCACAAGCCTAGGACTAAGAGCAAGCTTTCAGCACTCAGCTATTCATCATCTTCCTGTCTTACGTAAGTGCCCAGACTGGCCTCTCCAAATGCCCCAAGGTTGACCCTTCAAAAAATCCCTATTTAACCTTTCTGAAGTCTTTGTCTGCCTGTAAAATGTTATAGTCTGATTCATTAATGCCTGTGAAATGCTGTCTGATAGAAAGGATAATAGAAATATACAAAGGCTTTTTTCCTTTATTAGCGGCTTTTACTTCCTGTCTTCAGAAGCACAATGCTCCCTGCAGTGAGCATTGTCAAAAGTTGGCTGGTATATAACTTGGAGTTTGGAATTTTTTTTTACCAATTGTTGCATCAAAATATTAGAGTGGGGATGGATAGGATTTCCCCCACCCTTTCCTTGCATTCTCAAACTTCACAGCTTTCAGAATCACAGACACCTTGCTTGCTTAGACTATGGATCATCTTAGGTGAGGGTGGGAAAAGGAAGAGTCTCCTAAAGCATAAACACCTAAAACATAAGGGCTGGCTATATGTTTGATAAAACTGAGCAATCTTGGCAGCTTCATCAACTCAGACTACAGAGGAGTCTGCCACTGAGCAAAGGAAACCAGCTATGGTAAGGACATGCGTTTCAGGTTCAGCCAATGCCAGTTTGTTTTTGTCAGCTCGTACAATAAAACAGTGACTGTTGTCCTCCCACCCTGTCTAAAGGCTCTTGAATGATGTTTCATCGTGGACATGCTGGAGACAAGGCTGGAGCAGCCGTGAATTTGTGCCTGGCCCCAGCCTGGCAAGCCATGCTTTGATGTCAGCAGTGCTGAGGTAGTGGCTATTGTGCAGCATGAGTCAAATTCAGATGTCCCCCCACATCACTCTTCTCGACAAGGAGGACAAACCTCATCTCCACATAGCAAATACAAAATTAACTGCATTCACATAGCGCATCTGAACTCAGAGCTGAATTAGCTGAGCAAAAAAAAGACAAGAAGCAAGACTGCAATGACAACTTTTCTAAAATCTAAATCAGACTCATAGGCATGGAGATTGCTTACCCCACTGCAACAGCACCAAAACAGGTGAGTGTTTCCAGGTACAGCAAAAGTCCTGGGTGATGTAGGGAAATCTCTTATGCTCTGTGCCCTCCCCTTGAAACATCCACCACAATAATCCTGAGCAAGTAGCCACTACCACCAACCAAATTCCTTGGCCCTCACAGCTCTCTGTAGTCATGAGCAGCTAGTGCAAGACGAGAGGCCTAATATCTATCAAGGCTAATGCATGTCAGATAGGGGAGATCAGGCTCCATATGGCACAAGGTACATTCCCACAGTTCAGGGGTTTCTACAGTATTTCAGGATAGGGTAAGGATCCCAGACTAGACCTGACTGTGAAGTTCCAGAAGAGAGCACATGCACTCCTCACTATAAAGCCTCACCAGTGAGAATCTGCACTGCCCATATAATGGGCCAAAAGGTCTGGTCAACTGACTATGGATATTAGCCCACACTGCAGTCTGAACATTTATTATCCAAAACTTCATTTAAGACCATCAAATTAATTCCAGATGAACCACCAACTACTCTTCAGTCTCGTCCAAGTGCATCTCCTGCCTTGCCATAGATTTCGGTGGAACAGGACTAAAGAGTAAATACAGGTTGAACTGGCTTTGAGTTAACAGTCAGCAGTGAAACAAATCTCCAAAGAGTTTTTCCTCCATTTCTGTATGTCAAGTTACCAAGGGATGCACTTTGTCTCATTTCTTTGTATTAAAATTTTAGACTTAGACCACTAAGAAAAAACTGTTAAGGAATACATAAAAGTAAATTGAATGAGGGTAGTATAAAGAGGGCAAAAATACTGAGAATAACACAGAAGATTGCTTTAGTCCTTTTTCTTCAGGGTTTTTAGGAATCTGAAATTTTATGGTTTATTTGATATTATATAGTAACATTTTGTGCTAGCACACTGTATCCTTTTAATGGCCTCAGGATGACTTGCTGTGACTTTTGCACAGCAATTTTGCTGTTAGGAATTTTTTATTTACACCTCAGCAGTAGTGGCTTTAGTTATTTGCTCTAACATTTTCTGATTCACAGCTAAATGTTTGTAAAAGGAGGATTAAAACAGATGTTTACAGATGCTACACTGTGCCAGCGGCATTTGAGACAAGAGACCAAAGCCCGCAGCACAGCAGCCTGCTCTGCTGCAGCTGCATTGCACAGTGCGGTACCCCAGGCAGCAAGCCCTGCAGAGACCCGTGCAGCACTACTGCAACACACTCAGACACACGCCAACATTTCTGTGGGGTGCTGCACTGTACGTGCAGGCCTCATGAGGCTGTTATTTTTAATAAAGACTCCTACAACATTAACATTGACACTGACACTATCAAAACATGCTCATTTCGCATTCCAACAAATAGTCTTGAACATGTGTAGAAATAACACAGAAAGCAGCGGAGGAAAGTGGCTGGCAATATTTTTCATAGCATAATTTCCAGTTTCACAGGAAAGACAGCAACTATATTGCATTTAGTTGTAAAGAACAGTAGTTGTCAAATTCACAGGCAGTAGTTGCAACCCCTAGATTTCATATTTGTGCCCCAGAGATACACTGAATGTGCAGAATGAGCATAGCACACACCATTCCCATCAGCTCTGTCACATGACATCATGAGCAAGACAAGGCTCACTGTCACACTGAATAAAAAATAGTGTAAGGCCACTCTGCCTTTTTTTCATACTAAAGTCTTGAAAGAATACCCATGTGGTCTGTAAAACTCCCAGGAGTGTGAGCTGCTTTTGTCACAGGGGAAACAATAATTGCCAAAGCACATTGCCAGCCAGGCACCTCCTGGCAAGAAGCCACCACGTCCCAACACCTGGCTCCTTAATAAGCTTCCCTTTTGCTGATGTCTTAAAGGAGCTGAACCTGTTAAGATACAACTCTCCAAGCCTTGCTTGAGATGACAGAAGAAATTATATTTTAATGCTATTGTATGGGATAGCCCTAGGAAGATGAAAACCGGCAATCTTTTTTTCAAGCCTTCATATATACTTGGATGGCTTAGCTAAGAGCAAAATCATTCCTCACCTTTCTCCCCTGCGGTTGGCTGATTTTAGTGTTATTTCAGTTATATATATTTTATGTAAGCAGAAAGATCAAGATGATGGAAAACACAGGATTTATAGTGTTTGCAGTTGTTAGCACACAGGCACCCAAACATGAGTCATGAAACGTGGTTGACCAAGACAAGCCCAGGCAGAACTTGAGCTCTTTCAGTTTCAGATTCTCTCTTTTCTAGCTGGGAACACCACAACTTTCACACACACTAGCAGTGTTTCTGAAATTATTTCAAATGCCTAACGCCACGAAAATGCCTAAAGAGTTTTGTTCCCAGTCTAATTCTTTCTTCTAATTTATATACAGCAAGTATGGGAGAGATAATAAGTTAACTCTGTATGTCTTCAGTTCCAGACAGTATTTCTCACTCATCCTTAATTTCTTGAGTGCATGGCTACCATGTGGTATTTCCCAACAAGCACAGTTTTATTTCAGTGTGATAAATACCTGTCTCTAAATCTTTACGTCAGGTAGAAGGTGTTTTGTGTATGTTTGATTCAAAGAGCACGGATGTATGAAACATTCAGGTACACGCTCAACCGCATGGACAGGGGTAAAATTTAGGCAGAGCTGAGTTGAAACAACATTGATGCTCATGTAGTCCACACAAACCTGCTCTTAATCAGAAGCTTCCTGCCCTTATGCTTGTCCCCCTGTACTTAATAATGCAGCAGCAGGAACATTTTAAACAGCTGCAGCTCTGTCTTTATTCGCATTTGGGGAATCATTAAGTGCTATAGAATGCAGTAGGATAGTTGTCTCTAGCTAACTCTTCAGGTGCACGGTAGAAATGGAAAGGCTTTTATGGCAACCCGCACCGCGGCGCAGAATGAACTTCCCACCGCAATGGGAGCAGCTGGTCCCCACGTTAACTCGTCAATAGCATGCACCTGATTAGGGGCTGCCTGCAGGGCAAAACTGTGTGTAGTGGTTTTCCTTCTTTCTCCCGGTGGGTTGACAAGACTCTGTTTCCCCACTCAGGCAAGACCACAGCTTTCTGGGGTGATGCCAGCCTGTCCAAGCAAACACATCGCTCCCTCTCCCTTCTACCCTCCATGTGCTCTGGTAAATAACTCAGGCTGTTGCATAAATAGGTTCTGCTGACTCCAGGATTTGTGCCTCAATGCAGAGCTCCTAGGTCACCCGTAATCTGTGAGTATTTTCCACTGAAAAGGATTCCACTAAGTCTTTTAAAGTCCTTTGCTATGCTGTGTTTTCATGTTGCTGATGGCCCGAAAAGCTTTAGCATATAGACCTGTAAAACAAATAAAAGGAAGCTCCCTAAGTTGACAGTTACTTTTAAATTTGCGTATCATAACATCCATGAATGCATTTCCTGAAAGCAATAGCAAACCCAGAATCTCTCCTTGTAAAAGATAAAAGATTAATTGCTTATAGATTACTGCACTGTTAAATACTTTTTCATTAGGATTATCTCCTGTCCAGCAAATCATGTGATGCTTTATATTAGGATACAAATAATAATTTACCTTACATGATTTTGTTTTTCTGTATTTTTCCCCTCCTCTGTAAATGCAACATTAGCTATTATAGGGGGAAACTTTTGTTTCTCACTTCTGAGCTGACAGGTCAAATGGTTTTGGGCAGCTTGTTTTGGGGGAATGTGGCTTTTCTTTTTTCCTTTTTTAAGTATACTATCTGCCTGGCTCAGTATCCACAGCAACAAATCTCCAGTTAATGATTCTCTAGAAATTCACTGTGCAGAAGGTTTATTAGCCTTATTAGTTTTTCCAAGAACTTGTGCAAGAAACTTTCTTAAAATAAAAAAGAGCAAACCTAAACTTATGAACCAAGCAACCTATAGATAGCTAACATCAATAGAATCAAGCTTTTTAAAGTGGGGGTTTGGGGTTGGTTTTGGCTTTGTTCTTCTTTTGCGGGAAAGAGAAGTACTTAAAATTGCATGTCAAAATCAGAAATATCAGTAGTTTTAGAAATCAGTTTGAAATTTGGCTAGCAGACAGAAAATAAAGAGTAAGAAAAAAAGACAACACGTCATAAGAGGAAGAGAGGTTCTCTGAAGATTAATATTGGTTTTATTTAATATATTTACAGTGGCCCAGGGGAAAAAAAAGAGTTGTCACAGCAACACTACAATCATACAAAATTATTTAGGTTAATCATGTCAAAGCCCTCCATTTACATTTTTTCCCAAGAACTGGCAGCCCTCCACCACAAGGGAGGAGAGGGACTGTATCATAAGAGCAGAAGAAAGATAGTCTGGTCTCTGCCACGATTAACCATTCACATTCTTTTTCCCCCAGAGAAGTATAATTTGGCCAAATTTGAGAAATTCTGAACCAAAAAGAGCTCCCCTCTGACAAATCCTAATTATTGGTACAAAAGCACAGGAGCTCAAGAACTTTATGGGAAAAAAAGTTGCTAAAAATTAAAGTAGAGAAAGAAGATATTTTTTCCTCATCTCTTTCTCTTACCAATAAACTTTTGGCTGAAAATTTCCCAAAAAGTTTTCCTCAGTTACATAACTATCATGAAGAAATTCAGTTCAAACAGTCTAGTTAAGTTAAAAATAGCTATAGCTATCATCTGATAATTGAAAGTTTGATAACTGCAAGTATTGCAAGTAATTACAGGGCAGGTGAAACAAATTTTCATGATGTAATGGTGATGTGAAACAGTTATAATAGAGGAAAGATTCCCTTTGCTGATACAAGCTGCTTCTCTTCTAGCTGGTGTTGACTGGTTTAAAAAAAAAAAAAAAAAAAGGGCAATAGTTATGCAGAAACTTAATAGAGTGTGTTTGTAACTCAGTAGAAGTACTCAGTTCAGCAGATAAACTTTACATCTTGCTCTATGCATAGTAAGCGTCTTTAATAACCTCTTACGAAAGCCTTTGTCCAAATATTTTTGAACGTTTAATTCTCTGTTCTCCATTATTTTGCTCAGCAGTCCAAAGTATGCTATGGGTTATATAGGCATAAATTTCTACTGTGCAAATCCTGCTGATGTCCTCCAAGATATCGTGTTCTGTAGTTGTTTTATGATTCTGTTCTTAATTATTATTTCTCTTTATTTATTTGACACTAGTATAAGATTTACTGACTTATTATTCCCAGGATACACTTAAGGGAAAATGACTTTTGATTCCTCTGCACTTTCTGCTAGTATTGCCTCATATAATAACTGTTTCATCAGCAATTAAGACAGTCACACAGTCTGACAGAGCTCAAACTTCACAAAATGCATTTTATAAATATATTTGCATAATACATATATACAAGGATACATTTACACATGTATATTTGTGCATATATATATATATATATTTGTATAAATGTATCATCTGTATTTGTCAGAATTTTGACTTATTCTAGACTTAATTTTTACTTCTGTTCCAGAGGCTAGAGAGATGTTATTTTAAGCTTATTATAATTTATTAAAACTAATCAGAGAAGCCTGTTTTCCCCCTATTGCAAAACTAACCGTCGATCTGGACTTCACCTCACTTTCAAAGCCATCGTTCAGGGCCTCTCTCGATTTAGCCACTACAAAAGCTCATTGTCGTTATTCCCATCTGTTGAGTTTATTCCATTTATGTCTTCAATGAAGAGCAAACACTACTATGCTTAAGTACTAATGTGTCACTAAAGTAATAGAGTAACATACAGCTCAGACAGCTTAACGTCAATACAGGCTTCACCGACACAGAATGGGTGAAATTAAAAAAAACACTTAGAGTGAGCCCTGTAGGAGAGCAGCAAATCAACATGGTCAGCACTGCCGCGCTTAAAGCCAGCGTTAGAAGGCGACTTGCTCCTATGGATCAGGTACGAGCAATTACTGCATCCCGCGTTTCAGCTCCTGGAGACTGCTCCTCCTCAGCTGACTACATCAATACTCATAGGCCAATTCAGCATAGCAAAATTTAAACTACTACCGAGTAACAATACTCTTCTCAGTATTCACAGCATGCATCTGCAGTTCAGACTTCTTCCTGGTTTTGTTTTTTAAATTTTGTTTACTACATATTGAAGTGAGATGTTAGGAGTTTTGTTTTTGTACCTACATGACATTCTCCTTGCTGGTGCCCTTCAGGTGTACACACATTTTCATTATATTTTTCCTAGGCAGCCACAGGCCTCACACAGGCATCTGCAAATTAAAAATTAGCCTAACTATTTTTTCTGTTTCAATAATGTGTATATTCAGGACAGTTTGAATTTATTTTCTCCCAAACTCTGGTTTAGTAGTGCATCTTTAAACTCTACTGAGAATATCATTATGTTCTGTGAAGATGCAGAAAACAGTAAACAAACCATTTCCCTTAGATTTTTATTTCTACAATGAATGTTATCTAGCTTGTAATCACTTTACTTCATAGGAGCAGTCACCGAAGAAACTGTTAAAAAAACTGTCATTACTGTCTCAAAGGGTAATAAAGGCTATCACTATCAATTTACTCTTTTAATGTTCTTATTGTTGTCTCTTACTTCAATGTCATGTTTGTTTGGTTGCTTGATGTGGTGAAAAATCTTATTGCTATTCTACAAGGATCACTGTAACAGTCATTATCCAGTTATCTGCAAAGCCGCACGTGTATTACAGGTGCCACAGCAAAACACGATTTTAGTATAGAATGAAGCAACCCAAAACATCTGGGCAGAAATCCAAGCCCAGCCAGGCTGGCCCACTCTGAGGTTCTCAAGGAAACCAAACTTGTGATCTTTGACGGGGCAGAAAGAAGTCCCAAGGAGACCAACAAGTTTGTTTCCCAATACTGACGCAGCCCCAGGGAATCACTGCTGGATGGGAAGGCACGGGAGGATTTCTCCACTGCAGTACACCCTCACTACACCTCTGGTTTGTCACAGGGAAGTTACAGTGCCCTCCTCATCGTGTTGGGATGTAAGCTAGATTCATGAACACAGACCAACCAATGCCAGCTGGAGGCTGCCTGGAAATCCTGATGGAGCCACACTTCTAGAGTTTTGTCTGTATAATGTATGAAAATATCAGCAGAACACAGTCATCCCTTTCTCTGCCTATAAAATACTGTTTCTCTTTACAGAGAGCTCTTTCAGGGGAAAAAAAAAGGCATCTTTATTTCTATGCAATACAGAGCAGTTTTGGCAGCTGCAGCCCTGTCTGCCCTGGTTTTAGGCCACTCAGGCCAGAGTAGAGCTAATTACATTTTTTTGCACTCAGACATAAGGTTATACCAACGTGACCTGATAGCGATTACAATTTCCACTCACGTCAGCCAGCTGCACCCAACTTCATAGGGCAAGACTCAGCAGGGACTCGTGAGCTTTCCCACTCTGCCCACATCACGAGCAAAAATCCTCCAGCTGGAAGTCGATTATTGCTAAAGAAATAGGAGCGAGCAGTTCTCAGCTTGCCTTTTCACAACACTGTTGATTCACCAGCGCTGTTGCCTTACAAAGTAGTAAGAACGGTGATGTTGCGAGTAACACAGTGAATCACAATGAGCACAGGTAGCTGAGCTATCACTCGGTATCACTTCTGGATGATCAGCTTTCTGATTTTAATCACACCTCTTTCTCTTTGTGGAACTCAGATGCTTGGCCACCCAAAACGGTCATTCACCTTACGAGCAAAAATGGGAGAGGAGACGAAGACACAAAATAGAAACATGGAAGTCAGCAAGGTATAACTTTCCAGAAAACTGATAGTACACATTAAAAAAACTTGCATCGATTAGGCCCAAAACTCTGCTGCACGAGCTTGTTTCTCAGCATCCTGTCATAATTCTGTGTTGCAAAAAAATTTCAGGAAAACTGGTTTTCCCAGCATCTCCCATTCCACAATTAAAGCTTTTTTTTGTGTTCTTTGTGCTCCATAATGTTGAGTCTTCCACCAGGTTATACAAAAATCTTCTACAAGTCTTTGTAAAGAATAAACAAATGAGAACTTCTAAAAAGTTATGAAACTGGAGGTTCCACTCTCCTCCTATAAATGCCTCACACTTTGTCTGGCAAAGGACTTAACAAAATAAGCAAGAACACATTTAAGAAATGGCCTGGGGAGAAATGTTTAAAATGTAACAGTGATCATGATATTTAAAGGAGAAAGCTCTGAGAATTGATGAATTTGGAAGAGAACAACTCAAGTAAAAGAAAAGTTTGAGAAGTGTGTTGGATTTTCATCCTAGATTTTGCATCTATATCTTGTAAGGTTAAGTATCGGATAACAAAGTTAAAATCCACTAAAGGTCCCAGGTTATATGCTGTTCCATTTTCAGCTTAGCTCTAGGAGCTCCACTGAATAACAACCTTTCTCCAGCAAAAGGAAAGGCTAAAACAAAAGTCCAAGAACTTTTTCTTTTCATTATCTAGATGCCAGTTCCTGACTTTAAATAAAAAATACTAGAGAAAGCGAGGATAACCCATCAGGTGCTTTTCCTCCCTGGGCAACCTTGATAGGTTATGATAGACCTAGTTGCTCTAGTGGCTCTGTACTATGGTTGCAGATACTAGCTTGACACATCCCCCACACTACAGAAATAATGTGTAAAAAAATGAAGATTGAATTTTTTTAGGGAAACAGGATTTCAAACAGTTTGTTCTGAAAGCTTTCCATTCAAGACCACAGCATGATCAGGCCTGTATCAATTTTCAGTTTTATTTTCTGCTTTTAAGAATAAAAAGAAATCATTAATAACTTAGGTCATGATACGTCCAAAATTCTGTGTCAGCCATTGTCTTCTTTGGACCATTTATCCCTCCCCACTAATCCTGCATGTTTTCTTTGTATCCCATTAGTGTTATTTAAAATAATATAGTGAAAGTGTTTTGTTTCTTGTGATTCATTAACTTTAATATCAAATGATTTGGTCTAAGCAGTTCTTTTAAAACTCTTGCCTTCCACTTTGAGCTTCCTTCTTTTTCTTCCTTAAGATATTGTCCTACATACAGTTTCAATCTCACATTCAAGCCTCCTTTAAAGTACACTTGATCAGGTCATTCAAATAGGTCTGCCTCTTAAACCAATTAGGAAAATACAGGAAAATACCTGGGTGGCAGACTCAAATTTGGTACATATGCATACTCCCCAAAATAATGGCACCTGCAAGAGGACATCTAAAGGCTCGTTTCTCGAGGTCAAGCCAGAAAGATTACCTTTTGAGGAGTCTCTGTCTTCTAATTTCGGTTTGTATTTATTGTGGGGTTTCTCTGTCAGACAGCTCTAAAAATGTAACTTCAATTTAGGTCACTTTTATTTTAAACCAGGGAAAATAACTTATAAGCACAAGAACGAAAAAAAAAAAAAAAACTTCATGACAGGAAAATTAGATCATGTGGGTCACTTTGTGAAATCTCTCCTATTTGTTCCAGCAAAGGCCCTGCCCTTTGCATCAGCCATGGAGAAGGGGCTTAAATGAGCGGGTGTGTTGTGTGTGAATCATAAAATAGTTGTGAACAGCCCATTCCCAGTAGTGTTTGTGACATCTATACACATGCATGCTTTCATGTCAGAGAATAATCCTAGGCAAGTTTAGTTTACTAACGTAGGCTCAGGAAAAGAGAAACTCCCTGTCCCAAAGGACTCCACATCCAAAGAGCCCAGTCTCACAACCCCCTTCGGGGAAGGGGTATATTAAACAGGAAGCTTAAACAGTGTCACAACATGGAAACACCATTTTGGCTCCAAATCTCTCTTGTTTTGAAACTATTTGCATTAATAGTCTGCAATCCATGGCTCACAGGGTAGTGTCCACCCCCTACCACCTAACACGGCTTATACTGAAGACCCCACACTGCTGCAATCCAAGGGGGCTGAGTGAAGTATAAGACTACCAAAAGCAGCGTCCTCCAGGGAACAGCAGTGCTCGAGAGCTGCAGAAAAGGCTATGTACTTGTCTGCCGTTGCTCTAGTGGCTAAATGCATAACAGCAGTAAAGCTGCATTAATAATGGCAACATTATTCTTTTGGGAAAAAAAATGATTCTATTGATTCTTTTGAAAAAAGAAATACATATAAAAAAATATATATCTCAGTTTTAAACCACTCTGCCCTGCAGAAATGAGAGCAAAGAACTCTAGAGGACAGTTTTGTGGATTGCTTTCTCTGTCCTTAAACACATCTACTACTGAAGAAAAGATAAGAAAGAAGCCTTTTTTTTTCCCCCTCTTTTGGCTTTCTATAGAAACATTCGCTTTTTTCACTCTTTCATTATGCAGGCTTAATAATATCTTTAAAACTACAGAACTTATGACTCTGCCTTTCCTTCCTTCAAAGCATGATGCTACCACTTTTTTTCTACTAGACACATATTCTATTTTTGGATGAATTTTATAGCAAAGGGCAAATTTCTCTGACACTTAGTCAATAGGAAATGCCTAATTAAATCAGTCCGTTTCAGATTCATGAATGTTAATTATTCTCTTAGTTGAATATTTCTACAGTTTCTTTCTACCTTTTTTTAGTTTTCTAAACATAATAGCATTTTTCTTTAAGTCAAACATAAGGAAATCTAGTTCGGCATCTTTTCTTCCCATTTTCTCAGAATTTGCAGGCTTTGCAACAGAAATAAATGAGAAACAATCCTGCTTTTATTCTGACTTTCAGCCATATGTCCTTTTCTCTGACTGATATGAAATATGCTGTCTTGGGAGATGAGGGAGGGTAAGGTAGGAGAAGAAAATAACTTTAGGTTGTTCCCTGTAGCAAGAACCACTGGCAATAGGGCAAAAGAGGGAAAAAATGCTCTTCTGCTTTCTGTTATTTTGCTCTCTCCCTCCCTGAACTGCTACAGAGCTGATGCAGCTCATCCTCTGTGTTACATTTTGTCCAAGTTTCTACCATTATTAATTTCCCTTCTGAAGCAAGAGCTGAGCTGAACTGCATGAGGAACTTCTAGACAATTGTCCTCTGTCAAAACACTGCATATGTCTGACTGAAAGCTCATTGAGATCAATGAGAGTCCTTCAAATAAAGTTAATAGGCTTTGCAGCAGACTCAAAATGTTGCTCTAGTCCAAAAAATGACTGAAAATAGCCCCAAGAGGTTCTATGTTTATTGCCTCTCAATGATTTCCACATGAAATGTGTTCAAGTTATAAGTAAAACAATATACCTCTTCCTTACTTCCTGACTTAAAATCTCTGCCTGGAGTCTGAAGTCATCTTATATATTTTGAACCATTTTGAAAGTTCAGGAGGTTAAATTGGGTTGTGGTGGTAAAAAAAAATGTGAAATTTCATTGTCAGCATGGTATTTTTACAATATTCTGCTACTGAAGGGAGGAAAGGAAAAAGCACCCATCACAGTTCTTCTTGTCATCTATTGTCATGTCATGGTACCTACATGAATTCTGAGTAGTCTGTGTCTTATGTACTGTGAAGAAACCAGGAAAGTGTGTTATCAGCGCAGCTGAGCAGTTTTACTGCGGGTCCAGCAGAGAGTGCGAATCAGGTTTGTACGTCTGACCTAGGAGCGTGAAATACAACCGCTCCTTCCATCGCTGCGATCGTGTTTTCAAAACGAAGGCCTGCAAAATGCAGCAGGAGTCTGTGAGGCACCGCCAGTATGCCCCTTTCAGCGAAGATTTATTGCAGCTCCATAAATCAAGTGACTCGGGAAAATTAAAACAGGTGGTGGCAAAGGAAAATTAAACTAAAGAAAGGAGAGGGAAGGGGATATGATAAAAGAGGGGTGGTGTTTAAAGAAGAAACTAATCTGTCAGAAATAAACAGTGCTGGTATTAGTTGCTACTGCTATGTACTGCACTCAAATCTCTCTTTAGCAAAGAATTATGAGCAAGGGAAACTGAAGTAATGTTACCTTTGACAGGCTGACAGCCCCAGTTCACTGCTCCCCTAGGCAATAGCATATATCATCAGAGAATTTCTTTTAAAGAGCCCTTAGAGTGACTTTTTTTCTCCCCTACCACATTTTAGTCAGACACCATCAAAGTTTTTCCCAGCATTGTAAATTTTTGCCTAACAGAGCTATATAAAAACCTTGTGCCAGCCCACTTTCAGGTGTGACCAGCCTTCACTGTCCGGTGATTACACAGAAAAATCCAGTAAAATGTCTGTGTAACGATAGTGTTGATAAGTTGTTTGCTGTGTTCAGTTTTCATTTGCCTTTCATCCTACATGTGAATAGCTTATACTTATTCACATGGGTCTGCATAAAAGAAACCCAAGTGCTATTATCACTTCCTTTGTAGGTGGATGATATACTAGAGATCTGATTTTGCAGTTAGTTAATGTTACTAGTATTTGCCATCTGGCCAAGCAGAGGACTGGTGCATTCACCTCTCCCAGGGCTGAGCAGCAGGTCCCTCACCTGATATTGCTGAAACATTGAAAGAAAGGACAGCAAAGCAGATAACTCACTGGAGGAATGAAGAGAGTGTTGTGGAATTAAGCATATAGATTGAACAGGACAGTATTTTTAGTATCTGCTAAACCTTGATCTTTGATAAATGCAGATATTTCTAATCCTGGAGCTCAAAACAGACCTAGAATTCCCATAGATTAAAGCATTTGACTGAAATGAATTCACAGTATGTAATGTATTTCCCTTTGCCTCAGATGAAAGATCTCAGCCTATCCTTTGTGCAACGATCAAGGTTCTCCAGGGTTTTGAAAGTTCTCCATCAATCTTCTCTGACAGGTCCCATGGCTGCCGGTGAATCATCCTTGTTAGATAAGACCAGAATCTTTATATGAATTGTAATTACTGCTTTTGGCATTTACGCAGTGCACAAATACCTAAAACAGGCATACAGGCAGGCTACCTACCCGAAGGAGTACCAAATTCATTCTGTTAGGTCACCAATATTTTTATTTAACCTTCAAGGAAAGGATATTTCCATTTAAATTAAATATCTATACCCTCTATACTTCCTGACCCATCACTCCCCTCTGCTCCAGCCTGACTGTCAAAGCTGCACTGAAGTTCTCCAAGGTAGGAATTCAGTGGCAAGTTCTATAGTGATAAGAGAGGTAGTTTGCTCAGATGATAACATAGTAAAATAGCATAATCTGTGGTGACTAAAAGGCAACTCACCAATTTCATCGTAAACTAATGTCATACTTGGGCTTGATATATCTGTTTATTTCTTTGTTATATTTCTGTCTTCAGAAAAATACCGTAAGAACAAAGAGAGATTTTCATACTTTTCATATTTGTTCATTTTGAATATCTCTAGCAAAAAAAAAGTAGAATCATTTGTCTCTCTTTATATTATTTTCAGACTGACTTCCTAAGAGAGAAGCTTAGGCGGTCACACTTACTACATGTCCGTCTATTAAGCTGTCTGTCAGTCCCTCCTCCTTAATAATTTTTTAAATCCACTAGCCACTTTCAGTCAAATCAGGAGTGGGTACCGAATTAGAGCTCCCACTGAGGGAAAGGCAGCAGCCAGCTGGCCAACAAGCAAGTGAACACAGAATCAATGCTCAGGCAACATATCAAATCAATAATCGATGCTTACTTGGTTTACAGTGCAGCACACCAAAATCTGGGTTGTTATGAACACAAGATTTTTACTGCTGAAAAGGAAGCAGTAAATGTCTTTATGTCCTACGTTCAGCTAAGTTTGGGAGAGCAATTGTTCTGTGCCTGTTCTGCAAAAATGCTGGGCAGCAGGGAGGAACGCTGCCTCTGCCTTGCTGGAGAGGAGACTTTCCTCTTTCACTAGCGAGGAAACTAAGTTTGGAGTTACTTCAAGCTCCCTTTGGCAGAAAAACCTCCACCATCGAGCACCTTTTCTCCACAGTGCTTTTCTTTTTCTATTCTGATTCATCCTTAACTTTCTTTAGTTTAAAATGCTCAAAAGTTCATGTGCCAGTAAAGCCCTTTTCCTGATGTTCAAAGATCCTCCAATATTGCTCATGTGCTTGTTTAAAATAATTTGTTTGGGCAGAGTCACTTCAAGACTCTGCTGGCACTACGTCCTATCACATTGGCCAACTTTTCCTAAAGTTAGCGCCTACCATCCATATGGACTGCCTTGTCTGCTGATCGGGTTTTGAGATGTCAGACAAGATCCTGTTTATCACTGAATGTAGTAGGTGATACAGGGACAGGAGAAACTCGCAGAAGTAATATTCAGGGATTTCTGGTATAGATTTCTCTCACATTTAAAGTTATCTCACCTTTTGCATCCCTCTTGAGCCCCAACTGATATGCAAGTACAAAAATCCAAATCAAAATCTACATCCGTCCAACAATTCTAGCTATTCCAGCTTGGTCGTCAAAACTCCCAGAAATATCTGAAAACATCTAAAAAATATGTGCTTATTGCACAGCCTTTCTACCATAGAGGCCTTTCTACCATACAGAATTTGGAAGTTGTAAAAAATGGTTCTTCTTTTGGAGAAATTTTTTGTTCTTGTTATTTTTTTGCCAGAACAATTATTGAAAAGCTGCTGCAAGCAGCAGGGAGGAAGGAGGTCACTTACTATCACAAGACTAAATATGGGAAGAAGCTAGAACAGTAAGGTAAAATAATGAACTTCAAAAAAAGCAGACTCCAATAACTGAGGGAAAAGGAAGAAATGGGAAGATAACCTGAGAGATATGATGCCGGTCCAAGGAAAATGGCAAATTACCAGAACAAAAGACTATGATACAAGCATAAGGGTAAATTATTCCAGTGTGGAGAAAAGATGGTAAACACCATAAGAGACCAAAATGGCTGCATTAGGAGCTTTATAAGTACCTGAAAACCTTAATGGAATTGTGCAAAAGGGGAAAAGAGAGTAAAAAATTAAATGAAGAGCACAAAACATAAGGGTCCATGTAGGTCCATGTTAGACTGAATTGCATATATGGCAAAATAAAATCAGAAGAGCTAACCTGAAAAGTTAGATATTAGGAGGCAATAATAAAAAGTCCTACATAGGTCCATTACTTAACAAGGAAGGGTATGCCAGATGACATAATGCCAGCTGAAGCAGCCAACGTCTTTATTTCTGTCTTCAGGATGAAGATAAATTGTGAATGCAGTTAGTTTTGGTAAAGCATATAGGCCAAAACAGGAAATAAATGTTTTTTAAAGTATTCAGAAAAAACAGATATGTTCAACTTGGCACAGGCTGTTAAAATTCACTCCTGAGTGTTTTATATGCTAGCCAAGCTGACATCAGCAAATATCATTAAGAGTCTGATTAGAGCAGAGATTAATCAAAGAACTGGAGGCAGGCAAGGATAATACTCATCTAAAAACAGGGGAAAAGAAGTAATATAGTACTCAATCTCTTTCCTTGTTACTAGACAGAAGATATTAGAACAAACCCCTAGGCATATAAGCCTCTAGAGGACAACAATGTTACAGATATCTGCTAGTCAGGGGCTGGCAAGAACTAGTTAGGTTGGGTTGACTCAGTTTCCTGTTTTGATTTGATATTGGGATTAATGGTTAATGGAGAAAATGTAATATATCTTGACATAAAGCAGCTTTTCACACTGTCCCATGTGATGTGCTCATAGACCAACAGAGGTATAAGGGCCAGGGTGAAATTATTGAAATACAGATGCACACCGGGTAAAAAAGAATGCACACTCACAGAGTGGTATCAATAGTTTGCCATTCAACTGAGAAGACATTGGTGGACTTGGCTTCTGGAAGAAACAATCCTGAGCCTGCTGCTGTTCAGTAATTTTTGTAACAACTGTGGATATTGAAATACCGTTTTACATTTTTGTGAATATCCCCAAGCCAGTAAGGTTTCCTGATCACTCAAAAGAATTTGGAATAATTTGGAAAAAGTCAAAAAGGAGAAATCAGTTGTCCAAGCAGAGAATATGGTATGTGCAAGAGGACCTCCGGTCTGCAGAGGAAGACACGGGAGTTGCAGTAAACAGCAACCTGAGTGTTGCCCCACATCACAAAGATCCTGTCAGAGATAAATTCCCAGTGGTGCTAACAGGGCTGCCATACCTGAGACAAACTCAAAAGTCATCATTTTCTTGCAGTTGGCACTATTTAGGTCTCATCTGCAAGGCAGTGAACAGTTCTGAAATCCGTTCTTTAAGAAAAATCTATACATTTAAGAGAGTCCCAAGGAGAGCAAGAGAATAATAATAGACTTGAAAAATACAGCACAGGAGAAAAGGCTGAAGGAACTGGACTTGCCCAGTCTAAGAAAGAAGGGGAAGGAAAGCCCACTAATTGCCTACCACAATTTGAAAAGTGCCTATGAAGAAAACTTGTATTTTTTTCAAATTTACTGGGAATGTGATGGGAAGAAACTAACTGAACTTAAAGAGAATTAATGAATTTTCTTCTCTGGAGATTTTAAGACTAGTTAGATTGACATTTATCAGGGACAGCCGGGGTATTTTTGATTTTGTTTTTTTATGGAGGCATGGATAGGTGACCTAGACTTTTCAGACTCCTGATTATATCATTTTTCTGTATAGTTAATGCTATGCTTTGGCACAGGTTTTTTTCCTGAGATCCAGAGAGTGTCATTTGCACTGGGTTTATTTAAAGGGGGATTGACTTATACACTGTTTGACAGCCATACTTCAGGTATGGTTTATACTTCACAACTGGTTTACATGACAAAATTAAGCAAGTTATGCTAACAAAATGTTACTTAGAATCACTGATTTTTCTCTTTCGATAGAGAATCAAGCTGCCAATACTCAGCAGAAGGAAAATAAAATCTTTGAAGAAGACTGTCTTTAAGTTAAATTGAGTTATTGAAAAGTTCTGTGCATCTTGAATTATGCATACACCCCCTAGGAAATGAGCCCTTGGACTCAATTCACAAACTGCAAATTTTATGGTAAGAGAGGGCTCACAGCACTGTTCTACAGCTCTGCCACAAATGTCAGTTCTCTCAGGGAGTTCATTTATTCATTAGTCTTGATTTGGTTATACTGGTCAGGTGAAGATGGCTTTTAAAGCTGATGGTACCTGAGAAGGCTGCAGGGTGGAGGAAGATACAGATAAAGAAGGGTAAGTGCTAATACTGTCTCCACAAACAGAGTAACTGGTTCTTCAGATTCAGGGCTCTTAACTTCTCCGGCTGCAGCACGTTATGCCTGATTGTGTTAGTCACAAGGTATGAGGTTTCCTGGTAGAACTTAACTCAAAGTGACTGCTGTAAGCAACTTTGACGTACACATCCCTCGAACGTCCCTCATTATTAGGCACATCAGCCATTTTAGACCAAAGCTTCTTTCCATCCCACGCAGTCCCCCTATTATCTTACTGCTCAACACTATGAATTAAATTAATGACAGCTTGAAGCTCAGTTTGCAACAACAAACACCCCCAAAAGGAACGAACCTCTTACTGCGCAAGGAATTGTCTTTTGCTATTTTTGGTTGTATATCCACTGTAAAATTTCCTAGGAAGCTTTCGGGCAGCTAGTAAGTTGACAGTTATGCAATACAGACCATCTTTGTGTCAGAAATGAACCTGAAGTGCAGTGTTCTTCTTTCTTCCCAAACGACAAAACTGATTGTGAAAGGGAGGAAATGGGGGATTTATTAAAACAAAAAAAGAAGAAGGATAAAGAGGAGGTAAACAATAAAATGTGATCTGAGCTTCCTAAAATACTGAACTTAAATTTGCTCTGGGCCAATTTCCAAATGCCATAAGGCATTGAAGAACTCTGAGACAAATTAAATTAGAGTGATTATGTTTTCAGAAATATACAGGCTATTCATTTCAATATATCACATGAGCCATCCAGTCAGGAAAATTGAGTGAGCAGATAGAACATATTTCTAAACTGAAGGAGGTGTTCCACTTTTGCTTATTTTTTGTGTTTTTATTTGTCTTAAATTGCTTGAGTTTTTTATTCTTCACATTTTGCTTTCCTAGAAAATCATAGTTTAGATTATAGCATGCATTTTCTTCAATGGCTGAAGCATGCATTTTCAGCTTCAGTTTTGGTACATCAACGAGTACAACTCTTTCGGTGTTCTGTAATCATCACAATTAAATACACCAAAGCCATGCACAGCAGTCCATAAAATATTGGATTGCATTCTCAACACAGTGAAGCATAAACAATAGTTCCCAAGAGGACTGAATGAGTAATATGAGCAAGAGAAAAATAGTCCCTTTTAAGACACAAATTGCCTGTTCTAATAATGTAAGAAAACTCTGCAACATGCTTCCATCATCAATGTCACTGAGTCTTCAGTCAGCCATGCCATTTATGGGCTTAGTGTTCACTGAATTTTTAAAAGTTATGCTAAAAATATTTAATAAATAATGCACTAAACATTTGATGATCCGTTAACGGCAACTATGCTGGAAAACATTAAAAAACAGGCAAATGCTTTTATCACAGATTGTGCTTTTCACCAGTTTGTTATTTGTACTGCATGAATAATTTGTAGTTCTAAAAGTAATATTAAAATCCATTTCCCAATGGCATCTACATATATTGCAATGTACTGCTAGGTCCTACAACATGAAATATTTAAATAATATGAATATTTTTTGTTAGGCAGTAGAAGAGGCATTAGCAGTGGGGGAGAAGAAAATGGAAGACATTTAAAATATTTCATAGAACAAGCTTTCTCAGACTGTACAAAGTACAGCAAATAAACCCATGTAATATTAATAAAGACGGGGAAAGGAAACTTACTGAAAAGCCATTTCCTTGTGCTCTTGGTGGATCTGGGTTTTTTTTCCCCTCTCCTTTTCAGGTTTTCTTCCCGTTTTACTGTTTTAGATGCTTTCTTAACTACAGATCAAACTGTCTTAGATAATAGTCTGCATCCCTCAGAATGAAAAAGTGCACATTTTCATTTTTTTTCAGACATGTCACCACTGGTCTTATTGGAGATGCTATGTCTCACCTACTCGGTAGAAAGATTTACAAGGCTGATTATCTTCTAACAGCACTGATTTTCTCTAAACATCACTAAGGGAGGGCAGTGCTGTATGAACCAGGGATCCAGCAGAATTGTGGTGAGCGTTCCTGACCTCTCATCTGGAACCTAAATGGCTTTTCATCTTTTTATGTGTGAAAATTCCCACAAAATTCAAACCACATCTTTTGCTGAAATAGCTTGGATCTGTGGCCCTGTACCACCAAAAGTCTTGGCCCAGTCAATTTAAAGTTGGCAATGTCACTAGGTCATTTTAGTGGGTTTGACGGCTTCACACGGTAAATTCCAAGTAGAGTGATGAGACAGTCAGGGGAACCAACAGCAAATTCTGTGTATTGAACTAGATCTGAGTCCTAATGGAAAAGATGATTTAAATAAGCTTCAACGCATCTATTAAAAAGTTCCTTGCAATGTTCAATAAGAACCCATTGTGCTTCACTGAGCACACAGCATCTTTGGGTGGGGTGTAGTAAGAACAGTGCTCATCTCAAGGACATTTAAATACACTCTTGTGTTGCACCTACCTCTCTATTAGACTTCTACGAGATTATTACAAAACTTGCAGCGTGACAAAATGTTACTGAAATTCATAAGCAACTCAGAGAAAGGGCTTAGAAAGGAGAAACTTTGAAATACGGCTGCTGCTAAAGTCCTCTAACGGGAGCAGGATTCTGAGATTTCTCCCTTTGCCTCAGTTTGCATTTCATGCTTTTGTTTTTGAAAGCTGAATTTCCCTTTCCCAACCCTTTGGCTCTGTAGGCAGTAAAACCTTCAGAGCAGAGTGGCATTTGTCTTTTATGATACATGTTTGCAGTGCTTCACCCAATGGGACTCTGATCTCCTAATAAATGATACTTGACAGTGAATCTATCATCATTCTAAAACTGCTCATTAAAAACAGTAGGAAAAAATATCTTGACACAAAGTGTAGACAGACGCTTGCCAGCTGAATTAAACAGCTGCCCCAATATTTGAATGAAATAAAGGGATTTTACTTCTGTTTCTCCTTCTTTTCTGTCAGGAAAATGGGCAGATTCTGATTACAGTCATTCTTTCCCTCCTAGGCTCACGTTCTGTGCTTTATCACACGTTCTTCTGTGATTTTATTAATAAGCTATTGGGAGATACTTGCCAAAACCCTACGTGTGTGTGTGCGTGTGCACATATACATACTCCTACAGATACACATGAAAAATGGTAGCTCCAGTGAGTGATTTGTTCTGACAGTTGCGTTGTCAAGTTACTGGAAAAATGAAAAGGAGAGATGTAGGCTGTATTGAATGAATGAGATCCTGCTGTAAAACATCTCTAGCAGCTTTTAAAGAACACAGCTATCAGAAAACATCAAAAGGCCTAATGAGCTAAAAAAGAGAGAACGAGGCTATAAGAAGCAGCAGCAATCTGCAGGGATTAAGGCCTTCCTGAAAGGCTCTTGTCAATGAATTTAGACAGGAAACTGCCAGAGATGCTGTTCTGCCTGTGGGGCTGCATGTGAAAGGCCAGGTCTTGCGCTCTTCCCTTCTGCCAAGGGGAGACTTTCAGTTTTCCCACTGAAAATGTACTTACTCGGTAATCATCTTTTACTCCATGTAAGGTCAAGTGAGGAGCCTTGCGCTCCTTTTACATTTTTCAGCCCGAGTTTTTCTCCTTGCAGAACATTACCGGGGACAATGGTAATAAGAGGAAAGATATACAAACTCAGAGAGAATTACAGAGGAGCAGCAGATAAGCTCTTGCTATAACATATAAACATTCCTGGAGAAAACCCAGCGTCCTCTATGAGACGAGCAAGAGCTCAGAGCTGTGTGCTTTAAAGTTTCAGAGCGGAGGAACGTTCAGCGACGTGCTCGTGGCCCTCCCTACCCGCTTCGTACTGCGTGGGGAGCGGAGGGGTTAAGCGCCTGGCAGCTGACACGGCACCACAGCAGGCCCACAAGCATTTTAAGGCCAAGAGGACCAAGGGAGCTGCCTTTGCCCTGCGAGATGGGGATGTGACAGGAGATGCAGCTGAGGTGCTGTGCTCATCGGTCCCCTTGACAGAGGACCCCTGAGGCCACTGTGACTGACACATAGCTAAGAGCCTCCCTGAGTTTCTGGTGCAGATCGGCTTTGCTCTGGAGGAGAGCGAGAGGAGTGGGAGCTATACAGCTACGATGGTTAGAAATGGTCTTTTGGCAGGCAGCACCTCCAATACAGCACCATCAGCAAAAGCATTTGGGGGAACAGCAGCATTTAAGAATGGCGAATGGCAGCCGAAGCAAGGATAGGTAGCCTATTAAAGGAACATTGTCAGATTAAATATTATACTCGCCAACAAATTGGGTTGCCTGTGTTATAAACAGATTATTAAAATCGAAAGAGTTTGAAAAAATCTAATTTAGTCTTCCCTGTTTAAGGTGTTTACTTCCTGCATTGCTCCCAGCTTGCGTTATTAAACTAGACTAGTCCATTTCACTTTTACTGGTAGTTTCTAGTTGATTTTATTCTTGGACTCTAATTCTGTCATATTACAAACTGCAATAAAGCCTTGAGGCTTCCAACAGGTCATGGCACTCTTGTGCAGAGCCCTATACAAACATAGCAAATAGCAACCCAAAAGCACTCAAAAAGACAGGCTGTTACAGAGGAAACAAAGGGGAAAACAAGAGACTAGGACTGCAACAAGACAAAGACTGTTAACAATATATACATATTGTGTGTACATATGTGTGTGTTTATATATATATATAAAAGTTGTATCATATATATATAGTATTTACTATATCTATAGCAAATGACATTTATCCAATATATAGTGTGTATATCACAGCTAGCCTATTACTAATCATGGTCACAATCCCCAGTTTTCTTTATTCCACTGCCAATGACCACACTCTACCACTCTTTTAAGTTATATTTGGTCCTAGAATGTGGGAACTGCTGGGAGAAGACTGGCCTTCTTCAGGGGTATTCACCTTATGCCAGGTGCTATTCCAATGTAAATCACATGTTATAACAGTGCTTTAAAACTTGAACTGAACTATTTTTTTTTTGCATCTCTTTTCAAAATAATTTGTGTTTTATTTTTACAAGACCTGGACTTGGAGACTTAGGATATTAAACTATTTCCGCAATTCAGATTCTGTGCTTCTGATAGGTACGTTCTTTCTCCCTTTGACCGCTGAGGGTCAAATACGTACCCTCAAATGCATTCCTGAAAGCCTGCAATGCTGACAGAGATGGTGGAGAGGGTTCTGACTCAGCTGATCTACAGAATATCGGGTCTCTTCATGGCCCAGATAACTCATGTGGGAACCAACTCTGCTGCCCCTTGGCCTCAGTTATATCTTAAATCACATTTGGCTCAACCTAGTTATAATAATAGTGATAATAACATTTTGGGGTAACCGATCCCCAACTTCAACCTGCAAAGCATATTCCACTATCATGTTTTTATAATATGTGTTTAGAAAGAGTGAGACAGAGACAAGAGTGGCATATAAGGGAAGGAGAGGTGAATACAGGAGAGGAATACTTGAAGGAAAAGAGTAACAATCCATACATTAAATATTTTTGGTATCATGAGTGATATTACTGCCCTTAAGGCAATATATTTAACAAAAAGTAATCTAAACTATTACACAGGAAGGATTTAAGGTGTTGTAAAAATCTGCACAAACCTGAACAAATTGTACTCCCAATTGTGATAGCATTAGCATTTTATAGGTATGTAATCCAGAGTAGTACCAAGTTTTTTTTATAGATATCATGACAAGAAAATTAATTAAATTACCATCTCTGAGATTATGATATTGAAGTGACTCAGTTTTTCTTTTTTAGCATCAGTGAAATATGTTTAGTAAACTGCAGATGTTGACCTAGTATCCAGATCCACTATGGGTTGTCATTTACTTTGTCATGCCCAGACCTACCTACTGATATAAACACTAGCAGCTGCAAATTCCTTCATCCTACCACTTCTCCTTCCCTGCAGCCAGCCCCAGGGATGTACAAAGCCCTGGAACTGAAGGGACAGAGCAAAGATAGCTGCCTGGTTTCCATACAGCAATACCTTAATATTACTGTTCCACATCTTCTCCTGATAGGAGGTCTGCAGCCACCTGCCTGGCTGGCCCCTTCTGGACTCTCCCCTCTTGCTAATCCATTGGCCTGTGCCAGCTCTTGCTTCAGCAATCAGCATTTCTGTTTCTATATGTCTATTCGCATACCCTTCCTGAATCCAGGCACTCGCGACCATGGCTCTGGTATGCTGGCACATTTTTGTGCCTTTCTTCTCACAGTGTCTCCAGGCAGAGGCTACACTGAATCTCTTTGTGTCTTCTGCCCTAAGGGAGCTCACGGGGTGGAAAGAAACCTCTCTGTTGTTGCCTTTCAGGAACCACATCATGCCCAAAGCTATACCGCCTGCCCTGGCTCTTACTCATTTCCACTCTTCGCGCAGTGCCTTCAACCCTTCATTTAAGCTTTGTTATTTTGCCAGAGAACCCCTCTGGGAGGATTTCAAGAGTATCACAAGACCTGTAAGCACAGTGTTAACTACTAAGTAGAGTACCAACCAAACTCCCAGTCATTCTCCTCCTTCCTTTTACCTGCACACACAACCCACTATCTGCTGATGTCTTCAAGCAGCTTTAGATCACACAACCCCAAGGAGCTAAGAGACATACGTGTCTGAGCTCACCCTTCATCTTGCTTTCATCAGCATAAGGAGCTGTTTGCATTGCATTTTTCAGCCTGCAGTTTCCACAGCCAACCTATTAGCTGTCATCTGTCATACAGTGAGTGTAGGGAGGACACTGAAGTGTTGGAGAGAAGAAAAAGGAGGAGGACAGAGAAAAGCAGATCCTGTAATATCATCTTTTTAAAAGTAAACAAAAATCTAAGGCTGAAAGAAGCTGATCTTAATCCTAGGATGGAGAATATATAGCTGCCAGCTAAAGAATCATAGCTTGAATGATTGCCAACTACTAGGCCATAGAAGCTGACTGCATCAGGAGACTTACTGCTGAAACAATGAATATGGGGAAAGAAAGAAAGAGAATTAGCAAATTATGACTTCAGCCCTCATTCAGCTACAGGGTGGGTTGGAAACTTGCTCATTAATTGCTTTTTTCTTTAGAAAATGTAGATCTGTCAATCCAAACTCTTCAGGGAGGGAGATCTGACATCTCTAGCTTCAAAAAAAAAAGAGAAAAAAGTAATCCCTTTTAATTATATTTCCTTCCAAAATTATAATTAACCTACCAAAAATTCACAGTTTTTAAACTCAAACTGAAATAATTCCAGATTACGGAATTAGGATTAAATCAAAAAATTGATTTAATTGACTATTTTCAAAAAAGGAAAAGGTCCATTTCAGGAAGAAGGAATTAGCTTAGCCAGAATGAATATTTTACCAAACAAAAATATTCTTTATTCAAGAAAATAGGGAAAATATATTTTAAGAATCTGTGACAATTATCCTCCTGTGTTTCACTTTTCTAATTCATAATGCTCTCATTAGAATAAAATGTAGACAAATTTTCACTGGCTGTGATTTTTTCCATCTGGATTGTTGTCAGAGCCTGCCTGCTTATTTCTAAACTAGCATGCTATTTTTGTGGTGGGGGAAGGGAGAGCAGGACAAAATTTATAACAGCATTCTCCTTGGGATGCTGTTCTCATAATGAACACAAATTGTTCTCATTTATCATTTTGTGATGTAATCATATAAAAGCCTTTCCCATCTTCATCCCCATAAGGTACTGTTTTGCTGTATTGGATTATAATGACAAATGACAAAATCTTTTGCATGACTTCAACTATTACGAAATTCTAAAGGGATTGTTACTCTGTAATGTTACCAAGGATGTCTGATAGAGGCATCCCATGCTGAAAGCTGCAGTTATAAGTACTCAGTCTACCAATAACTCAACTACATAATGCTGGCTTTAAGAAAAAAATTAACTGTCCTTAAAACTACCAAAAACACCACAAGGCGTAAACTGTGGTCGTGTTATTGAGACATCCAAATGAGAAATAGAGCCAGGTTCAGTTTGGGGGACATTTTATTCAGTAAAGAGAACCCACTCAGTGTTTTCAATATACCAGTGCTTTGAGGAGTTATCTACAGGATTCATTTGCTTTCTGTCTTTTGAAAACTGAGAAATCCATTCCATTCACTTAGGGCTGCTGAAACATACAGAGCTCCAGTAAGATCTAATGGAAGAAAAAGGTGCTCAGCAATGTAGAAATGCGCTTACCACTTCTCAGGAACAGGCCTTGATGCTATTTTGAGTAGAAGAAACAGAAATCCTCCCCAGGGTTCCAGGAATAGTCTTCACCATTTCACATTTCCCCTGGAGCATCCTAGCAATTTAAAATTTGTCATGGCTTATTTGCAAATAGGAATATATATAATTAAGAGACACAGTGCAGAACTTAGAACATTTAGTGTGTTGAGCACAACATTTGCCACATAAATGAATTGCCCGTTGGGGAAAATTGAGTACATACATTTGCATAAATTGACAAGTAGCTGCATGAGTCCTCAGGTCAACAAGCACTCCTGAAGAAGATGAGGCCTGATCTTCCATCCTACACAAGTCCTTCACTGAAGATTTCCTTTGAGTTCCATGGACCTTGTCTCTTTACACATAAGTGTAAAAGGGAGGAGTCAGCCTTCTGATACCATAATTTCCTTCATTTATATCCTAATTTGTGTGAAAGATGAACTAATGACTAAGAGATTCTATATTATTTTCTTTATTAAAACAAATAATGATCTATTTTAAATGTATTTAGTATAAAAAGCATTGGAACATGTAACAGCTCCTATTAAAATATATTGCAAAAACTGCACATTTCTACTTTGCATTTAATTAGAGAATTCTGCAGGCCTAATCAGGCTTGAATATACATTTGTTTCACCTCTTCACAAGATTAAAATGAAATGGTAACATAACACAATCCCCTAATTATGACATTGGCCCCAAATCAGCAGTAGCTGACTCTAATAAAAGTACAATGAATGTAATGGTGAGAGTACTGTGAAATCTTTTGCTATGTTTATAAGGGGAGAAAAGCAGTTGACACGTCAAGCAAATCTCATCACCGAAGGAAGAAAATCTATGTTCCGTATATTCTCCCAGTGGGCAAACATAATCGCAAAACTCTTGCCTATAACTTACATATTTCTCTGTTCATAAAAACTGAGATGCTGAGCACCCTGGCTACTCAGTGAAGCAAGGGAAAATTCTTCTCATCTTCCATGAGGTATCCCTTGTCCCATACTTCTCTTCTGGCATTTTTTCTTGGTGCTTTTGATACTTGTGGTAAGCAGTACTGCGGTGACAATAACAACTGAAGAGATCAAGAAATAGAAACAGGAGGACCATAGCTGTTTGCTTGTGTTGATCTGCCACTGGCAATGACAGAGGGTTTCATCTCCATGTTCCCTCAGTCCTTCAGTTCATAAGTGACATTCATAACACAAAACTGACCAGCAGATGCAGCAGAGGAAAATCACAGGCACATAGACTTAGGGTTCAAAGGGACACTGAGAAATCACCTAGTCTATCTCCTGCCCCAGTGCAAGTTGTCTATACCACCCTTGGCAACCTATTGTCTATACTGTTCCTTAAAACTCCCTGAAATTGAGATTTCACAGTTCTACTAAGCATTTTATTCTTGAGCTTAAATATCCTTAATATGTGGAAGTCTTATCAATGCCTAAATTGAATATCCATGGCTACACTTTAAATTCATTACCAGAACATGCTCCTCCTAATAAGTAGGAACATTTTATGTACTTGAAGACTGTTATAATCTCCATCCAAGTCTTCTCCTCTGTAAAATAACCAAAGTTATTCCATCTTCCCACAGAAATCCCATTTTCTATATCTCCAGTTTCTCTCCTCAGGCTCTTTTCTGCAGATCCATGGGACCAAATGAGATTAAGATGGCAGCCTGAACTGCCAATATTTGTCATATCACAAAAAAGTGTCTAAAATCCCTGTGGAAATAATATCTTATGCAGCTGATTCTTGCACATAAGGGCTAAATATGAAAGTCTTCATAGAGTATTATGTAAAGAGCAAACAAAGGAGGAAGGGGATCTAGGAAGCCTGAATTTGGATGACTTTCCACTTTGAGGGCTTCAGGTTGTGCCTACTCTAGTTGTTGGCCCTACCAGATAGATTGTCAGGAATCCCATGCTGTTCTAAGTACAGTACAAGACCTTGAGTGGGTATAAACTTGTGGAAACAACCTAGAGAGAGACAGAGTGCACAATTACAAAGTTCTGATGCCTGAAAATTATATCATTTTAAGTTTTTGGAACACTGGAGTGCCTATGGTGCCAACATCATACTAATCCTTTGAATTAGTGCACTTACATAAGAAATAAAAATGTATTTCAGCTATCACTGAAGAGCCTAATATTTGGATCCTAGGCACTTAGAATTCCTACATATGTTTATCACTTTATTTTGCTACTTGAGTCATGAATGTACACTTACGTACAGATAGCATACCTTTATTACCTTATCTGTAGTTGAAAGCTTTATTTAACAAATTATGACAAAACTAATATTTTTTCCTAAAATAGATTTACTTTTTACAATATCTGATTTTATTACTGGTATACTTTTTTCTAGTATGTGATTATCTGACATCTTTGCAGCTCTTTTAGCAGGAGTGGTTTTTTGACTTAAGTCAAAGAATTACTTCATCCCCACACTGAGAGCTGTTATCCTACTTATTTAGAAAGAATCCCATGTATTCAAAAATACAATAAAAGCTAGAGAAAGTTATTTTTAGTATTTTTTGGAAGACTCAGAGAAACCACAGAAAGGTGAAATGAAAATAGGCAGTTGGGCTTTTTTATCATAAGTAGTTTTTACAGAACCATGACACTCAAGCTAATCATTGTTATTTTGTACCACACTTACCCAATATTCCAAATAACTGGAAGCTGACAAAATATGTTTTTTCATGCGTGTCTCAATGGCCTGTGCAACGCATCCCACTCATTTCACAGGTTCTAGCCATCTTCCTTCCTCGGGCTGGGATGGAAGCCCTATGATCCACTCCTGGTACTTCACGGCACTTTTCTGTCATAGGCACCCTGGGATTTATGACGGTCATCTCAAGAGATATAATGCTAGCTCAGCCCTTCCAAGACTGTTTCTTCAATTGCTATTGAGCCACTAGCCAGGTCTGATACAAAGCAAAGCAACCATATTTCACATAAACCTTTCTTAAAAGTACATACTACCGGTTAGTTCCCCTACATCACCTAGGAGATACTGGCAGGTAAAACCTATGTCTACCCAGGGCAGATGATCTCGTTCTTTACAACTTTGATCCTTTATGTCTTTAGCTCTATGAAGGTCAAAACAACCTGTAGTTCCTCCCCAGCCATGTAATATTTCGAATTCTTGTTAGCTGCATTCTTTCAGCATTTGGAGATTTTCATTAATTACTTCCTGTGTTACTACTTTCTGGAAAAAAAGTATCCTTTGGATTACCCACACACTCAGTAGTTGACTGATCTGCAGAGATATATTTATAAAATTAATACAATAGTGTAATCCCAATTTACGTACCACATACCAGACCTCAGCATATTATTTTTTTGAATAATCCATTATTCCAGTGCACTGGGACTATCACAATAGTATTTTCCATATCAGGAGAACAGTTCCTATGACAATTGATATTCTTTACATGGTTCCTCATTAATGGTTGATTTTCAGCTACCCTTCTCAGCTGCTTTGAATCATAGGTGGTTCAGAGGGAGTTAAGAGAAGGTTGCTGTTTCTTTCACTAGAACCCTATTTTGTACCTAGCTCTGTTTTCATGTCTGTACTATATCCACTCAAATCTATTCAGTAAATGAACACATCCACCCTGGGCAATATCAGAGCAGCTCTTGTATAGCTCCTCTCTCCCTCCTTACCAACCAGAGCTAAAATTACTGATTAGTGAATATAAAATACTGAATACCACATGGTATGGGGGTGGAAAAGAGAGTGAGGTGTCCACAAACTTAATGACCAGAGTTTGTGATGACCACTCTGTTTAAAAATAGCATCTCCAATCTTACCTGCGTGATCATTTTGAAAAAGTTATCTGAAATCTTCATCATATGCCCAGGTACTGTGCATCTTTATACACCACTACATTTGATCAAAATGCAAATGAACAGCAAATCTTCCAGCATTTGCACCCTGGTACTATGTTCAAGTCAACATCATTTTATTATTTTGAAGTAGTTTTAAAATATCATTTCTTTGTTAAGCACAAACATAGCTAGAAAAATAGATGCATATGGGGTTTAAACTGCTAAGCAGGATGCATTAAATATTTATGCAAGCAGCAGTAGGCAACTAGATGTAAATGATACTTTGCTAGCAGATGTGTTTGAAGGCTCTTGTTTATTGCTTGTAGGATTTGTTTTGCTTTTTTGAGACAGAGCTTAAGTCAGAAAGATGGAACATGGTAGGAGTAGGTTACTGGAATGAAAGCATTCTCTATGGCTTGAAATAGATGTAATAGTCAAATATGGACTATGTCTTAAAAATCCCATAAAGGTCCTAATTCATGTTCTCTTGTGACTGCATTCAAGTCTTCTCAGACTTTTACTACCTCCACTGCTAGCCCCCTCAGGTGAGGTGCACTCACAGGCAGTGCAAAGGGGAACAACTAATTATAGCCTTAAAGTGGGCTTAGCACACTCAGTTACTACACCCAAAATGACAAAATAGGAGCTGGTGTCTGAGGGGAGGTGAGTGGAAAGCAAGGACAACAATGTTTTA
This sequence comes from Rhea pennata, assembly GCF_028389875.1. Classification (NCBI taxonomy): domain Eukaryota; kingdom Metazoa; phylum Chordata; class Aves; order Rheiformes; family Rheidae; genus Rhea; species Rhea pennata. The sequence continues at coordinate 112,878,932 of NC_084664.1, read as the reverse complement.
AACCACATAGATCACATCACAAGAGCACATTTGGCTATACCCTAACTGAGGCTGGTAGCTGCCACCAGCTGGGAAGCATCAATATCCACTAATCCAAGAACAAGTCTGCAGGTCACAATTTACAAAGATCATCTCTGACTTTGATAAAAACTCATTCTGTGGCTCCAGCCAAATTGCAATTTGCAGCATGTTAGGCTTCCCCAGCACCTTCACCGAAGTAGATGTGATCATATATGCTTCACAAAGGAACGTTCGTGCTTACTTCAACAAAGTTTATAAAATATTGGACCATCTTCCAAACACAAATACTACAAAAAAGCAAGATTTCAATATTTGTGGTAGAAGACTTTATTCATGCAAGAGAGAAGACAGAACGCAGGCCTAAAAACTTAACAAACAAATACATTTTGACACATTATTTTTAGTTTTGCTTTTTACCAAACTCAAAACAAGTTATGTAAATTATCTGTTCTCAAAATGGTAGAACCTATGAATATGATTTTTAAGGCTGAGATCTGGCTATGTGACAAAGGAATCCAAAAAACAAACTGCTTTTTAAGTGAATAAATATGACAGTACCAAATTATTGTGCGGTCCAAAGCAATTGCAGAAAAACAGGCTACCAGTTTAACTAATTAAGGAAGTTGGACTTGAGCAAATATCTTTCCTCATTTCTTCCCAGCAAGTTCTTCACTTTTTTTCAGCAATTCAAACAGAGGTTTACAAAATCAATGGCATGGCATTTCACACTATTGCAAGTAATAAGTTGACTCTTTTCACTTCATGATGTGTTTCTAGGAAGGGAGCAGCCAAAACAAAACACGGAGAATTGAGGAAGGACTGCTCTCTTTTCAGGTTAGTTCCACAGACTTCAGTAAGTCTGTATGGCAATCAGAGGTCATTACATGCCATACAGACAGACCTGAATTAGTCTGGTTGGCAGGTACCATGAGCACCGGATAGCACCATTTCCTTAGGCTGAGGCTGATATGCACATTACAGCACCTTCCTGCCGTCTACACATGCCCGTTAAGGGTAGCCTGAACTACTGCAAAAAGCAATGTCAAACTGAGGGCTAATGAAAAATAGACCTCTCTCTACAGTCCTTTAGTCGGAAAGGGGAAAAATTAATAGCAAGTGGCTGCAATAAGGGAAACAGAAATGCAGCTATCCTCAAAAAAAGACTTTTAGATGTAGGTAGGGATGCCTGGAGGGAAAGATTCCCTTTGGGCAGTCTCAGCAGCAGCCAAAGCCATAATAAAATGTAGCTTTTTTTGCACAACCATCTATCTCAGCCTTAGGGCTGTAGAAAAATTCAAGTGTACAAACTGAAATTTAATCTCTTCATGTTCTAAAATTCTTGACAAAAGACCATACTATATAAGCTTTAAAAAGAGACTGGAGGTACACATGCCAAATGTGTAGACAGTTGCAAAATGACATGTTTGCACATGGTACTAGGTGGCTGAATACACATCTACGCACTTAAATGGTTGTTCATGTGCTCAAATTGAACAATGTTCCTAACAGGCTGCAGTTAGTCATTTTAACATCTGTATAACCTTAGGAGATAGCATTCTTTATAAGTGGGAGCTGTATTGTTTTTTACTTGGTTTACTTGGGTGCTTATTATTCTATACTATTGTTTTTCATTCTTCTCTTGTCATTTTATCTAGGGTTAGGTCATATGAAGACATCTTCCACCTAAGTCAATGGCAGCACTAAGAAAATAAACCCTGAATGTAATTACAAACAATGTAAAGAAACAATATGGCAACCTTTCATATAGAAAATGATTGTGTCTAGAAGTGGATTCTCAAATCATTTTCAGTAATCACTTATGTACCAACAAGAAATAGCAGACAATCTACCTTTCTTGCAGAAAGCAATAGTAAGTTGGTTGAGCTTCATTTTTCAAAAAAGATAAATAAGTCATGGAGGCTTTGTGAAGAAATTGATTTTTGCCTTGTGAAGTAAGTAATGAAAGTCTGGACTGATGTACTGGAATAAAATGAGTGCCAGTGTATGCAAATGGCTATTGCAGAACATATAAAATCTGTATAGCATAAACCACATTAGATGAGAGCAAAAATCTACCCCAGTATCTTAATTTTACAAATGCTTAATCATTGTTGCTTAGGGAAAGTGCATACAAACTAAAGGAAGGATTGCATGTTTCATCCTCTGATATGCTCCTATCTTCCGGCAGTTAGAGCCTAGGGACTTCCTGAAACCTAGTTTGTTCCTGAACCATCTTCCTTAATAGATTTTCTCATAATAATTATTCACAGCAGCTCAAGGGTCTTTTTCCTTAGTGGTAATAACTAATTCATCCATCACTGTATACATACAGTTTGGGTTATTTATCCCAGGTATATTACTTCATGACTGTCAGCTTGGATTTTAATCTTCCATTTCCTCAGCCAGTTGTCTGGTAATGTAAGATCTCCATAAGTTTACCTGTGGAAATCTCCCTTTTTCTTAAACTGGTGGGAAGCTACCAGGAAGCTACAAGCACAAAACTCTTTCAAGCTGGAAGTGTGTTTGAAATAAAACGTTTCTACATAACGAGTTAGCTGTGTGAGTAAAACAGATGTTAGAGACAGTACAAATGGTAATTTGCTGTTCCTAAGCAGCAGTATACAAAATTTGAATTTTTCATCATTTGCCTGCAGGCTAAAAAAATTAGACTGATGAATTATACAGTTTCAGAAGCTATTGTATTCTTGCTGTGTTTTAGAAACATGGATTTTTCTTGAGATCTTAGGTTCAGCATGTGAGAGAAAGAGTTTATAGTTGACTATCTCACTATTTTGGAGCTACTTTGGAAAAGTGCTATGGAAAACAAAAATAGTTAAGATGTAGGATTAGCATCAGGAGCGTTAGGGCTATTAGAAGCTTTTTGAAAAATCAGCTTATAGAAAGTAAGGGCTTTGAGATTTTTGAAAAATGTTATGCTAAAATGGCATAACATTTACCTTTATGTTACTAGTGAAAGAAGAATATGAGGCATTCTAAATTTTGCTACTTACGTTTTCAAAACAAGATAAGCCTAAAAGCAGGATGTTATTGAATATTAAACAGTTGGAAGTAATGAACACACCATTCTGATCCCTTTGACACATAACTTTATGTAAGAAGAAACCTCTGTATTTGGTCTTTTTTCAGGTAGCAATACAAGCTGGATTTCCTCTTCACTGGAAAAGAATAGATGTTTATCATTGTCTTTAAATAAGCTCTTACTAAAATTTTGGTAGTGGACAACAACATTTTTTTAAACCTTTTTCCACATAATCTTCATTGAGATGAACCAATACTTCTCATAAAGTCATGCATTTACTTCATTACTACTGAAAAAAATATATTGAAAACTATTTGTATTAGGCTGGGAACAAAAGCACTGTCATACAAAATGAAAGTTATGATATGTATTTCCCAGGATCTTATTAAATATTAGGAGATACTTGGGGAAAAAAAAGAAAAGTGAAGGGAGAAAAATTTAAGCAATAACTTGTATACAAAGAAATCAGAGCAGCAAGATTTTCTTTTTGCAGGAATATACAAACACTAAAAAGAACTGGAGCAAAGTATCTTTAGATATAATCAGAAGGACAGAGGGGAAAAAGGAATAATAGAAGAGGCAAAAGAGCTAAAGCAAGCAGAAGCAGCTTTGGCCAGATACAGATACAGCTACGCTTACACTGCCTTGCAAGAAAGGACAAAGTCCTTGGGACCATTCTCATCGCACAAACACTGCCTACGAGCAAACCTCTGCACTGGAGGGTAATGAAACTGTGACTTAATACTGTTCCCTAGCGCGTACATGAAGGATTTTCAGCTAGAGTCCAGATAAGTCAGAAACCTGCTCCTGTGTAGTCTTGTGCCTTCCTATATAGACAACTGTCTTGTGTGCTAGGACTCACCGATAGATACCAATCAGGCAAGTCATTGCCAGAGTTTGTCCAACGGAGACGTTGATGTGGCGCGCCATGCACAGGCACCATGTCTGCCTGCTAGGAGGGACGCGTAGTTAACTCGGGGCACTGGCCTGCTCCCTGGCTCAGAAAGGTTGACATCAACTCATTTCTCTTACAGTGCACCTTGTTTCATAGACATACCCAGGGATTAGAAGGATATTGCTGGTTAAGAAAAGAGTTAGTGGGGCTGAGAAAAGCTGTCAGTATGTACCCTTCCTGGGGCAAAGCAAGAACTACATTTTTAATTTCTACCCCAATCACTGAAGAGCTCCTTGACAAAGCAGTGCCACTAGAATGAATTATGTGATTAGCTGGTCACCAAAGAGAGTGAAGAGTTCATTAACTGATATAAGGAACTGGCCCTATTTAACAGGCTGTATACACACATTTTAAAATACGGGTTTTCCACTCAGGTTAAGAACTTTTCACAGTACATCTTCAACACCCCAAAGAAAGCCTTAGCCTTAGTGCAATTTTTGCATTTCAGCAGTGAGATGGAAGCCCATGTGTTTGTGTATATTTAGATATTAAGAAAGAAGATGTCTTGATTCCAGTCAACAAACACTTGCCTTGTGTCCTCATGGGTCTAGGCAGCCAGGCTATCCAAGATATCATGGTTTAAAGCTAAGATGCCCAGGTACTAGAATCATTACTCTAGTTATATTGCCTCACCTCATTGCAAGTCTTAGTGTCATTTAATCTGAAATAGAGTCCCATAAAGAGTACAATTTCTTAGATCGTATTTTGTAGAAAGTCCCACTTACCCAGCTTTTTGAAATACTGGCTACTGCATGCGCTAGTTGCTTCCAAACATCGACAAAAAGAGGAGCGTGGAAGAAAACCACAACACACAAACAGAGTTGGCAGCTTTGTACCAGCATGAACAGCAGCACTATGTTGTTAAGTCAAAAGTGCAAGCTGCAACACTCGTAGAAATCCAGAAAAGAGGGCTGGAGATGTTATCCAGGCTATTTCTCCACGCTGAGGATCAGTTGAGGTTCCTGACAGATGTTCCTCCAACCTGCTATTAAAGGCAATCTGTGACAGAGATTCCAGCATTTCCCCTGGAAATCTACGTCAGTGCTCAACTGCTTGGTTAAAAAAAATGTCCTCAACTCAGCAAAATCTCCTTTGCTGCAACTTAATATTCCCTGTTTTATGAAAACAGTAGAAATGGAAAACAGTTTTTATCTTCCTCTCTATAGCTACTTGTGGGAGTTTTGACTTGCTAAGAACAATCTGAAATAAAAAAGTGACCTGTAAGAAGATGGAAAAAGTGAAGACTGAAGGAAAGAAGAAATAACATCTTTCAATAACATCTATGTCTTTATCTGGTCAATCTTACATCTACATGATTCTATAGGGGTTTTTTATACCATTTTGAAATTCATATTGCTCATATCATTATTAAATTCAACACCCATACAAGCCAGAGATCTGCAGTGGAGGCTATGCCAGCCCACTATGGAATGGAATTTCTTCATATATTCTACAGGTAACATTAGTTTATATACATCATACTGTGCTGTTTGCTTTTCCAGAGCACCATGCCTCATGTTCAGCTTGTGAGCCGTTGCAACCAACAGCCTTCTCTGCAGTATTTCTACACAGCCATCATTCTCTATTCTGCATCTGTACATGATTATCTCTACCTAAGTTTACATATCTCCTTATTAAACTGCATTCTATTTTTCTCTAATCTGTGAAACAAAATTTTAAAAAGATCTAATCATATCCTCAAAGACTTTGCAACCTTAAGGGGCTGCAGATTTAATAAGCTTACTCTTATGGAGTGCTTCTCCAAAGATAAACCTTTGCAGTCCTTCCAGATTTTAATCTTGTCTTCTCTATAGTCCTTCTCCTTTCAAAAAGTGCAGACAGCATAAAAACATCCCAAACTAATGATGTTGTATACATGTATAATCTGACAGTTTTATGTCTTCCCAAATTAAATAATCAAGCATACCAGAATAACTCTTACTGGTTCAATTCTAAGAGCAAATCTGAAACCAGAGATAGCTAGACAAAAACAGGTTTTGTTCCATCCTCCAAACTACATATACAGAAAAAGGTATCTTCTGATGTTTTTCAGACACTCAGTTGCTTGAAGCTAATGAGAGAGCAGTTATTTTCAAGTAAAATACATGTTGATGCAGTAGTTGTTTGAAAAGACAAGGGGAGAAAAAAATCCATAATAAAAACATGTCATGGACTTTTTTTATTTGTATGACAATAGGTTGCAGGATGTAAAAATAATCTTTCTCAGGCAGTTGTCATGCATTTTAGAGTAATGCTTTCCTTTACTCTCAAAGAGTAGTATAAGTAAGTATTGAAGATGACCTCACTTTTAAATGGGAGAAAAAGAAAAGCTAATTATCTGTTCTGAACAAAACATGGCCTACTTATCCTCTAATTCTATACGAAAATGACTTTTTTCCATTGAGAAATATTCAAGACAGATGGTCAAGAGTTTTTTTTAACATTTAAAATGGTCTCTAGGTATTCAGAAGCAATGATACATCAACATTTGTCAGCAAATGGCCTAAGGCAGATCTCAGTAAGAAAATAAGCAAGCTTGACAGTTACAGAGGATGAAATAATATTTCAAACACTTTCAGGAATAACCATAACATATCCTTATACATACAAGAAGTATACAGCGAGCAAAATTTGCACTGTATTTTTTCTATTTGTGCAGCTTCCTTAACAGTGAGAGATGAATACATTCTTCCTGAATCCCACTTCTGTTTTTTCTACACAGTTCAACAGATGACTCATGTTTGTGTTATTCCTCTACAATCCATTTTTTATGGTATTAACAACATCAATAGAAAGAAGAAGCATGGAGCCGAAACATTTGTTTCTCAGGCTGCAAGGAGAAGAATCCTGCATTCAGCCCAGGAAAGAACATTTATGCTCTTTGGTATGGGTGTAGTATGTGCAGAATAGATGATAAAGTCTTAAAAACAGTCTCAGGAATCAGCCTGACAAAAGTCAGTTTATTTGAAGCCACTATTTAGTGATTTCTCTTTAATACAATCTGGCTCATCCCAAGGAATAAAATTGCCCCGCAGGAATAGCTAGTCACTAATAGCAGTGGGATGGCCTGTTTAGGTAGATGACTAGTACATGTTGAGGGCAGCTAGGAGTAAATCTGAAGTCTAAAGACTGAAATATCTGGATATTTCTGATTAATACATGGGTAGCGACAAATGTGAATCGTGTGAATATAACTCCTCTTCTGTCTCAGCTGAAGAATAGAAATCCTTTTCCTCTTGTAAACATCTGTCCTTGCACTCTTATAATATCATCAGGGCTTCTAGTGACAGTAGTTTTCACAGTCAGAGCAGAGAACACCAGCACCACGTCCTGGCAGACTATAGTGAAGAATACACCTTGAATTGACCCTTCCAGCAGGCAAGCTACTGTGGGACATCAAGGAGAGTCACTGAATTGTGCTGCTTCCTAGATCTCCCAGAGGTATCCCAAATACTATCTTCAGGCCTAACTCTGAGCTAGTGTAGCAGCAGCTATCTGCTCTTCCAGCACTTTGGCTACACTGATGATTGTCACATTGTTAGTCATAAAGATATTTGATTCTTTTAAAAAGTAAAAAAAAAAAAAAAAAAAAAAAAAGAAAGACACACCGAGAATGAAAAATGAATACTTATCAATGAGGCATAATTAAGGCTGTTGTGGCTTAATGTATGCTTTTTAATGCTCCTTTTTTATGTAGTCAAGAAAAGCATACAGATAGTATTAGATACTCATTAAAAAAATCAATACTTTAAACGTGTATATGGAAGACAAAACAGAGCAGATGTAACTTTAAATACTGATAATTTAAATGATGTTGCTCCATCATTTATTATTACTCATAAAAAATGTATTGTCACCATAACAACTATCTCATCACGTGTGAGACTGTCTGAAATACTAAAGCCTGACAAAGCCTTAATCAGTCAGCTACATGGGCCCATAGCTGACAATAACCCACCAATACATTCATGGGACCTTCTCTCCTTCTGATAAAATGGACTTTAATGCCCATTATTCCTTTTTAACCATCATTACTACTTTAAAAACTATAATCAGAAGATTCTAATGAATTCTCTTTTCCCTTCTAGGCAACTGAAAATTTTTGCCAGGGATGCCTACACTTCTTCAGATATAATAGGACAGAGGAACGCATTCAGAGTATGTTTTCTTCACTGCCATTATTTTCCTGAGGCTCAGCACAAAGGAATGCATTTCCACTCTGTATCATTTGAATAACACTCAACATAAATCCCAGAAGATGAAAATGATCTAGTGTGGCAGCCCCTGCATGCATGCAACGATTCATTGAGGAGAATTGCATTTTAATGGCAGTAGAAGATATGCCAACTGGCTCCATGCAATTAAAGGCTTACAGTAATGCAACCACATATCCCAGTCCTGAGGGCCTGAGACAGATGCGGAGCACACAACTGCTACCAAGGTTGTGTTTTCCAGGCATAGGCATATGGCACAGCTGGTCAGATGGAAAGTGGGGTAGCACGTCCTCTGCACCCCATGACAGGCCACACCGCACTCTGCAGCAATGTGTACATGTGAGGGCTTGACCATATGGGAGAATGAAGTCTTTAATGCTGCTCTTGCCTGTCCAAAAGTCATCATGGCACCAGCAATCCCCTGGTTCATGTCCCAGAGTCTGGCAGAAAATCATTTCCCCACACTGGGACATGCTGAGTTTGAAGCCTCTCCACTTGAAATAGCCAGTAGAGAGGTTTGAACCTGGAGTCCCACTCCCATGTAACCTAACCACCAAGTTAGTAGGTATTTGGAACAAAAATTTCAGCCTTGACAAAGCAGGTACTTAAGTTTCCCCAACAATTTTGGTTATTTTCTTGTTTCTAGTCTACCAGCTCACTTTCTGCCGTAGAAATTATGTTTATGCTCCATTCATAGTAAGTGTGATAGATCCCTTCTTCACATACGGTTATTTTCTTCAAATTTTTCTCATTTTCTTACCACTTGCCACTGTAAGTTCACTTAAGTGGCATTGAACAAGTAATTTAATTTTTCTCTATGATGTTTGCCTCATATTGAAGTACAGTTAAATTTGATTTTTGACTACAGAAACATACTTGGAGATTTACAGGTCAAAGTGTTTGCATCAAATCCCAGTTAGGTAGCTTTCTGTGCTTCTTTGCTTTGTGTTTCCTGAATGACCTTGTGTTCATACACACACTGGTGGTAAGTGCCCAAACTAGCTTTATAAGTGGAAAGAGTGTTGTGTACTATCCATTATACAGTTCAGGCTTCAGCAGAAATCCCATTTCATGCATTTATTTATGAAGACAGAATGGCCCAGAAATCTGTTTTTCCTTCAGCTGAAATGTTATTGTATTTTGCTGCGACATCATTGTTTCCATACTTCTACAGACCGTGCAATATCTACCCCTGAAAAGGTGGAGAACACAGAAAAAAAATACAGAGAATGAATGTGGTTCAGAGGCATATACGTCTGAGGTCAGAGGGTGGTGGATTAGAGAAATCATGAGTGTGATGCCTTTTGGCATTATTCTACAGAAATACAAAAGCAATTGGTAAAGCACCAGTCCTTGGCGTACAGCTGCCTTGCTGGTAGCTTCCAGCTGTGAGTGAAGTGGGGGTTAGAAATGACTTTGGGTAAATTGTATAGAGAAGAGGAAGGGGAGGAAGACAGGACAAAACTATGACTGAATTCATCTCACAGGTTCAGAAAATGAAAGGTAAGGACTGAAGCTTAGCAAGAAGAATGCTAGTTTAAGCCACCAATAAACAGATCATTTCTCTCATGAATCACTGCTAGGAAACACATGCTGAGTCACAGGCACTATAGCAAATAATTTTAGGATAGATGATAGTTTGACAGTTGAGCTGCTATAGCTACCACCTTGTGAATGGTCCCTCAAAACATTAACTTGTTTTTGGAAACATTCCGGGTCATTAAAGAAATAAACAAAAAAGTCTAACCTAAAATCCAGCTCTTTGTCCAGTCAGTTCTGGATCACAAAGAATTAACTGTTTCTTTTCTTCATATTTCTATTAGAAGGTTATATGTTAAATTCGGTACTAATGAGAGGAAAAATAATGGTGTTCACCCTTCACCTGCCAGAAGAGAATCCCCCCCAGGAACTTTTGACATTAATTGTCCAGATTCTTTTGTAAATGTACTTCAGGCATATTATATTTGCATATTTAACTATGTTTTCCTATAAAAAAAACCCTGCTTTCTGTCTAACAGACTAAATCGTCTGGCTAGTTGGAATGTCCCTTTTGGCAACATTTCAAATCTTTATTATAATTCTTGATGAAACAGGGAAGTGAACAATCTTTATATTGAATCAGAATGAATTAAACTAATGAGCTTGCCTGGTGGATTTGTCATTTTCTTATGGGTGATCATATGCAAGCAAAACAAAGTCTTATATAAGAAGTGAGGGCTGTAACATTTTAACCAAAAATACCATGTTTCTGCTATATTCCTAAGAAAAGCTTGGTATGTCCTGTTTCCTCGCACTTGTATGAGAGGAATTGGCTGGGGGGATCAAGGCAAACTTCAGGACTGAGACTTGACAGTGAGACAGGGACACACAGGACAGCACCAGTGATGGTCCTGCTCAGCAGCAGGAGATAGTCCTTATTTCTTTAGCATTGTACTTACATAGTGCCTGAGGCTGATTCTTTTGGAATCACTGTAAAATATAATTACTCAAAAAAAGATTTATTGTGCATACATATTTAGGGCTATATATGCAAAAAAGATACTCTTATCCACTCAAATCCAGAGATGGTCAAAAACACCTCCTCTTCACTAGGAGAAGAAACTTACGATGGAGCTTGTTCTCACTGTCATGATCCTGTTTTTCTGTAGTCAGAAGACAAAGCAGGATTCCTCAGCAGCAAGAACCAACAGGAGAGTTTTTCTCCTCAAAGCCCAATCTTTTTTTCAAACTGTCTGAACAAAAAGCTTGCCTTCACTCTAGGCTGGTCTCAGGATTGTGCCAATGTTTGTGAAGGGTCTAACTGCAGCCTTCTGCACTTTTTCTCTTTTCTTCCTTCTTCTACATATCCCAGTAATGGCACCTGCAAATATAGTTATTATTTCCTTTATTCTGATTAGTTTAATCTTCTCTATAACAGCACTGGGAAAATGTTAGGGTCTAGGAAAAGAACTCTTCCACCACACACTTACCACACTATGTGAGCCACGTTTCAATAGCTGCCTGCATCCTTCATTCTTCAGCCCCAGGTATGAAGACATACAACTGAGGTTTCCTGTGCAAATTCTGGAAACCAAAATTTCTTTTCTGAACATCTGGAAAAGGTACAAAGATGGTGAAGAATGACATTCAATACCAACTTGAAGTTGACTAATAGCAGAAGAGTAGAAGACATTTCTCAGTATGAGTGACAGATAGTCCAGGAGTGTTGTGATCATGCATGAACTGCACAGAGAGTAGCTAGCAACAAGCCAATAATGAGGGTGAAGATGTACTAATACAGAGAAACAAAGTTCAGGACATGAAAGGACATGGAAGTCTCTATATCTGAGAAATATAGTTTTCCCTTTGCAATACTTTCTCCTTTTGTCTCTCTCCTGTCAATCAGATAAAGAGTGGGAGGCCTGTTTTCTGCATGGAGAAGGCAGTCACTGCATGCTCTCCAGAAGAAAAAAGCTCTCTGCCGCTGCTTTAGGAAAATCACAAGTCTGAGACAATTACTGCAGACTTTATACACATGGCACACTTATTTCTTTATCCCGCTCAGATAGAAAAGTAGTTTGAATTGAGATTCTACAGTTTTTCTTTTCAGACCTCTTCTTATGCTTGTGTGCTTTTAACAAAATAGAAGAATGAAAATAATTAAGGTTTCTACTTCTAAAATTCTAATCTTAGTCCAGTTACACACCGTCACTTTAGCCTATATAATGCAAGCCCAAGGACACAGAGAAACTGTTTGTAGACATGCCTTTCACAGATGCTTTGAGTCACAGGCACTTGTTAAAAGGAGCAAGTAACACTGTCTTCTGCTGCAGACAGGAGGTATTCCAGGTGCCATCCTCCGGCCAGGAGCTCCAGCATCAAAGGGCTTTGGGTCCAGCAGAGTACTTGCAAGCCTGATCAATAAATCGACTGGATACTACCCTAGCAGGGCACTATCTCTGTAAATATTGTCTTCCGACTTTCTTCTCACCTCATGAAACACGGACGGGAGAAATCTTCCATCCAGCAGCAAATCAAGACACAGAGATAAACAGCAAAGTAAGGGTGAGAAAGCCGGGCAACAGGATTATTACAGAGTAAGACTACCAGTGTAAGGGGTGACATTTGCACAGTAAAAAACAATCAAGCTCTGGCTACTTACATTCATTTTTCCTCCTCCTGCACCCTCCTTTTAAAAACGATAATCCTTGATAACTGCTGCTGGATTCTCCCTTAGAAATAGAAAAGATGGGGCTCTGGTGACAGGGCAGGAAAGCAAGCTTGACAGAAACAGGAATAGTGAAATTAAATTCCATAGCATATTCCTTTTCTTTTTGTATAAGTTTGGCCCTTCAGGGTCAAAACAGTTTCATTGCAGCATACATGGAAAAATTAGTTAAAAAGGACCAATGCAAGAAAATCTTCCTCTTACCAGGGCATATACTCTGTTGTTCAGTAGCTCGTTTGATTACTGAATGAAGCAGCTGTATAGAAAAACAAATCTTGGTTATTCTTCATTCTCAAACTGTGTTTGATTACATCTGGTAAATATTGTGCCCTTAAGTCATTTAATAACTCTGCTTTTCCACTTTTAAATAATATTACTAGCACATAAAAGGTAACCTGGAGGGCCTATTCTAATTACCAAATACATCGTACATAAAAATATTCAAAGCTATTTCTAAATGTTTAATAACCAAAGCTTCAATAATGTTATTTTACAAGGAGAGTTTAATTGCAGTGTATCCATCTGATTTCGTTTATTTTCCTAGTTCAAATGTTAGGCTACTACATTTGTGTATTTCTGGATTTTCTGAAAACAGGTGGCTGTTACACTAAGTTTTGGTTGACAGGACAGTATTAATCAACATATTTCAATTTGCAAGGCATTTAGACTTGAATTCCACACTAAATTCAAGCCTAGCCTCACAAGACATTAGTTACGAAAATGCAATCATGTATTTCAGTCATATTAGTTACACACCCAGATGTACCTCAAATAGACAAATGAAAAATTGCAGCTGTAAGTTGAATGTGCAGCTTTCAGATATATGTTGCAGATGCAACATTGCAGGCTACCAATTATTATAACAGAGTTTTGTGACTCTTTAGTCATCTTAATTCTTGCATAGTTGGTAGATAATTTGCAAATGTAATCAAGGAATGGGAAAAGGTGTGAATTAGAAGTTAATTGAAACTTTTTGGGGTAAAAATGTCACTACCTCACTGTCAATAGTTTTATGCTAACTACTGACAGAGTAACTATTCATTATTAACTAGTCATTAACTATTTACACCATCACTTTATGTGTTGCTGATTTTGTAATAACAGTTCTAGCAAGCACAGTTGTAGCTGCTTTTTGCAAAAATGAGCTATTCAAATTCAATTATTTATATTTTAAAGCTGTATATTGTAAAACAGTGCTCTGTATAATAATATGTCTTATATATAATACCTTTGCAATGATTTGAAAAAACTTGGCATGTAAATTAATCATTCTTGGGGTATCTAGTGGGAGAATAATATCAAAAATAAGCAAAGTCTGCTGAAGCCTTCCCTTGCATACTGTATTTATATACTGAAGACAGTGTAAAGTTCAGCAAAGCCAGCTGAAAGGCTCCTGGCAGCTTTAAGAAGGGTTGATTGGGTCATGACAGAAGAACTTCAATTAAACAACATAAATAGAGTTTATATCACTTCAATATTAGCATATCACTGGTTTCAAAGATAAAAACCTTTGGTCTTGTAAAAAAAAAGTTCATCTGGTTGGAAGTGCGATGTAAAAACCCTTCAAAGTAGATAAATCAAAATGGATTTTCACCAGACTATTGGATTACATGCCTGTAACCCAAGCCGCTTTGCTCCAATCAGATTTAAAGTGTATTTTCCAAATCAACAAGCCACTTTCCTGTTTAAATTGTTAATACTTTACTTTTAGTATGGCAGCAATATGGGTGGGTTAGGAGGAAGGTCATTTTCTTGACAGAGAAGAAAAACCACTATGGTTCAGACTTTCTACAAAAAAGTGATGCTGGCAGAAGACAGGTAGGCACTATTTCAATGTGAAAGGCAAATATTTGACAAAGTTAAAAGAAACTTAAACAGACCTCTCCAAATGAATAGCATGCTCAAACTTAACTCCAGTAGGACCCTGCCGGTAATGAATACATCTAGCATTTTCCTCAGGCCTCACGAGCAAGCTTGTCCTGGGGTGCAGCTGGTGGGCTCGAGCTGAGGTGTCACCTGGGGACGAAATATGATTTATAAGCAGGAGTGAGCATCCTGGGAGCTAACAGATATCTTGTAACAAAGATAAAGTGGGCTTTAACATAGACACAAGCACAGAATCTGGCATTTCAACCGTACTGTTGTTATAATTTCTTAACAAAAGACGTAATATGTGAGGACAGTGTGGTGCTTTCTGCTGACCTCTGCTGTACCAGTGCATGAAAGATCCAATCCCTCTTTGTTAATACATCGTTAGACTGCACGTCCCTTGTTCTGTCTGGTTGCTGACCTTAAACTGCGCTATACAAACTACTTAATTCGTTTCCCATGGTTCCCTGGTGACCTAATCAGCTGAGGCAGAATTAAGCTTTCAGTTAAAAGAAAGAGAGAGAAACAAAAACAAAGGCAAAACTCTACATTTTCTGTCTCTGAAATGAACTTTCCTAATGTGATTTGGTGTTGTTGAACTTCCTGATCAAAGGACAGACTTTCCCTGAGATCTCTCTAGTGCCTGTTCTGAGCACAGTAAGAGATGCTATGAGGAGGAAGTAAGTTCTCTAAATAAAAATTACAGAGCCCCAGAGTGACTAGAGTGCAATTTGAAACGGTCATATCTTCTTCTTCACTGATGTATCTTCTTATAGAGTCAATCTCCAAAGTAAGGGTAGAAAAGGAGGAAAATCTACAGCCAGCAGGAGCTTCTTGGTGGAAATACCTTCTAATTTTTCAGACAAGACCGAAGCCAAATCTGGGGCCTAATGAGGCAATCATCATTAGGTAACACATTAAACTGCCCCCCCCCCCCCCGAGTCTTCATTGGTTTAAGATGTCACCAAGAAGAATCAAAAGCAAATAGGTGGATCAGGGTGAGTGGTATGATTCACTGGCTGTGCAGTTTTGGGGGAAATTCCAGGAGCTCATTCATACACTTGAAGGTTGCTGCTGGCACCCAAATCATTTTGTTTTATGCTGATGTTAGTTTACTCCTAGGAGGGTGAATGTCCAGCTGCAGGTCAAATACAATCTGACTTGAATGGTTTGTTGTCTTCCAGACAAAGCCCTTTTTTATTTTGTTTTACCCTGAAG
Source organism: Rhea pennata (assembly GCF_028389875.1). Lineage (NCBI taxonomy): Eukaryota > Metazoa > Chordata > Aves > Rheiformes > Rheidae > Rhea > Rhea pennata. Next base: position 112,863,408 of record NC_084664.1, on the reverse strand, counting down.
AATTTCAGCATGACAGCTATTGGCAGTGGAAAGAGTGCTAAATAATGCACAAAGATAGGGATGGACACAAGTGTCAGTTTTTCTTTTTATGCCTTTTTCCCCTGCAGCCTTTGAAACATATTTTATGCAGTTGCTTTGTGAGCCACACACACGTCTATATAAAGGCTAACCATGCACAGTAGGCTCTGATGAATACACTATGCAAGCTCATATGCAAAGTAGATGCAACCCTCAGGCTCTTGGCATATGCCCAGCCACAAAAGAGGTACCACCATGTCATGTGGCATGATGCTGTTTCTGGGGATCCCCCTGAATCCAAGGCAGGAATGAAACTCAGTGGAACAAAGACAATATATTATATACTCCTTTACATCAAAAGTGCAAGCACAGACCAATATCCTCACTCTGACCTTGTGGGATTTTAACCGTCTCCAGTGTAAATAGCATTGCTGTTGCTATTGTTCCTTCCCTTCAAAAATATCTACAGTCCTATCAATGATCTGAAAGTAGCTGTATAGTAAGACTATCTCAAAAAAACCAATTCCATACATACAAATACCCTTTATTTCCAACACATGGACATTTGTACTGCTTACTCAGAAAGAGCTAAGCTGTGGCTAAAAACAAATGGATGACCTCATTCAGGAAATCTTTCTAGTCAAACTTCTCAACATCAGACATTTTGACCAAGAAAATATCACAGCTTATTAAGTACCTGAGGTAACACTGCTGTTAACATGGAACTAAAGTGATGTATCTTGAAAATATTTACTCTAACATGACCCAGATCTTACTGGGTCATTGGAAAGATTTTCACAGTCTTTCCTGAACTTGCATTAGTCCTCTAACCCCTCCAGCAATCACAGTCCATCCATGTATTAGTTCCCCAACACTAAACAAAGAAGAAATTTGCACATCAAAAAACTATTAGTCTGGGGAAAAGTGAGAACAAAACAGTATTCTCAAAGCACAGCTTCTACTACAAATATAATATTAATATTTTACCACTAGGCTAAGACACCAGAGAAAACAGCATATTATAATCTTGAACAGTGACATAAGAAATCCATTAAAATCTAAGCTAAAGTGCATTCTGCATAACAGTAAGTCTTGGTCATCTACCAAACACTATGAGACGCACTTGAGATTTGGAAAGAATGTGTGCAATTCTTTAAAAAAATATATAATTTAGCTCAAAAGACAAGGAAGAATAATAGCATTTGACGTGCCCAAATTTTTACATTTGTCTGAAATTATGTATTCATCATATAATCTGATCCTTATAAAAATTATTATTTATCTTGCAAAAATACCCACCAGCTATCAAGACTGGGGTCCCTGTATACTGGAACTATACAGACACAAGCAAGACACATTTTTTTCCAGGAGTTTTTAACACTTGTAGCAGCAAAATGCCCTCCGCTCTAATCGCTTTGGCATTAATAATTTATTACACTTAATGAGACTTCTAACATGCAGAAAATTAGATAAGTCATTATGTCTTCAAAAGATCATTTCCTGCCAGGCAAAAGAAAGAAAGGAACAGATACAAGGTAGAGGGAGCAATAAAACTGTGCAGTAAAGTGATCAGAATATCAGAATGATCTTTCTGACTTAAACAAACAGATCACAAATTCCTTTTCTTATGAGCATGAATTAGTTATCTCCAGTTACCCCTTGCAAAGCCATTGATGATTATGTTAAATATAATTGCTATACCTCAAGTATTTTTTTCACGTGTTAACCCCCCCCCCCCCCCCGTCAATTAGCACTATTTTCATTCAGGGCTTTCTTAAATTCTGTTGTTTGACAGCCTTTTTAAAGGCTGAAAGCCTTTAAAACTTAATTTCTTTTCATGTTGTCTCTCAATCCAGAGTCTTGGAACTTGAAAATAGTACCCTCTTCCTCTCTCTTTAAATATCCTTCATTTCTTTGTCCACAGTAATTCCATTTCCTCCACACAAAGTATTGATATTTCTTGACACCATGACAGGGGGTCCCCCAGCGGGAAAAATATGCTCCCTCTCCTCTTCCTGTGCTTATTCCCCACCTTCTCATCTCACATGCACCAGACTCAAGCTAGAGTTAAAGGATCTTCACCAAAGATGATTACCTCAAATGCCTTTTCTGGATGACATTCAGATTATACCTTAGATTCAGGAATGCTCAGAAAACTGCTCTTACCTGAGCCAGCACATCTCAGTCACACATAATCAGAAAATAAAAGGGTTATTTTACCCTTATGAAGAAAGTTTATGAACAAGGAGATTGAAATGGCTTACCAAAGTCAACACCTGTTCCTAAATCTTGAGCCTTGGTGGTACAAATATAGGCACAAATTTTCTTCTGGCTCCAAAAGTCGATGCTCTTAAAAGCTGACAAAGCGGCAAGCTTAGGAGCTGGCAAGCACTCTCGTGATTTCACAACGCTCCTCTCCTGGAAAACGATAAACCAGAGACATTCAAACTATCAATAAAGCTGAGCTGGAAAAGCTTCCTGAGCATCTCTGAGAGCAGCATTTTATCCATGCAGAAGAGGTCTGAAAAAGATGTCAGCAAAGGACTCTGCAGGTACTAACTTGAACAACCGTGGTTTCGTAGAAATATTTCCATAGTCATCTGCAAAGAGGCTAAAGCAGCCTGTTTACTCATTGTGTTATCTGGGTTTGGTTTTGGTTTCAGGTTAGAATGAGGTAAACTCAATTAGCAAGATGGAAGAAAAGAAAAATGGGTAGATGGTAAAGCCTGGCGGAGGCCGACAAAGCACAGAGGCAAACATGAAGGTTGGCCAGCACAACGTTCCCAAGGCATTTTGCAAATAGCCCAGGACACCTGAAATCATGGAGCAAGGAGGAGTTGAGAGAAAGGCTTAGCTCTGAGCAGGAGGCCTGGTAGATGATTAGCATCTTGCACTTCACATGACCTCTTCAAGCTTCGCCTGTCCAAAGCATATTTTCCTAATAAAAGTCCGATTTTTTTGCTACTTCCAACTCTATACTGTTGCTGTCCTTTGCGCAAGCTGAGTGTAAAAGGCTGTTGCATTAGCAATATTAACACAGGCTGTGAAGGTACACAGATTGACTTTGGGCATCTGAACCCTTGTGTGCAGAAGAAAAACATCTATGTGGAACCAGCTTCTATGCTAGTTTCGAAAATAATAGGGCATGTATTAACATCAGGAAGAATCAGTATGGTAGGATTAAATAAGGTAGATAGATATATGATTCATGTGCCTGAGTCTCAGACCTTTAGCCCTTTTTATACCCCAAGAAGTTTGTTTTCAGGGGTCTGATCTGCTTTCTACTTTTCCACTCAGATATCACAGATCCACATTCCAGCTCTTCTTTATCCTGAGGGTACAGACTACACCAAAGGAGAGAAGTGGCAGACCAGAATGGGTCTTAAACCACTGCAGACACTAAACATAGGCCCAGAACTGGCCACTTTATTTCCTTAAGGGACCTTGAAGGAACAGACTGTACCAAAGATCCAGCTATTTTATGTTAGCGCCATTCTCTGCCCCACGCAGGACAGTCTAGAGCAGGTACAGAATTAGAGCAGGCCTAACCAGTCACCAACTTTTGCTTTATCTGTGCCAAGCATAGAATCAGTATCGCATCTTTTAGGGAGAAAAATTTTAACATTTGGGGTGTTTTCTTTGTGTTATGATTTTTGTAACGACTACTGCATTTTTGACCTACCGTAAAGAGCACAAGAATCAGTGCTTCTTGTGGTTGCTCCCAGATTTACCTTTTCTCATTAGAATTTATCTTAGTAATTATGCATTACTTTGCAGCAGCAAAAATGTGTCCTTGTTTCTGTCAGAAATATTGCTTTTAGTATGCAAAGTTGTTTTTAATCTTCAGATTGGTCTGCATACTTGTAGATAGAGCCTTTCAGCATTGTTTTTGCAGCCTTAATGGGGAAAATGTACGCTCTGGGACAAAGTAATTGGATTTCAGCTGAGAAGCAGCATTTGAATGAAATCAATAAAGATTCTGTCATCTAATATTTTAAGTTTGGTACAATGTGTATACTGCAGGTCAGTGTAAATTCATTAAGAAGATCAATGCAATGGAATTTGTCTTGGGTGCCTTGAAATATCCTAGGGTGACTTGAGAGAAAGTTGCCAAGGAAACTAGAGATACAACTCAGAGAAGCTTTTGGGTGTTTTAAGTTGATAGCTGAATTCTACTGAGTTTATAAGATATTATAATATAGGGTGTTGTCATGGAAACAAAATCCAACAAATGGTTAATGAATAGCAAAGCTGGGCAATTACTGCAGACGACAGTGTCAAAACAGTCTGGGCTAGAACACCCTTAAAACCAGGAACTTTCCATTGCTTCTTCATTATCTTCCCCCAGATGAAAGGAATAAGTGGTGCTTAGGTACCAAAATGACAGAGATATTAGAGAAACTGTTAAAAGATAGACTTCTTTTTATTTTGCATAATATAAATCAGAACTTCTTGACTAGCATCTAGAAGCTCTGCTATAAGTAAAAACCTGCTTTGAATTTCAAATATATTTCTGTTGTATTATTGCCTATATTCAATGATACATTTTAATTAGAAATACTTTCAAAGCTCATTTTCTATCCTGACTGGCATTTTCTATCTGCCAAAGACTTTTTGTTAGTGGTGATGTTTTGGGTTTGCTTTTGTTCTGGGTTTTATACCCACTTCTACTTTTCTTTTATAATAAACTCTTGCTGAATTTATTTTAATTTCTGTAACAGAGCACATCAGTCATTTTCCAGGATCATGCAGACATCAATGTTTTTCTTCCCTTGTCACTGTGTTTCAGCTCCTCAGTTTCCTCTCTTTATTAAGGATGACGCATTTCTTAGTTTGTGTACACTGCTTTAGGGTCTCTAAAATGATGTGAAAACTCTCATAACTGTTTCCTTCAAATTAAAAAAAATCCAATATCATATACAGTAATATGCAATCTATTATCCTTTTTTTAGGTATTAAAGGAACATGGCATTTTCAGGGAGATTACCTGATGCAGACACTGCAACTGAAGGTGTAGAGAATATGCTTTCATTCTCCCAGATATAGATATGGTATGTCTAAGACATAGATCAGATAGATAAGGTAACATTTCCATGTGGAAATTCCCTTCCAAAAGCTACTCATAATTTAAAGAAATTTTACTTCCTCAAAAAAATCCCCTTTGTAGCCCTGAAATATTTTTGTGGGATGTTTTTCCTGTCAGACAGTCCTCCTAAGAACTTCATGCTATTTATTAGCTTAAAAGCTCCTGACCATTATGCTGTAGGATCAGCATGGCACTTGTTAAAAATAACAGTCTTTTGAGAAGTTTTGTAGATATTTTAATCTGCTTGAAATAGCAAGGAATTAGGATACCTATTATAGTATAACAGCATTTGTATTATCTCATCACTCAAAGTTATAGCTGCAGTTATTTTTACATTAGATCACTTTCCCCAGCTCCCCAACACTGTACATTTCGGAGTATATCTGTGCTTATACAGAAAGGGGGGTACACAAAGGTTATGCCCCTTGCAGGGCCGGTATGAATGGCTGGTAAGCTATTAATAAGGTTTAGCTTTTTGTACGAACACCTTCTTCTTGTTCCTTTCACCTCTCCTCGCCACTGCAAGCCTAGAGCAAAAGAGGAGCATCTCCGAGCAGACAGTTTGCTCTGCACTGGACAGCAGGGACTGGATGTGGCCCCCTGCCTCCATCTGTAGTGCTCAGCACCCCCTAAGCTGGAGCAATGTGGCCAGGGGATAGGGGAGTATCTGTACACCCTGCGTTCCTGTATCTGTCTGCCTGCTGCCCCTTGTTATTCCTTTCTCTGGTGTTGCCCTGATTGAAGCTGCACTGGTGGCTGATGCAAAAAAAATAGGAAATCCAGTCTGAAGATCCAGTTTTCCAGCCAAGCAAAGCCTCTCCAGTTGTGTGTATTCAGACCTACAGAAAGTGAACGTAAGATGAAGCATTACTTTCACATTCCCATTTGCTTCACCCTCAAACAGTGCAGAGGGATACTCAGGGAGTGGAAAATGGAGCATCTAGCTTCCAGTTCCACCGAAAGTCTTTTAATTTCAGTGCTTCCTCAGACCTTTAAGTAATGTTTTCCAAGAGAGTTTTTATATAAAGAAATTTCTAGACTTTGTGGTCATGGAGAAAAGATGTTTAAAAGGTTTATTTAGAAACAGAGGACAAAGAAAAGAATCCCTGTAGAAGTTTTTGTTTGTTTGTTTTGTTTTTTGGTTTTAAATATCTCCTATTCTTGAGAGGTGTAACTCACAATGCATGAATGGTTGAGACCAGTCAAGAATCAGGACTCTAAATGCAAACCATTTTTAGCATGAATCTGTGCCCTTGGAAACCACACACCATTTCTTTTTCCTTCTTTCCTCCTAGCACAAAAAACAAATACAACGAGGGTTTTGCTGAGCACCAAATGCCATCGCCGAGCTCTGAAGGGTACAGCAGAACAGCAAAAGCAAAAAAATTCATTGTCATCTGCTGTGCCATAGTTAAATCTACCTTGCCCTTAAACGTATTTTGCAAATTGCATGATTCTGTAACCATACAGCTTTGTGCTAAACATAATAAAATAACCTTGATTTGTGCTTCTTGGCAACACAATCAATTAACTACTTACACATGGACAAATACTTGAATATATTGTATTGCGTCTGGAGGGTAGGTTATACTTCTTGCACATACGGTATTCAATTAACTCAAGGCTGTTGCTAGTTCCTGAGCATATGGTAGAATATAGTGCTTTAGAGAAAGGGCATTTACCTCTTGTGCATCAACATATTCAAACTTTCAACTTGAGTGAATCTGAGGAACGGCTGCGAGAGCTGGGCCTCTTCAGCCTGGGGAAGAGAAGACTGAGGGGGGATCTTATCAATGTGTGCAGGTACCTGAAGGGAGGGTGTCAAGGGGATGGGGACAAAGTCTTTTCAGTTGTCCCGTGTGACAGGACAAGAGGCAATGGGCAGAAACTGAAGCACAGGAAGTTCTGCCTGACCGTGAGGGGGAGTTTCTTCCCTGTGAGAGTGTTGGAGCACTGGACCAGGTTGCCCAGAGAGGTGGTGGAGTCTCCTTCTCTGGAGATCTTCAAGGCCCGGCTGGATGTAACCCTGTCTAACCTGCTCTAGGTGACCCTGCTGAGCAGGGGGTTGGACTAGATGATCTCCAGAGGTCCCTTCCAACCTTACTGATTCTATAAGTCTATGATTCTGAAAGTTTAATTTCAACACTGTCACTAGTGCTAGAAAGTCACTTTTTAAGGTCCTGTTGCAGTTCAGGCTGCTGAGGAACCCTGGTTCGTTGCTCTTTGCCCAAGGATGGTGCAGTCAGCCTAATAAAGAAAAAAAAGTCTATTTTTGTTTTCCATGTTTGCTGTCATGTCAGATGCTAGACGTTCTCTGTTGTTTTTCCTAAATTTTCTTAGAAGTTATTAACTTCTTGAGCTCTTAGTTAAAGGGGCATGGGATTGAGAAATCTTAAGGTCTTTTTTTTCTTCATATTTTCTCACATATTTGCATTACATAAGGAATATCAAAAAACACAAAGCCCAACTGTAAAAGCAGTATTTGCCCAGTAACTGATTTTGCTGGATGTAAACGTAAATGTAGATTGAAAAGATAGTGACACTCTAAGAATCTTGGGATTATGCTACTTTGAGAATTGTCTGCACTTTTTAAAATACTTTTTAAATACTTACATGGGTTAAGCACTTATTCACGCAAGATGAATCACCGGCATCAGCAGAGCTATTTGCTTACACTGTGATCATGAGTGCTACCGGACTCGCTCAGGGATAATAAATTTTGCTCCTCCTAAATAATACTAAAAGCATTTAAGATTTTTAGCAGTCACAGAAAACTACTCACATTCCTCAAAAAAATATTCACTGAAGAAATGCAAGCAGAATTTTTAATAGACACATCAGAGAAAATTTCAATAGGTTTATAAAGGAAAAAGCAAAAATCTTCAAACTATTCCTTAAGAGTTCCTCTATCTAACTACAAGCATGAAAAGTAAACTTTAAAAAAAAAAAGGTCCTATTTCTATTAGCATAACTTTCAAAATGAACAGGGTTGTAAGCTTTTTATTCCTGAAAAACATAGCCAAATCAACTAGTGAGGCCAGGGCTGTCTTCCTAGAAGATGTCTGTTAAATAATAAATATAAAAAACAATAACTTCCAGGCACTTCAAACCATGCGCAAAATAGAGAAAAATCACAGTAGTAGTTAATCGGTACATCAGATTTATTCACTTGTGTAACTTAGAGCAGGGTGTGTTTTTTTGTTTGTTTGTTTGTTTGTTTGTTTTTTGCTGAAGTGCTGTTCAAACAAGGAATCCACATTTTAAATATGCTGTATGCAACTTCCCATTAGAAAGAGCATCTTCTGATATGGCAACTAAACATAAAAGAGAAATTAAAGCTATACATGACCCCCTCAAAGGAGGAACAGAACAGGGTCTTGCCAGAAGTATAGTCTTCTCTGGGCTTTGAGGAAAACCCTCCTCCTGCTTACATGCTCCTTCAGAAGTTTTTGACTTTTTTTCTAATTTGCAGACCTCCCTCCATCTACCCTGTGCTGACTCATGTGTAAATTAACCCTACGAGCACAGAGGCCTGGCAGGGCTCTGCAAGTAAGAAGATACAAAGAAGTGGGCACACTTGGGAGAGAGCATCTGGCCAGTCCCTTGATTAGCATCAAAACCATATTGCAGGACATGAACATGTACACGCACAAGGTAAGTCTACAGTGAAAAAGATATGGTTTGTCTGGCTCACTTGCAGTGCCTGGAAAACACGGGGTGGTTAGCATGGCAGCAAGGAGGTACACCACCTTTTCAGCCACGCTGGAGGAGTTTATTAATTACAGCCACCCCTGCTATGGCTGTGGCCCTGCGAGTACCACCGATGGCAGGGGTGGCTGGTGCCAGGACACTCAGTGGCCCAGGAAGTCCTCGTGCAGCTGAGCGAAGCCTCCATGACCCACCAGCCACACCAGCAGAAGTCGCTCCTGGCTGGCAGGCCCTTCGCTTGCCTACCCTCCACCCCAGGGCTTTGGATGCTCTTGGCAGGGGGAAACGGGCCAGAGCAGAGGATATTTCAGTGCAGTGTGGCAGCCTGCAGAAGGCTTCTGCCCCCAGCTGAAAAACCAGAGCACTCAATCTCAACCTCTTCCAGCTGCAGGAGCTGCTGACTGGTCTAGAGATATCCTTCACTCTACAGGGAGAAATCCTGAGACCTTTGATTCTCTCCCAGCAGGTCAGTCAGCCCCTCACACCCTGTGTGCACCACACAGCTCCGCCGCCAAGGCAGTGGTCCAGCGCCCACCTTTCAGCAGGACCTCGGCTTTAACCTGCACCCCTAGCTGGGCCAGCAAACTTCAGTTCACAGCTCAGATAAGCCCAGGTGAAACATCTAAATGTGCTGCTGGCAGAGAGATTTGTACTAAAATGTGGGTAAAAGAGCCTGAGTTAAGCCTATGGTGAAAATATGCTTTCAGCTGAGGTGATCCCTCAGAAGAACGGCAGGCCTAACATGCATCAATGTGTATTTACTGTCCTAAATTATACTGTCACTATAATCAGGAAAGAAAAAAAAACAAAGAGAAAATACAAAGTAAGGACAAAACATAATGACTGAAAATACAGATTTATATCCTGAAGAACACGCACGCCCCACACACATACACTGTGCAATATAGTTGCATTTCCTTTGACAACACTTCAGGGAGATGCTTCAGTTTCAATCATAAAATACAGCTCCCAGCTTCTTTGATACGTCACAGATTTCAAGACTATAGTTTCTAAGTACTCAGCTGCTAGTTTGGGGGTGAAATAATCTCCTTCATTCATTTTACTGAGAGTAATCATGGTGTCCAAAGCCACTAATTAAAATAATAACTTAAAACAAGGCTGAAAAATGAGAGAGAAGCTCTTTTCTCTCTTCTTTCTCTACTCACTTCCCACTCTTCAGTGCTGGATTCCTTAACCTTTGCCACAACTTGCTGATAAATAGTCTAGGCTAAAATTAGATATATAGCAAAGGGTAGGTGTTACCATCTGCTGCATGTTGTTAATTCTTGATGGCCTGATAACATCTATTTTTGATGTTCTTTATTAGCTTTCTGGGGAGGAGGATAAAGAAATAGGTCTCTAGTGCCACCATCAGTGGTTTTCAATATTTGCTGCTTTTCTTCGGTTGACAGCCAGCTTTGCTTCAGCTGAGGGCTTTCGGAAAGACGTTCTAGGTGAGACACCAATACTCGTCTCAAGCACACAGTAAAAGAATTGGCGGTAACATCTGGTTCTGGATCCAGTTCATCTGATAAAGAGCATGTCTTCTTTCAATGCATTGCTCAACCATTTTCTCTGCTGTAGTCTTTTGGTTGTTGTTGTACTCAATAGTCAAATTAGAGCTGAGCAACAGACTGTCCATCTATCTTGGCTGGCTGGCAAGAAAAAAACGTCTCTGAGACATCAAGCACTTTCTGAATGTATGCACACCGCAAATATCAGCTTGGACAGGCAATGAGTGACTGATAGCTATATTAGAGGGTAAACAAAATAGAGCATTCATGCAAAATAAGTGTTATTCTGTTCTGTTAAATGACCAGGAGGCACTTTTTTTTTTTTTTTTTTTTTTTTTTTGATTTAAAGAAATATAATATTCTTGACTCTGCCTGGATTTTCAGGAGTCAGATGCCCAGGTTTAGTGAACTTCAAAAGCATATGAAAACATAAATAAATCTCAAACAAATATAGAACTAGCATAGCATGAGATAAATTGCTGTGACCCCCACAATGTACCCCAGCACTGTCTAAAGGAATGTTGTCCCTTTTAGTTACATTATTTTAGGAAATATGCCATCATTGCAGCATTTTGAAACTGCCACCTCTCTCATCCTCCTTTGGATCTTCCATTTTTATACTCAACCTACAAACATACTCCCAAAGAAGGAGGAAATAAACCATAAAAGTGACTTAGCAAACATGATTCTCAACAGTTATTTGGTAATAAGCACGTAAATGATGGTCCTTTAAAAACTAAAGCTGAAGGCCTGAGTTGTCTTTCTGATCTTTTCCATTATACATAGCTGAGCATTTTGCATCATGCATGGCTGAGCATATTGCCAGCATAAATTGGGAGGAGAAAATAACTCAGAAATGAGCTCAGACTACACAAGTTAGCTTAACTCTTCATCACAGGGAAAATTTTCCAGAAATAAATGAAAGGTTCATTAAATATTTTAAATGTTAGTAGTAATCCAGGTTGTGGAGACTTCTTTTTTTAATACAGACTTGGAGTGCTCTCAATTACTGTTTTTCACTAAGAGTCCTGCACACTATGCTGATCCTCTATTTTAGAATTCAGACTTTGTATAGAAGTCTTACTTTTCTCTTGAAGGCCATAGGAACAGCTCCTGCATTTCATACCACCAGTCATCTCTAGATAGACTCCCTGTTGGTCTTACTCAACAATTCTGTTTCTTCTCCTGATGCTAGAGGTTCAGTTGGGCACCACTCATGCTGGTGACATACTTCTTCCCTGAAGAACCAGACAAGGAAAGAGTCCAGCTGCTTCTCCCAGTGTGCCACCCTCCCGACTGGGGTGTTTCTGCTGCCCTGACCTGTTCGGCCAAAGCCCTGCCTAAAAATGCTTACTTTTTCCCTTCCAACTGCACAAAATCACAAACCAATCAAGTACAGAAGGCAAATATATTTATTTTCAACATCTCTGTGGTGACTCAATAAGACAGATGTACTCTTCAGGGCTAGTGAAGTTGTGTTGCCTTTTCATGAATAGCTGAGGTATTTGAAACTGCAAAACAGCTTCCCAGAGGAGACAAATGAGTCTCAGCCTGAGACTTCCCAGGCCCTCCTGGAAGACTCACTGCCTTGAAGTGTTAGAAGGTAAGAAATAGCAATATCAGCTGTAAATGTCAAAGAAGAAACTTTCTACCCACTAGTGATACATTAAAGATCTCAATCCAGAGAGAGAACTATATATGATATTAAGTTCTCCCTCGACATGTTAGGTAGAGCTGGAATATTTGTAAATGAAGTAGGTAAATGCTCTAGCTGCTTTCGCAAATCCTCCTGAAATATTCAGTCATTTCCTTTCTAAATAAATTTATATTGCAACATGAACAAATTATACTAAGACAAGTGGATTAAAGGGAACATGTCTGCAGGTGAAAGTGTTACCATAGAAGACAGAGAATAGCTCCAAACTACTGTGTGGCTTAGAGGCAAGTATTGCTGGATACTTAGCTCAGTATTTCTAAAACCACGGTTTGTGACACTCTTAAGGGTAAATAAAAGGTATGAAGGATGTTAAAAATGTTAGACAGCAACAGCACCTGTGGTTCATTTTTGTATGAGGTAGGGTAGGAACGCAGACTGTAATGCGGGGCTTTAACAGTTTCCGTAAGACAGGGAACTACCTTTAAGTGATAGCAGCAGCTCAATTCCTTCGAGGCAAAGGATTAAGTGTAAACACATGAAGCCTGTAATTGTGGTTTGTTTTGATGTCCAGGCAAATAAATGGAAGCAGCTGCTTCTGATGCAATGAGTGAAAAGGTTAGAGTCACGTGAAAAAAGATGAATCAAAAGATTGTCACAGATGGTTTGGAAACTGCTACTTCTGCCTTATAGAGTGCTGTCATTTTCTACAGTCTGTCTAAGCTGAGAAATTCATAGAAGGGATGGTCAAAGATGGGGAAAGGACAGCAGTACCTGTCAGATGAAGGGCTGTGGCTTTACTCATGCAAACCTCCGTGAAACTTCCCAAGTCCATACCAGCTGAGGACTGTATGTCCAAGAAGAGCTATGCACAAAGGTGAGGAATAGTAAGGGCCTTGCAAAAAAAGGCTTCATCTACAATACCCAGTGTGAGAAAGAAATATAAACCCTTTTATCTGTAAATCTTGCTCAGATACCCCCTTTTCTCACAGACCACAAATACATAAACTATGCAAAATAATAAGCACTATTTGCTAATCCCTGGATATTGCAAAGGAAGACAAGTAATCCTCTCTAATCAGATCCGTATGAGGCTTCCATTCTTTTCATAATAAAACATTCATGTTACAGATGCCCTGACAGATTTTACCATCTTGCCATTTTATTGATTCTTAAATAGGAAAGCTATCATACTTCTGACTGCTTCTCATAAGGAGACTAATTAGATTATTTCATCATCTGGTTCATCAAAGCAGGAAATACTTAAGTGTCACAGCTGGTCTCAGACTAAATATCTAATATCAAGATTTTAAATGAAAACTATTACTTCTTCACTGAGTAAGAATTTCGTAAATGACTAGAGAGTAAAAAATGATGAAGACAACAGATATCATTTCACATCTCATGGCTGCAAAGGGAGTCTTAACTCTACCAATGCGTTTGGATTTATTTTCACTTGCTTTTCTACTACCGTCATGCAAAGAGCCTTTATATAATGATCAGATCTGGAAAACTCAGAGAGCTATTTAGACTTCCACCAAAGATTTATGACTGAGAATTAAAAACTCACAGGCAACTTTTCCATTTTAAGTGTGTCTGCTGTTATTGATGCACCTCTTCCAGACAGCATTCTCACCACTGAAGAGCAGTCAACTATAAGGAAACTCATCTCCCACTGAGCCAACCAGTCTCAGGGTCTGATCACTATTTATTGCCTATCTTCCCTCTCTGTATTTGTGGGGCATCTTGCCCTTTTACACACACAACTGTGCAGTAAAATCAAAGCTTACTGGAAAGAAACATGCATGCCAGTGCCACAGGTATGTTTTTATTGTGCTTCACCTTTTCATGTGTCTGTTCAGGGGACAAGACTAGACAAGCCACTCATTAAAGGAAGCGCTTGCTCGTCACAGTGATTTGGAGTGAAATTGCCAACTATCACCAGCAGACAATTAGCAAAAAGCTTAGGCTTTTGAGATCTACTTAAGATCTCAAAAATAGCAGTGTGGTAATGGATAAATCATTTCCTTTAAGTAGCATTTTCATGAAAATTATATGTAAGAGCAGAGTCTTAGTACAATACCAATACCACAGTAACTTTGTTATGGAATAATATAATCCTGTTTCTCTTACAGGGCTATAATGTTGTTATGCAAATGGCTATACAAAGGCATGATTATATCAACAAAATGAAATTGTAGAGTAAGCCAGTTTCCAGGCTCTGTAAATGTGGCTTTTCAGCATTATAAAAACTGAAAGTTTCCTCCTTTAACTTTAGGTCTTAGTTCTATTGAATCCTCCTGCATTTTTAATCACAATTAAAAATGAAGATCACATGACCAAAATACATATGCGTGCAAGGTGCATCATGCAGTGCAAATTCTAACAGTATTTTGATTCCTCTTATGTTGTGCACCCCCTTGACCTCATTAGAAACCTAGAAACCCTTGTAGTGTTCAATGACCATTAGCTGGTCACAAATTGCTCTTTATAATCTAAACACACTTGGGTTTTTAATGAGTTCAGCTGTAGGCCTCATAAAAGTTTAGATGGGAGTTTTGACTGAGTCACTTTGATGTGAGAAAACATAATTTTTGTTTCAGAATTGTCTCTTTGAAGTGATACAAACCAATAGATGAACCATGAACCTCAGAAAAGGACACATACTTTCTTTCTGAACTCAGTCTAACTTTTGGAGTGCACAAAGTAATGAAATACATAAAGGTCATAGAGTAAAAATGATACATTGAACAGCTTGAGGGCAATAAGTGTCATAAAAATATTTTCAGTAAACTACCTCCTGAATTAATAGCATATAACTATGTTATAAAACAATACTATTAAATAACGTGGTAACATTTAGCTATGAACTTCCATTAATGATGCTTTAAAATCATGACCCACATTGCTGACCTTTTTAGCCTATTAAATTGTTAGCAATATTTTCAATTTCTAACTTATGTGTAATAAATTCTGCTTCCTTTATACATACGATAAAGGTATGTTTGTCATTTTTATCTTTGTGATCTTTCTTTTGCAATCTGCATGAGTAAAGCCATTGATTATGTGGAACTTTCATTACACAAAATCTCTCTTAAAATGGCAAAATACAAAAGGGAAAAAAGGTCAGAAATCAAATTCAAATTTTAACACTTTCTGAAACAGATCTTTAACCAGTATTACGTAATTCCCCCTGTGCTAACGCTGCAGGCCACCGGAATTATACTCACACTTCTGTGCTGAAAACTGCTACTATCTCCTATCTAGGCTAAAAGAGGAATTTTTCTAGAGGGTGTAGAGATACAAACTCCTTGCTGAGCTAGACAACAAAGGTGGCTTAGGAAGCCATCAGCAGCGCAGTGGCTCTAGGCGTGGACTAGAATATGAAATTGTACAATTCCCTCTTCACTATTCGACTGCATTTAGGGCATCAGTTTCCACTTTGTGTGTTATTTCCCTTTTACGTTCCTTCATTTTCTTCCACATTAACTTTTAAAGAAATGGTCTTCAGGGAGAGAAAGAGAATGGAAGAAAGAGCAGGTCTAAGACAGACCAAAATTCTTTTACATGAAAAGTGAGGAATATCCCACCAGTCCTGGGTGCTTACTGGACTGTCAGTTCCACACGGTTTAATCTCAGGCAAAGAGATGCAATATTACAGACAAAATGAGAACATCTGTGCTTCCTCTCCCTCAGCAGAGAATTTATTTAGTTACTATAAAAGAAAAATTGAACAAAGATGCCCTATATTCCGGCTACTGATGATCAATACTGCTGTTTTATTTTAACGTATTTTATTTATTGGAAGGGAACAAAAGAAGATACATAGCTTCACATTGAAAAAGCACAGGAGAAAACTTACTCAAGTGTTTGCCTTCATAGCATTTTTATTAGTATTACATTAAACATGAATACTATCTCCCTTGCTGATCTGAAATAAGCAGCCTATATTCAGAGGTAGGTCATCATTTCATTTAAGGGTCATCAAATCACTCGGTTTTGTTATCAAACACATAGCATCAGAAAAATGATAAATAAAATCCCAATCATGGGAAACATTCTTGTTACTTTCCTATTGCTCTATTTGTCTTAATTTGTTGCCGATTCTTTTCTATCCTCTTTCCCACAGATTAGGGAAACACAAGGCTGAAGAGATACAATAGGTTTCTCTCACGTGGCTTGCACATCTTCATTTGCTAGTGACAGCAACCAGTTTCACCGTGGACACAATTTCAAATGCCCGCGCTGGGGCGCATGGCCACACTGTACATCACATCCCTCAGGACAGCTGCTGCTGCACGTTCAGTTATGCTCTCTTCCCGGTTTTTATCACGCAGCTCCTCTTTCTCTCCTCACCTGCAACTACTTGTTTCCATTCCCATACTACACTCTGTTGTGCAGAGCTCATTCTGAGGACAGGTGGTAAATGAATTCAGAAAAATGATTTGGCTGGAAAATTACCTGGAGAAAAAAGGTTTTTTCAATAGCCAGATCAGGGTACAAAGGCATCTAACACTGCTGCTGAAAAAACACACATAGAGCTACAGCTTCAGTGCCTGAGCCCTGAGGAATTTACACTCTAAGGCACTGAACCTCCAAATACATGCGTGTATTTAACCACATTACCCTGAATTATCCTTTGTGCAGGATCAAGTCTCTAACAATATTGAGTATTCTGAAGAGAAGCTTTTGAGAGTCATAGACAATCTACTCTTTGAACCTTGGAGATTCTGTCCTTCAACAAATAAACTTTAAAAAACTTTCCTAGGCCATACCCATGCAGAGAAATACATAAATTAAAAAAGATGCATTGGGTTTTCCCAAACTGCACCATTCTACTGCTCAGCCTTCTGAACAGTTACATCTTGAGAAAATTCCAAGAAAAATTACAAAACTTTGATTTAACAAAACAGTCACTGATGTGTAAATGGATGCTTGATTAAGCAAAACAGCTGGAACACAGAAGATGGAAGAAGAAAAAGGAACAGAAGATAACAGCAATAACTACAGCTTATAGAAAGTTTGGGGGTTTTTTATGTCTGTAGCAAGTAACAAAATTCTAACTGAGGTAAGTAAATGGTTTGAAACAAATAGTAGAAATTTCAAATGTTCTTATCACAGCGAAAACACAAGAAATGACACATTTCTTAAGAAAACAAAACTGGGATTCAGTGCCAAGACCCCACCATCAGCTCTGGAGTCTAGGCCGCCTTCTTACATGATTGATGGGGACCCAGGAACCTAAAAGCCACCTCTGTGGAGGGCCACCTGCAGCTTGGGAGCCAGAGTGCTTCTAAGGTGGGAAGCCTGGAAACCCTGGGTGCGTTGGCTTTCTGTCCCAGAAGAGCAAGTCTGGAAGCTCGTAAATCCTCATTTCCAGGACAATCTATGTAGCAGTCTCAGCTCCAAAGCTGGAAGCCCAGCAAAATGAGTCTTATGATCAACCTAGTTAGAGCTGCCTTTATAGCATTTTAGTGATGCTAAGGGGAATCAGAACTGCCTTAGGAAATCACTTATCTGCCCAACTACTCATGTGCTTCCTGTGCTGTCATGTTGTGGCCAGGGCCACATGAACCCACCTTGGCAGCTGCACTGCTGGTTACTTACCACTTTCAGTGTTCGAGCTTTGAGAAAATAACTGAATGAAAAGGTATCTATCATGCCCCAGGCAAGCTTTTACACCATATGTATTGTCAGGGCAGCTCTTTGGTTGTTTGTCAAGGGCTGTATACACCTGATTAATACTACTCAGATAACACGCACCTTCGACAACTGAACCACAACCATGACAGTACTTGTGCTCTTCTCAGGTGACCAAAATTTAACTTGGAGTACCTAAGCTGCCTTTTCTAGTAGCATATAGCACTTTTTATTGAACTATAGGAACACAGATCTCCGTGTAAGAAGGTTTCCATCTTACTGTTCAGTCTCAAGGCATATTAGCATTTTCCTCATTATTTTCTAATCATCTATAGAGTAAACAGTTTTCAAAGTCAACTCTTTACTGCCACTGGCATCTGAACTGAATGTCACAAAGAGATGAGGCCAGCTCAGACTAGTACTTCATTTTTTAATAACTTTTAATCTTTCAAAAGAAACTTTCCCGTCTCCACAGGAGTTCACACCTAGCAATCACTATTCTAAAAAACATATCTTACTGCTATAATTCTTTTTTCTTTATAAAAGTTTAAAAGTACAAGTAAAGGTCATATGCTAATTTGACATTTCAAAATCATACTCAAACCTGAAGCTTCATAAAAATAAGTCTGATTATGACACTTGATGTATTATACATATAGAAGCTTAAAATTATTTTTTATCACTTTATGAAGTAAGTTTTTTTGGGGGAGGGAGACAATTTTACATGGTCTTAAGTATTGGAGAATATTTAGCCAAAAGGACTTTATCATTATTTTATTAAAACAATAAATAATAGCAGATGTACTAATGAAGTACTTTCTAAAAATTCTTGAGCAATCAGTTCTCATTACACCAAACTGCAACAATAAAAAGAAATCAGAATTGAAAAACAATTCTGCTTTGCCAACACACTGTTAGTAAAATGCACACTTTGCCGATTTTTCCTTGGTATTTGTGTGAATTTTCACACACCAACCTGGAAAATCAGAAAAAAAATTAAAAATGGTAAAATCATTTGTTATGAGCAATGAGGATGTGCATAATGCCTTGGCATTCACCTCAACCTCTCATCAACATATTGCATTTTTCCATCCTCATCTTCCTCTTTGTTCTTTCATTTTATATATTTTTTAACCTCTTCAGAGGAGGTTTCATTTTCTGTATAATACTTGACAAGACAGAGAGCATTCTTCCACCACAAAAGTAATACAATGCAACTGGTATAATGTTATTTTCTTATCAAAGAAAATTGATTGGATTTTAAGTTGTCCTGTTATATTAGTTAACTTGACTGATTTTTCAGTACAGTTCAGATTCTGCCTCAGAGGAATCACAGAGTTGGCACTAAAGATCTGATGGCTCGTTGGGGACAGCTGGGATTTTCTGAGTAGTTAGAAAAGCGTAAGAGGCTCTTTAAGTTATAAATTGAGCATAACAAGTCAATATTTGTGTTTAAAAGATAACCGTGAAATTACGAACTATAAATACCAACATGAGATTTCCGAGTTAGTAACACATTGGTTATATAGAACCTAGTTTCAGTTTGGCTGTAGATGCTGGGGAACTTCTATATTCACTGGATGTTCTTTATTACTAGAGGGTTAGAAAAGTAGCAGAAAATAAAACATTTGTACAGGGCACAATTCTGTAACTATTTAAGACCTGATCAGGTACTATTCAGACCTTAATCTTCAGCTTTTGATCTCCAGTTTGAGAAGCTGAGAACATGACTACATGGGCCTTCTAAGTATCTGGTAGAGTAGACGGCCCACATGTTTTAAAACAATCATACTCAGAGGTTGGATCCTTAGCTGATGGGATTAGCAGCTAACCTTCTAAGAACTGCAGGTCAGAAGCAAAAGCGCTAGAAGCCTACAACTTGCAAAGGCTTGCCACAGAAAAAGATAGGATAAATTCTTAATTTTCTCATTCTTAAATGCCTTGAAGAGGGTCATTGCTTTAGAAGGGTTCTGCTGCTTAGCTCAAAGGAGGGGAAAGGTAGCTTGTTGTTCTCTAAATTTGTTCATGCCATTTCTTCATTTGCAATTAAATTAAATAATGAAGAGACATTCACAGGAGCAACTGTGAAAAAGATGGCATCTTCATCTCTTGTGCTATTTTAAACAGTACAGAGGAAAAAACAAAATACGCGCAGCAGTCAAGATTTGACTCCATACTTGAGTCTGATGGACTTCACTTAGCACAGGATGAAACCTCCTTGGGATGAGAGGTAAATTCTACCTGGGAATGCAAAAACTCTATACAGTAAATGTCTTTTTAAACTAAAAGTAAATACAGAATCTTCTTACCCTTTATATTTGGAGATACATTTGCTTATGTACCATGTATTGGGTGTCTATAATCATATAACAGTTAAAGAAATAGGATACAAATCATGCAGGAAGAAATATTTTGCCTGGCAACTACCCTCACTGTCACAATATTTACTTTTTGAGATTAAAAATATATTTAACTAGCGTAAAAAAAAATCCTCATTTTGCCAATTCTTCTTGCTCCAATAAATAAAATATGCAGTTGAAAAATGGTAGAGAAACTGGGTCTGCAAATAATACACTGACAGGTTTTTCATCTTAATTTTAATTATAGAATTATAAAAGATTATTTACTAACATCTAAAAAACATTAACTATTAGACTACCAGAAGTGAATTGAACGTAAAAAAGGCATACAATGTATTTTGTTCCCCATTATAAAAAATAACCCAACAACAGCTCAGGAGATTGCCATCAGACAAATCAGCTTGTCCATCAGTTCTGTCTCTATTGCTGCAAATGAATAAGAGGCAGAGCTTCACTAAGTTTCCTTTTTATTTTTCAAAACAAATCTAAAGACTGCAGAGTACACATGAAATGTACCATCTTAAAAAAAAAAAAAGAAAAAAAAAGAAAAGCAAGTTGAAACATAGAGCTCACCTGCATGACTTATAATGTTTCAACACCATAAGAAAATAGAATTTATAAGATTTTAAAATTCTGTTAAAATTTCAGTTAAATCTAATGGCTTAATATGAAGAATGTGTAAGATTTTGAGAATTTGATCATTTACAATTTATTCAAAGAATTAACACTATACACAGAAGGATGGAATTGCTGACTGTTTTAAAAGTGTAATTTTATATCAAATGTGCTCAGTCAACAATTCATGTGCCAATTAACACAAGCACTGCTCCCATTATTTCTTCTGAGGCAGACAAAGAGATACAAACATGTACAAGTACACGTTGTCTTCAAAATTATTTTAGTTCAAAATCCATTGCTTTGCAAACACCAACCTTCTTTTTGGAAACATATCTAATTCAGAACTATTTACTTCTCCTGTCAGTCTTTAAAAATAATGCATTACCATCCAAGCATAATACTGTAGCGCTTATGGTGCTCACATTTGTGACAGTTGCAATGAGAATAATGAAAAATAGCTTTTTCTTTTGAGGTTTGCGGGGAAAAAAATAAAATCACGGATGGCATTACACTCTAACATCAGCATTTATCTTTCTAAAATTAGAATAAAGGAACAGATTGTACAAATGCATATACTCTAACCATTCTGTTACTTCAAGAATTTTAACTGAAATACAACTTTTCTTTAAAAAAAACTTCTGAGTGCACCATCAATAATAAAAGCAAATTCTAGAACCTGCTGTAGGAGAGGAATATCTGAGTTAAGACCCAAATCACTTTTCATCCTGCAGAACAGTGAAATAATCAATGTGCTGAAACTTCAGAACCTCATTTCCCCAGCTGGTCCAACCAGGCTGTAGGTTGCGAGCAAACAACTCCAGACATTCCACATCTGGCTTGATAAATTCTGCCAGAACCTCTGTGCAAGAAAAGAAAAAAAAGATGAGGATAACAATGAGAAAGGTACAAATAAAAATAACAAACAAATGGGGAAAAAAAAAAAAATCTCCCCTGTGTTGTTAGCAGATGAAAAAACAGAATGTTTCATTAAAAAAAGGGAGAGACAGCAAATTAATTTCAGGGATTTCATCAACCAGCTTGACTATTTATAGTCAGAAAGTCATTTGAAATAAGTGCCCTTGAGATTCTGAACAATACTGTCAAGGCCTTCAATAGCCTTGATTTATTGGTTTTCATTTAGAGAAAGGGAATGAGGATTTATTTCAGCATCTACATAGACGACTACTGAATTTTTCAGTATTACCAACCAACATCTCCAAAAGACTAGCCTCAGCTCCTAAAATACAAGGACAATATTTCTAGTAAAAATAGATTAAAAAAAAGGAATAAAGAGAAGCTCCTTCTTTCATTAAAGTATTTATTGATGACAGTTGTTAAAAGGTAAAATAAGAAATATCAGTTTAAATAAGCTCTGAAAAGGATAAAAAAAAATGCAGGGACTTCTTTTTCCTAACGCCAACTGAAGAAACATCTATACAACTCTGCTCTTTCATTCAGTAACATAAATCTCAATTTTTTCTTACAATTGGGTATTTATAATGCTTAAATCTAAATAAATAGAAACTTATCGTTAACATCAATTGTGTCACTGATTATAACTGGTATTCTGGAAGTGAAAGAAAGAGTTTGGTTATTGCATTTCACCTGAGAAGTACTATTGCAAACACAGTTATTGTTAAATAGGTTACTTGTCATACAGATCCATTTAACTTGTGGCTGGGTCAAAGAAATTGTTAACTAGGTTTCAGGAAATAGCTACAAAGATATTATTATTTTTTTTTTTTTTTTGTGTGTGTGTGTGTGTGTGTGTGTGTGTATAAAATACACCAGTAAACGAAAAGTTTAAGGAATATAGCAAGATAAAGGAGTTAAAAAAATCTGAAAAACAGATCTATAACAAAGGTACATCTTAGGGTTTTCTTTTTCTGTGACTGACAGAACAAAAACCAAGAAATCAAGTCTCTTTTCCAGAGGAAATATTGTTCATTTTTGCTCAGATTTCCAAGAAGCTTCTGCATTTCTGTAGCTCAGAATACATAAATCCAGTATTATAAAATTCAACTTGATCTCTTCAAATTTGATCATTTCAGGAAGCAGAAATACATCTAATTAACATACATCAGAGGATAAGACAGAATGCTTTCTCTGGGTACAACTGAAGCTTCGAGTTTTTGCATCACGTTTTCCAGTCACAGAATCTCTGTGTTAGATCTCAGCTACCCATGTCATGGATTGCTCCTGCTGCAGAAATATGAGCATCCACTTCACATTCTAGTGGGTGGTAGCCTACCCCAGATGCATTTCCTACCTACACTGTCACTTCCTCAAAAGCTTCAATCCATTCGAAATTTACTCTTAAATATTTTGTAACGGGTGTTTCCAGACTTTTTTATATTTTGATACAGCACACAAATCTATTTTCCTCCCTCCAATCTTTAACAAATGTCAAGAAAATGGCACAGATGGGTTATCATCAAGGCAGCTTTTAATCCAGAGACTACTGCAACCAGCAGTATTATTCAAAAAATCTGTTCCTTTCAGAGGCAAGCTAAAACGTTTAAATAAATGTAACATTTGCAGAGAAGAGTCTTGGAGATTTCAAGCAAAACATACATTCCAGTGGAAGATTTGCTACACTGAACATTGCTATGTGGTGCACAAGAGTTCAACTAATTAGACAGCACCTTCCCTGCTTTTGTACCATTTTGAAAACCCACCATATTCAAAAAATAATGTAGTAAAATTCATTGTTCTTTTTACATGCTCTATTTAATTAAGGATTTCTTGTGCATAACATGCTGCCAACAATTCTTTTAACAAAGGTCTTCCAAAAAAATCTATTCTCTTGATCATCTAAGAAAACCTGTGTTGCAGGAGGATGTACTTTTTCCACAAAACAGGAGGAAGACACTGCTCCAAAGCTTTCAATAAGCTCTTTGTGAGCCGACCCTGACATCCTTAAAACATTCTTTTGACTTGAGTGGGCATAAGACCATGCAGGGCTTACTGCAGGGACCAGACACCTTATGTGACCTTCTTCCTTCTATATAGAAATAAAATAGAACCTTCTTACAGGTCATATTCACAACCAAAGGAGGAAGCAATCATTTAAGCAACAAGATTTCATTAAAAGCACATTAGAAATGTCAACATTTGTTCTTAAAATGTAGAGATTAAAAATATTATCACAACACTCAGTCCAGTAATCAAAAGTAGTTACTACTAAGTACCAAAAACTTCCATATCTGAGAGAAAACTTAAAAACAAACAAACAACAAAATACCACTTAGCTAATTCAACAATAGGGATAAGTTATTCTCAGAGAGAACCTGGTCAAAGATTGCCTGGCCAGAAAACAAAGAGGAAGCCAATAAATAAGCCATTTCAGCAAGAAGTAAGAAGTTTCTGCCAATCTTTCAATCAATTTCATCACAAAATTTAAAAAGGAAGTCCCAGGAATCTCCCTCTGTCCTGCTCTCAGAGAGATAGTAATTCAGCATAAAGCTTTTTGAAGAAACAGAGCAAGATTACATATAATTCAAGATAATATTATAGTATGATTTTTCATTGCTTGGAAATACGTACATAATCACATCAGGCAGTAACTTTCAGTGCAATGGAAATTAGCATATCAAGAGGGCAATAACGTGGCATTATTTTGTTGGTATAAAATCTCATTAAACTGGTTTCTTGAACATCAACTTTTCCTATTTTAAGTTAAAACTTATAGCCTCTTTGCTAGGGCTTTTTATGGCTTTGATATCATCAGAAGGCTGTCTTAATACACAGATGGATCTGACTTGCAGCCCTTAAGCAAACTCTGCAGTTTTTTCCCTGATAACAAGTCAGAGGACCCGCATCAGTAGGAAGATTAAATACTCATTTTTCTACAGTAGGAATGTGGGGGGGGAGGTCTGTAAGTTTTTTGTTGTTGTTGTTGTTGTTTTGTTTTGTTTCATTTTTTTACAGTTATTTCCATCCATTTACAGATAAAACTAACAAGAAATAGCTTAAACAGATTATTCATGATCACTTGCAGGTGTTGCAAACCCCAAGAGAGCAACTCAGATACTTAGGCACCTAATACCCCAGGATACACAAAGCCAGCACACGGCTGGTAGCTACAACACAGGTCTTGTGGGAAACCCACTTCTCTCCGGAGCACAAACAGGAAGTCAGGCAGAGTAACGGCTACATTTGCTCACTCTGGATCCCAAACATGTATCTAAGATGCATGCTGTTAAAGATGTTCTAAAAGGCAAAGGAAGCAACTATTTTTGAGCCAAGCAACTCTTTTGCTTATATTTTGAACTTCTGTTACCTATGCAGCAAGTTCTGAACAGCAAAGCTGATACATAAAGTGAAAACTACTTTGTTGGCTTTTTACTGTCTCATTTGCGAGCCATGCAAGGTACAGCCCACACCTGACTGAACGCCTTTTGTGGTACACCTTCCAAAGAGTTTGCAGTGTAGAGGCCCTTATTATCCAGTTTGTCTAATCCCTGATCATAATAAGACCAGAAAAAGATGAGAAGCTCAGGCAAAAGAGCTGGTTTTATACCCCTGCGTCTTTCCTGAGCTTCAAGTTAAACTACATGTCAATACTCCCATGGATAATTCTAATAGTAAGGGATTACAAGTTACATAAGGAAACAAGATATATTTCCTTTTTACTTCCAGGAAACCTTTATAGCACGGCCTAATAAGGCACAGAATTCCCACAAGGGGCTTACTACTATTTCTCACCGCACTACTTTGCTGGAGATAAGTGGCTAAAACATGGCCAAGAATTAAGCATCAGGATTTCAAACATACCTCTATATGAAAATATTACTTCTAGCAACAAATGTATATATTTAAATACTGGAGGAGAGATAGCTAGCTGTAACAAGAAGAATCTATAAAACAGAAAAAGTGAAAAAAGGCATTTAAAGTTTGATACTGCTTCATGTCTATGTTACAAAATACCTTCTAGGTTTTCAAAGAGCAACATTGAACTGAATTAGGAAGAAAACCTGCTGTTACTTGAATCAAAACCATGAGTGATAAAATTTCATTTTAATGCATTTGCATAAAGCAGTTTAAGTACATTTACAATGACATATTAAAGCTCTAAGCATTAAACACAGCACATGCATCAAAAACCCCTACAGTAGCAATTTCATAGTTAAATGCACCACAGGAACCCAAACGTCCCTTTTTGATGGCTTGCTTTAATTTGCATCTTCCTCTTCCCCCAAAGAGATAAACTGTTATATTCAGTCCTTAAGTGGCTACATATGTATCAACATACAGCCTTTATAGTAGTAACAAGAAATAAAGTGCCAGACATCGTCAGTAAATACTAACATTTTTGGCTTTGTTACTACTTAAACAAAGCATAAAGAACTCGTGTGACTCATCAAGTGTCCTTCTCCCCCATTGCCAAATCTCTGCTTCTGTTCAAATTTCTTCTGAACCACACCAGGATGTAGCTCAGCTGCTCTCTAGTGGCCGTTTGGGAATATTGATCATGAAAGTGATACCCTTTACAACACTGAAGTCAAAGTATCATCAATTAGCTTTTGTTTTATGGTCTATGTTTTCATTCCATGACTCTATTCTGAATGAAGTTGCCAACAATGTAGACATATGTATATCTTTTTTTTTTAATGTGCAAATCACTGAAACTGTTCAATAGCAAATTTATTCTTCATTGGAAACATATATATTGCACAATGATATCAAATCCTGGCATTTAAGTGAAGACTCAAAAAATACATAAATAGAAAGAAGCACAAAGTTTCTTTCAGAACTCATTCAGTAGTATAATTTATAAAGGATTCATCAATATAGTTTCTAGACTCTGTATCACAGAAGGGAAGCATTCCAAGGACCATTCTGGCACTAGCTATTTTTGTAATGCACACAAACCGCTGTGCTGCATCCTTGGATATCTCACAGTTTCCTGTTTGTGTTCAAGTGTATTTCTAAGTATTGGTTTTCTGAAGAGGCCCTAGGTGGCTGCCTCATAAATCACTACCCTACCATTAGCTTAAATCAAAACACATACTTCCTGCACTCAACCTAATTCTTAAAGATGTAGCTACAGAACTGCAGGGAGATCCTCCTGAAACTTTTTTTTTTTCTTAAGTTAGCTAAAATATGTGGCTAGTGCTAGTCTTGGAACAGGTATATATCTGTAAATTAATCTGATGCAAATGCAAGCCCAAAATGCAAGCTTTAAAGCTTCCCCGGAAACAATTGTTAAGATTAGCATCCTAACTGAAGTCATTCTGTTCTTTGCGAACAGAGTAAGGAAAGCCTGTCAGTGCAACAAAGGGAATATACCCCGAGCCAGCCACAGGTTATGATTCCCTTCCTCTACAACAGCAGCATGCATTTCTTGCATTTGCTTTCTCTGACATAAATACATAGCACCATGTGCATCTGGAATATCTGTAGATCTGCTGAGACTTTTCTCCTTGGGGAAAAATTCTCCTCTTGTGGGAAGATGAAAACCACTTTTGAGACAAATATTTAATATATTGCTTGCATTGTAAAGGCATTCAGGTACTGTAATGATGAAAAAAGTATGATTACCTATCAAGAAAAGCAGTCAAAGTAGGCTTGCTCCAGAACAACGCATATATACAAATGCATGATACAAAAAAACTTCGAATCCTTTGGACTAAATTCTGGAAAAAGCTGACATTACTTATTCTATCTCGTTGGTTGAAGTCACTGCCTCGATTTCAGTAAAATAAATATGGCTTCTGAAAAAAAATGAGGTATGTCTTACTTCCTGCCAATTGTTAACAGTTTGAAAATAATAAAGTATTAATTTTTTGGATTTAAAGGCACATCTGGGAATTTAAAGACATTTGGGAATGAAAGAACTTCAGGTCATTTGCAATACTTTCATATATACAGTATTTATAATCTGTTCCTGCAGGGTTTCAAAGATGAAATTAAAAAACAACAAAAAAGCAACTTATTTTTTTACATTCCTATCTAAAACATTCATACAAGAATTCACACAGTGAAGTTCTACTCTTCATGCTCATTCATTTTCAGGGACCAAGATTTAGGCGCCTGACAACATTTTTAGAAATGCTGAGGATCAACCAATCCTACTGAGCAACACTGCTTGCCATGTGGAAAATTAAGTAACTTTTAATGTACAAAGATACCTGATCCTAGGTATTGCATTTCAAACATTCAAGACTATATCCTACAGAAACACTATACATTAACATTAGTAAAAACATACCAGTAAGAGGGGGTTTATGTGAATGTAGGCTGCAGGGTACGCTGACAATTAACTTATGATCTGGAATTGGAAGTACATCATCAGGTTTCCTGTTGCATAAATCAGAACAAGAAAAGTGTGAGAATGAACACTACAAAACATGATACAGACTGAGGCTTTCATAGAGCTATTTCAGATAGGAGATAACATACAGATTGCTCACTCACAGCCAAACTTCAGATATGTCTGAGGGAAGTTATATGTTGCTCAGCTGTAATATTGAAAGTATTTGTTTGACTGAAAGGACAGTTTATGAAATCACTGAGGCTTTAAAGGAAACATGGTTAATAATAACCATACAAAAAGATGAAGAAAAACCAATACATGCCCATCAAGATTTCACCTGCAAAAAACACCAACAGCCCCAAAATGGCATCAACTTATGTAAGGACTCATGGTCCAACAGAACCCGCCAACGAAGGAAGCTCTGCCCACATGGCTTTATTTGAGCCAGTTCCCCAACACAGGCAAACGTAAGGACAAACAGCAAGAGCTGTTTCCACACTTTAATTCCCTCATCCCAAAGCTAATAATGCTACTTTTAGGTTCAAAATCAACCGGAAGATGGCACTGAGATCCTGGGACATTATACTGTATTATACACCAGTGAAACATACAAAGAAATCCTAGCAGCCTCCAAAAAACACATTTATCATAATAGTCTGTCATACCTCAAGGCTTCCTCTATGCTTCCTTGAACTCTCCCCAAAACAAGAACTTCATAGGGCTTTTTGTGGGAAGAATCCAAAGGCAATACAAATTCTCCAGATTTGGTAATCTGAACACAAAGGAGTTAAAATAAATAAATAAATAAAAGACACAGTGGAAGACTGTCTCATCCTATTTTTCCAATGGGATCTTTTCCTTCATAAAAAGGAAGAAATTGAAGATACCATACATTTCAAATACAAAAAAAAAAAAAAAAAAAAAAAAAAAAAAAAAAAAAAAACATGGTAATAAACACACAAATGGTCAGAATATGAAGAAAAGTGACATAATGCAAGCCCTCTCATTCCCCAAGCAAGCAAAAAAAGAAATTGAGAACTTACTTTGACCCAGTGCCACTCAGCAAGTGTTTTCACAGACCAATGAGGATAAAGTTCATCCTTAACAAAACGTAAGTGCTTCTGTCTGTTAGTCACCCACGTGACTACAAGACAACCTGGAGCAGCTAGCGCTGATACAGGAATCTGCTTGATTTGCCAGGAAGACAAGTGGCCATATCTGCATGCCAATACAGTGAGAAAGAAAGTTATCATAAACCAAATAATATAGAAATTGCAAAAAAAAACAATAAAAAGTGATAAATTACATGGCTGAGACTTCAAAAAATACCTCTTGACAGCATAAAAACACTGCAACGATGGGTCAAGAGTGCCACCTAGCGGCCAAATCTGCTGGCTCCCGCTATAAAATCACAGGTGTATGTAAATAGTGTTACCAAGCAGAAGCCTTACGTACGCATTTCTCTTCTATTTCTCCAGATAAAACATTATGAGGACTCTGAAGATAATCCTGAAGATGCCTACAAGCCTGCATATAATTTAAGAGCTTGAAAATTTTGAATTTGTAATTCAAAATTTTCATCTTTATGCCAGAACAAAGCTAGTTAATGAAAAGTAGTTCTTTTTACTTCAGTCTACGTAACGTTATTCACTTTCCCTAATCCACGATCTCTCCTCTGAATGAAAATGACAAGGGAGCCACTTACAAGTGCAACACTAATTAAACTGTCAAGCTAAAAGGTCATAAAGAGTAATCATTTACCAAAATATATGGAAATTGCACTCATGATTTGAAGTTACTGTTCACTGTGAATATACTCTGAGTTACTCAGAACAGTTCTGCATACTTTTGAGTTAACTCTGCTCTACGGTGGTGAATACAGTATGCTTTCCAAACTCTGTCCTGTTCTACCATTTTTCCTGTGCTGCTGTTCTACCTTATTAGTGAGCTATCAATGTGTGAAACCTACACATCGCAGTGTCAGAAGATGTTGACATACAGCCTGCTGGAATCCACAACCCCTCATCTGGGTACCGAGGATCCCTGTACAACGCAATAGTGAGAATAGTGACAACCAGGCAATAGTGTACATAAAAATCCAGAAATACTTCCGGGACTAGATCCCACAAAGAAAAACAAATATTCCACATCTGGGTCATGAATCCCAAAAAATGAAAAAAAAATAAAAAATCCATGAACAAGGTAACTGATTATTTAGCACTACAGACTTGCTGCTAGACACATGCAGCAACAGATATTTGGGCATCTGTGGAACTATACCTGCAAAAACACAGGTTTAAGAAGGACATTCTTCTTATTTTTGAAGATTAAAAAGCAGATGTACAATTAATGTAAAATTAAAATTGTACTAAATGTACAATTAAAAACCATTTATTTTCCTACACTGCATACATATTCTGACATAAGTGAAATTAGGACTTCTTACTGACAGACATTTCTCTGAGTTTGCAGTGTTTTTAATATCTGAGAAAAGATGAGCCAACAGTCACCATACATGATCTCCGTGACTGAATGAGCAATTGTCTGCAGTTCTATGCTGAAAGCACAAATGGATTTGTTACAACAAACAAATCTGTGATCTGGTTTGGATACATCTGAAGAGCAAGATATGACAGTGCTTGTGATAGCTCTGCCACCTTCAGGCTTTGTTTTGTAAGGGAAGGAGGGCCTGGCTGTCTAATTCATGCTTGTGAACAACAGATTTTCCTTTGAGTTATTTGTATAGGTAAGAATTACACTTCAACGAGCTTAACTCTGAGATCCTAGAGGCTTTTGTAGGATTACTTACATGTAAGACATGCTAATCAATCTCTGTTTCTACAAATTATGTTTCCATTAGAAGTTTCAATAGCTACATAAAAAGTAGACATCGATATTTACTCCAGAAAGTTATATGGCCACATTTTCTGTTTGCCCTTCTTTCACATGGATGCAATCCTGTGGTAGTCAAGAGAACTCTACTGGCATAAAAACTTGATGTTACTTATTGGAGAAGATCCAGAAAATTCAAAGTGAATGAATTCATAAGCTACAGTACTCGGGACCAGTTCCTATCACGCTTGCGGGTTGTACTGCTGCACTGTAATTTTTCGTCTTCTGCCCACCGGACTGAAACTCAAATTAAAAAAAAACAAAACAAAAACACAAAACTTCTAAATTAGACCTCAGTCCTGGAAATACTTACACATATAGCTAGCTTTAGAACTACTAAAGTAACTCTACTAATTTCAAATGAGTACCTGCAGGATCAGGGCCTTACAAAATAAATGACTTCAGCCTTTTCTTACAAGTATCTCTAACACTCTCTCACCAGTTAGGTAATTTAAGATCCAATCTTGCAAATATTAGGTACACAAACAATTCAAGCCATTTCAGTGAAATCTCTGTGACTTTTTATAGACTTGAAGGTAGGCATTTGCCAAAATATTTTCTAGTTTAAACACTAGCACTTCTATTGGTCTTGCACATATATTGGTCTTAGATTGCATCACTATATTCAAAAGTTAACTATATCCACGTAAGCAAAGATAAAATTTGTTTGGTTTCTGTTTTAAAAGACATAACACAAATTTACAGTAAAATTTACCGGTTACTCCTTTTAACAGACTTGTTTTCCCATGGTGGATCCATCACAATTACATCATATTTTTTCTTGTCTGGAAAGGGAAATTACAAAGAAAGCCAGTATATTAGTTTTAAAACAAAATAAACATTAAATCTACTAGTTAAAACCAATAAAGGTTTAGCTACCCAACTATAGAGAACACCTAAATAGCAGAAATGCAAGTATACTTACAATTCAGCAGTGGCTGCAAACATGAAATATCAGATAAAAGAAAACTGCTTTTTGGTGGCACCAAGTACTTCTGCCCCATTAACTCAATCATCTTTGCATAGCTTGAGTTGTTTTCTGTAATACATGAAAGCAGGCCCTGCTCCGGAATGAAGGTTTCATCATCTATTGCTTGTACAGCTTGACGGTCACTGTTGTTTATTGCTGGAAACTGCTTTGCCATTTCACATAACTCGGCCAACCCACAGTCAATGTGTCCTGGAACAACATTCTTGCTGCAACTGAGTTTTGTAGTAGTGCAGTGAAGAAAACCACTTTTGACTCCTTCTTGGACTAAATGCAAAGTGCCTTCCCAGATGAGCTCCCTGATCTGTATGATCATAAAGATACAAAGGAAAAGGAAATGGTCTTTCAAACACCTGCACTGGGGAATGAGACATAAATCAAAGCATATTTTGAATCTGCAGACTGGGAGAAAGATCTTTGCTAAATATTGAGATCATTTGATTCATGTCTCAAAACCTACAAGGGCACACGAATGAGGTTCCACATTTTGAGGGCTTTTTTTTTGGGGGGGGGGGGGGGGGAGGCGGGGAGAAGGCAGGAGGGTGAGCAAAGTGGCAATATTGTTACAAGTCTGGAGAAAGAAAAAGAGACTGCTGAATAAAATGCTTCCTAGCCTGAGGTAAAATAAAATGGGACGTATCCCTAGATCTGAAAATCGGCATTTTTCCACTTTTTAAATCCCTTGAAAATATACAAACAGTATTGTTTTTAAAATAAGGAAATATAATCAGTAAATCCAATTAAATCATTAGAACTTGTTTTAGTAACTTTTCTAAGTGACAAGTCTCTTAAATAATTTTCTAGTGGGTTCATGAAGACAAAATTCTTAGATCTGAATGCAGTCTCATTCACTTCAGTGCTCTCCCCTTTGCAAAATTTATAGAACAAATTTATTCCCAACTCAGCAAGTGTTTACAAATTTTAATTATCAGTGCAGAACTATTGTTCATTTAGATTAGCAGTACTGCCAGCTGCAGTGGTTTTATTATCGTTTCTAAAGCTCCTGATTGTGGGATTCTCAATTTTACAAAATGTTTTTACAAAATACTCTTCATTGTAAATTCCAAATTAACCAAAGAAATGGGATATATTTTTTAACAACTTCTTTACTTAGTGCGACTCTCTAGATATCCGAGGGGAGAGAGTCATGATTTTTGAGTGCCTAGGTTTGGGATAGTAGAACTTAATATTAGTTCAATAGAATCAGCACATCTTTAAAAATTCTAGAAATTGTACAGTTGAATTAATGCAAATGGATTTTATTCTTACACTCATGTGTTAACTGGTAGCCTGGACAAAGCCTCTTGACTATCATGTAGTTTTAATGTTCTACATTCAATTTTAACAAATGGCTGCTGAAGGAGCTCTCTATATTTTGCACTATGTTAAATCTGACAGAAATTCATAAACAGACTCAACGCTACTTTCACTGATGGAAACAAATTTCAGTTATGTGGAAGGTTATTCTAGACGTATGAATGAGCGTTAAAACAATCTAAACTGACTTTTGGAGCTAAACCTCAAACATAACAAATACATTGGAAAAAATATATTCTAATCTGTTAATGGTATCAGAGGTTACCAGGATCATAAATTTTTCAAAAAATTGACTTTTCTGCACATTCACCAAAAAACTTTAAAGTTACACAGGCTGCTAGAACATCTAACTCTTCTTCATCCTTCCAGACAGAAGAAGAAAATACACAGAATGTGGAAGAGGGGACAGGCTCCTTGGGAGAATTACAGGAACGCAGTCAGAGTATGTAGAGATGCAGCGAGGAAGGCTAAGGCCATGTTGGAATTGAGTCTGGCAAGGGATGTCAAGGACAACAGGAAGGGCTTCTTCAAATACATCAGCAGCAAGAGGCGGACTAGGGAAAATGTGGGTCTGCTACTGAATGGGGCGGGGGCCCTGGTGACAAGGGATACAGAGAAGGCAGAATTACTGAATGCCTTCTTTGCTTCAGTCTTCACTGCTAAGGGCAGCCCTCATGAATCCTGCAGCCTGGACGTGAGGGAGAAAGTCTGGAGAAGCGAAGACTTTCCTTTGGTTGAGAAGGATAGGATTAGAGACCTTCTGGGCAGACTAGACATCCACAAATCCATGGGCCCAGATGGGATGAACTCATGGGTACTGCGGGAGCTGGCAGATGTTGTTGCCAGGCCACTCTCCGTCATCTTTGAAAGGACCTGGAGAACTGGAGAGTTCAGTCACTCCAGTCTTCAACAAGGGCAAGAAGGAAGACCCAGGCAACTATAGGCCAGTCAGCCTCACCTCCATCCCTGGAAAGGTGATGGAAGAGCTCATCCTGGATGTCATCTCCAGACATATGGAGGAAAAGAAGGTGATCAGGAGTAGCCAGCATGGATTCACCAAGGGGAAATCCTGCTTAACCAATCTGACAGCCTTCTAGGATGGAATGATTGGCTGGGTAGATGACGGCAGAGCAGTGGACATTGTGTACCTTGACTTCAGCAAGGCTTTTGACACTGTCCCCTGTAACATCCTCATAGGTAAGTTCAGGTAGCGTGGGTTAGATGAGTGGACAGTGAGGTGGATTGAGCACTGACTGAAAGGCAGAGCTCAGAGGGTTGTCACCAGTGGCGTGCAGTCCAGTTGGAGGCCTGTGGCTATTGGCATCTCCCAAGGCTCAGTACTGGGTCTCATCCTGTTCAACTTATTCATCAATGACCTGGATGAGGGGGCAGAGTGCCTCCTCAGCAAGTTTGCGGGTGATACCAAGCTGGGAGGAGCGGCTGAGACACCTGAGGGCTGTGCTGACATTCAGAGAGACCTGGACAGGCTGGAGAGCTGGGCAGAGAAGAACCTCATGAAGTTCAACAAGGGCAAGTGCAGAGTCCTGCACATAGGGAAAAATAACCCTAGGCACCAGTACAAGCTGAGGGCTGACCTTCTGGAGAGCAGCTCTGCAGAGAAGGACCTGGGAGTGCTGGTGGACGGCAAGCTGACCATGAGCCAGCAATGTGCCCTTGCGGCCAAGAAGGCCAATGGTATCCTAGGCTGCATTAGGAAGACTGTTGTCAGCAGGTCGAGGGAGGTGATCCTGCCCCTCTACTCCGCCCTGGGGAGGCCTTATCTCGAGTACTGTGTCCAGTTCTGGGCTCCCCAGGACAAGACAGACATGGAGCTACTGGAGAGAGTCCAGCATATGGCTACCAGGATGATCAGAGGGCTGGAGCATCTGCCCCATGAGGAATGGCTGCGAGAGCTGGGTCTCTTCAACCTGGGGAAGAGAAGACTGAGGGGGGATCTTATCAATGTGGATAAGTGCCCGAAGGGAGGGTGTCAAGGGGACGGGGACAAACTCTTTTCAGTTGTCTCGTGTGACAGGACAAGAGGCAATGGGCAGAAATTGAAGCACAGGAAGTTCCGCCTGAACGTGAGGGGGGATTTCTTCACTGGGAGAGTGACAGAACACTGAACCAGGTTGCCCAGAGAGGTTGTGGAGTCTCCTTCTCTGGAGATCTTCCAGGCCCGTCTGGATGCAACCCTGTCTAACATGCTGTAGGTGACCCTGCTGAGCAGGGAGGTTGGACTGGATGATGTCCAGAGGTCCCTTTCAACCTTACTGATTCTATGATTCCGTGATCCTTTCTCCTATTCCTCCTGATTCCTATTGCTGCATTCCTTTATTTTAGCTTAAAAGTTTTCACACTCTTAACCTTATGCTCAGGGATGAACAAGTAAGTTCTCTCATTCTTCACCTGCACAACCTATACGTAACAATAATTACAGAACCCCTACACTGTAATGCAGCAAACTACATGTTTACTATGAGACTGCTGTTATTGAACAGAAAGCAAAAATGAGTTATTTACATAACATTCCAAGAAAAACAGAATTAAACAAAAAGCCAAATATGATTACAGCCTTTATCAGAAAAAAAAAAAAAAAAAAAGCATAGATCCTACTTTAGGTTCATGACACTATTCAGGACAAATGTATACATCAAACGTTATCTACAGATTATATATCTAGGATTCATCATTATGCTTCACTAATAATAATTTTACCATTACACACAGACATGAGCCTAGGTATAGACCCAAATTCTAATTAATTTGTGATGCTTTTGTACAACTATACCAAAAATACTAGGTGAAAGAACTCTCTCTCACTAGTGAAGTGGAACATTTTGGAGCACTTTTGGTCATGGAAGCATGGAATAACCCCAGAACAGTATCCTGATATGCTAGAGTTTATCTTCAGAACAGTTCACATTGTTTATTTCAAAGCAAAACTTATCACTATATAATGTTCAGATAGGCATAACAGTTAAAAGATACTTTCTGAATGTGCTTTCCAGCCCTTTGAAATTTCTCAATTGCAACCTAACAGCTAGTTTGTTTTGTACGTTAACTGAACATAAAATATTTCAGTATGTACTTATTCATCTGGGGATTGGAGAGATGACCTACCTATTAATGGAACAAGCTACAGGAAGAGGACTCATCTGCAATGACATGTTGCATTCTATGTACTGCCCAAAGATAGGTACCATGTACCTGCAAAATATACTTTTTGACTCACCTTTGTATGGTATTCTAATGCATCCAGTTCGCCTTGGTTGAATACACATTTTCTTTTGCGTTTCTGTAGAATGAGCAAACAGGGAGAAGAAATAATCCAGGCTACTCAAAAAAGAAGTACAAAAGTACAAAAAAATAATCAAACATACTTGAATAACAATCAACTCCAAAAATTGGAAAAAAAATATTTCCATCTCTTTCTCTATCACAAGTATAAATCCATTAAGAAAAAGTATGATTTTAAAACATCTAGGCTGCTGTAGGAATTATCAAGGCACACGAGCTTAACAAAGCTGTTATATTGCCCGCATGCATTGGAATCTAATGGTATCTAGTACATGCCACAGTTCATGTTCATGCCCGCTTTGAGCTCACACTAGAAGGTACCCATTTCATTGCAAATTGCAGTTTTTCAGTAACAAGAGAACATTAACCAGATCTTCCTAATTACGCTTGTTGATTTAGACTTATGACTCTTAAATTTTGTTGGTCCATAAGGAACAATGCTCAATCAACATAGGCCAAGTAAACTCACACTATCTTTCACTCCTTGCTAATATGCAGTATCATGACAACTACCACAATTTCAGTTGTTCAAGTCCCCGTGACCACAAGCAACATCAGAAGAGTTTGTGAGCAACCTGCTGCCTGTGAGTCATAGGATGCATAACACCAACATAAAGGAGACAAGGACATCCTTATGAGTGCTTACATTTTACGTGCATCCTTAAATCTACTGTGGAAAAGTTCCTGTTTTTCCTCCAAAGTTTACGCTTTCGTATATAACTTTAGGAAATAAAAATTTGCAAAATTATGTTAACGGTAGGTTATTTAACAGGGAATATCACCACAGCCCACAATGTTATGGAGAACATACCTTCCTTGCTCTGGCAACAAGATCTCCAATGCCACCCTTGGTTCCTCCTCGATTCTCCACCCCGCCGCTGCTGGCCTCTGTTTCTGTGAGGCTCACCTCAGAGCCTCCCTGCCACAGCTGCTCCTGAGCAGCTGTGACTATATGGGGCTTTAAAATATGAAAGAACTCTTCACGAAACACATATCTTGTTTTTCCTGTTTTACCTTCTGTTTCTACAGCATCTCCAGCACCAGGACCAGAAGCATTTCTCGACAAGTGGGTGGTAGCACACGTAGAAGCAGGATAGTGATCCCCAGCCAAAGAGTCAGAAGTATTAAGGGTAACACAACAAGGACGCACAAAGGAGTCATATATCTCGTAGCCACACTGGTTGATGAAAGAGAGATGATCCAGGAGCCACCCTGCTGTCAGCTGATGTACCACAGACATCGTAAGCACCACTTTTTGGGGGGGAAGGAAACATCTCCTACAAACCAGAGCACGTATTCACACTCACTTTTTGGAGCAAATTCTTCCTGAGGTCGTTTTTTCAACAGTTCACTTTTCAGAATTATTAATATTTAATAGTATAGTGCCCATCTTGTGAAAGGCATTTCCATACACATGCAGGACACACGAACAGTTCCGTAGAAACTTCTAACTTCGGCTGGTTTCCTCATTATGCTCTGCTCGATCCTTATTTGATCTTTGGACTGTGAATAAATTTTACGTAGTTTTTCATAATTTTATCTAGGATAGAATTGCTTTAAGGTTACTTTATTCGGGAAGCATCGCGGCGGGATCTCTCACGGCGTCGCGGACGGCATAGGCCACGGGGGAAGAGCCGCCTCTGCCCGGGTGTGCGCAGCTCAGCACGGAGGGGCCAAGCACGGTCGGGATAACGGCGGCGCCACCGCCGCCACCGCCACCACCCCTCGCCGCCCGGCTCTGCCCTCCGCCGCGCCCATCCCCACCGCCCGTGGGGCCCCTCGCGGAGCCGGGCTAGCCCTTAGCATTGCGCCCGCGGGAAGACGCTCCCGCGCTTCCCTCGCTCCGGGCGGGAAGAGCCCCGCGGCGCCTCGCTCACCTACGCCGCGGCCGCCTAGCGCGG
This sequence comes from Rhea pennata, assembly GCF_028389875.1. NCBI lineage: Eukaryota > Metazoa > Chordata > Aves > Rheiformes > Rheidae > Rhea > Rhea pennata. The sequence continues at coordinate 112,825,154 of NC_084664.1, read as the reverse complement.
GCGCCGCCATCTTGCTGTACGGCAGCAACCTCTCCCGCTCGTAACTTCCGGGGGAACCGGGCACCCGCGCGGGGACTACGTGGGGCCAGCGCGGCTCCAAGCTCCGTTGTGCCCTTCTCTCCCGCCAAAGGAAGAACTACTACGGCAAAATGAAACAATGTTTTAATACGTGCGCGTGCACGAATACATATGCATGTGTCTATGTATGCCTAATATATTTGGGTGAGTGGCAGCCAGGAAAACGGAAGTGACGACCACGCCGCCGCGCCGCGCGCGTGATGTAATGCGCACGGGCGCGGTGCGTGACGTAGTGGCTGGCGGGTGGATTTGAAATCTGCGAGGAAGGAGGCGCCGCCGCTGCCGCCGTTAAAGGTAATGGGGGTGCTGCGCGGCTCTCCGCGGCGCCCCCTCCCTTCCACCTGCAGCGAGGATCAATCCCCTGCTGCCGGCCCAGCGGAGGTGGCGCGGCGGGCCGGGCCGGGCCACGCCAGGCGGGGCGGCCGCCGCTGAGGGCGGGCGGGGAGGGGAAGGCGGCGGCGGCGGCGGCGGCCCTGGCGGGGCCGGCGCAGCGCCTTGCCCGGCGGCCGCGCGGGGAGCCGGGCTGCGTCTGTCTGCCCGGAGCGGCCGCGGCTGTGAGGAGGGCCGAGTGCCTAATAACCCTTTCCCTGCCGCTCTTACTCATGCGGGTACTTGTGGCGCTAAACCTGTCAGCATCGCCCATATAGAGTCATCCTGTATAAAGTCATGTAAATGCACCTGTTTTCCCTTTGATACAACTTACATGCGCTGCTAATGCGAATGGATGCGGTTGTGCCTTGTTATGCCATACTCCTGCCTTTTTTCTGGTGTAGACTCAAGCAAGATATAGTCTTAAGTTAGCCATTTGTTGTTTTTGTAAATACCACTTACCTCGTGATTTGTATTTAATAAAAGTAATGGAAGAATACAGCTTCCCTTCTGCAGTGAAAATAAGGCCAAAGATTTGGTCACTTTTGTCAAGTGAGTAAGTTCTATTTGCCTGAAAATCCTACCTAATATCAGTGCAGAGACAGTTCAATATTTCCAGCTTGATTTTATCCCTTTTTCTTCTGTAGTCTAAAGGTGTCCACAATATTAATTTGGAATAGATTTCCCAGGTATTGTGCTCTCTATGATGCTGTAAAATGAATCACAATATTGATAAGCAGGCTCAGAGGTAGTGGCTAAGGAACTGCCAGAAGCAGTAGTCATGCTAGTGTGGCCACCTTTACAGCTAATCAAACTGAAAAATGTTTTCAACTGTTTTGGTTTTGGTACTTGTAATTAGAAATGCCCCAAAACTCAAAATAAAATATAAAGATCAATAGTCAAAGCAGTTGGCTTGGAGCAAACGCTGGCTTTGGCTTTTGTCCATGAAATACTTCATTAAAAGCCTGTACTGCTGCTGCCATGTAATTGCCATATCAGACATACACACTGAAAAAGGGTGAATTGTGTATCTGGAAATTCAGGTAGCATACCTGGAAGCTTTTGTTTTGTTTACCAAAAAAAAATCACTTCTCTTTAAAAGAAAACCCATTATTTTGGGAAATTCTTGGTCTGTCACACAGTTGTTAGTCTAACATACAATTCCACTTGCTTAGCCTGACAGCTTAAAATGTCATTGTGGTGTTATGGAAGGCAAATATTCTTAGATTCTGGACTCTCCCATACTGACATATTGTGATTTACAGTTTAGCCACAATGAGACGAAGCTCAAGTACTACCGGGAGTAGTAGTCGGCAATCTGTGATGGCACTGAGAGTACAGGACACCAACAAGATGGGTCTCCAAACACCTCAGATGTAAGTGTTACTGATCATGTTGCTAGGAGTGGGTCCATAAAGTTAAATCTGAAGAGATTTACTGTGATGTGTTAATGAGTAGGTGAGTAGCAGCTGAAAAAGATGGGAACAGCAAAAAGAGAACTGCCTGCAGCAAAGGATATTTGCACAAGTGCTTCAGTCAAGAATATTTGCACAAGAGCTCCTGTTTTGCAAAAACTTCCTTGCACCTCTGGAATAAATATGAGTTTAAAGTTCTATGGTTCTGATAAATAATTTTCTTGATGTTAAAAGCTTTAAATGTCAGAACTGATGTGCATATGCAATATGGTTGATATATAATTGCTTTTGAGCTCTAAAACTTTAATTTACTGGTATGCTCATGACAATTAAATTGTAATACTTGTTTGTTGTTGTTACATATTTGTTGGAGGATATCTGAGTGTATGTATATGTATAAAAATGAAAGCATATAAAACTTGCAGAAATATTTTTGATAATGAGCAATGATGCATTAAAACTGGTTGACATCACTAAGAAGCTGCTGTGCTGAAGATGCTTAGATTTAAATGCATATGTTACAGTTTTCTTACATGAGCAAAAGATGAAATGGTTAAAAATATATATGTATATGTAGCAGTCATTTGAATCCTTCCACCTCTCCCCCAGGAAGGACAGAGGAACATTTGGGAAGCTGAGCATGAGCAAACCTACATCTGGAACTTCTGAAAGAAAAGTCAGCTATTTTGGGAAAAGGTATTGATACCTTTAGATTTTTGCATGGTAAATTTAACAATAGCAGTTCCACAACATTTTGTAATTTTTATCCATTATGTGAGATTTTCACTACAGGGAAAAATGGATGTGAGGACAAAAGATCTTCAGGTATATCTTTCTCCACTCATTGATCACTTAATAATGCTGTGGAGTGAGAATAGCTTTGAAAGCTATTCTCTTCTTGGGAATGATATGCACTGTAGAACTTGCAGGGCTGCTCAAGACACTGATTTATTTAAGGAGGAATGATCTTCAATACAGCCTTGGGAGATGTTTTTAATATCTAGATTTTAAGCAAGCTTTCCTACAGTGCCAGTCTGGTTGCTTAGGTTTATATTTTGCTTCTTCATTCAGAAAAACAGGTATCTTTTTTTGCAGAAAGATTTTTAAAAATGAGAAATCAAGAATAAATGAGGCACAAATGCAAAAGAATCACATGTATGATACTTTCTGCCTTAGTTTATCCTTCAATCTAAGATCGAAATCTTCCAAAATCCTACAGTCTTTCAGCTTTTCAGGCCTTCCAACAGCCCACGCAATCTGATTTCATGGCTTTTATGTCTGTTGGTATTTTCTTTTAGGGCTCCACTGTTGCACGGATCTGCTCCTTTTAATTATTCCTAACTATTTTAGCTTTCATGAACCAACTACATCATTTTGTTTCTTCACTTCAGGGGATTTTTTTCCACTCTTATAAAACTGTTTCTCTAGATAAACTGAGAAAACATTCACCTAGGATATAGTAAGCTCACTGTTGTAGGTGGGCTCCACTTGTTCTGAGCTGAGGTTTTTTCTGTCATTCTAGTTAAAGAGAAACCTTCCAGTATCTCTGAAACATAAAGACAACAAACGTAAGGACTTAAAATATTCATAGTTCTTGGCTATTGATATCGTCACAAGAATTGTATACTTTTTTTGTTCTTAGAACTAGCAGTGTTGGTGGTTCACGCAACAGTCAGTATGGTGTGTTTGGTACAGAAAAAATCAAGGATCCCAGGCCACTTCATGACAAGGCATACATTCAGCAATGTATCAAACAGCTTTGTGAGGTAACTTTTTCATTTGAAACATGTATTCTAAATTATTACTTAATTTATTTAATTTTGTTATTATTTATTTAAGTAATTCTTTTAAACATTTGTTTTAAGTAATAAAGGATATTAATCAAAATATTTATTTTTCATGACTTCAATTTTAGATTTTGTCTAATAACTGATTTTCTACTTAATGTTTCTTTTTCTCAGCTTCTTGTTGAGAATGGTTATGCCCATAATGTCTCCATGAAATCACTACAGTCTCCATCTGTTAAGGATTTCTTAAAAATCTTCACTTTTATCTATGGATTTCTCTGTCCTTCTTATGAACTACCTGATTCAAAATTTGAAGAGGAGATTCCCAGAGTTTTTAAAGAGCTTGGGTAAGATCGTTGTTGTCAGTTTATGCTAAATAGTTGTGGTAAAGCTAGAAATTATAAAGCTAAGGGTTCTGTACGATTGCTGGGGAAAGATGACAGGCTTATTCATTGAGATAAGACTACAATGTTGTGATTATTTTGCTTTATTATTGGTAAGTTCCAATTTCAGTCTTGGTTCTTAGACTCTATTGCATATCTTATATTTAAACTTGCAGAACTATAGCATCTTGGAAGCTTTGTTTGTAACTTAAAACCTAATAACTATCTTTATTTTTATTAGACTTTGAGAAATCACCTTCTTGAACGAAAATTTCAGTTTTGGCTTCAACTTGGCAGCCTGGGACTGACTAGCTCATTGTATTCCAGTGCAAGCACTAAAAATGACTTCATAATACTGGCTTCTGTCTATTTATTTTAAAATCAGTTTTCCTGAAATTTCTCTCTCTCTGCATTCAAAGAGAGGGAAATAAAAAAAAAGTTGAGAATAAAACACTAATAGGTAGCTGAGTGTTTTATTTCTTGTTCAATGTGGTAATTTTTTGAAATTATTGACATACTAATGCTTTACAAAAGCCCTGCCTGTTGTTAAGGGTCATTTTTTCAGTCACATGGAAAAGTGAACAATATTTTACTTCTGGAGATTTCTTTGAACCCATGATGTTGTCAGAGATTTCTGTGGTAGTGTCCTTAGTTTATGTTTTATATAGCCAGATCTCCTTAGCTGTGTATGTCTGTTCTGTTCACTTTTTAGTCTTTTAAGAAGTTGTTTTAATCTGTAACATTTGAAACTGGTGATATAGCTCAATCATTGAAAAGAAAGTTGATCTCAAGAGGCCTTACTCTGCTCACAGGGAATACAATGCTGGATAAAATGACTTACTTGAGAACTCATTTCAAGAAATCTTTTGAGAGTTATAAAATAGAGCTAAATTATTCACTTTAAAAATATCCCCAAGCCAAGTTCATGAGTGCTTATTTGGAACTGTCAGTTTATCATAGTTTTTTGTCCTGTGTTTCTAAAATATCTTTGTGCAGCTGCTGTCTGAAGTTGGGTTAAAATTTGCGCTCCTCTGTTCTTTGCATTTCAGAAGGCTTTGAGAGCACATCTGCAATTAGCAGAATGGCATCTATGTATTCCATATTTATAAGTAACATTAATAGTTTGATATGCAGCCGTTCTGAAATGATGCCTTTTCTATTATTGCATAATATTAAGCTAATCATCAGCTGCTTTTTTGCTTTCAAAGCACATTTTGATCCCCAGAAGCAAGAATCTCGCTCTGTAAGAACAGGACTTCCATGTCTCAGTTTCTCTCCTAACATATTAGGAAATCCTTCTGGCTTGCACGTCCAGTTTGAATAGAAGCTAGGCATCCATTGGACTGTTTTTCCCTCCTTCGTGTTTGCTGCCTTTCTATTAAGGTCTACATCTCATCATTAATCACATGTTCATAGGGCTCCCACTCCTTTTCCCTGGTACTATTGTGCCCACCTCTTTTCCCATAGTAGCTGCAGAAAATAAAAGACAGATTTGATCTGAGGGCAGCTTGTACCAAGAGAGACAAAGCAACATAATAAGCTGACTAGGAAGGGGAAGATGCATCCAGGAAAAGGAGTTTATGAAGAAATAGTTTATACTTTGTATGAGGCCTTAATTTTTCCTAATCTTTTCACATGCAACAAATATCCATTTCTTCATTTCCAATATGAGAAACCCATCACAATACTATTGTGCTATAAGAACTCAGCTCATCTCTTCTGGATGTATAGTATAAAGTACAATTAAGTTCTTCCTTGTGTGCCTCAAAACCTACATGTAAAATTGTGGGGTTTTTGTTTTATTCACTTTTTTCAGCTATTAAAATGTGTTTTCTTTTCCTTTGTAGGTACCCTTTTCCTTTGTCAAAAAGCTCCATGTATACAGTGGGAGCACCACACACATGGCCTCAGATTGTCACAGCTTTGGTTTGGTTAATTGATTGTGTCAAGGTAGCATCTGACTTCCTTACGCCAAATAATTCCACTTTTCAGACTGGGCATGTTATTTTCAAAATAGATCTTTTAATAGCTTTCTAAAAATGCCTTTGTTGCTTCTTATTTGAAGAAAAAAGTAAGTGTTCTTCAGTGCTACCATGAAGCTAGCCTTTAGCCTCTTTCTTAGTAACCTTTAAACTAATGTTTAATGTTTACTAATGTGTAAACTGAAATTTTTAATGTTATACTGGGATTTTTTTAACTACATTCATCAGATAAATTTGTGTATGAGAAAGCAAAAATAATTTATCATATATACATACATAAAAATTCTGTGAAAAGTTCACAGGTATAATCAGGACTGTTAAAAATGTATTTCTGGTGAAGGAATGTCTTTTTGACATCTACTCTCTTCTTCTAAATTTAAAGTTGAGGATGGAATTTTCAATAGCAGCTGCTCAAGTGACCTGTGACTGTACAGAGTGGGGATTTTTTTTGTATATTCTTTCGTAGTGGTAACTCACTGCTGTTACCAGCTCATGTCTGAGCCATATTTGGAATTTGTGCCAGAAGTTCACCACTGCTGAATTGGGCACACTTGAAAATCCTATGTTTTTTGCTGAAAAATTATGTGTGACTTATCAAGGCACTTTAGCAGTGTTGACTGCCTAGTTAATCCCTCTTCATCTATGCTTTCAGTCAATAAAAGACAGTAGCACTACCCTGATATGATCAGTTACTTGCTCTGAAGCAGCACCATTACATCTTACTTGCTGAAATCCTAATCCAAAGTTACCTGCTTATCACAAACATGAAACTAATATATGAAAACTAATCAAAATCATCAAGTTTACTCTTTGTATGTACATGTATGCTTTTTAGCTGTATTCTGCCATAAGGGAAAATGCACCATCGTTTGATGATGGACAGAGCTGGGGAGGAGAGACAGATGATGGAATTGTACATAATAAGGTACTATAAAAAAGTAAATGATTATTATAATTGTTCAGTTGAATTTTACCATATGCTCTAAATAAACAATTTAAATATATAACACGATGTGACTTCAGTTTTCTAATGTTAGCAGCAGTACAGTGTAAATTCGTTGTAAAAGTAAATGCAAGAGCTTCAGTTTGTATCTTTTTAGTTTGCCATATAAAAACAGTGGAGATACTGAATGTGACTTGAGTACTAAAAAATTTAGCAGTTATTTTTTTCCCTTAAAAAAAAAAAAAACTATTAGTAATAGTATTATCAGCAGATGTTCAGAAAGTTTGTATGATGTGCCAGAGCATATAGTTAGTGAATTGCAAAAAATCATATTAAAATAGAATTTTGAATTTTGGACTAAGGTTACAAACCCGACAGTTGACAAGGAGAAATGCTTTTAAACTAAATGCATACATAGATTCTGTGTGTTAAAACAAAATTTTCTTTCTGCAAGAGTTGCAATTTAAAGTCTCCAGCAATTTGACCCTTTGGGTAACCTTTTTTTTAATTCTAACATTAATACTCTGATATCTCTATGTCTGAAGTATAGCGTTCATATTTACTGAAGAGCTCTGATAAACAGAGCCTCAGTTCTCAAACTCATATGGTCTAAGGTTATAAACTTACATATTGTCTCTACTATCCTGGTTAGGTATCCAAAGAAAATCAATTAAGTGTTTCTAAACCCTGTTTAATAATGCTAGATGCATCCTTTTGTCTGAATACTATCTGCTGGCACTCTAGTTCTTAAAAAAAAAAAGAAAGAAAAAAAAAGAAAGAAAGAAAACAAACAAGAAAAGATGCCCAGAAGTAGACTTTTTAGAGCAAGAAGCACAGTCAAACTTGTAAAAGATATCTTTCACCTCTGTATAATTCCATTGGTTGAGTAGATCTGGACTGTTTAGCTATTTACACAGCCCTTTGAATCTTCATGAAAGCTTTTTTTAATTGTTTTCAGCTTTTTATGGACTATACTGTGAAGTGCTATGAGCACTTCATGAAAGGGGGAGATACTTTTGAAGAATTTGATGCAGAAGTGCAATCAAAATTAAGTAAGTTCTCATGTCTTAATGAAGTATTTAATTGTGTTACTTGTATCTTTTCTCCTTGTATCAGATTTGCTCAGTTCACAAATAAAGGTGATCTGAGGTGAGGAAAACTGGAATTCCTAAGTATCATAGTTACATTGACTTAATTCTGTTTTATGCATTCTTACCAATACAGACGGGTCATGCTCTGTTGTCACCTGTACCTTTGTATGCCTGTTGTTTTCAATGACTTTGTAATGATAGAAAAAGAGTGTGCAGATCATCCTTTTGCTAAAAAAAAAAAAAGGGGGGGGGGAACCTCTCACTAAAGGCTGCATATTTGAAGAGTAAGAAAGTTCAGGTTCTTCAAAAAGTTGTGAAAACAATTTGTGAGAGTTCCATACCCTATTGTGAGGATTCTCAAGTATGACTCAAACTGGCACTTGTATCTGCCTTCAGAGAGCTGATTTTTTTTTTTTTTTTTTTTTTTTTGGACTCATATGTTCCCACATTCTCTGTTGCATTTCTGTAGGCAAGAAAACAAGGAGGGAAACTAGTTTTTCCCTTCTGTGCCCTCTTATGCAAAGCAGACCAAGGACCCTTCTATTGCCAGCAGTTCTAGAGGAGGCATAAATAACTAGACAGAAAGATGTTACCAGAAGAAAGTAATCATGCAGCTGTTTGGCAAAAACTGAGGGAATTAAGAGAAAACGTGGCTCCAGATGCAGAGTAGTATATGGGTGATAAAGGAATATACAAATGAGATTGCCCTTGAAAACCTGGAACAGATGAAACTCTTGCATAACAGCCGCTATTGCTACAATGTGGGCTATATACGAGTTTGGAAACTCTGACCTCATAGCAGTGGTTTTAGCTTTTGTGTAACTCCAAGACTGACAAACTTGTTTGAATTATTTTGCCTATTTGCTTTGTAATGAAAACTTTTAATGTAAGATGGGTTTTAGTTTTCAATTTTTAAAAAATGTTTGGATAATAGGTATTCGTTGTGCTAAAACTATAGCAATTACACAGGTGTTCAGTATAGATGATGATATTCAGTGAGATTAATTTATATCACTTTTTTTTCCCTCTAGAGGATTTATTTAACATAGATGAATTCCAAATAGAAGGTTTAGCTGCAGAAAACAAAAGGCTTCATGAAGAGATCGCAAGACTAGAAAAAGAAAGGGAAAGTGAGCCGGTTAGTAAATTCTGTGCTCGTGTATGGAGGCGGGGGTGGAGGGCTGGGTACCTCACTTAATTTTCAGTTATTGACCCTGAAGGTACTGTATCAGTATTCTATAGCAAGATACTGATAATACATTACAAAAAATGGAAAATTGTTTTCAGTTTTCTAGAAGGTTCTAAGTAGCCCTGGCTATTACAGACTCAGTACCACTGTAGTAGAACACATTATTGTGGAGTCTTCAGTGACTGTTTGACATTGTGCAGGTATTTTCAAATTAGGAGATCTTGCATTGGCTGAAATTTTAATAAAATAGTTGAACCATTGCTTACTTGAACTTCAACAATACCTCTTCCAAATATTTGTAGGAGAACCTTTTTAAGGGATGGGAGTATAGAAAACAGTAATAACAACTAATCAAAATATATTTTGGGAAAGTGCTGTGTTTGAAAAGACAGTTCCTGTTTGTAATACATCATTAAATTCAAAACAGGTTAGTGGCTGCACAGCTGGCAACTTGAGACTCCAGCCTGCACACAAAATGTGGTTGTTTTATTTTTTCATTGCCCTTAGTTTTATCTGCCCTTTTTGTATTGTAATATTTCTGAATTACGTGCATCAAGAACTTCATTTATGCAATGCCTAATGCAAATCAGAAATGTCAAATACTAAAATGCAAGAATTAAGATGCAAATCATCTTTTCAGCTTCTTTTTATTATGAAAGACTTAGACTTGAGTCAGATGCCACAGATGTAAACACTGAAGAATTTTGATTAAATTTTTATTTATGCTGTTAAGGTTGACTATAATTATTCTACTGTCCTGTCTGGAAAGTAAAATAATTATTGTAGATAATAAATTAGTGGTTGTTCTTTCCATCCATTTACTAGGATCGTTTAGTATCGCTGCGAAAGCTGAAATCTTCGTTGCAAGCAGATGTCCAGAAATTCCAGGCTTATATGGAAAATCTAGAGTCTCATACAGCCATCCTTGATCAGAAAATGAAAAGTGTTAATGAAGAAGTTGAAACAGCAGGTAAGAAAGGTCCTGGTCATAGATGGTTGGTGAAGCTAGAAGTAGCTTTAGAAGTATTTTATAATTCTCAGCTTCACAACAAAGTGAGATGCTTTGTGTATCGTGATTGTACAAATTAATTTTGCTAAATGGATTTCTAACAAAGGAGTTTTTTTTGGCTGATAGCCATTTGTACACTAGAGACATGAATTGTAGATAACGACTCACCAAAATACATAGATTGGGTTAAGCTATGTATTCTGGTATTTTACATCAGTTTTATGAATATTTTGTGAATTTAGAAATGGAAGTAGAAGCAATGAAGCAGGAGAACGCCCGACTCCAGTACATCTTTGATAACCAAAAGTACTCGGTTGCGGACATTGAGAGAATAAATCATGAGAGGAATGAGTTACAGCAAACCATCAACAAACTGACTAAGGAACTGGAAGCAGAAGAACATCAGCTGTGGAATGAGGAGCTAAAATATGCTAGAAATAAAGAGGCGGTATGTGAAAATACTGCTACTGTGAGAGGCCGCTCTCAGTTTTTATCATACAAAATTAAACTTGAGACTTCGGCTGTTAGCTCTTTTTTCTAAATAATAAACAATAGCATGGATGTCTCTTAACAGCCTTAAAAAATGTCAAAATTGATTTGTTTTTATTCTCTCTGAAAAGTATTTTTTTTGAGCATAATGTAGATGTATTAGATATATTCTTTCTATGTTTTTCTGCATCATCAGGGACATAGCAAGAATATGCACTACTGTCAGCTCTCACTGTAAAAGCAGCAGCAGCTTACCTGGAAATTTCTTGTGTTAAGATTTCATATCAAGTAATACAAAACTAGTGCTTTGAATCAATATCTCAACTAACATTTACAGCCAAATGAGTCCCTTACATGAAATTTCAATTAGAAACTTTTAAAGGGACAAATTAATTCCCTCGTTTTACAGAAATGAAGAAATGTGCCCCTCTAAGTGATGGAATTTAAAAGCCGCTACCTTGCTAAATAGAGAATTACAAAACACACCTTTCAAATACATTTTGCATTCAGCAGGGCTATGATTTATCAAGCACTTGATACCTTCTTAAATTCCTCTTAGTGTACAAGTCTGAAGCACATAAAACTGAAAAAGATATTTTGATTGATATTTGCATATATATGGCACCCATGGATCAGAAAACAGACTAATAAGCTATGTCTTCAGGTATGCTCAATTTAAAATATGTTATTAGGAAGTGTACATGCATCAGGTATTTGCTGCCAGAACTAATGAGAGAAGGACTATCAATATGATGACTGATCATTCTTTTAGTAATTTGTAGTATTTCTAAATGTACTTCTCCTCTTCTATAAAACAATTTTCAAAAAGTTGAAGTAGGAAAAAATATAGCAGATGAGTAGGCAAAATTGCAGGTGAAACTCCAGAGCAAACTCTGAAGGAAACGTAAAACTGCACTTAAACCAAAAAATGCAGGCTTCTGAACTGTCAATATTTAAGCTCTTCATGCTGTGATATGTTCTGGAAATATGTTGCTAAAGAACAATTCAGACACCTGTTTCATGTATCTTAAGAATAGTTTTTACAACTATTTTCATTTGTATTTTTCTAAGATTTTGTCCTTTCTCTTCCGAATAGATCGAAACACAGCTAGCAGAGTATCACAAACTGGCTAGAAAGCTGAAATTAATTCCAATAAGTGCTGAGAATTCCAAAGGCCACGACTTTGAGATTCAATTTAATCCTGAGGCAGGACCAAATTGCCTAGTCAAATACAGAACTCAGATTAAGGTAAGTAGCATCAAGTGCCCCAAATGTTTCTGTTAACACATTCATAAGAATATACTTCAAAGTGTTCTTTGGGAGTTTTGGGCAGGCCACTCTTAAAACTTTCTGTGAAACTCTAGTGAAAACATTCTGTGATGAATTGACTTAACTACATTGGAAGAAAATTTGACATCAGAAGATACAGCAGCATAAAAAAAACCTGGAGGGAGAAAGCATGTACTGGGATCCCTCTTAATAATCTGGCTAATGCAATTTTTCTTGTCTATTTGTTACAGGCTCCCCTTATGGAGATCATAAACCAGACTGAGGAAGAAATTAGAAAAGCTACTCACCGGAAAATGAGTTTGGAAGATACTTTAGAACAGGTATGTTTTGGTCAATGAAGACAAGGATCAAGACATCATAATGGTATCTCCTAGTCTCAACTGACCTTGTGCACAGGTGAAGTGTTTTCTGGGAAGGGAGTAGTAAGAGAATTGCTTGAATTATGACAGAGCATAAAGCTTCCATGAGAACTGGGGGGTCTCTCTGTTAGCTGAAACAATGTGCATTGAACATTATGCAGTTACATATACTTGACCATAAACATTGGAGAGATTTAATGTTTTAATAAGCTGACTATTCCAGTCTGGTTGCCTGGCTTACCATCACTGTTCTCATCAGAAAGATTTCTAGCAATACTGAATTCAGGAAGGACTGGAACATGGAAAATTTCTTGTCAGATAGGATGTTGCGATATGCATTGCCACTTGAAGAATTTAAGGCACCAGTTGCAAAATTACTGTCACTGGGAAACAATTAATGATCTAAATTCTATGCTAAATTTTATATGGAAATTTCCAAAAAGTCATGCTCATTGAAGGTTACAGGTTATTCTTTCAAAAGGCATAAAAACCTCTGGAAAGCTTTTTGGAAAGTCAGTATGATTTGGTTGAAACCAAACTTTGAGGCTGAAATGTTAAAAACATATTAGTATAATTTTCTAAACCATAAATAATTGACAATGAAAACTTAGAGCTCTATATTCAAAGCTTCTGTTTCTCACACAAGATCCTTTACACACACTTTTATTAGCATTGTATGTATTGAAGTTTTTCATCCCTCTCTCCTTGGAAAATAAGGATTATGCGGCAAAAGGTGCAACTGTATAGATACCAAATGACATTAACAGTTCTTTATATATGCACTTCTAGTCTAAATGAGTGTTTCTCAACTGTCACAGCTGTTGTCTGTGACGGCATGAAGTTATATGCTGGATTTCTTTTTTTAATACTTAATGACATTTCTAGGTGAACACAATGATAGAGGAGAGGAAAAGCAGTGTGAAAATGCTGAAAGAAGAAGCTGAAAAGCTGGATGATCTTTACCATCAGAAGCTTAAGGTAGAATATGTTTTATAGGTTGATGACAGTGAAGAATTTATCCTTAATAAAATGTTGTGGGTTTGTTTTTTTTGTTTTTTTTTTTGTTTTGTTTTAATTTAGTGATCCATCCATTATGGAGTATCTTTATATATTTTTTTCTGTGTTTATATGTTGTTTTAGGGGGGAGAGGGGAGTTTGGAGAGTGAGCATCTGCCCTCTCTTCCTTCTACCTATCTTGTCTTAGATATCTGAGAACAGATTTTACAATTCCTGTTTCTGAAAAGCTTACACCAATTTTAAATGAAAAATCGAGGCACAAGAAAGTTTTTTGCTACCTAGGTTATGTAACAGTTTCCTTAAAGAATGCAGTTGCTAGAGAATGCTACACTAATTTGTTGAGATTTGAATGAGGTACTACTACTGTGCAGCAGGAAAATCAGACAAAAAGGAAATATTGTTCACAGGCTGTTTAGTTCATTTATTTTTTCATGACGATCTTGCTTTATTTTGCCTATCTGGAACATAAGTCACCATTAAGTTGTTGCAGATGATGCAATGTTCTTTCATTCTTTTCAGAAATATTTCTTATCTTAAAGTCAGTTTCCATTTTCTCATAAGACAATCTGGTATCTTACTTTGGCAGATCCTGTAAATCGTAAGTTACTACATCAAGTCATAGAAGCAGCCACATCCACCTGCTGGCCTCAGGATGTTTCAGAGCATGTACTCAAGGCAGATTTCTGCCTTGTTTACTCAGTTTAGTATATAATAAATATTATTACACTTTGTACTAAAGGTGTTACTGCTACAATAAAATTTGCGAAAACATTCTTTGACTAAAAGCACATGTTAAATATTTTAGTGTTGGTGATATAAAATTGTTTTCTTTATTTCCTCTCCCCACCAAGGAGGAGCAGTCCCTTTCCTTTTCCTCACCTTTTCTTTTGGTTTAGCAATGAAACATAGCCATCCCAGTTAACAACAAAGTGGCTGCTTCAATACCTTTTGAGTTCTTTAACAGCACAGTTTTTGAGGCTTTGGGGAGCCACAGTGCTGAGGAGAAAAATGGTTTTTTGAACTAAGCTGATGTTTAATATACTTGTTCTTCCAAATCTAAACTTCTGTAATACAACCATAAAATAGAGGGCTATATCATTGTTAACACTCTGCTTAGGTGGCTGAAGGCAATTGCTTTAGTTTATTGCCTTCAAAGGCATCTGAAACTCCTCTTAATTTTTGTTATGCATATTTTTTGCTGTTAAGATAAGCCTCATAAAATACTTGATAGCTAGTGGACAAGTTATAATGAGACATAGTCATGTAATTCTTCATTTTTATATATATATATGTATGTATGTATATGTGTAATATATATAATGTGTAATATATATATAAACACACACACACAAACACATATATATATGCTATCCATAAGTTAAATTACTGAAACTACATACTTCTGAAATAATTGTGTAATACTAAACTTTACCAGAACTGAATGTTTAGTGCTGGTAGAATTTGTTTAGCTTCTTTTATGTATTTAAGAATATTATGTATACTGTCAGCAGTGTTATTCTCCCTGGAGAGATGACCAGTTATATTTTTTATGTACCTTTCAGAGCCAAAAGGGAAAAGTCTTTTTCATTCAAAGTGAATTTTTAAAAACAACAAAACAACAATAGTCTGTGATGTTCTCTTTCTAAGCTATTTAGAGAGTAAGCACATAAATTACATTTTTTTCACGTGAACTTTGAAGGCAAGATAGCTGCAACATAAACCTTGAAATGAAGACGGAGAAATAAGGGGAAGGTTAGGTTTGTTTTCATTGTTGAACAATACAGAAATTTTAATTTGGAGCAATGAGTATTAAGTTTCTTCTGTGGTGAATTGCTAATTCAAGTATCAAGATGAGTAATATTCAGAAATAAATTTCCTATTTCCTAATTTATGTCATTTTTCTCTTTGCTATTATTTACAGGAGGCAGAAGAGGAAGAGCAAAAATGTGCAAATGAACTGGAATTGTTAGAGAAGCATAAACACTTACTTGAGAGTGGTGTCAACGAAGGTCTTAGTGAAGCCACAAATGAATTGCATGATATTCAGCGACAGTAAGGCCCATAATGTTAAGTTTTGGTTTTGTTTTGTTTGTTTTTAAGGACATAGATATTCTTTTAAGTTCTAACATATCTAGTATCTTATAAACGAATATCTAAAATTCTTCAGTGAGCAAGTACTCAGTGTACTAATTTCACAATTTTACAGTTGAATTATGTTTGTCCGTGGCACTTAATATTTTGTTAGGAAATTTAAGAAGTCTGTTCCATCGGTGCACTTTTGTTTTCCACATACCTTTTACAATATGTACAGTTGTAGTAAGGATGTTAGTTTGTTTCCAAACAAACATATTTGATGGCATGTTATACATGTTAAATCTGGAAAGACAATTCTGACTCTAAACATAATGCTCTAAGGTATCTTTTTTCTTGTATTGATTAGTGCAATATGGTCCTTTTTCCTCTAAGTTGGATATTAATAAACAAATGCAGCCTGATCTAATTTAACAAATTTATGAGTAATCTGACAATGTATACTACTTGGTAAAGAAAAATTGTTTCAGCTGTCAGGAATTTTACAATGTGATTTTCTGAGGGTATTTACTTTTTAGATACCAAGTTGTTATGCAAACAACAACAGAAGAGAGCAGGAAAGCAGGTGATAACTTGAACCGTCTTCTAGAAGTGATTACTACTCACATAGTATCTATAGAGGTAAGCTAAATTTGCTATTCAGAGTGAAATCTTACTACAGTTATCTACAACTGCAATTAAATGCATGGACATTAGGACTTACTCTTTTTATCAAAGTATCAATGATTTATGGGTGCTACACTGAGTCTGTAGATTCTAGTAAATAAATTAGTTGACAAAACAGTTGGTACAAACAATCAGCAGTAATCATTAAATGTCAGTAATCGCTCCAGTCAGTTCAATCTTCTCTGAAAGACCAGAAGTATTTGAGTATTAGCACTTAGAGTACTAGCACCTAAGCCATGCAGTGATGGCTTAAAATGCTTTAGTAGTCGCAGTACTATAGAGATGCCATAGTTCTAATCAACTTTCTGCAACTCTCTTCTAGAAATACCTCGATGAACAGAATACGAAAATTGACAGAGACTATGAAGAATTCATGTCTGAAGATCTATTGTCAACCTTGACTAGAATTCTAGACAGCTATAAAAGGAAGGCTGAAAGTGTGTAGTCCCCAAAAGATGAAAATTTTGGATTGGTGAAGCTCTGGTATGGGGTCTCTTAAAGAATGGGCACTTCCTGGGTTTATCAGCTAAATTAGCTTTAAGTTTAAATAAGTGCTTATGAACTTCCTTTGAATGACATAAATATATCAGAGGATTAAATAATGTGTTTGCAAATTTTTTTAAAAGACATTTTTTAGACTTTCTCCTCACAGTGTATTTATGCAAGATGACAAATGTCTGTGACAAGACAACTGCGGAACAATTTAACTTTTATTTTTCTTTATAACTATGTGCTTTTAGGAATATTCAGTAAGGCAAGAATTCTGTCAGCCTGTTAAAATAATAAGCCAGAATGCACTTAGAGATGCAACTGCAAGTGACAACACAATGCAAAGGGTACTGTTGATTTGAAATACTCAAAAGTAACAACCTAATGATCTTGCAGGTTTACAAAAACCACTAATAAGTGGGAAAAGGGTTACACTTTCCTTTTGGAGTGTAGTTTGTACATTTGGAAGTAAATATATAGTATACATTCAGACTGACAGTACATGTCCTTTCCAAAACCTTAAAGAAAGTTTATCAGCAAGATCAAATGTAAATGTCTTCCAGGTTCCTGCCTATTTGCTGTTATATATGTTATCTAAACTGCCCAGAGACCCCTCTCACATGAATAAATTTGTTTTTAAAAAGTCAAAGCCTCTCTGAAAAGATAAGCAATAGTTATAGAACAGTCTTGTTTGTCTAAAGACTGAAAAATTAGTCAATTTGAAAAAAAAAGTTCTGTGTCTGACTGCTTATAGTCCTAGATGAAACTTTAATGTACATTCTTAGTATGGGTACCAGAGAGCTGTAGGTAGGACATTATATGAATTCTGGCAATATAGGTATTCAGTTTTAGATGTAGTTAATGTTGAATACATCAAAATATTCCAAAATGAATCTTTTGTTGTTAAGCTGGTAGGACAGATTCTATCTGATTTTTCTTTCTCAGGAAAGTAGCGGTAAAGTTAGTGTACAGAGAGATCCAGTCCAAATACATAGAAGAAAATGTAACTCCATCTCTTTAATATGGATTTCTGTTTCTTGATCAATGCCGTGTTGGAAATGGAAGTTGTATCTGCTTTTCTACTTTGTATATACCTTTTCTTTTTAAAGCAGCATATAGTGTCTTGGACAGTTTAATTTATGATGGTATTTCCTAATAAAAATATTGAGGTATTTGAGGTTTTGACTAGAGTTCAGTAATAAATATCGTTGATTCAAACACACGATAATAAAAACAATTCTGCAGTCTGTTCAAATGGTGCTTATACCTCTAGAACATTTCTGGAAGCTGACACCTAAATAAAATTGCTCACTAATTTTACAATTAGACAAAATATTTGAGTGAAACACAGATCCCTAGGATGCAAAATAAAACTTAGAACCTCTGAACACAGACTGTATTGTCTTTATTTTAATTTCTCACAAAAACTGAATTGTCTTTTAGACATTTTTCCGGAGTGTATATAAAATTTAGTTGTCCTTAATACGGTGTGTGAATCTTTGGCTTGAGGATGAGCATTTTGTTTCAGACATTATGGTAATGAAAGCTATAATTAAATTTCTAAGTTTCTGTTCTTCTGTTACTCTCCAGAAATTTGACAGCTACAAAAGCTTTCTGATAAACAGAGAGTAGTTCTGCTTTCTTCTGTTATCCTTTGTAATTTTACCTTTACAAAAATCTCACTTTTTCTTTAATAACATAACTTTTATCAAATCTCAGTTTCTTCTTTTTTTCTTTTGTGAGCTTTCTAGCACTCTTACTTTCTCGACAGCAATATCCTTAATTAAGCAAAGGTGTGAAACATACAGAATAATCATCCTGTGACCCAATCCCTCTAAAATAAGTATTCTTTTAGGGACTATGCTTTATTTGGCTTTCTGGTGCCCATTTGTCTCTGATTCTGTAACCAACTATCCTTGTGTATATTAGTATTTCTAGCCTCTTTGCCATGTGACCTATTTTCATGTATAGGTGAATGTAATACTCTGAAGTTAAAATATTCTGAATAGTAAAAGTCTGCATTTGTAATGCTAGCAATATGTTTTTATTATTGTGCTAAGATATCTGCCCATGTGTCAAATAAACTAAATTGACCTTAGAATTAGCTTAAACTCTGACCTAGGTTCTGTAAAATACTATGGGGATTTTTTTATGTCACAGTATAACTTACAGATGTTTTACAAACATCAGCTGATGTCTGCTAGGTAATACATCTTCAGATTTTAAAATGGAAGGTATTTTTCAGCACTTCTTTAATGAAGGGCTCCTGAGGGAGTTGGCTACTCAATTATTTTTTAAAATGTTTGTTATTCCATTACTTTTTAAATTGTATTTGTATAATAGAATTTCTACCACCTATGTGGAAGGTTTGCAAGCTAGTTGATATACTTTATTCTTCAAAAGGAGGTCTTAATCTGCAATGTGTCTTTTAAATTTATGCAATAGACACTAGAACATAATCACTGCTTCTAATCTGGGTTTTTTTCTTTTAACCAGAATGTAAGGTCTTAATGAGAAACATCTAGCATTTGTACCTGCATATTTCAGTGTTGTGAGTAGTTTGTAATTTTCTGGTTTTTGTATACAGTTCCCTCATTTGTTGCTAATGTATCTATTGTACAGTTTACTTGCTTAATATACCTTAACTTCGTATTTTATATTCAATAAAATTTCTTAAAAACCTATTTCTTTGAAGGCTGGATTCTTACTAGAAGGATAGGAGCATGACATAAAAAGCACACTGAATCTGTTTTTTCTAGAGAAACTTTATGATTAATGATTCTCTAGTATCAGATATTATTTTCCTGATTATCCCTTCTGTTAAATGTGTTGTGTAGGTATAAACTTTTTACAAATACACCAACATTTCTCAAATAAATTGCATAAGCAGGAAAATGTAAATTAATTTGTCTTAAACTTTTAAAAACAGAAGGGTTTTTTGTAACTCTAAGACATAGAGGTAAAAATTAGCTTGACAATCAATTTATGCCCTTAGGTATTCCTTTGACTTTAATCTTCCCAAACAACCTCTTGCTATCAAGAGTTAAAGGACTACTTCCTTTACATGACCACACTTCTACCTCATTTTTTAACCTATTTCTCTTAAAAATAACACCGTTATTTTATTGTAAAAATAAAAATAAATTGTAGAAGCATGGCAGAACTTTGTGTATGGCTTTGTTCTCAGTCCTACAGTATATAATTTTTCATATTGTCAAGAGCAGCATCACTGTCAAGAACTAGGCAGTTTTGAGGTACTTTTCCTTGGGTGATCACAGGAGCATGATAAGGCTTTTTTTAACCGAGCAACATCCATCTGGTTCTTATTGCAAAGCTATTCAGACCATTCTGCTTGCCCTTGTCTTAGTGTGCAGTACTGCAGGTCTATGCAAATCCTACTTCTAAAATGGATACTAGCATATAATTCTGTGTTCATTCCTTAGTATTTGTAATGTGTTGTGTATTTTGGTCTTTTATAGGAGTTCTTATCTCTGTTCTACTTTTTGTGGCAGAATTGATAAACACATATACATTTTTATCTTGTTGCTTATCTCTGGTTAGAGGCTAACAGCTGAAGACATTCATTCTTTAGTAAGAAGAGAGAAATTCCTCTCAGAAATGATGTATAATGAAAAGGAAGTCCAGAGTCCTTCGTGCCAAAGGAAATGCGTTGATTCTATGCAGAGGAAGGGAGATTTTGTGCGCTTTTTTTTTTTTTTTTTTTTTTTTTTTTTGCTTTTATCCTGGACCCTTCAAGTCACTTAATTTTGCTCTTTTAACAGTAGTATAGAACAAGAGAACAAGGCATTGGCCTGATTTCTCAACATGTCCTCTCCAGATTTTGGTCCTGAAAGGATTTGTATGTGACAACCTTTGAGGGTTTTTTTCCTTAGCCCTACATGCTGGAGATCTTTTTTAACTTTATTGGAGTTTTGCATTTACATGCCTGCAGGAAGATTTTGATGGTAAACAGTGGCCTTTGGTTTCCAAAACCTTTCCAAGAACACGAGCATAGAAGGGAAGTCTCATACAGTTCTCTGCGTCCTCACAGGATGAGACACTATTGATCTGCTAGACAACATCATATCAGAGAGGCATCTTCTGTCACGTATTAGGAGATTGGCAGAGACTGATGAGTCAGCCTGAGAAAACTCTTAAATAATTTTGCAGTTGTCTTCTGTAGGCAACATGTTCTGCTAATTCATGGGATTGTTCTGGTAGATGTTAATTTGCATCAGTAAACAGCAAGATCCAACAGAAGAGCAGAGTATCTACATGCTGTTTTGCTGCCTGTTTTAGATTTACAGATAGACTGGAAAATCATTATTAAGGCAATTTTTGCAGGAGGTAATTTCCCTTAATGTGAATAAGTTTACGACTTGGCAAACAGTAATAAGAGGGGAATAAAAGGAGTTTGTTATCACGTGTAAGGTAAGAGTAATGACAGTAAGCAGAGAAAATGCTGTGGGTATCACTTTTCATTCTATGATAATGTTAGTGAAAAGCAGTTGTTCCTCACATCAAATATTTGTGGAAAACCTGGACAAAACAATCTGTTGGTTAGAGATCTTGAAAATGTTTTGCATTTACAAAGGCTGCATAAACTGGCACAAAAGAATGAAAGGACAAATCCCAATCTCAGCTGGGCAGAAATCAGCTCCAAACAATTCCTGCTGTGAGAGATTCCTGAAATCTTGCAGAAAGCTTTGCCTGCTCTAGAAAAGAAGGATCTCCTCACAACCAGTATTTTTGCACAAATCTATTGAAATTTGTAGATTAATCTTCCTCTCCCAGACCCCTTTCATCCAATCTTCGGGTCTTAAAGCAGCATAAATTTGGATAATCTGTGACACTGAGTATCTGCTTCTGTATTCCAGTATTTCCTGCCTGCTCTCTTTTTCTCTCTCTCTTCTCCCCTGCCCCCCTAAGAAGTTGATCATTGCTTCATTCTTTCACTCTGCAGATTTTCAAGTCAGGTTGCTTTGTCACAGGTGCAGAAGTTACCATTTTAAATCTTTCCCCAAAAAAGGACAAAATCCCCCCCCCCACACCCTCCAGAAAAGCTTTCTGGGGGGACAAAATGCCCCCCAAAGGTTTTGGTGCCTTCGTTGATCAGAAACAAGGTAACAAGATCACTTTAAAGACAGTGTCACCACTAGTATAGCAGAAGTTCACAGTCTTTAGATTATGCAATACCAAGAGTTCTCTGGAAAATATTAAAATATTAATACTTGAAAACATTATTTAATCTGTGGCTAAACTATAGCAGTCTTTCTAGGATTTCAAAAACCTGTGTTTACTCCCAGTGTATATTTGTTAAGTAGTTATATCTGTTTTTCACTTACTTGTTCAAGAATCATTCATGTTTCTTTGTCTCAAATAGGAACAGGAAATAGGAAGAAAGTTTTGGGGTTTGCTCCATCTCTATTCCCCCACAAAACAATCATTTTGCGTATGGAAGTTGACTTTGGTTCTTGCAAGATGCAGTGGATTACTATCAGACTTGTTCATATCATGTCCACTTCATTTTTGGCTACTGTAATTTGTCTCTGGCAGATAAGTAGCAATTATTGCTAATTCACTCTTCACAGTGGTTGCTGGCATTGCCCTGAAGAGACCCTGAAAGCAGGCCAAGACAGTCCTAGGAAGGGCGACTCGCCAGACTAAATACTACAAATATTCTCCTCCTTCCAAATACGGCTTTGAAAAAGGTGCAAAAATCTCTGCAACAATCAGATATGAGATGTCTTGTCTTCCAAACAAAACTCTTCCTAATCAGTAATGATATTGTATCTGAAGTCCGAAGTTTAATGATTAATTCTTCTCCCAATACTCTTCCCCCACCCCCACCCCCCATTTTGGATCTCCATTTTATCCATACAAATAAAAATATTTTAAATCTTGCTAAATTATTAATCTGACAATTTGGACAATTATTTCACAGTTCAATTAGGTGTTCTGTGAAAACTTGCTGTCAGTTTTGAATGTTTTTATTGTAACTCCATATCCCTTTTTCTTGCTTTATGAGACAGAAAATGGAAGTTACTGATTATCTTTTCTGTTTTTCTTCTTCAAACTATTATATTTTCTCCCCTCTGAAATAAATAAGCCCAGCCTTATTAAACTCACTTTCTACAACCAGTTATACTCTATCTCTAGTCATCAGGGCCACTATTTCAATAGGATTTTAAATGCAAACGTAGCATTGCTTTTTTTTTTAACCAAGTTTACAATGAACAGTGAGAACTTAACTGAGTTTTATGCATTATGCCAGCTGATACAATTAATTCAAACCACAAGAGAATAAGAGAATTGTCACTTCCTATTTTCCACAATCACTCCCGGTCTTGCCTTCAATTTATTAAAACAGATTTTCATCTGTTATCACACTGGTTATTTAACTCAGACCCTTAGACTGTCTTCACAGTCCTCTCTGGACTTGACCAACTAAAAGCATTCCAGATTATATTTTAGAAATTTTGTCCCTTCAGTCACTCACTCATTTTCTTTCAAGTTACTCAGAAATAAATCAAATAAATACCAATTGGCACTTTTGTAGCCCACTTCTCCACATCCACCTTAACTTCAATATTACAATGAAAATTCCTTGTTTATTTACATTCTTTGGCTTCTGTCTCTCAAGAGTGTTTTTTGTTTCATGACAATGTTTTGTTTCTCACCTCACGGGTTCTTACTATGGTATTTTTTGTAACGGTCCTTTTCAGAGGTCTCTGGAGTTCCAAATGCAAGATGTCAGGCACCTCTTATTAGATATAAAACCTTTGTTACCTTAAGGAAAAGTAGCATCTTTTGTTAGGTCATTTGGAATTTATAGTTCTGTACTCATAAAGTAGGTACTAATATGCAACATGCCCTGCCAGAAGGCCACATGGTTTATTCCAGCAAAGACACAGCAACTTTCATTAAAGTTTACAAAATATTCATTTTCTAAAAATATCCAGTGCTGGAATTAATTCATATCTTCATTTAATACAGAGAAATCAGATACTTAATTCACTCTTTGAAAGAATAATTTAGGTTCTAGGCTCAGATTGGTCATAAATATATTCTCCCCAAAAGATAAATTTGTGGGGCATCATCTGAAATACCATGCAGCAATTTAATCAACTATATACTCTACTGTTACTATTAAATTTGAAAAATAGTGAAGTAGGACATTTGACTTTAAAATCTAGTAGGGTAATACAAACAATTTTCCTTTTTCAATCAGAAAAGGTCCTTTCCCACAAGGATTGAAAAATGGCTACTGAATTAACAGGTAATTGAACAAAAATAACACACACTGCAGATTTAACAACTTTGCAAGTGCAGGCAGTCTTTATACCAGCTTGCAGGAAGGCTAAATAATGAGGACTTAATCTTCATGCAAGTGAAGTTCTTGGATTTTAGATAGAACTATTCTTTCCCCTTGGCATATTTTTTTTGAAGATAGATGAAAGAATTCATCTTCTTTTTTTTTCAAAGTAATTAACATTCTAAAATGGAATTGCTATCTCATGTCTAGAAATTACACTTCATGCATCTGCTGAGAAACCAAATTCTGTTTAAGGAACTTGAGAAGTAACCAGGTTTGACATGCCTTGCCAATTTTCATCAAATCTTGATTTAGAGATGCTCTGAGTCACAGCTTATATACCTATCATTTTTTAAAACTCTCGGCAGACCTTTCCTCCATTACCCTCCATTGGGTAGTACACATGCTCTTTGTTCTCACAAAACTCTGCATCACTGAGAGGAATCCACCATGCAGTCATGCATGAAAAATTTCTGTATTTTAAATCTTCTCCCTCATAATTTGACTGTATGATAGTTAAACACATAGTTCTTGCATGGTGGGTTTGTTTCTTTTTTTTACATTTTCATTTTTTAATGCTACTCTTTGGTTTACAGACCTTCTTTATACGCCTTTCAAAATCATCACCTTTCCAAGCTGAGAATCCCAATGTATTTTATCTCAAGCAGTCACACTTTTCCAAACATCCTTGTTTTCATCTTTTCTAGATGAGCACGACCATGGAAAACTGCATTCTTTTAGACAGATTTGCCTTATATTTTGTGCTCCTATCTTAAGAATGCTACACACCCTACTTGGTTCTCGACCATCAATGAGGATTAAGATGGTATTTGTGGAAAACTTTAATATTCACCCCTATTTTCAGATGATTCTGAATATACTTAATATGTGTATCAATCAGCATTGATTTCTTCTTTCTTATGAAGACAAACTATTTATTTTTAAAATTGATGCCTGTATTTTAACTGCTATTAAGAGTGCATGTGAACTGAACTATCCACCAGAGCTATTATAGCTAAAGTCCATGTCATTGGCATAATTTAATAGGGTTTTTTTGTACTGGTTTCTATTATAATCAGTGCAGAAGTGAAACAAAGAAAGATTCTCCTTTGCCTAAAAAACATGTTGATTTCACACAACACTTTAGGGAAACCTCACAGGAAGACGAGAAGAAATATCTTCTTGAAACTGCTGATAGGAACAGAGATGTATAATGCTCAGGAGTTCAGAAGAGCAAGAGAAGATATTGAAGAAAGCAGTAACATTTATCCATTTTTTGACTCCTAATAAATATTTTTTCTTGTGCTATATTGTCTGAGTTTTGGATGCCTACTGCTCCAATAGGCTGTGTCTGACTTAAGAGGTAGTGCAGTTTCTGTTGCTTTTGGCACCTGCTAGTTCTCTCAAGCTGTTGCAGTCAGGAAAGCAAGGTAGGTCTCCAACATGCTATTTTTATTATACCCTGGTCTCAAAGCCATTCAGCACAGCTGTGCAGTGGTTGCAAAATGAAAATGAAGAGGTAGGTCTGAAGGTTTTCCTGTTCAACAATTTTTCTCATTTAATATCAGAATACCATTTGTTTAAACTAATGTTGCTATATATGGTTATAGTTTCTTTCCAGAACATGTTGCCTTGATGATAATTCACTTCTTTTAGGCAAGGAATAGGCGAGACATCAATTTAGTCCATAGGACTGACAAAAGATGTAAGGCATAGTCACTACATTGTTAATAACAGGGAAGTAAATACACATTAGAAAACACAGCCCTTACATCCAGGAGTCTACATTTTTTTTTTAATGTAAAAAAAGTTAGCTGTTACAGAATATCAAAATAATTAGAAGTTAGTAACACAATTTTATATGCAAGAAAGCTTGAAAGTAATTAATTTACAATTAGAGAAAAAAATACCTGTTTAGAGGGTCTAAAGAAACAATGTTGATGTATGACACACATCTAGTGCACATATGAAAATGCCAAGAATGTGTTATGTCCTCTAGTTTCTGAAGTTGTACAAGACAAAAATGTTACCCACAAATTAAAAAGTGACTACAGACAAAAATGTTCCCACTTACTATATTTTGTATTCCTAGACCAGAAACAACAGCAAATTATGAGGGAAATTCTAAAAATGTTAACAGACCAATTTTTGTGTAGTCTATATATTCAGTTCTTAGATATGTTTTGCTCCACTGACAACACTGAAAGGCTGTGCATAAAATCAGAATACAGGAACAGTATGCAGGATGAAAGGATGAACTACAAGTACAGAAGAAACACAGAAAGTCAGAAGACACTCAGTTTCTCTGAGTTAACCACATCAGGAGCAAAAATGGCAGCTGCAGGAAGTCTAAACAATGCATTAAGTCGTACTTACTGAATTTCTGTCTCTAAGCTGGTTTATAAAGTGTAAAACAACTATGTCACAGCAATTGTTTATGATAGGAGGAAAAGTTGTTAGTCCACCCTAGCATGAATCACAAATCGAAAGTTCTTGACAGTTTCCTGGCAAGTATGTCTTGCTGGTTCTTTAAAGACCATTAAGACTGTACTTAAGTACTTCTTGAATGACTTCATTTAAACTGCAGTTTTGCAGCTACTGCAGTCCTACCATTCTGGCTGTGGCACACATACAAATGTTATTAAGGTTTTGCATATACAAAAAAGCAAGAACTTCACAAAGTTTTAAGTTTAACTTCACAATTAAATTTTAAATGAAATCTGTTTCTAAGACTGAAGATAATAAAACAACCCTTTACTATTACAACACTATGTCATTAAAAAAATAAAAACCCACTTGTGGATCCTACTCAAGGATTGCACAGGCTCTTCAGTTTTATTTACACAGGTCCTTCCACATAATATACTCAGCAGGAACTTAATCCTTATTCCATGATCCAAAAAAAAAAAAAAAAAAAAAAAAAAAATCCTCCTCTTTCTCAAAACAAACAAAAAATCAATAAAACTGACTCAAACAGCTCTGAAGACTTGTTTGTCAATGGGGAAGCATCAAAAAGACTACTGATAGATCAGACTCTCTAGGAATCACATCATAAAGTTAACATTTCGTGATAGTTTTATAGCATTATTGCAGCTATTATAAAGCAAAGAGCACAGAGAGTGGAAGTGTTTTGGATAATGTTCTCCAGACAGACCTGTTCAAACAAAATAAGTTTCCAGAAAGGTGCAGCAGACAGCAAGGATCTCACCTGTGGAAAGGAATGGTCTCTGTTACTCTGAACAGATCATGGGTAGCAGAAGAAGGAAGCACTTCTGGGGTACTGTGACACGATCTTCAACATACACATAAGCATATGGAAAAATAGAAACACCCTTCTTCTGTATTTTTACATATTTCTATCTTTGACAGCATCTATTAGTTCTTCTCAAGGCACTCTACATAACCTTATCCATACCAAAAGACATTTCTACCTGAGCATGTGGCAGTAACAGAACACACCGCTGACACCTCAGCATCCACACAGAAAACAATGGCAAGAAATGGGAAAGGGTGCAGCGAGGAGATGTGACAACTGCCAGCATTTCAGGAGGGGAAAAAAAAGAAAGAAAGAAAGAAAAAGGGAAGGGAAAGCAGAAGGGAAAGGGAAAGAAACAGGGGAAAAAAACGAAAAGCAAAAAAGGAGAAGCAAAAAAAGGGGGGGAAGGAGGAAAAGGAAAGAGAAAGAGGAAAAGGAAAGGGAAAGAAAGGAAAAGAAGAAACAGGGAAAAAAGGAAAACGGAAAAAGAAAAAAGGAAAAAGGAAAAATGGAAAGAAAGAAAAAAGGGAAGGAAAAATAAAGGAAAGTAAAAAGACTCGATGGCTCAGTTTATTTCAAGGGAGACGAAAGCTCAGCTATTACTTCAGGCCCTCGGCAAGTCCCAACCGCAAGGCTGCGGCCAGCGAGAAGCGCGGGAACGCCCTCGCCCTGCCGCCCACACGCTACCGGCCGCCCACACGCTACCGGCCGCCCACACGCCACCGGCCGCGGCGCGGCGCTGCCGGCGAGGCGAGGGGAGGCGGGGCCCGGGCCGCGGCGCGGCGTAGCGGCGGCGCTGCGGGGCGCGGGCGCCCCCTCCCGGCGCGGCCGGCAGCGCCGCGGGCGGGGCGGGGCGGGGCGGGGCGGGGCGGAACCAAGCGCGCTGCCCGGCCGCCTGCGGGGGCAGCGGCGGCCGCCCGCGCCCTGCAGCGCCCCCTGCCGCCGCCCTCTCTGCGAGCGCCGCACGGCCGGGCCGGAAGTGGCGCGAACTCGTTCCGAGTCGCGGCGCCGCGGGGTAGTTTCGTTTCCGGGCGTCCCCGCCTCCGCCCGGCCTCGCCCCTCCCTTCCGGGAGGCCGCAGGCCCCTCCCACCGCGGGAGCCGCGCGCGAGGGGAGCAGCGCCAGGCGGGGGAGCCCGCGCGCCGCCGTGGAGCCCTCGCTGCTGCCGCCGCCGCCGCCGCCATCGCGGCCGGACGGTTTCCGTGTCTCGTCGGCTCCCCAATATGGCAGCGGCGGCGGGAGGCAGCCGCGGAGCCCGCAGGCCCGTGCTGCTGACGCCTCGCGGCAGCGGGGACCGCACCGTCTTTCTCTTCGACCGTCGGCGGGCGCAGGCGGACTCCGACGAGAAAGTGCTCAGCTACGGCAAGGACAGCTACCGCGGCTTCCGCAGCGCCGTGTGCCAGGTACCGCGGCCGGGGGGGGGCGCCGGGCAGCGCCGCGGCGGGCAGCGCCGCGGCCTGGGGGCTGCGCGCGCCCCCTCCCCGCCGAGCGGGGCGGCGGCGGCGGGCGCCGCGCGCGCGCGCGCGGGCCTCAACGGCCGCCAACGGCCTGCCTGCGCGCGCGGGCCTCGCGGCGGCGGTGGGGGGAGGGCGAGGGGGCGGCTGGCACGTGCCGAGCCCCACGTGCGCGGGGAGCCGCCGCCGGGGGCGCGGGGCTGCGCCGCGGCGGCGTGGGCGGCCGCCACCTTGCCGCCCGCTCGCCGCCGGGCCGGACGGGTGGCGCCCGCCCCGGTGCCGCTGTCGTCGCGCGTCCGGCCCGCAAACTTTGTTGCCGGGACGGAGAGACGCGGCCATGGAGGAGAAATTGCTCCCGCCGGGGAAGGGGGGGGGCGAGAGGGAGGGCGACACGGTGAGGGGCGCGGCGCGACCCGGCCGCCGCGTCCCGGCCCCCTCGCGGAGGCGCGAGGTAAAGCGGCCGCTGCGGAGCTCCCCCGCGAGGCCGCGGCGGGAACCGCCCGCCCGGCCCGGCCCGGCCCGCCCGGGGCGCGGCGCGGCGCGGCGGTCGGGTTCTCGACTCGCCGCTAAAGCCGAGCCGGGCCGAACCTTGCTCCTTCTGCTGTCCGAGGTGACGGAAACAAGCACCGGCTGTTTCTCGTCATGGCACGTGTAACTCTCCGCCTGAAGCCCGTAATGGTGGCAGCTGCTCGAATAATTTATCCACTTCGTCGTCTTTGCTGTATCGTGTGTCTTTTAGTCCTCTTGTCCTTTTATTATACAAAACGCGAATTTATTCTCTCTCCAAAATTCTTGGAGGTGGAGATTTCTTTTCCAGGTGTGCACTGTTTACTTGAGCCTGAAATAGACTTATGACTCCTGCCTGTCATACCAGTAGGAAACGCCCATTTTCCGTCAAACGTTTGTTTACTGAGAGAATAATAAATGCCATAAATCTATTAGCTGCTCGTGTATATCTTTTTATATTGTGAAGCACATAGGGGAATCAACTGTAAATTATGCCCTAACTTAATCTGATAGAACATTCTATTTTAGTTCCTTCATCCAGTGCAATTTGCACTTTGTTTTCTAGGCTATGTGTTCTTGGAGAAAATAGGCTAGTTTGTTCTATGTTTGGACAGTGTTTAATGTCATGGTCACTTACTGGGGTGGAAGCTTTGAATTGTCAGTGTCAACAGGAATGCTTGTCACACGTGTCTGTCTTTTCCTTGCAGAATTCTTTTATTTCAGTTTTCTAAATGGTATATTGATTTACTGGTATCGATGTGTATTATTACTCAACAATCATTTGATTATCAAAGATTAGCACCCACATTTTATATAACTCATGTGCCTAAAGTTCATAAGTTTAGAAAGAAACAAGTAACTGAATGGAATGAAGACATTGATATGGTTTATGTGACATAACACCCTGAACTGCTCGGCAGCAAAATGGATTCATGGCCTAAGAAATGACTTAAAAAAAGTTGGTCCTTTAGTATCTAAACATGGTTAAAGTCTGAAAGTATACAATAAGATCATGGCTACCCAATTTACCACTCAAATGTAGTCCATTCTAAGCTCTCGTGGTCTGATTTCACCTGTACAGAATCCCCGTTTTCTTCCTCCATTTTGATGGTGCATAGGGTGCATAGAGATAGGGTTCCTATCTCCCATGAGTACTTTCAGTAATATTTGATGATTTCTTCCTAGAATATAGCAGTCTTAATGGGTCCTCTCTCTCTTCCCCATCTGAACAGTATTGACTGACTTTCCAGAATAACAAAGATACTTCTTATTTTCAGTGTTCAGGGTAAATGTGTTGATGAGCTGTTTAACCCATTTTTTTTTTGTTAGTTTTTGTAATTAATCAACTGAGTGGAGTTAACACTAATTTGCAACTTGTTATGAATAAAAGAAGCCTTTCTTTTTCTTGCTCATTGTATGCTGCGTGCCCTTGTGACTTCTTTTTCCATGCAACCCCACAGTGTTCAGTAGTTCACAGAGGTTTTGATATATTTGTAGTACAGAAATAAATCATTATTGCATGTGACAAATTTTGGAAACAGACAACTTCTGAGTTTTCTTATCTCAGAAAATGTGTCAGTATTGTGGATTCAGTACTTTGATGTCCTTAGGCAGACTACTCAAATGTGTAACATTGTGTTTGGAAAGTCTGGCACTGCAAAGCAGAACTTCCTGTGTTTGGATTTGATGTATATGAAAACAAAAGTCATGTAGAAATCCTTGCCATTTCAACACCCTAATCCTTATTAACTACCTTGGTGACCATTTTGAGGTATTGATAAAGCAGTTGGTGCTCTTAAAAACCTGTGCAAGAAGAATCTCAAATGATCATTCTCTTGGAGAAAAGGTTCCTGTAATAGCTCTCTGTGAGTTCAGGGTTGCCTTATTACCACTAATTTCAGTGTGATGGTTTTGACTGTTGGAGCTTTCATTATCTTATTTATGGGACATCCAACTCTGAATGCATGTCAGCGTGTCTAGGCAGGTTGTTTGACATGATCAGCAACACTGATTCAATGAAAACTTTCAAGCTTAGGTCCAGGAACTGTGATGTCTGAATTGTGGCACAGTAATAGCATATGGGATGTTCTTGTAAGACTTGGCATATCAGTGTTTCTGCGTGTTTTGCACAGTGTATGCATTTCTCCAAGTGTTTTACTCCAAAGTGCAAAATTTCTGGGATCTTGAAAGTTGCAACAACTGTATCCACGAAAAAGATGATGCTTGAATTCATGTGACTGAGGCCAGTTTATGGTGCTGAAAACTTATTAAGGAAGTGATGAAAGTTCAGAAAAAAGTGTTCAGTTGACAGTCAAAACAACTTAAAGCTTGCTTAAGAGGAGAGAGAAGCAGAACGTCGTATTCACTCTTCTCCAACTGAAGTTATTAGAGAATAACTGAGTCTTGCTTGATCAGGCAAACACAGTGCATTTAGCCATGTTGGTTTCCAGGGTACCCCGTCAAGTGAATAGTTCAACCTCAGTACAGGCTCTGCTTTAAATTTACTTTGGCCATTTGTCATGCAATTGAATTATTCTACTGTAGCAGCTAAGGTACACATGCATTTTCAGACTGCCAACTGGGCTGTGGGAGTGGTGATGTCTGACAAAGGTGCCAGAAATGTATTAAGCTGTTGGAACTGTTTCTGCTATGAACATCTTCCTATGGCTTTAGAGAACTCCTTTGGATATATCTAGATAAACTGGAATTAAGAGAATGGCAATCTTGAAAAACAGTAAAATTTAACCTGACTGCAACATTTGAGGATTCTGATTTGAAAATAATTGAATGCCTGAAGGCATGGTCTTAGGCTGCTGCTTCGTAAGACTTACTTTTTACGTCGTATGGAGAGAAGGTGTTGCAGAATATCTGATTTTTCCAGTTAAGAGTTTCAGTCACTGAGAGTTAGGTTAAAGTCTGATTCATTTTGTCTCAATCTGTTGTCATATAAAATATTTCTACCTTTTTATTAAAATATTCTTTATTCAGTTTTGAAACTTTGTTTTTGAAGCAAATACTTGTTGTCATCTTATGAATTTTGTTACTATTTCCTAAAGATGAGTTAATACATGACAAAGTGGTTGAATGTGACTTTATATGCAGATAAATTGTATTGACTGTAAAAATTATTTTAAAAATCTTATAAAGGAGGATTGGCGCAAATAGGCTTCATTCTTCTTCCTTGCAGTGATCAATCCTACGGCAGCCACTTCTTAATTAAAAATGATCTGCCAGCTTGATTGTTCCATTTCAGCACTATAGAACATATGTGGAGCAATCTTGTAATTGCAGTTCCAGAACCATGAGTTTTTGAGGTGAAAGAGTGAATTAAATAGGGAGTTTCATCTCTTCTTGGGAGTACTATAGCTTGTACACCTTCCTGACTTTTTTTTTTTTTTTTTTTTTTTAAGGGGGGGGGGAATATGCTCCACTGAGTGTTCTGATTTTTTTTTGGAGTATGGTTTGAAAATATTTTTCTGCAATGAGAGGAATGGACATAAGCTCTATTTGTGGCTAATGACAATCCCACTCAAGTTGTCAAACTACACAGTGAAGTTTGAACATCTTAATTCGATGTTAAACTACTTGGAATCTTTCCAAGTGGTGAGAGTGGTCACAATGCATTTTAAGCAACAAGTTATCTGTGT
The DNA here is from genome assembly GCF_028389875.1 of Rhea pennata. Classification (NCBI taxonomy): domain Eukaryota; kingdom Metazoa; phylum Chordata; class Aves; order Rheiformes; family Rheidae; genus Rhea; species Rhea pennata. The sequence continues at coordinate 112,792,328 of NC_084664.1, read as the reverse complement.
TGAAAATGCACAAAGGCTCTACTACATGCTTACGGGTATTTTTGAAAAGCTTTGGAATGAAGTACCAGTATAGCTAATGGTACTAAAACTAGTGTTACTACTTAAATATGAAGTGAATGCATTTATAAATGCTTCTTTAAATCTTCTGAAGCTTTTCTTCATTGTAACAACCCCAAGATTTGAAGGAATGTATGCCAGCATAAAAGCAGTAATTTAAGTAAATACTTGACATTTAGACTCCCCATTAAAACAGAGTATTTTGCTTTTAATCATTTGTCAGATCTTTTGTTGAACTGTTTATTGTATCCGTCTCTTCTGCCTAATTTTAAACAGATTCTTCTTTCAGTCCACTGAAATGAATTGCAATATTTCAATTATTTGCATGTATTCAAGTATTTCAATGTTAAGAGGCAAAAAAGATATTTATTAGAAAGGAATATGAGAAAGAAGAAATACAGTCATGATGGAAACTCAAGATTAATTTTTGCACACCTTTGTTAATGGCTAATAAATTATATTTAATGAAATTATTTATGATCAAGTGAATAAATATTAGGAACTTAACTCTTTTTATCACCTAAGGATAACTGTTAAAGACATTTAGAGGTATTTAAATACCTTACTAAGTTACTATTCCAATAAATTTGCTCAGTACAAGTACTTCCATTCTTAATGATAGAATTTAACCATCTTGCAATAGTGATATTTTTGTAGTATGAAACCTATGTTCGTTTACTTACTCGTCAAGATTCCTTAATCAGGAACTCACAGAATTGCAGAGTAATTCAGGGTTAGAAGCACCTCTGGAGATGGCCTAGTCCAATCTCACTGCTAAAAGCAAGGTCAGCTAGAGCAGGTTGCCCAGGGCTATGTCCAGTTGGCATTTGAATATGTCCAAGGATGGAGACTCCACAACCTCTCTGTGCAAGTTGTTCCTGTGTTCAATCACCCTCACAGTAAAAGAAAAAAAGCTTTTTCTTGGACAGAATTTGCTGTGTTTGAATTTGTGCTCATTACTTCATGTCCTGTCACCGGGCACCATTGAGAAGAGTTTCGCTCAACCTTCTTAACTCCTCATCAAATTTTTATTTTGATTTATTTTGACATATTGATAAGACTTTGCTGGTCTTGTTTCAGTATGTTCATGTCTGTCTTGTACTGGGAAGCCCAGAAAATTTAAAATAAACAAACAAAAAACAAAACCAGTAGCGGTTGGGGCTGAAACACAAGGTGTTACTGATGTCCCCTCTGTCAAGAATGTACAGGTGCTCATCTTCATTCAGGCCTCAGGACATGGCCTGGCTGTCCTTGCTGCCAGAGGCTCCCACTGGGTGACACAGTCACTGTATTGAGATAGCCCATGTGACTGATGCCTTTAATCTTCAATTTGCAGTTAGCCAAGTTCCAAACCTTCACCAGCCTGTCCCAGCCACTGGAGAGATGATTGGGTGGCTGTTGTTTGGGGGAGGTGCACACATGACACTCAGTCTGTACGGCTCTTGTCCTGTAGCAGACGTGCAAGGTCTTCCAGCGCTTGATGGTCTTACTCCTGAAGCCTGAGATGATCTGGCAGTTGCCAGACAAGTAGGCCACGTTCAGCATGTCCTTAGTCTACCAAAAAAGCAGTGAGTAGTGGTGCCTGTGATGAGGTTCCAGAGATGCAGGGTGCTGTCCTAGAAGTCTGAGAGAGCAAGCTGCTTGTCAGAGGAGATGACCACATTGCTGACAGAGTGTGAGTGGCCACACAAGGCTCGCTGCAGGATCCCATAGTTGGACTTACCCTTAGTCAGCTTCCGCGTCATGATGGTTTTGTCATGCAAGACAGAGAAGGTCCTGTCCAGGAACTGCAGGGTAGTGGCAGTCTGCATCACTCAGCCATCATGGCTTTTCAGGGCGCTGCACAGGCTTATTTGCTCTGACATGGTGGGAACAGGGCAGGAGGATGGCAGCAGAACCAGTGGAGTCTTTGACCTGAACTTGTCAAGCCACATGGAGAGATAGCAAGCAGAAGGAGAGAAAAGTGATTAAAATAGATATTATTTAAACATGCCATATATGCACAAAACAAATTTTTATTGAGTGGGAGGGTGGGGAGAAGTAAGTTGGAGATACTGTAAGGTACTTCTAAGATGCAATATCCAGCATTCACGCACCATTTTTTCAAATGGTATTATACTGATATTTCAGTCTTCACTGAAATGCTTGTGTGTGGCTTCTTCCTTTTAGTTACTCCTGTCTTAGCGGGAAGAAAGATGTGATTTGCCTACCTGTGTGCACACTGGTACATTACTAAAATGTATATGTTGACTGATTTAGAAGAATATGTATTTTTTAAGTTCTTGCTCAGATTTGAGTAAAGTGATACTGTAAGATGTAGAGTCTCAGCATTCTTTTAACATTAGTTATTTAGGGGCAACTTCTTGGATGTAACAAAGTGGTTTTACATTCCAAAGGTGGCTTCCAAATTACTTGTTACTCTAACACATGATGCTATACAATGTATTTTCATGGTGGAAGCTGTGTGGAATTGGTATCACATCTTTAGTTGGTAACTCTATTCATTAATATTTGTGATTGTGCTTTTACAGACAATTGTGAATTTCTGATGAAAGTTCCTGTGCTTGTCTAAGCTCTGAGCAAGTCTACTAATGACAGCATGCTTTCTGCATCAGTCTTAGGTCCCTAGCTTGTTTTAGCTCATTAAAGTATGCAAATCTTGAAAAGACATATAAGTTAACTCACTGTTCTGGACAAGATTTCCTAGATTTATATGTGCAACCATAGAGGACTTCAGCCATGTTGCTTTCCTCTGTTCATTTTCGCTCCATCTTCCCATAACTTCATAAAAACTTAATTTCATATAACTTCATAAAAACATAAAAATAATACAAAACACAGGACACTTCAAGTTCTTCAAATTTAGTCTTGTGTAATTCATTCTTTGGATTGGGGTCACTTTTAGTAGTCTGGAGAATGTTTCAGAACACTAATGTCCATTGCTGGGTTTTGCCTATAGTCTTTTGCTCAAGTGACCATCTGCCTAGAAAATGTGAGCTACTAAGTATTCCTGTACTTCTGTAATATGAAGCTTCTTGATTTGAGCTCTAACTAGCATGCTTAGAAATAATTTCTATCTGTTTTTAAATGCAACTGCTTTTCTGCAGACTTTTGGAACCCTTATCTTTCTGTTGGTGTCCAAAGATGTTTTATGTTTCTTTTGTGACGTTAGTCCGAATTTGAGGCTTACTTGAAGACAATTCTTATACTTGCTTCGCTACCTTGTGTGCTCTTATCATCATCTGTTGGTGCTAGCTGACCCATCAGTATATTGGAAAATTTTATTTGGTTAGCACTCTTACAGGTTGCATACAGTTGTTCTCAAGTACTTCTAGCAAGGGCTTAGTCTCCATTTAATCTGTTAATATCTTACTATCTGTATGAATGAACTTAGTATTTTTTAGTTGTATGGATAGTTGAGAGACATGATAAAAATATCTCAGTATCCAGAAAGCGCTACTGAAACACAGTTCATAGTTTGAAACCTAATTGTGTTTTGATAATAAAATTCTATTCCTTAATTAGTTTCATCAGTTTGTTGATCTAGTAAGCGTCTTAAAATTTGAACTGATAATTTTTTTTTTTTTAACTTGGCACAGAACAGGATAGCTACTTGGCAGATGTGTATCTTTCAGATAATAAATTAAATAGCACAGAGCATTCAGTTAGTCATACGGAAAATTACAGAAGGCTACATGCCTTGTAGAGTTTGCGGGTGATGTTTAGGCCCCCTTTTTAGGTTCCTGAACAAATCTTAGCAAAGGATGCACTCAACCAATATAAAGGATCCACTCAACCAATATAAACCAATTCAAAGTAAAGCTATGTTTCTTTTTATCCTTCTAGGTAGCTCAGGTGCATTTATAGGTAAAAATGTTGTGAAAATGTGTATCATTAAAGGACTATATTGAAGTTGAATCTTGCCAGATTTTTGTAACAATTAACTTGATGCGATACAATTCTCCTTTAAAAGAATATCTCTTATTTAACATCAGCAATACAATTCTACTATCCAGAAAATTATTCCTGGGCTCAATGCCCCTTTATGGAACATAACTGAATTGCTCAGCTGTTAAGTCTCTGTTATCCCTTGGCTACATCACCAAGCTGCAAGGCCAGGTCTTCACATCATTCTAATGCATTTGCTTGTTGGAAATGTTTACCATAGGAGACAGACAATTTTAAAGATCTGAAAGCTGCTTTTTGTGGGAAAGTTGCTTTGACATTTCAGAACTTGTATGCTCTTTCTGTAGGCTTTCCTAAAAGATTTTTATGACACTTAATTCTATAACATGCATTAAAGCTGTGAAAGAAAATAACTAATTTACGGTGTTACTGATAATGCATCTTTTGTTGCTGGGGAGTTGGTGCTGGGCAAGTAACTTATACTGCCTTGGTTCACGAAATCATGCTTCCTGTTTATACTGGAAAAATTTGAGTTGCAGGTGGATAAGTGTCATCTTCTCTAAAGATACTGTAGTTTTGGTTTCAGTGTTTTATGTCGGTCATGTGTGACACTGTCCCATTCCTTTACTTTCAAAAAATAGCACCAGCCAACAATGACTATTTTATACTTTGCAGTGTTAGCTAATAAACTGGAGAGCCACTGGAAGCAGAGCAGTGATTGTGTGTTTATAGTATGTTATTCCTCCTTCCCTTACAACTTTATGTCTACCCGTGTCATTCTGAGCCATGTTAATATACATTCTAGGTTTAACATTTGGATATTGAACACCTTTTCCAAGGCAGATGGTAAATCTAGAAGCAAAATCTAGGCTGACTTCTTCATGCTAAATGTTCTAGTTTGCTTAGTAGCCAGATAAGCCTCACAATGCATGTTGTTGACCTCAGATCAAATAGCAACCACATTTACTTTGGGTGTTTATGCTCTCACACATGAGGCTAGGACCTGGTTGAAGGAGTTTTAGTTGCTGGTGATCTGTCTGCTTTTTTTCGGTATATATAGAAGCAAGTGTATAAATTGAACCTTGGTTCAGTTACAAAGGTTCGAGAGATTACAACTCATTCACATGTTCATGTATCTCACCTGTAAATTGTTCTAGTGAAAGCTTTTTGGATGTCTGGCATTCTTCCTTCAGTTGTTTCAAACTAATCTTTTACTATTAAACTAGTTTCATTTCATAAGTATCCACCAACAAATTGAGATCCATTAGCTTTATGTATTTATCATGAAATGTATGCAGTGCTTCAGATTGAGCCCCTAGTTTATAAAGGGTACTCTTCTTTTGCTTGAATAAAGACAACTGTTTAGCTTTTGCATGATAACTGACTTTCTTTTTCAGGAAAAACAATCCAAACTCATGGGATTTTTCCTAACTTTAACTTATTACAGTTAACACAAATTTTTGATTACTGATTTGGGTATTGAGGAGGGGGTAAAGGGAAAATAATGACACAAACAGTCAAGGGAAAAGACTTTCAACCCCTTCCCCAGGCTCAGCTTCTGTCAAACACCTCTCCTTCCCACTTCTTAATCCAGACTTCCCTTGTATTCACCATGCTCAGTCCATCTCAATTCATTTGGGGAGGCCATCTGTGGCGGTTGGGGTTGTGCGCCTGACAATTCCTTTCTGCCACTCCACTGTGCTTCCTGTTCATTTTTCTCTTTCCATCATGGGTAATTCATTGGTCACAGCCCCTTTGGACGGATGTCCTGCTGCAGCATCGGACCTCTGTGGCTCACAGCCCTTCACAGGTGTCCTTGCTGTGGAGTGGAGTGCCTCCTTCCAAGAGTGCATCTCCAGAGATGCCTCCTGTCCGTCTCCTCTGTTTTGCCTGTCTCCTGTGTTTCTCTTCACGTTTCCTGCCTTTCTTCTGCTTAAGTGACCACAACTCTTTCTTAATATGTATTCTTAATATATATTTGAGCAGAGGTATTTGTCTGCCAAGTTGAGGTTTTGGCACATAGCAGCCTTTTTTTTTTTTTTTTTTTTTCTTTTTTTTTTCTTTTTTTTTTTTTTTTGGTTTTTGAGCCAGTTCCAACTGGCTGTGAGTGGCACAGGGCAATACATGGTTGTATCGCACATCGGTCACGTCTGCAGCTCCCTGCTACCAAAACACTGCAGTTTATACTCAGTTCACCTCTGAGCATAGTTATCATCTGTGGCTTAGCAAGCAATTCAAGTTATTCTTTGTAAGCAACTCTTTCCTCCCTCCTCTTCTCCCCTCACTGCCCCATAACTACTCAGAATCTGGTTCATTGATCTTAATCTTCTATACTTTTTAACTGTGTGTGGGGTTTTCAGGTGTTTTGTTTCAGGAGTCTTTTTATGTATGCAGGTAGTTGCAGAAACTTGTTATCTGTCTGAAATCACATGATCCAGTCATTTTATCAAGGTTGGAGACCTTTTGGTTCTGGATCTTTGTAGTACTTTGATTTTTGCATATGCATGTAGTGATCATATGTAACCAAAGTTCATTAATGCTTGTTTTTTCACATGTCCACTTCTCTTTTTACAGAACATACTTCCCCCCCACCACCACCTAGTTTGGAGCTTGTCTCTGTGTTTTTCGTATTTTCCCAAAACCTTTTCTCTTTCATGTCTTCCAAAAAAGCATTTTGCCCAGCTATTTTGGTGCAGTAGCTTCCAAACACTTTTACACGTGGCAGATGTGCAGAGGTGTTTCTGACTATAGTGATTCTATTGTACTCTTCAACATTTTGCTGATGTAAAAAGCTGGATTGTGACTATGAGTCTTGACAATTTATGAAGTTACAAAATAAGTGCATCTTCTGTGTTTATTTGGAAAAAAGGCATAATACCCAGCTGAAAAGAGCTCAGCAG